>NW_026692907.1:19860000-21060000 GCF_021218885.2 Marmota monax
TTTAGAATTATTCAGAGGTTAATTTTGGTTAGTATTTATTCTAAATTTAAAGGAATGTTCTTATTGTAAGCAATCATTCGCCTCTTATGCACCACTGACATGGAAAATCTAGAAATTCAAATTTTCAACTTGAGAAGTTTATTTTTATTAAGAAGGGTTACTATTCACATTCTGATAAGTATTTGGATCATTAACTAACATTCAGTACTTTAAATTTTTATTATTCATTGATGGACATGAAGTTTTTTTCTGCACAGTAGGTGAAATATAGAGGACTACAGAATTTCATTTGTACAGAAAGAAACATAAGAAAACACAGCTCATCCAAACAGTGGAGGCCCCCCAGAATCTAGTCTTGCATGTACATAGGAGGCAGCCAAAATGGCCAACTACTCCTTCTACTTCTCTTTTTGTGTACTTCCATTTGTCTGCAATATCCTTCTCCATTTCTCGTCTTCCACCTCTATCCTTAAGTGTTCAAATCCACCCCCATTCTGTCCTTAAGTGTTCAAATCCACCCCCTTTCTGTACATCCTTTGGAAATCCATATTTTTTCTTAAAGTTTTTTCTTATTATCCTCTGTCAGAAGTGTCATGAACAGCATTGAATTCCCATGGATCTTTCTCATCATAATAGTTCATATTATAATAAAGATGTTAGAATTAGAAGCAACTTTAGAGTTCATTTCACCCACGACTCTTTTTTTTTTTTCTTGAGCACATCAGAAAACTGAAGTCTCTTAATAAGTAAATTGCTTAATAAGATATCACTGGAAGCAAAAAGGACTAAATTCCTTGTATTTGATAATCTTCTTTTCTACCTTGCATTTTGCATTGGTCCTGTATGTAGTCCATTATCTTTTAAAATGCCCAAGTCCTTTCAAGTTTCATAATTTCTTTGTTTTGTAAAAATTTTGGTACCAGGAATTGAATCTAGGGGTGCTTTATCCCTGATCCCCATTCCCAGTCCTATTTACTTATATATTTTTATTTTGAAATAGGATCTTGCTAATTTACAGAGGACTGCTTTACTTGCTGAGGCTGGTCTGCAATTTGCTGTCATCCTTTCTCAACCTTCTGAGTCACTGGGATTATGCATGCATCGTTGCACCTGGCCATAATTTTTCAATACATACTTACACAGCAAATTTTTTTCATTGATGGAGATGATAAAAGAATTGAAGAATGGAGTAGGATGGGGGACCAATAGGGACAAGCCTTGCTTTGACATGACTAGCAAATAAGGAGTAAAATATTCTCCAGGGATCTGATAAAATATAATACTAATTTGCAGATGCTTGTTTTGTCTTTCCCCAAACTCCAGCGGATAATCCTGTCATCTTCAAAGTGAAGTTACACTCACTTAGAGGTTTAGACCTTCTTTTGCCTTAGCTACATTCTTGAGACATTCTGGAAAATTAAGTCAAACTATTGAACAACCTTAAAGGAGCAAAAAAAGAGAACAACCTAGAATAGGAATTCTCCAAATTTGATCCTAAAACCACCTGCTCAAAATCACATGGGTGGACTTTCCATTGTAGTGAAGAAGTTGGGTACCTAATCAGAAAATAAGCAAGGAGATTATAAAAATTTGGTTATATTAAGAAAATATATTGAATGATGAAATAGAAAATAATTTGGGGCCTACTCAAGATAGAGAAGTCATTAAAATTTCTCTAGGAAGTGACATTGAAACTGAGGATGGAAGATGAAAGTATCCTGCCTCAGGAAGAATTTTATGAAATTCATTCAAGGCAGAGAAAATAGGAAGTGCAAAGATACCTTTAAATGAGCACAGGTGGCAGCAAGGCTTATTGATCAGAAAATTCTTCCATGCTTTAAAATGAAACAAATTAAACCTATAAAGTTACAGAATGGAAAGTTGTTTGCACATACATTTATCTGGATGCAGAGCACCACAGCACAGAGCATTTAGCTTCAAGTTCATTCCTCTATGCTCTTCTGTTAGTGTGCCTTTGTTCAAATATATACTACCTGAATCTAGGAAGCAGGCTAAATAAGGACATGCCAGTTTCTCCTACTGAAAGATGAACTTTTCTGGGTAAGCACCATCTCTGACTCATCTTTGCATCCCAATTCTTTGCATACTGCTGGGCATTAATAAAAGTTGAATTGGGTTCTATTACATGTAATTTTATTCTATTAAATAGGCTAAACTCCAAAATGGTTGAACCTTTCAAAATAGCAATTTTGAAAGTTGAAGGCAATATATATCAGCTTCTGGCTTAATATGGAGAAAAGTACTTACAATTTTTGCTTTACTTCTTTTGTTAATTCATAGATAGTTGAAGTATTTTTCATCGTGATGGAGAAAAATGGTTGCTAATATAGGATAAAAAATTCAATTACATTATAATATTTGATTCAGTTCAAGTCCACTGCTTTTCTAGATAAGGCAATATCTTTCTATTCTAAAAGGAAAAAATTATAAAGCTTAACAAAATCATAACTTTAAAAAATTAATTAATATATAGTATATACAGTTAAATGCTACTGGTTAATATTAAAATTATCTCAAAAATGAATTAAAATCTTTAATGAATTATTTGTAAATGAATTAGTTAATATACAGTATGTACTCACTGATATTGTAAGGTATTTCTACAATACAAATACATAATTAATTTCATTTAAATTTAATTTGAAGCCACAAATCAGGAACAACAATTATCATAAAATTATAGTCTAAGAACTATGCTAAATCTATTAGCTGCTATACTCAGATACTTAAAGTACTGGGTTACTGTCTGAAATATTTTTTCCAGTTCAATTCTAACTAATGTAGAAAGAGAAGTTTTTAAAATATTTAATTCATGGATGACTCTTCTAGATATTCTGCTGTGCAAAGATTTTTGTCTATGTCAGCAAGCCTCTAAAATAGCTCCCAATAATCTTCATCTCTGGTATACATGCCTTTCTGTAGTTCTCCTTTCTCACGGAATACTGTGTTACATAATGGGATATAAGGGAATGAGAGCATGTAACCTCTGAGATTAGTTTATAAAAGACACTGCTGAGGCATCTATCTTGCTCTGTTGAGTTACTTACTCCAGGGGAAGTTAGTATCCTGGGGACATTTGAGCAGCTGTACAAAGAGATCTGTAGAGAATGAAATTAAAATCTTCTGAAAAGACTTAGCACCCATTTGCCTACCTTACTAGGAACCATCTTAGAATCAGATCCTCAGTTCAATCAGGCTTTCAGATCTGTAACTAAATAGTAAAACCCTTTGATATTCCAAATTTGTACAGAGTGTGACAACATCATGTCCTAATTTAACATAAAATTATTTTTCTTAGTTAAGAAAGAAAAGAGAAAAAAAATGTACCTCAATTATAATTATTTTGGTATTTGGTCAATGAACCTTGTTCATTGACCCTTGAGTCTCATATTCAGAAGTTAATTTTTCTCTTCTCCCCAAACATGCTAATCTTCCAGTCTACCTTATGCACTTTCCACATGTGGATTTGCATGTGATGCTCCCTAAACATGTTAAGCCCAACCCTTCTTTGAATGACTGATGACTACCTATTCATCAGGAAATTTCAAGGAACACGTAATTAGCATTAATGTCCAGAAAGATTTTCTGAAAGACCAAAAGTTTTGATGAAGCATTTGTCTACCATGAAAATATACAATGCAATCAAGATTACTGTCATGAGAAGAAAACTTGGTTTCCTGAATTTAGATTTTTCTTCTATAAAACACCTTTGTTTTAAGCATTATGTTGTCAAGCAAAAGAAGAACTACTTTTTTTTTGGGGGGGGGCAGTTCGTGGTAATGTTATAATCCCTGGAAAGATTCCACCTCATCTGTGATTTGAAGAAAAATAATATATTGTCAGCTATTATATGTATAAAATTGTGAGCACTTCTGTTATGCTGTATTATTTTATTACATTTTTCAGTCCCCTTTGAAAACTACAAGGGCCATCAATATCCTTGAAAGTGTGAAAAAGTTTCTTTGCCAAGGAAAACTTAGCTTGGAAGTAGAGGTGGGTAATTCTGTGCACAGACGAAGCACCTGTGAGGCTTGGCAATACCCATAGTTTTGCTGCTTTGCTGAGGAAAGGAGCCCTGCACAAGACTATGACTCACTGCTTTCTAAGTTGGCATACACTGGCATTAACAACAGTGTCAATGATCCTGGGACAATTTTTGTCTACTGTCCTGAACTTTATCAGATCCAGGGTCTTGAATCACTGCCTTTTTTTGAAACATGTCAAGAGTACACAAAGAGAATATAAAGTTTTTCTGTCCTACATCGATTTGCCAACTTTTCCAGAGCACTTGGTCCAACTTTCAGTAAAAATTCAAGAGATATAAAGCTCATCTTCAAAACAATTTGGTAGAACTTCTTGGTGAATTGACTTATGTAGAAGAGTATTTATGAATTTCAGGTAGAATGTGAAGACATCATTCTTGATAGTGATGATAAACTATGAAGTATTTAGTTCAAGTTGTTAATTGGAGAACAAAATTAGGAGGTGGACATCTATGTGAATTTCCAAATGTTATAAAAATGCTTCTTCAGGTTAAGTTGATAGTGACAAAGATTGACCGAATTCTTCCATGAAAAAAAAATGCCTTAGGATCCCAGAATTAATAGAATTTTTGATTATTGCTCCTCCTGAAATAGCTTTACAACTGATCACACACTGAATAATTTTGATATTGACATAGAAAGCATTAGTGAAGTAGTCAAGGTCAAATCTGACTCTAATAACTCACTCACATAAATTCAAATGAAGAATCTGAAAGAATTTTGGTATTCTAAAAAATAGGTAGACCCTCACAGACATAACTGACAGTAAGTCCTGATTCTTTAGGTATTAGTGTCAAAGTTTGCACATTTCCAATCAAAAGGAGGGCAACCTCCATTTACATCAAAATGATGTATATATAGGCATGTTTCACAAAAAGTACACAAGTTCAAATTTGTATTCAAGCAGTTGTCTTGTCAAGAAAATTAATTTTGAATAGTAAAAGTTTTATTTTTAATTTGTATAAATTTAATTTCTTGCTTTTCATCTTAGTTTTAGAATTGGACCATTAAATTTTGCATAAAAATAGTGAGACATTTTATGAGTAGTTTAACTTAGTATATGACTAAAGTACATGCTAATGCATACATAGATTTAAACAACACTTTTTCATTTCTGTTTATATTTGCTGTTTTCCAGTGTGGGACCTCCAGTGATTCCATCAGATGGATTTGGTGACTGCAGTAATGAAAGGCCATAAATCTCAACTTTTCAGCAGAATTTGCCTTGATTGCTCTAGGCTGAGTCAACATTGCTTCCCTTTGCATTCCTAGCATTCTTGTCTATGTCTGTGATGGTGCTTACCTGATTTTATTGTAGTTTCCTTTTTCTTGTCACCAGACTGCAGTATTATTCAGAACAGGAAGTATATATTCATGTTTGCATTCAGTGCACATATTAATTAGTGCAATGTCTTAGAAGTGGTAGGTGCTCACAAAACATTCATGAGTAAATGAATACAAATACACACACCCTCTCCTTTGTTTTGATATTTTTTGGGCAGCCTGATTTTGTAAGACAAATTATTTTATATGGGAAGATACCTTCATCTCCTTCATTCCTTGCTTAGAAATGAAAATTGAACTGGCAACCAGGTAAGGCCAATAAATACAAACTATGTGACAGTGTGGGATTTTTAGTCCCCAACACCAAGTGAACCCTGACTTTTAAATTATAAAAATATACTTTTTAATAATATTTAAATAAGAGTAAATAGACTACATATAGGAAAATATAGTAATTATATTTTTGCCAATTAAGTGTGCACAGCATAAAGATTTTTTAAATTATCTTTTAATTTTTCATATCACATAAATCGTACTTGGGTCTAGAAACAATTTGCTTGATCTATTCTTTAAAATTAATTGCCAGGAACCATAGTAAGGTAATTAACATTAAACTCAAAGGCCACAATGTCCTCAGCCAAATTCTATCTGTAATTAGCTAAGTTGCTAGATGAATTAGGGAAAAATTAGAAATGCTGAATTATTTAACTACTGCACTTATTTCTTACCCCCTTCTTAGAACTGTATCTAAAAATAACACTAGTTTCATATTTTATATTTACAATAAAACATCAATGTCAGAATATTTTAAGTATTCTACAATTAACTAGCGATTTTTTTAAACTTTAAGATTCTTATACCTTAAATATATCATAACCTCAATTAAATATTTGTTGAACTTAAATTAATTCTCTAAATATTCAGAATAAAATCATCTCTTCTGATAGAAGGCATTGTTGAAGCAATTAGAAGAGTAGAAAGTCATAAGGTAAAATGAGAGGATCTAAACCTGCTGAAGTTAATTAGCTCTGGGGAATAATTTTAAAATAATAGGTACATTAACTAGAGAAAATTACAGCAAAATATCTTCTGCACAAAAGAAAAATACAGCAGGTGGAAAAATAAAATTGTAAAGAAAATGTCTTTCTTCCCTAGTGCAAAGTAAATCATCAGAGCTTTTGCAGGTTAAGCCAGAAACCCTTCAGCATGCACGGAAGCCCCTTAGGAAGTTCTCTGTTGCTGAGTAAACGATGGATGATGTGCGTCTTTGAATATTCACATCTATGGCTTTATACATCTTTGTATCTTCGAACTTTTCATCTGCCTTTGTCTTCTCTTGTGCTTTTTTTCTTGGCATTTTGGAACTATTTTCTGAAGAATCACTTTTAGACTATAGATTCTTTGGAATAGTTTATTGTTCTCCTGCCTTGACTCAATTCAAGCTACAGTGCATTATTTAAAGCAACTAACTTTTGAAAGTGAATTTTTATTTACAAAAATTGTCCCTACATGTATCTAATTTATATCTGCAGCACTACGGTACCCTGTTTAGTAATAAATATGTATTTAATTGTGTTTTGATAACAGACTCAGAGCTTTGTCATCTTGTGCTAACACTCACCATAAAAAAAATTGTCCTATACAAATTTGCTGTTGGAGTTCATCTAATATTTGACTTTCCATCTTTGCTATCTATAGCAGATATATATATATATATATATATATATATATATATATATATATATATATATCCTGTATTATCAGGTTGGATTTCTAATAATTTTGAGATGTTATGACTTACAAATTCTGAAGAGGGCAGAAATTGCTAATTACCCTTAGAGAAATCAAAAGAATGGTATTTCCTTTTCCAAGATTTAATTTATGGAGGCTATAGTACACAAATAATATTCACACATATAGCACTTCTCATCTTCAAAGCCTTTTCCAAATATTAGGTAATTAGCAAGATTACACATTCAATAAGTGACATGTGGACCACTTTTTTTTTCCTTTCAAAATGATTAGTTTACGGTAAAATAAACTTATATTTACATTGCTTACGCCAAATACTTTTATTTTTTCTCCACTATGTATATTTATATGTGTTTATTTCACTATATATCAGAATATTTTGCAAAGGTTAGAGGTTTACATTAAATACAATGTTCATATCATCTTTATCCTTAATGGCATAGACAAATTCTTTTGAACAAGTCATTTACAACAAGTTTCAATTGATTAATAGGGTAAAATTCTTTTTCCTATAACAAATAATTATCTTCCATTACTTCTGTCTCTTTCTACTGATTAAAAATGCTGCTTGATTTGCTCTAGAATTATCTATTGTTTGAGTATGCTCTTTCCTTCCATTCTTGGAGATAAAATTTAACCTCTTATAAAGTTCGCTAAAAAATGAGAGAGTAAGTGAAATATGTCTAATTATGCTGGTTATGCCTTAATTTCAACATTATTTCAGAAACACAAAATACTATTTATTGACAAAATTACTTGGGAAATAAAGTGTACTATCCTATTCCTAAATGTATCAACTGCTTATAATAAAAATATAGCAAACTGGAAAAACAAATATCAATTTAGATGTATTTGAAAAAAAAAACTGTGGTCAAAGTTTTATTTCAAATAATACTCATGTATCTAGTCTGCACAATTCATTCATTTAACCTTTTCAAAAATACAAAGCACATGAAAACGAATCAAAAAGATTTAATGCCTGGAAATCCAGCTTCTAAAAACTAGTTCTGAAAAAAAAATAAAACAAACAAACAAAACTGTGTTACCCTAAATAAACTACTTAATCTGATTTCTACTTTCATCATTCCTAAAATTCTAGAGCTAATTCTATGATATTATGATTTGAATGTATATATTTTCTACTAAGTGCATTTCCTAGTTCTTATTCTTGACAAATTGGCAAATCAATAAGCTCTTTGAGAGATATGAGTCTGTTTGTTGTGGGATATCAATACTTATAGTTCCAACAAGAGTAATTATGTATAATGAGTACAATAATACTCAATATTCTGATTTTAGCTAACAACACAATACTGTTAAGGAGTAAATCAAACCTTTATATTCTTTGTGTGGGTCTTGCTGGTCCAGGGGGAGAAGGTGAGTAAAGAGAAACCCAAATTTATGCATCCCATGAATTGAATTAGAAATTTATTTACTCATTATTTATTGATTTTTTTTTCTGGCAGCACAAGGAAGGTTTCTTTGTTTATGACTACATAGATGATCAAAGGAAAATTCTTGGCTGAGTTAGGATAAGAATGCAAGAGGCTAGCTTTTTCCTCTCAGTCTCTCAGAGGTAGTATTGTCAGTGTTCTTCCAGATGCTGTGGTGGAAACAGAAACTAGAAGAGTCTAGTAGAAAGCAAAAAGTCCTGATGAAATTATGGTGATTTTCTTAAGAAGCTCACCAAAGTGATTAGAATAGCAATAGAGTTTCACTAAGTTATTATTTTAAGAAACAAATGTCTCCTTATGCTCATTAATATTATTTTCACTGATCCATGTCTTTTGATTACATTTAAAATGTAGTACAATAGCCAGTAATTCATTTTTATTAAATTAGTTCCTTTTCATTACACATAACAGTGTTTTAAATAAGAATTAATAGAATGTGAAACTTAACTTTTGTTTTGAAATCTATTTATATGATATTTCCTCTACTTGCCCACTAATTTGTCCAATTAATCATCAATTTCTATTGACCCCCTTGGAACTATTTTTTTTTTTTTCTGATTCAACACAGGTAGATACTTCAGTCCTTCAGTGCTCATAACTGCTGGTCATGCAGGTGCATTTTTTGTCAAATCTCCCTGCACAAAGGTAGGGCCAGTCATCTCTCCTTTGTGTCATAATAGTACTCAGTGTCTCATTTCTCTCGTCTGTTTTCATTATAATTAAAAACCCCTTCTCTCCCCCAAATGCTGAGAGTTCCTGAAAGTGGGAGCAGTGATGAGTTCTCAAAGTACCTGATATTACTGCTGGTGAATAATATTGATATTTATCAGATGAAAGAATGAATCAAAAATGAATTGCATGAGTTACTTGCACACAGTCTAAATTAAGAAGGAGTTTCCTTATTAAAAATGTCATCAGCAAAATTCACTTGGTATATTCTTGAAGTACATTTAAATTCAACTTTGTATTTTATTCATTTATTTACTTCTTACTCCTAGATTGGCATGGATAATTGTGTGTACTAGTCCGGGTAACTGGATTCTAGTTAAACAGCCAAATGTTCATACCTACTGTAGTTTTGCAGTTTTCTTACATCATGGGTACAAAAAGGGACAGTTTTGTAATTCGCTTTGTTTAGAATTAGCAAAAGACCCAAGAAAAAAAGATTTTTCCATTCTTGACTCCCTAGCCATTTGCTGAACTCCTGGAGGATCTAAGGAGCACCAGGTATTCTTGTTGGTTCTGCAGTCCTCTAAAAGAGGATCTCCACCCCATTACCCACACCATACCATCTGCTCAGGCTGCCAGAACAAATACTATTGACTGGGGACTTAAACAACATTAATTCTCTCTCAGCTATGGAAATTGGAAGCCTAAGATTAAGGTCGCAGCATGGTTGGTGTCTGGTATCTTGCAGAGCTATCAAGAGCTCCCTCCTTGGCTTATAGAGTGCTGCTATCTCACAGTGTCCTCACATGGCAGAGACAGAAACCTCTGCTGCCTTCTGCTCATAAGGAGACCATTCCTATTGGATGAGGGCTCCACTCTGCTGGCCACATTTAAACTTCCTACCTCCTGAATGCCCTGTCTCCAGACACAATACAATGGGGGTTGGGATCACAAACCATAAATTTTGGGGGTAAAAAAATCCAGTCTATAATATACACTAATTTTTCTACATTTCCTTCCCTGATAATTTTCTGACTTAGTAGGACATATCTGAACATTATCAACCTGACAGGCCACACATTAAAGTTTCACACGGGTAACATGTGCCCTTGAGATTCAGCGTCCTGTCACTCCCTTCACATGAAACTTTTAAGAGGGATCCTTGCATGTGACATAACTCGGCCTGATAATTTCGAAAGAAATGAAGGAACATCATAAATAGAGTTAACAGCTCTTTTTTTTTTCTTTGCCTTTGAAAATACCGAAAATACAAAAGGAATTTAGAATTTTGGCAAAGAGAATCAAAAGAAAGACCAAGTAGTTAGCATACTCCCATTAGATAGTTCAGTATGATTTCTGGTCTGGATCTTGTTAACAGCAAGTTAAAGAGTTCAAGGCTTTGGGTTCTATTAAAGGTTTCTGAGAATCAAATGGTTTCTAAATAAACACAGTTAATAAAATTTGAAATAGAGTGGTGTTAGAAGAAAAATTTAAGCGGTAGGTTGTCTAGTTTGTTTCACGTGTGTGCTTTCGACAAAATGGCTGAGGTTTATGTCATTACACAGACGTGATAATGGTAAGCTAAGCATCTGCTAATAACTGTCCTTAAAATTTCATGCTATTGGGTAGGTAGACATTTCTTTTATGCAAGGTAAGCCCTACACTTTAGTGCCATTGCCTATTTATTGCTCTGAAAAAAATCAGTATGTATTTTAAATTACACATATAATTGTTTTGTGTTTTGGAGCCTAATTCCTCTCCTTGAAATGCATGAAAAGAATTAAAATGTTCAAATTGTTTCCTTTAATTTCTTTCATGCACTTTTGTGGGTGGAATTAACCTCTACACTCTAAAATGATTGTATGTGTAATATTAAAAATGGAACATCTCATTTCCTTTTTATTTCTATTGTGGGGATTGTAAACACCAGAGGTATCTAATGAAGATGTTACTTTTACAGCAGCACAAAATGGAAAAGGCACATTGGAAATACAACTAGAAGTGTGTCTTTCAGAATGGTCCCTGATCTACGGCAACACATTGATTTCTTTTTGTTTTCATTGTTCTTGTTGTCTTTCTCTTACATCTGACTTGTAGGGAAGTTAATGTGACAAGATGTCAAAGATGTAGCTTCTTAGAGCCTGGCATTTAGTTACAGCCTGAGCTTTCATTATTAGTGCTCTTGATTTCCTAGTTTTAAGCCAAGAAGTAAGGATTATGAGCATCCAAAACCATAAAGTTCTGTCTATAAAGCAAATTCACAATAAATGTTCTTAGCACCACTAACACTACAGATCCTCCATCTTAAACAAAAAAAAACAAAAAACAAAAATAAAACACACATACACTATATATATATATATATATATATATATATATATATATATATATAATCTTGCTGTAGACTCAGGAACCATCCATTCTTTTTGAGGGTAGAGGGAAGAGTTTGGTTTGTTTGCCTGGATGTGTCAAGTTGTTATCAGATCTGATACTGACAAGTGAAATCCTATTTACTGGAGTTTATCAGCATTTCTTTTTAGCATCCTTGACTTTAAATAGATACTCTATATACATTTTTAAATACACAGACAATCCAGCCAATGATTTTTTTAATAGTAGATAGATTTTAATAGATGGTTTGAGTGATAATATATATAATGGCAGAGAGAAAAAGTAACCTCCTCTATTTTGGTTGGTTTTGCTTATATGTTAGGCAGATTTCTCAGTTTTATATAGCAGATTAAAAATAACCACGAATATTCATTCAACAAACATGCTTTAGTAATTATGAAATCAAGTACTTTTCATAAATTTATACATTATGCATGTTAAATCCTAAGTCATGTTTTCACTAATAACTATTTTACAAACATAAAACAAGCAGCAAAGTCACATTTAGAAAACAATGAAAATATTCTCCATTGTTTCACACAGACCAGTGCTCCCTCCATGACAATGCCTAAAGCAATTCAGATTTCAACATGATTTAGTTGGAAACTCAGGTTTTAAAGAATCCATCTTGCAGTCCCTCTGACAAAGTAATTGGCTAGAAAAATTATAATAAAATTTTCATAAAGTTCATATTCATGAAGTGGCAAAAATTGCTTTTAGGAAATTACGATATTAATAATTTACACCCATGTCAATACCATTTCCAAAATAATTCAAACTCTATGTCCACGATTATGAACCTACCTTGATCACCCCCCCACAGACAGTTAAATACAATGAGACACATTGAGATCTAGATA
This sequence comes from Marmota monax, assembly GCF_021218885.2. Taxonomy (NCBI): domain Eukaryota; kingdom Metazoa; phylum Chordata; class Mammalia; order Rodentia; family Sciuridae; genus Marmota; species Marmota monax. Next base: position 19,872,475 of record NW_026692907.1, read on the forward strand.
CAGATTATTCATTTAAGAAGATAGCTCCTTATTTAATTAGAGATTTATCATCTTAACTAGCGGTACTATTGCTCTGAATTAGTTTTCCAGGGTTTGCAGAATTAAAGATGGTAAAAATTGATGAACCTTAGCTGTATTTCCCCCCAAAGGGTACAAACTTTTATTACATTTCAGATGCAAAACACAATTAGCCTCTAACCTAACCATGTTAATCTCCTTGAGTTAAGCTTGTGTGCTTCTGCTTGTGTAGAAACTTTTAATGAAAGATCTATGTCTTCTACAGCCGAATTTAATAACCTCTTTATTTGCATCTCTGCCCTTGTTTAGAGGAGGAGTTAATACGATAAGCTCCTGGATTACAGAACACTCTTTCAAAATTGGGAATAAATAAAATTCTGTGACATTCAATTGGAGCAGTTCTCAGCAGGAGATGGACAACAACAATAAACAGTACTCAATTTCCCTAAGTTTTCATGTAATTAACTGAGATGGACACATTAGTGTCATCCATTATCTTCCATCTGTAATCTCCAGGCTTCTAGTCATTAAACAGGACTGTTTTGAGAGACTGGGCTTTTAAAAGTGATGTACTTCTTGTATAAATAGTTCTTTAGAGATTAATTCCTATTTTTCTCAACATCAGATCCATTGCATCTTATCTGAATGTTTACCCTGGCAAATTCCAAATGCTCAACCAACTCCCAAATTGTATTTTCTGCTGGATAAAAGTCTTGATGGACTAAAAAGAACCTATTGGAAAATGGCCCAGGGCAAGAGGGAAGTCACCTATGAATTTCCTCCCTCGGGGCTAGAAAGTATGACACAGCCACTTCCTCTTCCCAGTAAAAAAGTTTGATACCTATTTTGACTTTTCTAGTTTTATCTTTTAGAATGGATTTCTGTCAAGAGAAAAAAAAAAAAAGAGAATAAAAAAGAACATAAAAAGTCTTCCTTTTCTACACAGAACTACAGATGTCTTCCATGGTTCAGAATTAGCTGAAGGAACACATAACTAACCTAATTAACTGCTCCATGTATTGATGTCTTAACACCCTATCATCTGTATCATTACTAACAGTGTGCCATTATTTCATCAAGTGTAATGGAGAAATTTTGCCCTAAAACTGCACTTAAAATGAGCTTATTTTGGACAGCTAATGAGAACTTTTCCCTACAAATACACATACTTTCAAACAGAGTCACTATGATTTATTCCAATACATAGCATTGTTTGGTTTGGTTTGGTTTTTCAGGCATTTAACAGTGAGATGACCAAGGTCATAGTTGTGTCTATTTAATACCCTGTACTTAGTATGTCTAATTTAATGCCTGATACATAGCATGACATGCAGCACATGGAGATTGAATACATGATTGGATAGCAGACTTTTCCCTACCAACCATTACATAGCTGGAACAAGATGCAAGGGAATAGACTTTTAAATATAATTTTCATTAGATATTTTCACAGAAATCTCAGCCCCATCTGAGTAACAAGTAGAATTACATCTAGTGCTGACATGAATTTCCTTGCCTCTTAGTGATACTTAGTGTTCTGCTGTCAATAGGATCATATTCTATAAAGCAGAATTATTTAATAGGGATTCAAGATCTTTCCAAACTGGTCCCCACTTTATATTCCAGAATAACTAATTCTCAATAAGATGCACCATCATCACATATGTGTCGAGAGCCATCTGTGGACTACCCATGAGGACCTTTTCAGCGCTAGAGCCACTGGGGGGGTAGATCTGGTATTTGGGAATTTATAATGACAATCACACTATTAAGATCACCTATTACATGGAACTCCCCCTCTAGAGATGAGGTGACCTTCTGTAGCCACACAGTCTCTCAGAGATGGGTGTAGCCTGCCAAGATGCCAATCAACCTGTTGACAGCAAGACATCATGAAGCAAGACTCTACCCCTGCAACCTTATCCCTGCCTTTGACCTACCCCTTTAAATAAACTACCAGAGCCATTTTTAATTGATCTGTTTCAGTTCCTAACAAGACTGGAAGAATCTATCAGTTGCTCTTCTTTTAAAACCTATTATTTCACTCTATTTTTTTTTTTTTTTATTTCTTCACTAATTATTTCAGGCTCTATTTTCTCAGGTGGCTTATCACCACCTGACCAGGAAAAACTACCCTGGGAAGGAGCTGGCTGCCTCAGGATATAAATGGGCATTCCACAAAACAATAAAATTTCCTTTCTCTCAACATTTACTTATTTTGTTTCCTCTGACTATAAAATATTTCCCAGATCACATGACCCCTTTTTCAATAGGGCATTTCCCAACTACTGTCACCCAAGTTTTAAAGACTTCTAGAATCCAACAGGCAGAGTTAATCACTCCTTCTCTGTGATACCATAATATTTATTATGTACTTTTATAAGGACACCTACCACAGCAGTATTAGCAGAATTTATTAGGTGTTATATCTTTACACTACATGCATTGATATTATTCCCTCTTCTTAGTAGAAAGTTATCCTGATTTGACTTCAAATGTCCAGCATGTTGAATAGTATGAAGAAACTGAATTAGTTTGAGAAATACAAATAGAGCAAAAAATAAAGTAGTTATAAAGAACTTTGGAGATGCACCTATTTTTTCTGGTCACCAAAGTGAAGAACTCCCCAAAGACTTATGTATCTCCTTGTAGACTTTCATTCCTGATGCCACAGAAGGAGGACTCTCTCTTCAACCTAGCTATTTCTCCAACATTGGGGTAGGAGCTAACTTGTCAACTGAACTGACCTTGTTGGTTTGTGCCTCTCAGACTGCAAGAGGATATATTTGCCTGAGATAGTTTTCACTGAAAAGGAAACAAAGGTCTGCCCAGATGGTGTTGTTAGCCAATTAACAGATGGTTAGCCACTTTCAGGGAGAATGCACCTCCAGCTTCAGTCCTCTTCCTCTGTTAAGAAGGTAACATATGCATATACAAGTGGAGTGAAGCCTGCTAACCCATGGTATGCTGAAACTAGTGGAAGGAAAGAGAAAGAAGAAACTTCTTTCTATATGTTGCATTGTTGAAGAACCATTTAGTTGTGGAATTGCTAATAGATCAGGGTGTTATATCTATTTTGAAATGAATAAAATCTATTCAGATTTAAATTATTTCTCAAACTGCATCAGTAAGAATCATCTTGTAGGATAAATTTATAAATTTCAAAATCAAACATTTCCCTGGATAATCTCTTATCCCAACAAGCAAATGGATAGTCTGTTTCACATGCAATTTTCTAATCCTCTACCATTCCCTACAAGTTACATGAGGATTCTGGGACTCAAATAACAGAGCCAGAATTTGAATGTGAGTCTCATTTATTTTAAAGCTAGTTCTATTTCCAATATAGTACGAATTTAAGATGTTTCTAGGACAGGACTAAGTAGTCCTAAATATATAGATTAAAATCTTCAGTAGCTCACAAAACTGCTGCAAATGTCATCCTGAAAGTAGTATGCAGGGAATAACACACCATGCACATATGTGCACAATTTAAATCATGACTATTAGCCCTCACAGTGATAACCATCCACAAAGCTGAGATTGCAGCTCTTGATCACACTGTCTATGTGCTCTTCCTAAGGCTTAATGCTCACAGAATCTCTATGTAAGATGTAGTCTGCAAAGTGTTAGGTTTAATGTAATTTTTGACAGCTACTATCCTGTAAAATAATGCTCAGTGATGAGATGACTTACAGACTCAATTTCAGCTTAAAGAACAATTCAAGAGGTGCATTTAATAAATTTTTTAATATTGAAGCAGAAATAAACATCTGAAAGGATAAGAGAAAGGAAAAAAATTCCTTCTCTCTTGCATTTGTTTTACTTAAAACTGTGCTAGCCAAAGGTATAGGGAGTTAAGGCGGATGTAGAGAAGTGATGGGTAATTAAGTCTGTGTCATTTATTTTGTAGAAAGAAACGGCCTTTATCACAAATCATATTGCCTTTCCAGTCTCTCAGAAAGAACATTTTCACTTCGCCTTTTTCTCTTCAGTTATTAAAAATAAGCCCTCTAAATACAGAAACCAGACACAGTTACCTAAAGAAGAGAAAGCCTCTAATCCTCTCTCCAGGCATGTAGAGGAGCTGAGGATCCTTTACCTCTGCGGCTTTGTTAGTGCACCAATAACTGGAGCAAGATAAACTCTGACTGAACAAGCAATATGTTGATAGTGTCTGAGCAAAAGCTCCTGTGGTTCAGACAGCTGGGATCAAACCAGAGCGCAGTGGCCCTGAGCCCAAGGCTTCCTTTATGCTGGCCCCATTCTTTCATCAGTGGTGTCCAAACACAGTCATTCTTGTCAATTTAGTTTAAATTTCTTTCCAGAATGGACTTTTAATAGGATCTGTGTTACCAAAGGATATACCTTACCAGAAAAGCAAATGTACTTAAAACCATTAATCATCTGAAATGAGAATCATCATTATTATTTTTCTTGTTGCTGCTAACCCCAATACCTGGCATTTAAACTGTTCTTTTAACACTGAAAAGCATTTTCGTGGTTTTTTTTTTTTTCATCACAAATTCTAGAGCAACCTTGAGATACAGAAGGTACATTTTCTTGTTTCCTCTCCATAAGTGAAGGAACTAGGAAATACAGAATATATGACTTGGCCTAAAGTCATGGCATTTTGTTGCAGTATCTGAATTATAACCATAAACTTCAAGCTCTATGGTATTATTGTTATACTTACTGTTTTCATATCTACCTGTAGGTCAAATGCCAGATATTTCTAAGGAAAAAAAATCCAAGTATCTCAAGATACCCACTGATTTTTTGGTAAACAGGTGTAGCTATATACATGTGTATTTTTTCATATATTTGCCATGAAAACAAGCATACAAATACCTACAAGACTGTAAACTGCATTTTCATGTTTTTTTCAACTAGGCATCTTTATCTTCCTGTCTACGTTTTGCACACTTTTCATATTATGTTCAAAATATAGATAACAAGATATTTTTACCTTCTTGGTCAAAGAGGTGGCAGACTTGTAAGGATTCTAAAACATCCTGTCTACCTGTTTTTGAATCTCCTGGTTCCTCTTTAAATCTTTTTTTTGTAGGTCTTTCTTCTATAGCAGCCATCATTTAGTGAATGGTCCTAAATGGTGTGAATTTGATTTGTTTTGTCAGGATACAGAAGCAAACTACCAATTTCTTTCCCACAGATTTAGATAGGAAACACTGGCATTGCTTATTATCTACCCAAGCTTCAAACAGATGAACAAACAAACAGAATCAATCTGCAGAGGCTGCACTGGGAGCTGAGCACCTTTTCCATGTGTCTATTAAAAGTACTGCAGCAATGACTCTTGGGGAGAGTTTGGCTTATTGTCCAGATTTGACTGCACTGAATGAAACACAAAGTATAAAGTGTACTTTTAGCAAACAGGTAAATTAATCATCATCACATTGATATTTATATAAGTAAAACATAATAAGAGTCATAATTCTTCTTCCACATCAGGTAATATTCTTCTTCATTTTCATTTCTGCATTTCATGCTCAAAACACCACTAAAAGGCACTATTTTGAATTCTCATTTTTCCATAAGCAAAACAGGTCTTAAAGATATTAAATGACTTGTCCAATAGCACCAAGCCCAGAAGTGACAAAGCCAGGATAGAAACCAAAACAGACCGAGACCAGAGTCTACAATTAACCAATCTGCAATTAAAAGTATTATTTTAAAAAAGTTCCTCTACTTTAAAAACTATCCCAAGTATACCTTTAAATATGCAGAGTAAATAGAAAACTATTCTCAATAATAAATATAGCTAATGTTTATAAGGCATTTACTATTTGCTAGGAGTTTTTCAAATTCTTCATGAGTTGCTCTTAAAACATTATTCATATCAATTCTACACATGAAAAGTTTGAGGTACAGGAAAGATGAACAACTTTCCCAAGATCTCTCATCCAATACATGGTGGAGCTGGGAAGCAAATTCAGATAGTCAAACCTGAATCCACAGGCTAAAACTCTCAACATACTGCTTGTTATTAACATTAATTTCAATTTATGTGTTTTCTGTAAACAAAATAATGGTGCACAACAAAATTTCAATATACAGAACTAGTCTGCTTCCTCTAGAGGCCTGAAACTGAGACCAAATTTCATCTTGTAGAGTAACAAACAATATAATAAATAATGGTTGACTACTATGGATGGAAGTGTGTCTTCCCAAAATTCAGATGGAACCTCTCTAAGCTACAATGTGAAGTATTTGGAGATAAAGCCTTTAAGGAGGTAATTAAGGTTAAAGGAAAGCATAAATTTGGAACTCTAATCCAGAATGACTGGCCTTGTTATAAAAAGAAAGACATCAGGGACACAAATGCCCCCCAAAAGGACATAGTGAGAAGACTTGTAGATAACCAAGCAGAGGGCTGCAGGAGAAAACAACCCTTATTACCTTTGGTTTGACACTTGTAGGCTCCAGAGTTGCAAGAAAAGAAATTTCTCTTTTTATGGCTACCCACTCCGCAGTACTTCGTTATGTTTGCCCTAACAGAATAAGATACTTGTCATATAAATTTTAGTAACTAAAGAACATGCAGGTATGACGCAGAAGGTCTTAGAAGAATTTTGAAAATGAGGTAGAATGCTAGTGAAACATTTGTAGAGAAGGACAAGATAAGTTGTAGACCCTTCCGTCATCAATTAAAATTTTTGACAGAAAATATCTATATACATTTACCTTACATTTATTTCATGCTAGGAATATTGTACCTGGCTAAAGCAGTAAAGAACTATCTTACTAGTTGTAACAACATTTAGTGACAAAATAGCAACTTCTATAAACATGGGAAAGATCGATTTGATTTGTAAACCAAATTATATACCTTTTAATTTTAAGATCCTAACTCAACTCATGAATCTTTAATGTTTAGTAATATCCTGTACATTAGAGATTTAAATTTTGTTGTGGTGTAACAGTGTCTGTATATGTTCAATTTCCATTACCCTTAATGAGTGTTCTGCTCAAACTGGTTTGTAAAAAGTTCACAGTGTGAACCGCATTTTGATTTTATGTAAAGATGAGAATCATCTTGTCATACCTCAAGCACCAAACAGAAGATAAAATGTGTATTTTAACACCATACCCATTTCTTACTACTGAAAAAAAATATGACTTGATGTCTACTCCAATCTTAAGAAGTACAACTTATTCAATTTATAAAACTCTGAAGATAAGGTACCATAATTTACAGACAATTTACATGCTCTGAATCCTGCTTGAACTGTGGTTTTACACTGAGTGATTTTCCTAATCTGTGCTCTAGCTTGTCAATTTTGTTGTCCATTCTAACAAGAAACATCGTCAGTGATGCATAATAATATCAGGTTTGTGGATGTGAATAGACTTCAAGTCCTGGGAGGGGCTGTTCTTAAAATATACCATTTACATAAAAATGTTATCAGATTTATCTTCTTTAAGATGGTGGAATGTAATGGACATTATTATCCAAAGTACATGTATGAAGACATGAATTGCTGTGAATATACTTTGCATACAACCAGAGATATGAAAAACTGCCCTCTATATGTGTAATAAGAATTGTAATGCATCCTGCTGTCATAAATAGTAATAAAAAATTAATTTAAAAAAAGATAGCAATAAATAGCTGGCATCCAATTTGGTTGAACTGAGTATAATTCCAGTTACAATTCTCTTTAGTGAAGATTACATAGATTATAAAATATTTAGTGGATGGGGCTGGGGATGTGACTCAAGTAGTAGCGTGCTCGCCTGGCATGCGTGCGGCCCGGGTTCGATCCTCAGCACCACATACAAACAAAGATGTTGTGTCCGCCAAAAACTAAAAAATAAATTTAAAAAAATATTTAGTGGACACTTTCTAACAGGATAGACCAAAGTGTTGCTCCTTTGTATCTTATATATAGACTTTGGCATTCAGCTATGAAATGTATATTGACAAGTTTGTCTTTGGCAGTATAATGCACAGTAAAATCAGCTCTTAAAGAGGCTCATCTCTTCAGAAACTTCACAGAATGTCATTAGAGGTTCACTGATTATTGTTCAAAATACTGTTATTTGGATGAATAGATGGAAGGGTAAGAAAATGATGGGATGGATAATGCATTAATGTTTTAATAAAATTTCATAAGACAACACAACTTCCTGAAGGCAATAGAACTTTACAGAGATCATAAATTATTTGAATAGAAGGCCAGTATAAGTAGACAGAAAATACTTAATCTGAATTAGTAACTGTTGGTAGTTACATTCTAGCAATTATACAATTATGTTCTCAAATGACTTTTGTCTCCAAATACCAGTTTGGAATTATTCTTGAGGAATTTGCTAGATATTAGCATATATTGATATCTAAAATTTAATCATTTTAATTTGGAACAACAGATATAAATGTTATATTTACTTAACAGAGAAACATTAAAGATATATTAAACCAGCACAATGTTGGTCAATTAACACTTAGAAAAATTATTTTCTTAGAGAAATCATTATGTTTTCTAATAGGAAATTCTTAAGATTTCAACCAATAATGACATAATTAACCTAAAATAATTTTCTTACATCATATATCATTTGAATCAGTTTAATATGTAAACAATAGTTTAAACAATTATTTTTGCTCTAAGAAGGAATGTTGATTAAAGTACATTATGTGATATGATAAACAACATAAACCTTTTGTTATCTGCTGCATAAATATCTTCCTGTATTTATCTCTCCCTTACATACAGACCTATGCACACCCTGCCTTTCTATCTTATTTTTATTCCTTTCTCCTCAGTACTATTTCTGAGTAGTTCTTGCTGAAGGAACATTTTGCAAAGCAAGGAAATTTATGTTCAATTAAGGTGAATTCATTTTGAATTTGTAATGGAATCCTGTTGTGTTATGAAATTGCATAAAAATTTTGGAATATTCCATTGATCATACATGTGAGAATACCTTTGGCACATTAATGGTCTGATCACTTCAGAATTGCATGCTTCTTCTCAAATATTTATAGCTTCATTTAAAAAAATTCTATCAAAACAGTTTTTGTTTATTATTCATATGGCAAATATGATTTTTGTTAATAATTTTGTTAACAATTATTTATTTCATAATCTATAATCTAAGATAATGAACTTCAGATTATACATGCATTTTTAAGATTCTTTTGATTCTATTAAATACAAAAATTTAGGTTTTAAAATGTGTACTGCCAAATTCCATAAACTTTGAAAGCTGATCCTTAGACTACTGATTTTTTTTTTATAATATACAAAGAAAGTAGATTGGTTGCATTAATTAAATTGGCTTGAAGCTTTCTGGAGGTCTCCAATAACTTTTTTTAATTATAGCTTAATGTTTTCTTCTTGCACTTGCAAAATTGAAATTTCTTTCCTAATGGCTATGTTTCTTGTACTTGTTCTCTTGTTTCCCAAAAGAGTCATAGGATTCTCATTTGAAGTTCTGTCGATATTAGCTATCAGTAGCGACTTGGTCAAAAAAATTTTTATGCTTAATACTGCAATTTTCTGTGTTTCGTTTTTTATTGTTTCATGTAGTAGAAGTCTGAAATATGATAAAGAATAAAGAACTATGTTTATGAAGTAGTAAATTTGGTAGCTTCTAAAATCAACACCTAAATATTTAGATAAAACACTAAAATACTAAGTGTTTTATGTTAAGCTATACATCAGTATAACCTTAAAATATATACTATTGCTATGAATATGAATACTGGTGTTCATGCTACCAGAAAACCATATAATAAGGATAATATGTAGCACACCATGCAAACCCATCCAACTGTGTACTTTGGTTACTTTGTTTTGCTATTTGTTATCTTCTAAGAATATCAAAGAAAAATCTAATTAAATTTATACCATAAATAATAGCATATTAATTTTAAAAATCTCAAATTGTTATACTTTTATAATAAAATATATGATGTAAACTTTATGCTATTTCCACATGCAAAATGCCTTTTCTGATTTCATATAAACTTATAAATCCCTGCAGTTTCTGATACCCATACCTAAACACCCAATCACTGTTTTAAATTTCATTTATATATAGAACCTAAGAAGAGTAAGTGCAACATTTGGTTAAATATTAGAGAATAGCACCCAAATAGGATTTAATTACTTAAGTTCTCAACAGCAACATAAGTAATGAAGAGTGGAGCCACAGGCATATCTGGATTTAAAAAAAAAAAAAGTGGTGGAATTGAGAAGTATATCTATTGAAATACAAAAAAAAAAAAAAACTTCACAAATCATGTTGACTATTACATTAAACTCAGCTAAAAAAGATAATATGTAAAATGAACAGGTAGATCTAAACAAATTATCTGGCATGCAGCAAGAAGAAATAAGGAGATGGATAATACTAAAGATATGTTAATACATAGGGAGGGAAGAACTCCAAAGACTAGTTGTACTAGGATGAGAAAACAGAATGGAGGAGAGGAAATATTTAAAGAGATAACATATTGTTTTTTCCCACAATTGTTGGAAAATCATAAACTCATAAATTCAGGAAGCACAATAAGTCCCAAACACATATTTTGATAAAATACATGCCTAATCCCAACATAGTGAAACTGCAGAATACCAAACTCTATTGTAAAAGCAACCAAAGTGGAGCCTGTATTTTATCAGGGAAGCAAGACAATTAAGTACTTAGTACACATTTCAGTAGCAGCAATACACCCCAAATATGGTAGAACAATATCTTCCTAAATTTTATCATCAACATAGAATAAGTACCAAGAAAAACTGACAAAAAACAGGATCAGATGAAAAAGCTTTTAACGTCAATTAACTTGAAAAATAAACCTGTAAAAGGATGATCTTCAAGAAGGAAGATGATTCCAAAAGGATGGATTGAAATCAAGGAGCCAGTGAGCAAAAAAAAAAAAAAAAGTAAATTATGTAAATTTAAGATGTTGCTTGTTTAAAGCTATTATAATGAAATAAATGTTTATAACAGGTAAAAATATTAGTAAATGTAAATTTAAAGACATCATTGTGATTTAAATAATAAAACCATGATTCTTTCATGATGCTAAAACATTTTTCTTTCAAAATTTCACAAAAACAAGCACACATTTAACTGTGTATATATTCATGCCCAATAAAGTACTCACTTTACTGGTGATAATAGAGAAAACAACTTATCCAAATTAGCTGAGTACATATTTAATTTCCTTTCAATAATTTCCTTTCGATGGTTATATTTTAGATGTCAATAACATGACTGCTAATCAATGTTAATACATGCAAAAAAACTGCATTAGTTGCTCTTTTTGCCTAATTGACAGTATCTCTACTAGAATTTGCTATATGTACATGAGGCTTGTAAGAATCTCTGATAAGCTATTCTTTAATGTCAGTTCAATGCAATATGTTACTGCTACTGTGGATTTATCCCTCCGTCATCCCACTTTTCTACTATATTTCACTAATCTCTAATTTCTTCTGACTCTAATGCTAAAATATCTTTCAAAAAGAATTTTTCCTATTCCCACAACTACTATCCTAGTTGGAAACTTGTTTTTCTTCCTCCTAGCAGTAAGTTAAACACTGTCCTGACTTCAACATCTTCACTCTTTAGTCGTTTTTCTCTCAGTCCTCCTCTTTGCTAGAAATGTTCTGAAACAATTTAAATATCATGCTCCCTTGGTTACAAAACTTTAAATGGTTACTGTGAACTTCAGAATGAAATTAGAACTACTCATCCAGTATTATTTTTTCCCAGTCCCTTCTAAACACTTCCTATAAATGTATTTTACTTTTATTAATGTCAGTTACTACTACTGAAATAGTCTTTCCTCTTTGGCAAATTCCTATTCCTCTCCTAAAATCCAGTTCTTTTTAAGTCCCCTCAGTTATCAGAAACCCCAAAATGCCAGTCTTGGTTTATTATATCTTTTGTAACACCATTACATTTCTTCATGCCCTTCAAATATATTTTTAAAGTACTGAATTGTGGCCACTTGCAGTGATGCATAACTATAATCCCAATGGATCAGGAGGCCGAGGCAAAAGAATCCCAAGTTCAAAGCCACTCAGCAAGGCCCTTAGCAACTTAGCAATACTCTGTCTCAAAAAATAAACAAAAAGGGCTGTGGATGTGGCTCAGTGGTTTAGTGAACCTGTGTTCAATCCCTTCTGTGTGGGTATACATATATATGCAAATTGTATTGCAGGTAGAAAAAGTTATTTGTCTCCACTTTCAGATGTTTGAACATTATTTCATAACTGTTTGAAGCATTGAATTTTCAATACCTACTATGGTGACTGAAACAAAGGGTCCAATAGGAAATGGCTTTTCATACCAGTGCACAGCCTTTAAAATATTTGCATAATTAAAATGATACGAAGTTAACAGGTAAGGTTTATCTACAACAAACTACATAAAAAGTGCATCAAAAGGTAATGCTTTTCCAATAGGATCATTTTTTCCCATTAAACATTGATAACTTGGGTGAACAGTTCCACAAATGAAATTCTAGAGAAACAAATGAAATATTTTTGCATATAAGCCTTTCCTAAGTATAAAAGCTATGCCCTTTGGATTCACTAAAGGACTACTATAGCAAAATTAGAAAAAAAAAAAAAAGCTCAAAAATAAGAAGTGGCATGAAAAAGAAAACTGGTACCAAACTGGATTGAATTGGATAAATGTACAAATGACCATATTGATATTACTCAAGTTTATTCCTTGGTCAGTGATTATAAGTTCCTCAAGTTATAGTTTTCTATATACATTTGCTACAAAATAAGTTAGGTTTCCTTGTGCTTTAGCTACATTTATAAAGATTAACTATATTGCTACTTAGATTATTCTTCACCATGCTTTATTTATTTATTTAGTGAATGTAAATGTATCACATATATTAGTTAGGATAGAAAAAAAATCACATGTCTCTATTCACTGCTCTTCCAGATTTTAGAAGGCATTTCTTTGCCTCTGTTCTTGGCAATGAAAAAGAAATTTCTGGGCTTCTACTCCTATGACATTAAAGGAACATCAGCTTTTGATATAAGGGACTATAGTTTGAATCTTAAACATCTCCCAAAGTCCATAGATTGTAAGCTTGGACCCCAGTGTGATTCTATTGGGAGGAGCTATGGATCTTCAGAAGGTGCATCATGGGAGGTTCTTAGGCCTCTAGGGGCTCCTCTCAAAGGGGATTTTAGGAACCAATTCAGTTTCTCTTCCTCTCTGGCATCCTGGTCATGAGGAGAGCAATTTGCTGTGTCACATGCTTCTCACATGGCCATTTGTCACTCTTATCAAAGACCAAGGAGTTGGTCTCATATTTGATTGGAGTCATCAGAGCCTTGAGCTGAATAAGCCCATTCTCTTATAAGATAATTATCTCAAGTATTTCATTATAACAATTCAAAGTTGATTAATACCTAAGGGAAAGTCATTAATTTGACATTATTTGAAGATAATATGGTAAATTCCTGAATACCTATTCAAAATTGTTAATAAGCACAGATTTTAAATACTTTGTAAACTCTCCCAAAATGTTTTTATTTTTACTTTCTTTTATGTTTTCAAAACGACTCTACAATATGAAATTTATGAAAGATAAATTATCATTCTCAATTTCAAAAATACTCAAAAAATGGTGTTTTTCCATTTTTTTGTCTTATTATTTTTTATTCTAAATTTATTATTTCAAACAAGTTCATTAATTCCTTTGCCCTTAATATTTCTAATTTAAATAACTGGGAAATCTTTTCAAATTCAGGTATTTGTAATAAATATTTTAACAGACACCATTCCAAAATTCACCTGTGAAGATATAAATATGGATAATATTAAGCCTAAAATATTACATGTTTAACTCATTTTTACCTCCAATAGATATAACTTTTGAACCATGGAATAAAATGAGTTCACAATTTTCCCTATAAATTCCTTTAATATAATTGCAGATATTTTTTGAAATATTGCCATATTTCAAGATTCCAAATAGGTTTAGGGAAGCTTACCAAATATCTATTTTTAAAAATTAGAGATCCACAAGATTGTAATTAAAGTTGAAAAAGTAAGAAACAAATAACTGATACAGGTTTTATTAATTCTTTAAAAAGTTTGCTTTCTATCTGTTGTTTAAAAGTATGCTTGCCTACACACTGTTACAGAAAAGCAGGTCAGTCTGGTGAGTTACACTACTTTTACTCTAAATTCTGATTTACTAAAAAAAAAAAAAATGCCTAAAACAATTGTCCTCTAAACATTGCACTATGAAAGTATGAAGATTACATACTGGAAGTAAAACAATTAATATGTATACTGTGGCTTTTCTTTATGATTCAAAATAAGAAATGTTGAGCTCTCAGACACAATTTTTAAAAAATTTTCAGCAGTGTCAAGCTGTGAAGAATCTACAGCTCATCTGCATATCCTAATTCTCATCCAAATTTTTATGGTGCTGACCATCTGGATGAATGAATGCTACAGATGACTACCCAGGTCCTTTCAACAGAAGCTAAAGTTATTCCTGCTGCTATGGAAAAATATATTTTGGTTGAGCTTTAGGAAGTCCATTTGTCAACATGCTGCAAAGTGGAAATGTGCCTGGGTATGTTCTATACAGAAATTTTCCTCTATATATTAACTTTAGTGCCTTTTAACTGTATGAACAAGAGTAACTGTTCCTACATATGAGTAAAAAGATTAAGTAACTAAGATTAGAGTCAGAGTACTTGGGTTTAACTCAGGATTTAACAGTTTTCCTGCTTGTTGATTTTTGCAAATCTCAAATGTTCTAAATTCTAGTGTCTTCATCTTTTAAAAAGGATAATAACACATAATTAATAAGATTGCTTTAAGAACCAAATCAAAGAGTCTAAATAAAACAAAAAATAAAAGCTTTTCATTTATGAAGACTAAGATTGATAAACTTCTGTAAGACAGATCAAGAAAATAGACAAGTTCAAATACACAGAAACATCTATTGAAAGGCAAAGAATACATACATAAAGCTGTAGCAATGTTTGAGATCATAAACAACTGCTAGGACTACTTTATGCAAATATATATGGAAATTAAGATGAATTATATTATAGGAAAAAAAAATCATCAAAATTGACAGGATTAAAGAGAAAATCTTACTAGTTCTATAACAATCAAATACTATGAATCTGATGAAGAAATACACACTTATATAACAAAATGGACTTATAAGACATCTATAGAATGTCATTAGTAATAAGTAAAATATATTTAAAACTAGGTATCACTCCAAAGATTAATGCCTTATAACATTACATATTAATGATACTTGGAGTGACACTTGCACTGGCAAAAGTGTAGACTGTGGAACCAATTTGTAGAGGAAGTTCACTAATACTTAGTAAAATCAAAATAGTACATATAGTTCCTGCAGCGATTTCGCTTCTAGATATCTTCCCTAGAGAAAATTTTTTACATGAGTACAAGAGGACACAGGATGGAATGTTTTGCTGAAGTACTGTAAATAAGAGTAAGTAGAAGAAACACCTCTAACAGTCTCTCAATTGAAGAGATAATTAACCTCCTGTTCATTCATTTCATAAAATACTATATAGACATCAAGCCACATCTTCTTTTTAACAGGGAGCAAATCACAAATATAGCATATCCACTGAAAAAGGCAGGTTGAGATTATATACACCTCTCTGTGTCATTTCTCTACATTTTAAATATAAAACACACCCACATGTATGTTATTATGTATGACTCACATCAGTTTTGGGATAAATACTTTATATATATCTTTGTTATCTGTAAGAATATAAATTACATACAAATCAAATGACAAATATTACTTTTTGTTTAATCAAGGGTTATGTGTTTGTCATATTACTGAAAATGTTTTGTTTACATGGTTTCATTATTTAAAATAAAGGTAATTTTTATAGGAAAAATATCTATAAAACACATTAAGAGCTGAAAATCATAAACTCATGAATATTTAAACTGGTCTGTGATCAAATAAGTCATATCTAGCATGATTTATTCTGGTATCCAGTTGTAGTTTCTAATTTCATATCCCACTAATGTGAAGCAGGGTCTATTAATAAATGGCTTATTCTAGGGTCTGGATCAAGAGCTATGTAAAGTGAGTCTGCCAAGTCTCATTGTGTGAGACAGTAAAGTGACTACTGAAGAGTACAGAAATCATCTGATAAGAAGGCAAGAGCTGTCCTTTCTGGTTATGGACATAAGTTATCAGTGGTTAATAATCATTAATATGCCTTTTTAAATTATATGTATCTATTTGATGAAAGTTTCTAGGTAGGTGGTTTCATCTCCTATTCTCCCATACTTCCATTCAGATGCTTAAACAATGCTTCAAGGAGACAGGGAATTAGCAAGCCTATTTTTATCCATACTAAACTATGTCTTCCAACCTAGTACACCTCTGTAATTTTGAACTATTTTACCTTAATTTTTGTTCATTTTTTTCAATTGGTTAAAAACATTCACTGGGCACCCTCAAATACTCTATCAGCATGTTTTGGCTAAAGCACCATGAATAAAATGTCAATTGAAAGATCGGCAGCAACAAGGTAGAATGATGGGGTTCTATAGCCTTCTTCACAGGTAATCTGAAGACAAACAGAATTGTCAGTGCAGGGGCATCTTTCAGTTGGAAAGGACAACTTGACATCATGGTCTAACATCTTTCTAAATTATTACAGTTATTACTAGAGTTGCCTCTTAATTACATTCAGAAAGGCTTGAATTTGAAATGATTTGTCCATCATTAAAACTTTTGCGGAGTAACCAAAATGAGGAAAACAGAAAATAATTTCGCCTAGATAATCTATCTTAAAATCTAGCTTAAAACTAAGCTCAGTCCAGCTGGACCCAAACCCCCACCTGACTTCATAGTTAGAGACAATTTTTTAAAATTATTTCTTATAGACATGACAATAGTAGAGTGCATTACATTCTTAATTATCCATTCACAGCACAATTTTTCATAACTCTGTATAGAGTATGTTCACGCCAAATTATGCCATTATACATGATCTCTTATTTTTTTTTGCATCACAATTCTTAATACACCTTTATACCACAATATCTCTGTTTGTATATAAGGTATGTTGACACCAAATTCACATCTTCATACATGAATTTTGTATAATGATGACTGTCTCCTTCCACTATCCTTGATATTCCCTTTCTCCTTCCCTTTCCCTCCCACCCCTATTCCCTATCTAGAGATAATTTCCACCCATGCTTTCCCTCCCTACCCCACTTTGAGTCACCCCCCCTTATATCAGAGAAAACATTCAGCATTTGTTTTTTGGGGATTGTCTAACTTCATTTAGCATAATCTTCTCTAATGTCATTCATTTCCCTGCAAATGCCATGATCTTATTCTTTTTTTAGTGCTGAGTAATATTCCATTGTGTATAAATGCCACATTTTTTTTTTTATCCATTCATCTACTGAAGGACATCTAGGTTGGCTCCACAGTTTAGCTACTGGGAATTGTGCTGCTATAAACATTGATGTGGCTGTGTCCTTGTATTATGCTATTTTTAGGTCCTTTGGGTATAGTCCAAGAAGAGGAATAGCTGGGTCAAATGGTGGTTCCATTCCCAGCTTTCCAAGGAATCTCCATACTGCTTTCCAAATTGGGTGCACTAATTTGCAGTCCCACCAGCAGTGTATGAGTATACCTTTTTCCCCCACATCCTTACCAACACTTGTTGTTGTTTGTCTTCATAATGGCTGCCATTCTTACTGGGGTGAGATGGTATCTTAGAGTAGTTTTGATTTGCATTTCTCTGATTGCTAGAGATGATGAGCATTTTTTCGTATATTTGTTGATTAATTGTAAATCCTCTTCTGAGAAGTGTCTGTTCAGGTCCTTAGCCCATTTATTGATCGGATTATTTGCTTTTTTGGTGTTTATCTTGTTGAGCTCTTTATATACCCTAGAGATTAGAGTTCTATCTGATGTGTGAGGGATAAAAATTTGTTCCCAGGTGTAGGCTCTCTATTCACCTCACAGATTATTTCTTTTGCTGAGAAAAAAAAAAAAAAACTTTTTAGTTTGAATCCATCCCATTTGTTGATTCTTGGTTTTAATTCTTGTGCTATAGGAGTCTTATTAAGGAAGTTGAGGCCTAATCCCACATGATGAAGATTAGGTCCTACTTTTTCTTCTATTAGACACAGAGTTTCTGGTCTAATTCCTAGGTCCTTGATCCATTTTGAGTTAACTGTTGTGCATGGTGAGAGATAGGGACTCAATTTCATTTTGTTGCGTATGGATTTCCAGTTTTCCCAGCACCATTTGTTGAAGATGCTATACTTTCTCCAGTGCATGCTTTTGGCACCTTTTTCTAATATAAGAGAGTTGTAATTTTGTGAGTTAGTCTCTGTGTCCTCTATTCTGTACCATTGGTCTACCAACCTGTTTTGGTGCCAGTACCATGCTATTTTTTGTTTATTTGTTATTTTATTGTTTGTAGTATAGTTTAAGGTCTGGTATAGCAATACTAGCTGATTCACTCTTCCTGCTTAGAATTGCTTTAGCTATTCTGGGTCTCTTATTTTTCCAGATGAATTTCATGATTGGTTTTTCTATGAGGAATGCCGTTGGGATTTTGATCGGAATTGCATTGAATCTGTATAGTGCTTTTGGTAGTATGGTCATTTAAATAACATTAATTCTGCCTATCCATGAGCAAGGCAGATCTTTCAATCTTCTAAGGTCTTCTTCTATTTCTCTCGCTAGGGTTCTGTAGTTTTCGTTGTATAGATCTTTCACCTCTTTCATTAAGTTGATTCTCAAGGTTTTTTTTTTTTTTTTGAGGATATTGTGAATGGGGTAGTTTTCCTCATTTCCTTTTCAGAGGATTTGTCACTGATATACAGAAATGCCTTTGATTTATGGGTGATGATTTTATATCCTGCCACTTTGCTGAAATCACTTACTAGTTCTAGAAGTTTCCTGGTGGAGTTTTTTGGGTCTTCTAGGTATAGAATCATCAGCAAGTAGTGCTAGTTTGAGTTCTTCTTTTCCTATAGTTATTTCTTTAATTTATTTCATCTGTCTAATTGTTCTGGCCAATGTTTAAAGAACATGTTGAATAGAAGTGGTGAGAGAGGGCATCTCTGTCTTGTTCCAGATTTTAGAGGGAATGCCTTCAGTTTTTCTCCATTTAGAATGATGATGGCTTGAGGAAGGCTACCTCCACCACCCAGAGGGCAGAGATTCAAGCTTGGGATAGAGGCAATTCTTATACTTTACTAACAGTTAAAGCCCAGACAAAATGCTCAGACTCAAAAGATAGAGACAAAAAGAGAAGAAACCATTCCCTCTCATATCCAAGTTCTGCTCTTAAAGATATAGTTTCCTTGTTTAAACATGAGCTTCTCACCTTCTTGAATGACAACTCTTGCTGATTTAGAGATTATCCATACCAGTGTATTCCATGAAGTGTAAACCAAAGTAATCAATGGCTTCAGCAGGAAAGATATTTCACAAAGTGACATATTCTTTATAAGTGGGCATTACATAAGCATGGTATTGCTCTATTACAAATAACTTTGACAAGTGCACGTACAATACCACCATTAGTCAAGCGTTATTTAATATCAGTATAGAGCTCTGTGCTGTTAGTGTAATTTTCTGTACTATTCTAAATTAGTAGACTTGTAAATTATCACAGTGAAAATATTCCTGTTTACCTAAGCCCTATCAATCCAATAAACAGGAAGGTTAGTGAAATACCCCCACCCTGCAATGTTTTCACTACTATATTCACTGAAAAGAAACATCCTTATCTATCTGACTTACATGAGAATCATATAATGAGGTAAACAAAAGGGGCATTAACAAAACACAGAGTATACAAATTCCCATTCTTTGCTTCATAAATGATTAGCTGAATAGACTGAAATAGGAACTCTACCTGCTACCCAGCACCCTACCCCCATCAGGTTTGAATTACATGATTATCTATCTAAGGTCTTCAGTTTGCTGACTTGTTTGATGGCAGATAGATTTCTTGGCTTACATGTGTGAGCCAGTTCTTACAGTAATATATAATACCTCCTTTCTCTCTCTCTCTCTCTCTCTCTCTCTCTCTCTCTCTCTCTCTCTCTCCTCTGTGTATGTTTGTGTGTGTGTGTGTGTGCACGCATGCACATACATAATTAGTTCTATTTCCTTTGAAGAACCCTGACTAATCCACCATATGACAAACTGTGGTAAATGAAAGCAAAACAGAATCAGTATTCAATATCTAGTCACTCTCAATAAAAAGTGTGCTTTTCTCAGTTCTTTTCCTCCTTTCTGTTGATGAAATGTGAATGTAACATCTGCAGTTGGAGCAGGCACACTAGACAATGGGATGTCATGAGGAAGCTGAGGATGGGGAAGCAGCAAGGTAGAAAGATGGGGTTCTATGGCCTTCAGAGAAACTAATGGTAACTGAACCACATCATTTAAGCTCTACTTTTCTCCACATAAACCTCTACTAAAAAGTTATAAAGAAAAAAAAATCAAAATCCTTTCCATTTCAGGGTAAATGAATAATTATTTTTAAAATTATTCTTTCCTAAGTCAAGCACCAAGAAAAGAAAGTGAAATTACTAGAAAAGAACAGAGGATGGTCTTTAGAAATCAGGAGAAAGCATCTATTGATTTAAGTCATTTTCTACAGTTCTAATGCAACAAATAATTATAAATAATCAGAATACAGTGGAAATGCAGAACAACTAATGACTACCCTGTTGAAAAGATGCACATTTCTTGTTTATTAGCTTGGAACTAACAATGTCTAGTTCAAGAGAGTGTAATTCTAACATCTCTGTCCATTAGACAGCCTGTCTTTTCATCCATGATCAACTGTGAGTACTAATTTACTACTCCCTAATTTAACCCGAAGAGTTATCCAAGTCACATAGTAAAAAATCAGACACAGCAGAGATGCCAAATGTAATTTACTGGCAAAAATAAAATCCAGAAAAATCACCTACAGCATGGCATCTTCAGTAAGTTCAGTTCACTATAAGACCAGAAAAAAGACTGAAAAATGCCCAGAAAATATGACACACACTGTTTCAACCTTTTACTTTTGAGCTAAAAATCTCATTAAAATTCATACATGATTTACTAGAAAAGACATATATACAAATATTCATATACATATGTAAAAACCATAATCTTGAAGACTAGAGATTCTAAGGATGTAGTCTTGTTTTTGGGTTGTGTTTACAATTTCACTGATATCCATAGGAAGAACATGTTCTTATTTATACTTGAAATTTCACTATCAGTGTATATTAAAATTAAAAGGATATGAATATTTCTGTTTATATTAATTTATTAACACATATACTAATGTACCTATATATTAATATTACTTTATCTCCATTTCAAAATGGAGCTCTTGCTTCTGAATAGACCATTTGTTCAAATGATGAGTTTATGGTAATACATATAAAATTGAAAAATTCATAATACTACTAAAAACATATGGATTTATTTAATAGATATATGTCAATGGTAACTTTAACAGGAGATATTTGTATAGGTATTTATCTATGTGTGTATACACATGTGTATACACACACACATATATATACACAGATATATATATACACACACACATAAAATCTTCTTAAATGAAATGTGTCATATATCTATAACTAAAATAATATAAATTCAAATTAAAACATGAAAAAGTAATTTCAGCATCCCTAGTACTCATTAGTTCATTTAGGAATATGGTTGAGTGATTTCTGTGTGATATACATATAATCATGTGATCTTGGTAATTAAGAGTTAAGATTCATAAACAACCATACACTATTTCATCAATTCTATATGACAGTAAATTCCTTGTAATTAGTATACCAGTGGGAAGAGTAATATACCAATTAAGTAAGTAATTGTCACAGTTATCAAAATCTCATAGAAAAAAAAATTTGGTTATCTGGTAATGATTTTTATCTGATTTTTAAGGATAAAAAGCAGTATCAGACATGAGGACAAATCAGTCCTACTTTACAATCTTAGTACAATAGCAAAGAAAGAAATATAGAAAATTCTCTTTTCTCTTAAGGATATGACAACCCAAACAATGCCAGTCATTATAATAAACATCTGCTTATATGTATTTCATGTTTCATAACCAGTCATTACAAATTTAGGTAAGATGAGCCAAGTGAGTATTAAAAAATATTCAAAATTTGGAGAATTGTCTTTGAATTCAGAGTAATTAAGGAACAAAGACCAAAACATGCCTCTATAATTTTCTATCGTATTGAAGAGAATCCCAAAGTCTGCTTCTGAATTCTAAAAGATGCTTCTATATATTCAAAAGTATTCTGATAGTTTCAAAACAACAAAATCTCTCTCTCTCTCTCTCTCTCTCTCTCTCTCTCTCACACACACACACACACACACACAAATTCCAAGATTGAATTGTGCATTTGAATAAACATCTATGGTTTCTTTCACTAGATAGAACCATTACTTATTTGTTTTCTCTCTCCCTGCTTTCTTTCATTCTATCACTCTTCACCTAGGCTCTCACTACGTTGCCCAGTCAGTCCCCAAAACTCCTGGGCTCAAAGAATCCTCCTTAGTCTCCTAAGAAACTGATATTCAAGCAAGGGTCACTGCTGCAGAAAAGTTAACTTGTTTGTGTCAAAAACCCTCTAAGTAATTTATTTAGAAACCTATTATGAATAGGGTTTACCTTGTTTGGGCAATAAATGATCTGTATAATATTCATATTTTGCTGCTATTATTATTGTTTTTTTTCCACCTGAGATTTGATATTTTAAATTCATTCATTTATCAATCTTCTAGGGTTAAATAATAGGGTGTTTTGAAATTTAAATATATTATATGATATCATGAATCATTGAAAGTAAAGCAATCTTGTCATTATAAGCTTTTAGTATTTCAAATGTATTAACTACTTATGTACAAATATTCAAATAGTTACTTATTGAGAAAAAATACATATTCCAGAAGTATATCTTCAAAACTTATTACAGTGATTGACCGTTTTTTCAAGTTCATGAATAATATACAAAATTAATTAATTTACTTTAAAATTGCTTTCCTAGAGATTGCAAATAATAAAAAGAACATGATATGGCACCTGTGGACAAGGATTTCATATTTAAATATAGAAGTTAGATTTTTAAAATATCAAAAACATAATCAATTAAGTACTAGGCACTACACTTAGATAACAAATGGAATGTTTCAAAGACAAAAAAGAGGGGCTGGGTTTGTGGCTCAGTGATAGAATGCTTGCCAGGCTAGGTTCTAGCCTCAGTACCACATTAAAAAATAAGAAAATAAATAAATAAAATAAAGATATTGTGTCCATCTACAACTTAAAAAAAGTTTTTAAAAATGAAAAAGACAAGGGTGCTGATTAAGAAACAAGATTATAGAATTATATGCTTAGATTTGGATTCTGGTCTGACCATATATCAGCTGAAGGGCTACAATTTCCTCATTTGTGAAATAGAAAGAATAAGAGGAACCACCTTACAGCATTGTTGCAAGGTTTGAATGACATGAAGCATGAAAAGTGTTTATGGCAGAAACACATACTTGGAAAACATTTGTTAAGTGGTGACTACAACTAGATTTTCCTGGCAGAATCAAGGAAGGCTTCCTAAAACTTTCATAGTATGATTTGGGCTCTACATTTTGACATTATGACTGGAATGAATGAACATATAAAAGAATGAATGTACACTTGAGTCTCCAGTTGGGAGAGGAGATATCAGACCACGGGATGGTTTAAAAAATACAAAAAAAGACAGAGGCATGAAAGAGCAGGTTCAAAAAAAAAACAGGTTTTGTGATGTTGAATAGAGAATTGAAGAGAAGCTGCGCTACGGATAGGTTTTAGACTCTCAGACACTTTTAGTTTCCAGTCAGGAAAATGCACGCAGGACTTGGGTTTAATTTAGGAAACACACACACACACACACACACAAAAAAAAACACAACAGAGTGATAAAGAAAGACATTGTGATCCTAAAATCTACATTTAGTACATTCTGGAGAAACCAATCAAACTGCATGGTGTTTGAGCACAATAGGGCTTTCTCAAGTCATACCCAATCTGAAAGCAGAAGATTGCCTGTAGAATAAAGAGGGCTTGATGGAGTTTCTTCATGCCCACTCTCAGCATTTAAATATATCAAGGATTGTGGGATTATTTTATGAAATTTGAAATCTAAAATGAATCTCAGAAATTACACACTCCCAAACCTTCATATAATTTTTCTTTACATCTCCCTGTAGGTTCCTTTTTTTGCACTTAACCATATCTTGGTTAATTTGACTCCATTAGTCTATGAGTCTCCTAGAAGTAAATAATGTCTCCTTTTTTATGATCATCATTTTATCCCAGTGTACATAATGGCCCAAGACAGAGCAAGACACATGAAAAGTAAATATTAGCTGAAAAAATATATGGTGAAACTGAGGCCAAGGGTTTTCGGTACTATGTCTTAATAAATATGGCTAGTGAGTGACATGGTTTGGATCTAAAAGCAACTCTCCTGATTCTTATCTTATGATTTCTTCGTTACTATGTATTATGAGTATCCCCTGACACTTCTTCTTAGCCACGCCATATACTTTCTTATTAGATATTAGATATTAGAGATGTTATTAGATATCTCTGAAACTTTTGTGTGAATGACTGCATCAATTGGTTTAGTTGGTCATAAAACAGACTCAGAGAAGATTTGAATTTGAAGATTTTTAACAAGAGATACAGCTGTGTAAACAAAGAAGGACACTATCAAACATTAACTTGACCAGTTTCTCAATTGACCTAGACCTATATCCAGGATCTCCATTCTATGATCATGGAAATAAAATTGATCAGTGTATTTTGCAACCAAAAATCAGGGAACGTAACTATTTCTTGCCTTCTCCACACTTGAAGGCTGAGTTATTTGAGCAGCAAGGACTAGAATTAGGATGGAGAGAGGAGCTAAAGAAAGTGATAGGGAAAGAAATCCTTAATAGGCTTCTCTTTAGAAAGTGACACGTATTATCAAACATACTGTTCAATAACTATTTGATGATACTTAAGATGATAACAATAAAAATTGACATTAAAGCAAGGAATATTAATGACTATGTTAACTTCCTTGAGATTACTGTAACAGATCTGAGAAGATCATCTTATAAAGAAAAAAAAAAAGGTTTGTCTTTTCTCAGTTTGGGAGGTCAAGTCCATGACCATTTTGTGCTGTTTATTTGTGGTGAGGTAGTATATCGTGGGAGAAGCCCCTGGTAGAACAAAACCACTCACTAGGGAGCAAAGAGAAACCAAAAAATGGGCCAGGGTCCCACAATCCCCTCCAAGGGCATGACTTCAAAGACCTAAAGACTTGTGACTAGGAGCCACTTCTTAAATATTCCATAATTTCCAACAGCAACACCCAGGAAATCAAACCTTTCACACATGAACCTTTGGGAGACATTCAAGATCCAAACTATAGCGAAGTTATTGTAATTCAAATATTTTAATGAATGTATTAATTTGTGTGTCAAAAATTACTTATCCTTCTTTATGTACCTATAACAATTCACTTTCCATATAGAGGCTTATATTATTCTCCTCAACTAAAATTCCATCTTCGTATTAAAGACACTGTGTTATCTGAGGACACACAAAAGAAATCTTCAATCTATTATACTGGTCATTTTATTTCCTTAGCAAATCTTCTCCCTGGATTATTCACGGATAAGAATGAAAATAGATCCTGTACATGATGAAATGCTACGCTTACAAAACAACGACAAAAACAGAAGAAAACTATGGATCATACTGACAGAAACTGCAATCTCATTTAATGCCTTGGCATTACTGTCTCTAAAATATTGCTTAATTGTTTTCTTAGCCAGTCTTTATATTTATTTCAAGCTTAACTTCCTTCACTTAAAGACAAAAGAAATGATGATCCAAATCAAGCTAAAACCTAAAGATTTACATGTATGCCTCAATATTGAAACATAGAACTCTGCAGTGTATGTCTTACCATTGGTTGTCATTTCCTTCATCATAGAGATTATTTTATCCAAAACACAAAGTGTGCTATGAATTTCATTTTTAAACATGAACTAAAAATCAATGAAAACATTAATAATCCATGATTCAAAAATCTTGGATAAATATTTTGCATTATAGAAACAAATTAACTATACTGACTCGACTCTACTTATAATTGAAATATTTGGTATAATTTAAGAATAAAAAAATAGGAAACGATAGAGGCTATGTTATTCTTTCTAAATAAATTTGGAAATTAGATATAAAACAACTATTAGAATCAGAATATATAAAGAAAAATATCATCCAATTTTTTTTAGTAACAATGGACATTTATTCAATACCCCCCAGTAAAAATTTGCTCCCCTCTCACAAGCATTCTGTTTTGAGGGAGAGAGAGAAATTCTTTCTATGCTTTGATTCTTTCGAAAGGCTTTCTCTAGAGCAGTTTCAGATTCACAACAAATTGGGTGGAAAGTAGAGAGTTCCCACAAATCCCTAAGCCCTGTGTGTGAGTCTCTCCCACTGTCAATATCCTGAACCAAAGTGATACATTTATTAAGATTCCATGAACCTACACTGACCTCCTTATTAACCACAGACCATGCTTTACACTGTGTGCACTCTTGGTGTACATTTTGTGGATTTTGAGAATTTTATAATGACATGTATCCACCTCTATACTATAATTGTTGGATAGTTCCACTGTTTTAAATATCCTCTGTGCTCTGTCTGTTCATGCTCTCTTCCTCACAGACCAGCTTGGCCATCTCTTCAGGACTATTCAAAGCTTAACCTTCTTGGTGAAGCTTCCTCTGGACATTCTATCTAAAAGTATAAAGTGCACATTTTTTCTTGTAATTCTAAACACCATTTTCTTAATCATTTTTCAATTATAATCATCAACAAGATTATTTTGTATTTTACATTTTTTAAAAAATCTGTATTTTTATACCAGAAAATCAGTTCCAGGAGAGTTGGGTTTTTGTCAAGCTTGTTCATGATTGCATTCCAGACCCTATTTTACTGCCTAACATATAGAATTTTCTTAATAATGTTTAAAGGAATAAAACATTTATAAAAAATGATTAATGTGGTTCAAATATAATTTTGAAGGAAAAGTAGGATACAAAACATTTTCTAACTTAATGACCAGGAAATTATGCTATCCTGAGAGAAAATTTTATTGGATTCTTGGAACATAAAAAAGAAAGAAAAAATGCATCATATGTGCACTAAATTATCTGTTGAATGTCTCAGGTTGCTAAGATGATGAAATGATGAAAATACAGCACTTTGGGAATGATGATAAGCAATTATAGAAGAAAACAGTACATTAAATGGGCGCAACACAATGATTTCAGTCTAGACCTTTTGTGGAATGGCCTGATAGATTTACATACAAAGTAAAAATGTGAGACAACTGAGGATACAGTAGCTTTTTCAACTTACATAAATAAATTTTCATAAACAAAGCTCATTTTAGACAGCATCCAGTTGATTGCTGAGAGTGGTAAAGCACCCACACACACAAGATTGCATTAATATTTTGTTTTAGGAAGACTGCTCAAATATATATAATACATTTTATTAAATGAAATGTGTTCACTGCATCATTATGAGTATGTGCACTTTTACACAGATTTATAGATAAATGGATAAAAAGATTAGCATTTATTATAATAGTGTTAGGGAATGTTTAGTTTTGCAGGAGAAAGTGCATTATTTGTATTTTCAGACTTGAAAATGTTACAGACACTATTCTTGATTTAAGATCATCAGTCTAGGTAGGTTTTAGAACTTTTGTTATCAATAATTTAAAATCATCTTATTTTGTAGTTTCAGTTTCGAAAAAATTTTAAAGCAACTTCCTCTTATAACCCTGAGTTGTAATTGTCAGATCAAGTATATGTTGCATATTTCTTTGTGCTCTTAACTAATCTCTTCTCTGAGCTAAATCATCTGTGTTCCTTTAATACTCCTTATTAATAATGGCACTGAACATTTTACAAATAATGCAATTATGAACCAAAAGAAATTTCACACATAATATCTCCCCTTAAAATTTATATTTCCTAAAAAATTTGACTTTAAAAACAGTATATCACTTCAAAGGCCAATACCTGTGTTGTGGTTTAGATATGAGGGGATGCCCCAAAAGCTTCCATATTAATGCAGGAGGTGAAATAATTAGAGAAGCTAGTTAGAGCATCTTAATTGAAATGGAATAACTGGGTGATAGGTGTAGGTGTAGGTGGGCTGGAGTGGGTGGGTCACTGGGGACCTACCCTGGAAGGTTTCATCTTCCCTGAGCCTCTTTGCTTCCATGTGTGGAACAGCTCTGCTCTACCAAACGATTCTGCCTCACCTTGGGCTTTGAACAATGAAGTTGGACAACTGTGAACTGAATCTCTGAAACTGTTAGAGGAGGAAAAATTTATTTTGAACTAAGTGTTTCTTATTAGGTATTTTGGTCACAGTGACAAAAAGCTGACTAATCATACTGGAAACCCCTAAATGCTTATAAGAAAATGTCCCTGCTAATAACTTCAACAGCATAATTTCTCATAAATCACCTACAAGAGTAGTGCAAAATTATCATCCATGTGATATTTATGGTAATTTCAAAACTGAAATGAAAATACTTGAATATCCAGCTATAAGCTGATAACACTGAATTGTGACTAATAATTGCCAAAACTGTCAGCTAATGTGCTTTTTCAAGGGGCTGATGATTTTTCCTTGGATGAACACAGAGAGACTACAATGACACCAGCTTTCAGGGATTTACAAGTCATACATGGCATAGCTTGTAACTTTTACACTATTTGTTGTTTCACCCTTTGTTTACCGTTAAATATGCTTAATGTACTATGAGATTAAAAATGAGAAAGAAAAATAGAAAAAAGAGCCTGATTACTTCCTACACCACTTTCTTGTTTAAAATAGTGTAATTTTATTCATAACATAAATGCATTATTTGTTTATCACAAGAACTTAGATAATCTGTTAGACTGACCGATATTACTTGAGTACTTATGCTACAAAAATGTTTTACTAAGCAGGTTGTGCTAAAACTTTAGACTGCTTGGTTTCCTTTAAATAAAGTTGTTCTGGTAATTTGATAAATTCTTATATCTTGAATTTTTTTTGATACATCCATATAAAATTATGAGAATTAATTATGATGTATTATAATGTTATATTTATTATGAAAAACTTCTTAGTTATCATGTATCCATTTGCCAAAGGTTTATTAATCACCAATTTATAATAATGTTATAACTTTTATTTCCTTGCATTATTTAATAACTTTAGATACATAGCAATGATTAAAATAATTATTTATAAAACCAAATCATTATACTGTTTAGTAAATTATTGTGATTAAAAACACATGGTTAAAATTTAGTAAACCCATTTTATAGTTGTTTGATATTAATAATGAACTGTGATTCTTAGTATGATTTTCTTTCTATATTTCATTTATCTTAAATATGACCTGTTATCATAGATAATTCAAAGAAACTCAAAAATTCTTTGACTACAAATACTTAGAATATGAATGACTTACTTTATAATACAAAATTAATATACATGATGCAGGGATTATGTTCAAAACATTCAATAATGGGATGGCATATACTCCTCAGAATCACCCTGGTAGAAACAAACAGCATAGTTCTCTCAGAGCACATTTGCTTATTAACATGGAAGAAATGACCTCTGTGGAAGAAGAAATAAAATGACTCACAAAGAGGCACAGCAAATACATATCCCCCAAATACTTGCATGCCTCAGGTTCCTAGGAGGTATTCACCCAGTGGGGTATAATTCCACCCAGTTTGAAAGAATTATTTCACTATATTTCTAGAATCAGAGCTATTTTATGTACAAGATAACCCTGAGACTTCTTTAATGTCTAATTAAATTAATTTGGGAAATACTCTTGGTGATCAACCTAGATGAAACCAGAGGCCAGAAAGGTGTCTTGTTAATGTAATCCTTAGCCAGCTGGAAAAGCAATTATCACCTGTGAACTTGATAGAAATGCAAATTTTCAGTGGTGCCTGCCTTAATCTCAGTAGCTCTGGAGGCTGAGGCAGGAGGATCAAGGGTTCAAAATCAGCCTCAGCAAAAGTGAGGTGCTAAGCAATTCAGTGAGACACTGTCTCTAAATAAAATACAAAATAAGGTTGAGGATGTGGCTCAGTGGTCAAGTACTCTTGAGTTCAATTCCCAGAACCCTCAAAAAGAAATGCACATTGTCAGAGGTCACCCCAAACTTACTGAAATCAGAAACCGTGAAAAAGTGAAACTACCTTTACAGTTGAAAGGACCTCCAGGCTTGCTGTAAACACTAAACTTCTGCTACTGAAGTAAGCTACCACAGTATGCTGGTATATGAGTGATGAAGAAAAAGCTGCTCATGGGTATATTTCAGAGACACTGTCAAATTTATCTCAATTTTTGTAGAGTTGAAAACAAAGTTTAAGTAACTTGCCCTCAATCAGAAAGGAGTAGAATCCAGATCAGTCTTAAACAGGACTCAAATGTGTACCTTTCATTTCTCCCACTAAATAGCAAGATCAAAAATAGAATAACTATAGAATAATAAATCATTAGAATATTATTCTATAATAATATTCTAATAAATAATTGATTAGATAATAAATTCTTGGTTCAATGCCTAAGTCTTATATTTTAATTGATACAAAATTTTACAGAAGTTGATACTAAGGAGCTTTTTTCTTCCTTTTAAAATTGGAAGCATATATTATCAATTTGGAATATAAAATAATACATAGTATAGCTGTGGAAGGAATGTTTCACTAAGAGGCAGTAGAGTCATGTGCCATTTAATGTGGAAATGTTCTGAGAAAAGTGTCCTTAGAAATTCCATCATTGTGTGAGCATCACATGGTGTACCTGCACAAGCTAAAATGGCTTCAATATCAGTTAGTGATATAATCTGATTAAACAACAGTCACATATGTAGTCCATTATTGACCAAAATGTCATTATATGCACATGACTGTACTTAGTTGTTGAATTATCAGGCCTCAATTGGGTCCAGTGTTCTACTTTTCTAACAAGCTCTTAGAGGATGTTGGTCATTCATTGGACCAAATAATGTTATTACATGAACCATATTTTGTGAACCAACACATGGAAGTTAAGATGAACATTTCTGTTAGCCAGAATGGAATCGCCCACTTCCACTCGTAATGATGTGAGTTTAAGCAAGCTGGTAAATCTCTCTGGGCTCCATTTGTGCAATGAGACAAGGAATAGTGCCTATATTATAATGGTTGTACATTATGCTTAGAATAGTGATTGACACTCAAAAGCACGTAACTTTTAGCTAATAATATTCCAAACAAGAAGTTATATGTCAATACATATGTATTAGTCACTGAAAGCACAATTTTAATTGAATAATTATTTTATATAAAGGAATATAATCATTATATTTGAAGCAATAACTTCTACAGAAAAAATTACTAATTCTTAAATTAGCATAATAATAAAGCTTATTTCTTTATTTAATATTATTTGATTTCTACTAAATCATATGTTATTAGTATGTCTCCACCAAGGCCAACTTCTATATACACCTTTTATTTTTTCTGATAGTCTTTATCTTTTCTTTATTTCATCTGATCAGTTATACTCTATGTTCACTTGGGGCACTTTAAATAATGTCTTGCCCAGAAGACTGAAGATTAAATTATGGACCATTAAATATATATAACTAATTAGTTCAGTGATTAATTTTAAATTTGGTTGAGATAAGAAATACCAAATCACACCTAACTTCAGGGACTTGGGGTACGGAGATTCTCCTAATTTCTTAAATAGAAAAATGATTACTGTTACATTTTATGAGCCTTTTAAACATGTAAATAGTCAAACTGGAAATTAAAGTCAGAAATTAGGGATTTGCCAGATGACTAACAGCTTGACATTAGATTTCTATCTCCATCAAAAGGTTGTCTAAAAATGCAAAATCATTTATGGTTGCTTCAAATAACTAATTTGCATATCATCATTAATAGGAGAGTTGTGTGCATATTTCTCTAAATATACCTATAAGCAGGAGTCCCTGGAGGTTAAATCACTCTCCTGTGGTGTTGCCTTGTGGGGTCCTTTAGTTTTATGTAACCATTCCATTCGTGGAATGCCTTAAGGCAAAAGTTCATCAAAAAATTGTTATATACTCGAGTGTCTGAGGTCAGACAGGATCAAGATAGAGACCTGAAACATTTCTAGTTTGTTTATAAAAATTTTTCCCTTAAAAATCAGAGCTCCCATCATGGAAGTAATGGATAGTGCAGTGAGGTTTTATTTTGTAATTAATATGCATGGGAATTTACACAGTTAATTTACATTCACATTTACAGGAATTACCTCTAACCT
Organism: Marmota monax; assembly: GCF_021218885.2. Lineage (NCBI taxonomy): Eukaryota > Metazoa > Chordata > Mammalia > Rodentia > Sciuridae > Marmota > Marmota monax. The sequence continues at coordinate 19,904,985 of NW_026692907.1, forward strand.
ACATATTGACAGAAGAGCCTTTTTGAATTTTATGAGTCCAAGAAACCTATCTAAGTGCCTAATTTTTTTATCCATTGCCTTTAATTAAAATAACTCCAGGATCATCTACCTGATAATTTGGATAATTTTTTTTAACAGGAAGCAAGTTTGCTCACTGAACACATTGGCTAAGCTTGCCTAATGACAACTCTAGATTCATGAAAATTAAAATGAGCACATTCTCAGCAGGCAGCAGGCCCACTTTCAGGGGAGTGCGCACACTTGCCTGCTTGCATTCTTCCTGAGTAGACTAGAACTGGGGGCTTTGGGTAAGTCATGAAGTCATGTAGACCGAATTTTCACATATGAAAAATAAGACTGAGGTAATATCCTAGGCAGTGTCAAGCTGAGATTCCACAAATGCCATCTCTCTATAAAGAATTTAGGAATTTTGTTGGAGGTGATTTTAGTAACTTTCAGGATTCATAAAGATGCAATCCCCAATTGTGAAGTTTGCTGGGAAAGCATGCGTCTTTCCCTGTCTCTGACATGCATAATATATCTTAAATTTATTGGGTAATCTTCCTCCCTACAAGTTATAAAAGACAGTTTCAGTCTTTCCATCCCTTTGGAGATCTAGAAAAGTTTCAATAAAGGTGAGCATGAATTACTCCCTGCCTGGGGAAGACAGTCAGCCACACTTATGTTTCAAATGATATCCACTCAGATATATGAAGGCATCCATTTTCATGGACACTGTATATCTATGATAATGGTGATGAATATATAGCTGAATTTATCAGATTCTGCTTCCCCTTTATCTTTCTATATTCCTCCTTTCCTTTCCCTCTGATTACATGGCTTCTCTCGTCCCTTTTCTCTTTATTCCTTCTTCATTTGTGCCAAACTACGATTTTTATGTCTCAAGGATATTATGAAAGGAAGGAAGGAATGAACAACTCTAAAAATCAGCACACACTGTCATATCACAGTCTTTTTCAAGTCCCATGGGAGTGCAGAGCTAGGAAGAGCTAATTTTGCTTTACTGTAAGTCAGGAAAGACTCTAGAAGCTTTAAGAGCAATTTTAGCTCTCTCATTCACACAGAATAACTAGACCAATTGTGTCAGTCTTTTTGGGCTACCAAAACAAAATGCCATGGACTGACTGGGTGACTTAAACAACAGAACTGTTATGGAGCCTGAGAAATCCAAGATCAAGGTGTCAGCAAGGTGGGATTCATTCTGAGGCCTCTTCTTGTCTTGTTGGCAACTTTTTCTCATTGTATCCTCACATGATGTGTGTGTGTGTGTGTGTGTGTGTGTGTGTGTGTGTTTATAAAGACACTGATCCTAAATGGGTCAAAGCCACACCCCTATTACTTCTTATAGGTCTATTTTCCAAATACAGTCACATTGAGGCTCAGGCCCAAAGCAGGAATTTGGGGAACTACAAACATTTAGTCTGTAACACTGAGGGCAAAGGGTTGAGTCAGTGTGAGGGAGTCGTGCTGGTTGGAGGAGAGGGTTCTATGCTTTGAGCAATGCAAACATGTACTGTACAGCTGGGAGAGAGAGCAAGTCAGGAAGTTTTAGGAAAAAAGAGAGAGGAAAATTAGAGGCTGGTCTGAAATGTCCTCCTCCTCTGGAGTCTGGAGGGGCATCCAGCACATGTCAACATCCATGGCAAAGACCGACAAGAAGTATATATCTAGTCAGTGTTGTCTCTCTACCCACCACTGAAAAGGCTTTCTGACTTGATGTGCTTCACTTCTTTTTAACAATACACTAGTAGATGCAGCTGCACTTGGGGAGGATTTCTAGCTATACAAAAAAGAGATCTAGTTATTCCCCCTTTTTCTTCTGAAAGAAACAGGATTTTGAAAACACAGGTTGCTCTATAATTTTCATTTATCTAACCGAATTTTACTTAATACAAAAAATACAATGCACAAGTGAAGTACAATTGTGCTTATTCTCATTTTCAGGCCATAATGAACAAACTGGAGATGAGCTCTTCCTCTTTGTTGTACTATAATGTGCAATTTCCTCAAATTCTTATTATTACTGGTGAATCTTTAATTTTAATTTTGGACATTTTATAAGCCTTGTACCTACTACAAAAGTTCTTTAAAAATGTGAAAATCAAATGATAAAGCAAAAGGCAAACATTTTTTAGTTAGGAGTCTAATAATGTAACATTACTAATAAAAACTATGTAATTGCTTCCAAATCTTCATAGATTTGAGGGAGAAAGTATTTGCAAGTCATTAACAATGTTCAATAGTTTACAAATGTGTATATGTAAGAGTATTATGTGGCCATTATGTTTTTAAATGGAAAGTATTTATTATTCCAAATACCCAGTATATGAACATCATCAAAATCTAGCAAGATATGAGAACATCCTTACACTGGGTTATATTGATAATGTGATTTTCTACCTAGAAAGATGTTTATAATTGTAAAGTCTCATTAAGGTCATTCTTTATAAATCAGCATTTTCCTAAAACTACAGTTTGGTCAGATCAAATTTTAAAATCTTGTCAGTAAATATTCCCCATGTTCTGCTTTCTTAGTGAAAAGTTTAACTAGCATGCTGCTGTTCACCTAGTACACATTCTCACATTTCTGAGACAATGAACATCTAACTTCAAAACAGGAAGGGACTCACAGATGTGAATGATTCATTTTTTTAGTAAAGAATTGAATACAATAAATTTTGTTGACATTTATTGCTTAAAAGTCAGTAGAAATAGGCATTCAGTTGTAAGTATTTTGGCTTGTTTCATCCTTTTCCCTTACTATTTAATAATTAATTAATGATGTCAATTCTCACACAAGTAATGATCTCATGTAATTTAAAGCAATGTTAGAGATGGTGAACAACACATGTTTATCAGACTAAGAGGCCAAATTGACAGTACATTCACAAATAAATCTGTAACTACCCATTACAGAAAAGGCTATGAAGAATAATATCAGAGTTATGTCATAAAGGAAAATGAGAATTAACTAATTTATGTATTTGGGGAAACTAAACAGAAAATCAACAATCTCATGGATCAATAAGCAGTAGCAAATATTTTTATTTAGTATTGGCATTCAATACTAACAGTAGTAGGGAAAGAGAGATAGAATGTTTCAGGCAGAGAATAATCTGTGCCCTGAACCCAAATGAATCATAAATGAGGTTCCTGCTCTTTCTCTATGAAACCTTTAATGAGCATAGATTCTTGCCATAAACTACAAGTTTTCCTATGTGAACTGAAAATAACTGGACTGATGAATTATGGAGCTTGATTTTCATTATGAAGTGTGTTTCAGCCCTCATGTAGAATAACAAAGGAAAGCCCCAGAAAAAAATTATTAGGCTGGCATCACAATTATTTTGATGTTGATTTACTGTTTGTTTATTGGTAATATGAATTTTAAGAAAAAGGGGTAAGAAAAAGATGCTGCAGTGGTTAGAAGGAAATAAAGGCCATTACACTTGAGTAAAAGTCAGATGTAACCAATAACTGAATTTTCTCACTGGTATTTATTGTCTAGCTCTGCATTTATAGCTAAAGGTTATCTTTAGTTTAGAAATCCTTTTAGAGAAAATAATTTGCTGTTACAATTTTGAAAGTTTTTGACTGTTTTCTAATCTCATTACATCCATTAAGACAACTGCTTCTAGATTCTTAGAAACACAAATACATTTATTTAGTATTGGCATTCAATCCCAGAGCTACTCTCTTTCTACCCAGATACTCAAATGTCTACAACAGGAAACAAAACTCCTCCCTGAACAAACCTAGACTTCCTGCTCCCTGTGTCCTCATGCTTCCAAAATGGTCTGGACTCTGAGCATTTAATCATAGAGTGTTAGTTTTTAGTCATGTACCTAGCACTCACTCTATATATTTAATCATCTTCTTATTTTAGCATGTGTTTTTTGAATCACTTTCTGTGCTGTTTTTTTAGTTTTTTTCTCATCCTATCATCAAAAATGAAGACACTTCTTCCTGTGACCCCACATATATATAGCACACATAGATACTACTTGAGTCCAAGCTATTGCACTGATAATCTCCAGAAACTATTTTTCTTAATACTTTTTGTTTCTATACATCTCAATGTTTCTTTTCCCACTCTATACTTCAAATGAGTTTACATAAATGCTTAATAATCCATTGGAATTCACTTTATTCAAGTTAATGCTCTAATAAGGAGTAGGAGGATTTTTTTTCCTTTTGAGGACACTGAAACTTTTAAAGATAAATAAAACAGAACAAACAATAGAGCTCAATTATTCAATAGGAATGTCTCCTATTGATTCTCCATAGGAATCATCATGTAACCAACAGTAACCTTGAATTGTACCAATGTTTAAAGAAAACCATTAGGAAAGGTCACTGCTAAAAGGAACTGAAGATATTTATAATTACATTGAATGGACCAAAAGTAATATGGTTAAATTCATTAAATAAGCACCATAATAAATGTATAGGCTTTAAAAGTATCATGATTCATAAAGGTTAATAGTGCATTGCAGCTGCCAAAACTGTTATGTAAGAATGTCACATAATGTCATGTTTTTACTATAGTAACTTCTAGTACCTCCCCACATCCACAATACTCAGAAGAAATTAATCCACAAGTGGAGATGCCTGAGCAACTTAATAGTGAATTACCTAAACATGCACGTGAAATGCGAGAATATTGTACTTTTCTCGAGCTTGTTTTTTTACATTATCTATAAGTCTCCTTTGAGATTTACATTTTAGAATACAAACTTGGACTAGTGGTGACTTTGGATTAAAATCCATTTCAGATAGTTCAATAATAATTCATGTTTATTCTTACACTCAAAAAAATCTTGTAGATTTCTTGGAAATCTACAAGAAAATCTAGTCTCTGCTCCATAATATAATGAGAGTGCAGTCATACTTTCCTTACCTTTTCAGTGATTTCCTATTTAGTATTTTTCAGACAAAATTACACTACTTTTACATGTATAATTCTTGTAGGAATCAAACAGAAGATCTAAGGACACTTCTAATTGATTTGGGTGGTGTATTTCCTTGCAATGCTTTATGTTAATTAAAGAATCTCCTGCCCTCTACTTACCTCTCCCACTAAAATTCCTGTTAAGTTCTCCTTTTTGTGAATGCCAAGTTTAGCATACTGCTTATGTTTCTCAAATTCAGACATCTCCTTCTCAGTGTCTTACATAGTCATTATTTTAAAAGTAAAACTTAACAAAGTCTATTATAGTATGTCATTGTCTAATAGTTTGATTCTTCACTATTTAGATATTTCATAAGATATAAAACTTTAGAATCCTCAAATTCCAAAACCACTGTAATTAAGAGGGCAAACCCTAATCCACACCAATTCCAGGTGAGGTACATCTATAAGGGTTTATTTTTAATGAAAATAGAATTGGTCTCTCTCCAAGCTTGCCTTGAAAGTATTTTCTTCCCAGTTTCCTCTTCCACCTCTTAACTCTGCTTCCCATGCTTTCACATTTACTTTTAATAAGCAAAGCAATGGATTAGATATGTCCTTTTTTAAAAGCTTTGATCCAAAGTATATGATTTCTAAAGCATGACTAAGCATCTTGCTAAGACTTTCACAAGGCCTCAAATCCAGTGTGCAGGAATTTTCTTCTCTCTGTGGACCACATTTCTTTACACTTCAAATACAAGTCTTAAATGATCAATTTTCCAATTAAGGTTGAATATACACCAAATAACTAGAAATGATGTTTGATGTTTCAAGGTGAACTTTAACTTTATTTCATTTTAAATGTTCTTAAATAACAAAATGCTCCATTTGTTTCATTCTTTGGTTTATAGATTCCCCACAGTTTGGGCAAACAAAAATTTGAGTAGATAATATAGTAAAGTCAATGATTATTTAAACTTATTTTACTACATAAGAAACCTCAATAAGTAATAATTGGTTAAATAATAGGAAAATTAATGAAATGTGGCATGAATTTTCTAAAGCTATCATGTTTTGTCTAACTTTATTTTCATATCAAGTTAACTCAAACTAAGTGCTGCTATTATAAAATCCAACATTAAAATATTATTTTAATACAGATTAGAAAATCATAAAGTCAATAATGATGAATTATACCTTTATGTGTTTTGCAGTTTACTGCATTTAAAAATTATAAATGTGTAAAAGATAATTAAGTAGGTTTTTTTTTCGAGTCAATGTAACTAGACATATGTTTTAAACTTTTAATTTTGAATTTTCAGGCAAAATAAATTTTTATAAGTTCTTATGCAGATTGATTAGTTTTAACTCTTATTTTTTTTTAAGTTGTGCTGGCTTATGAGAGGTGATATTTTACAATGATCAAAACTAAAGACCCTTGAGTCTGGGTTTGAAGCCCACTACCATCACTTTCTAGAAGCTAGCAAATATGTGGAGGTCTTTTAAGCTCACTCTATCTCAGGAAGGTAGGATTACAACAGTACTTATCTCATAAGGTGGTTGTGAGGATTGAGTAATATGAAAAGCAACTACAGGATATCTGACCCACACATAAAGGTTAAGTGCCCAATTATCAGTTTATGTGATAATGCATCTTGCCTAGGGAAGACCGCTGGAATTGCTCTGTCCTGTCTCATTATTCTCCAAGTCACAGGCCTCAGAGGCCTCCTCCTCCTGATGTAAGGAGTGGCTTACATCCTACAGGCTCCATTTTAACCCATCCATTTCCCTTTCTAGAAAAGAGAATTATTAATGGTATAATAGAAAATGAAATAAGCTAGGGCTTATACTGAGTTCAAAAATTTCATTGAAATTTTGGACAGTTTTTTTTTCATCCCCCAGGACTTCCATGCCATGTTTACAAAAGGTTAACAAAGTAGGAGGGATATTACCTGCTTTTGTTCAGAGAACAGCAGGAGAATCAGGTGATTTCAGAAGGACGAGAGGATGCCTTTTCTGAAAGTTTCCTGAAGCTGGACCAGCTGCTTTACATATAACATTCATCTTCATGTTCACTCATCCTTAAGGTAGGAATACTGTCCTCACATGCTTGTAGAGACCTCTGGGATCATTAAGGTAATTTTAGAAATGACAGAAGAAATCAAGAATGTGGGTAACTTGACTAAAGCCCCATGTCTTTTTCTGTGCAAATTTTGTATTGGAAGTGGAATCTGTTCTCTTTGTGAACTCTGGGGTCAATTTTAACTGCTTGCTTAAAACTCTGATTATAATCATTCTATTAGTATCTGTGGTATAGGTTTAAATGTGACCTTCAGAGTTTTAAACACTGTTGAATAGCCACTGTCCTGTAAAATGGTGGAATAATTAATCTTTTGAAAAGAAAAAGGGCAAAAGAGGCAGGCAACACCTTAAGAAACAAAATGTCTATGACCATGACAAAACAACTATGCAGAGCAGAGCGGGATTGATCATTTCCCAGATCTTAATTGGTTATTATCCAATTTAGGCTGAAAAATAACCAAAAGAAGGGACTGAGAACAGCAATAATATAATTCCCTTTGCCTATAGTAAACAATACCAGATCTAGTCACACTCTCCTGGTTCTGTGTTAAAAAATACAGGGTTCAGGCCTACTTTTTTGTTCCTCTGCTAAATAAGAGACCAGTTTAAAAAAAAAAAAAATAGATGCTAGGTCTTAGGTGCTAGCTCAAGGAACTGTTTTATTTAGAGACAAAACACTTGTTATCTCATGAATCACATCAAGACATTGCCACTCTATGAGCACCAATATAAAACTATTGTGTCCTAAGTTTGCCCAATCCCAGTTATGTACTTTGTGAGACCCACTTTGAAATCATCCAACACGGATGCCTTTAAATACCCTTTCTCATTTCCTACTTGAAGTATCTACTAGAAACATGTGAACTAAATCTAAAGCTTAGCTTCACTTGATTAGTAAGTTTTTTGAGAAGTCTAAACTAAGATGTAATAATAATAGGTAAGTTGAAAGTAAATAGCTATATCAGAAGCTTTGATGCAGGTATGTGTCATTGTAGTAAAAATATTCAAGTCACAAGACAACGTTCTTTTTTTTTTGAAGCAGTGTAATATTTAAGGGTTTTTGTTTGTTTGTTTTTACTCTTATCCCCCACATTTACAGCTGTGTTAAAATTCAGTTTCTATGGATAAAGTCTCATTTGCACTCAAAAACTTACAAAGTTAAAACTAGAAAAAATAAATACATTGTGACTCAGATTATATTTATGAAATGCATTTCATCTTGAAATCAGCAGTAATATAAAATTTGTAATTTCAACTCTTATAAAACATTTCAGTTCTTTGAACTCTTATAAAGCATTTGATGTGATGTGGAATTTCGTCTACTGATTTATTTGTGTATATTATCTTTAATGACATACTACATCTTTATTATCAGCATTTGTTTGAACCAGAAATTTATAATTATTATTACAGAGTATTATTTTATTTTAAATACTTTGTATTAATGTTTCATAGGATAATTTCCAGGAAGTTAAGTTATTTCAAATAATGTACTCTCATAGAAAGAAATAGCAAGGAATCGAAGAAATGCTAACAGTTTTTATAAATGTCTTGATTAAGCCTAAGAACGATTTTATTTCAAAGATTAGTTGTCTTTTCTAACCTAGCATAAATGTATTGTATATTTTAGTGTGCTTTATTTCTTATGTGAGTGAGCTGCTTAAAGAACACGTCTTGTCCATTAGTAATAAAACTTTTGAGATTTTGATTTTTTTTTTCTTAAATGGAAAATGCAAAGAGACAAATATTAGTTCAGACTTTGGCCTGCTGATTTTCTAACTTTATGAAGGTATGATATAAGGAATAAAATTCATTTATACATACCAATTTTCTTCTTTAGTGGCAAGAATAAATGATTTACCATTCAAACTGGGCCTGGTAAACTTAGTGAAATATTTTATCCACATAGGTCTAATATTTGGCTTATTCCTCACAGTAATTCTACCACACTACATACATTGTAGCTTTGCCTTTCTCACCAATTTAATTCTTGCTTGTCGTTAGCATCTGAACCATTTTATAAAACCTAAATATTATTTTTAAATATGGTCTATCTAAATTCATTATTGTTTTCTGCAAACAGTAAAGTTCTTTTAGTTGATTTAACTCTAAGTAAACAAAAATTTGAATATTTTTATATAGGCATAACACTCTAGAATTGGATCTTAAGTAGCAAACATTCTTATATTTAACCATTGCATGGCAGCGGAAAAAAAATAAAATAAAACTGAAGTAGTGATCTTGACATTGCCAATATAGAAGATTGAAATTTAAATACTGTAATTACAAAAATAAAATGATCTGATTTTCTTCTAAGGACTCAAATAACTGTTTAGAATATTCTTGTCAGTTCTGTTTCATTGATTCTCTATTTCTGAGGAATAAAAAGACAGACTTGGAACTTAGCTACGACCAAGGACCCAAGAGTATAACTGAAAACCAAATCAATATTTAATTTTAAAACATCCACCAGGAAAGTTTAGAAATATAACACAAATTTTCTGTACTAGCTACCCCTGAGAAAAACACATAGAGGAATGTTCATGTTTTGCTTAAAATTGATTTCAGTACTTACTTTTTATTATTATAATTTCACAATATCATCAATTTATTATATCTCAGCTCATAAAAACAGCCAACACAAAATCTTGTCAGCTATGCATTTATTCAGTGTATTGTGGAGGTTAGTGTTTTGGTGAGATTCTAGAACCTAGGCATCTCCGTACACAGTCAGTCCCACTCAATGTGACCATGGTAATGTTAAGTACATTTCATTGAGTTGTTCCACTTTGTGGAACTGGTCTGGCATGGTTTCAATGATAAACACATATAGAACAATTCTAAATCACTTAATTACTTATCAATTACTTAGTGAGCATTTGATGTGATGTGGAATTTTGTCTACTGAGGACACAAATGAGCTAAGAATTATACAAGTTTTTGTAGCTATGTTCATATGATGTGCATATGACATATGCTTATGTCAGTCTGCTCAGGCCTCCATAACAAACTACTACAGATTGAGTGACTTAACAATAGAAATTTATTTTCTTGTGGTTCTTGATCCTGTAAGTCCATAATCAAGTTTCTGGCAAGGCAGATTTCTGGTAATGGATCTTTCCCTGCCTTATAAATGGCCACCTTCTCCCTATATCCTCATAATGAGAAAGTTTAAGGGTCTCTGCCTGTTTTGTAAGGATACCATTCCCATCAAACTAATAAAGCTAAAATTAAAAAACAGGTAGTAGTGTAGATATGTATTTTCAGCCACATTGAAGAAAACAGACCAAACCACTTTGGTTCCAAATTTTGGAAACTGGGCTACGGGAGGATTGAAATGTTAATGTTCCCAAAGCCTTGGCTGTATATACAGCCCGTAATGAAACAACTTCTGAGCTTATGAGGAACTGCTAATTAATTTGCTCTGGGCCCCCTCCTTACCAGGATTACTCCTTCCTAGCCCCTCCATCCCACCTGTTTCCCACCTACTGGCCATCCCATCAAGCATCCCCAGGGCCTAGTCATGTATGCAGGAAGGAGAGAGATAAGGTGAAGAAAGCAGGAGAACAAGGGAAGCCTAGGACATATAAAAAGGCAGAACACACTCACTTCTTGGGATACCTGGATACCAACTACAACCACCTTCTCCCTCCTGGCAGAAGTCTCTGTTACCCATTTTTAAATAAACCCTGCTTTATATGATTGCCTTGGAGTGCTTCTCTAATGTTGTACTTCAACATGTGAGGAAGTAGAACTTATCACTGGTAACTGGCATATCACTAGGACTCCACTCTCATGACCTTGTCTAGCCTTAATTACTTCTTCAAGGCTGCAAAGCACATCAAATTTCGGGTTACAGCTTCAACACATGAATTTTGAGGGTGCATGATTCAGTCCTTGATAAGTGCTTAAGCACAACATTTGAACTTGGCTTTGTCTTTCTCATTTTCTCCCATAAAACATTCTAAAGAACAAAAATTCAGTAGGAGGCATTTGTGTAGTTCTTCAACAAAACATTAACAAATTACCTATCTATATGAGAACTCATTAAACATAGGTGTTGAAGAATTCTCTAGCAGGAAAAAAGCTATCCAGTTGCAAAGATGCCTTCAATATCACTGTAAAGTACTTAACACGAAGGAAGCAAATACTTTTAAAATAATTGCTAATTATTAAATTCTGAATGTAGTAAGTTTACCAAACTAAGTTTGGCACCTTAAAAACTCCAAATTACTAGGAGTCTACTTCTATGTCAAGTTGAAGATTTAAATAAAACACAATGAGCATAAATGGACTGAATTCACCAATATTTCAGGACAGTTGTGAGCAGTTTTATTATTATTACTATTTTCTTTAGAAACTAATGAAAAATTGGAGACTATAGATTATTTTTTAAAAAAGGTTCAAAGAGAAAGAGATGCTTAAGCCCCAATAAAGAACCACATCATTGAAAGTTTTATATCAAATGTTCCATAAATAAAAAGAAAATAAATGCTGATTTCAAACACAGCAAAGAACAGACACTGCTGAGTCTCTGGTCATATAAAAGTAATGAGTTTGAAGAAACTTCTCTAATACAGAGGTCTACAGAAATAAATTCTAGATATCAAATTAGAAATGCCAACAATGTTTTCAGAGGGTTTTATTTTATTTTTACATTAACTGATTTTGAGCTTTAATAACATTATATTGCTTTTTAAAATCTGTTAGAGTTTTATGCATGTTTTACTATCTGCCTCTGCATCTGCATACCCATTCCTTCATCTCTTATCTAGTTATAGCACACCTGAAATGCTATGCTGACTGCCTTAACACTAATAAAAAGCATTTGGTCACCTTAGGGAGCAGTTAGGAAAAAGGTGCTACCCTAAAGAAAACTAAGGACACACTTGGGTTTCTCAACAGTTCTCAATTAAGTCTGCTTTACAATGAATCCTATAGCAGATTGAAGAAAGAAGCATACTTGTGAATGTTTTACTAGTAAGATGAAAATAATTAGTCTAAGTAATATGATGAGTTAGCTGACATAGTGGGTATTTCAACCCCCTCCCAATTCAATTATGCTCTAAAAAATTCAGAAGCCTAATGGTGAGAAGGCTACATGGTCTTTATGAGGGTGACCTTCAAAATTAAAAGGCCAAACTAAAAAAACCCTGCCTATTTGCATAAATATTGCAGTCTTGCTATTTTACAAGAAATTTGGCAATAGACAACATTCTATGCTATAACTGTGACCTTGCTTCTATAAAATGAAAAAAAGATAGTATTTAAGCTTAATGAACTACCCACATTTGGAAGATAGTAAAATTAGTCTAGCTCTGTAAACATGCTAGCTATGTAACTTTCTGCTAATGAGAGTATAACTGAAAAGCTTTTAAAGTGAGGTGTTTACTAGCGGCCTCCTTACCAAAGCAAGCTGAAGTGCCACATCTTATTATGTAACAAACAAATAAAATATTATACACTTGGATAGACACACATATACTTCACTTTCATATTTATTATTAAGAATATAGTTATATTCACTTATATAGTTGTGAATATTTTAAATATGAATTATGAATATATTTATATTTTCTCCTGTAGATATTTTACCTAATTATTATTTTATTGCTGAATCAATGATACTGTAAGTCAAATGAATCCCAAATCTTTCTCAATAAATACAAACAATATTTAAAAGGTAAGCAACTTCAGTAGTAAACCTACTATATGCAATGATTTTTAAAAGAAAACTTTGCAATGTTAGCTGAGTGGCAATTCCTTACAATCACAATAAAGTCAACAGATGAGAGGAGAAAAGATATATATCATAAGCAACCACTCTAAGTGAATAGCTATCTTTTTATTGTTCTTGTAATATAATATTTCTAATTGTTTGCAACTGCTTGTATTTGTTATCTCCCTTTCCAAAAAGTACTTTTCTTTAAATATATAATAACACACATTTTTTTTTGTATTTACTACAAATTTTTAAATGGAGTCCTTAAATTCCACTTTTCATGTATACTTGATTATTAAGATGTTACTAGTTCCTTTTTTGTTTGTTTTTTGTACTGTGTTCCACTGATATTTGAGTAAAGGTAGTGAATAAAGTGTATTTATATATATATATATATATATATATATATATATATTTTCTTCCTTTGTCCTTTGGTCTGACCTTCATTTTCTAATACAGTATGCTGACCACATAACTAATGATAATTTTTTTAAAATCACAATATATTAATGTTCACAATGTATTTAATGTTTTGTCTCCTACTAATTCCTTTAGGTTTGACTTAGTGAGGAAAATCTTTCCTGATGATGGATTAAATATCTAGCATTTTTCATGCCTTCTGTATTCATTCACAGATAATACCCATTGGGTCACCATCTCAATTTGCTAAGGTTGTCAAGTCCAAAATATTAATCATGACTCTGAACTTGATTTAGTGTTGTCACTTCCACCCTTAATTCAGACCTGCCTCAAAGTGGAACGTCTACAGTGGTCAATTCTCTTGGTTCTCAGGTTCATTTTCTGCCTTTTGTTCCACTGTCCCAGTATGCCCCAAGAGCTATGTGATATCTGAGATTACTTAATAAGAGAATGGATGACATGTGCTGATTATATAATCATCACTGATTCTGAAGAGAACAAATTCAACAGAAGCAAAAGGCAAGCATCTGACAATAAAGAGTAACAGATTAGAAAATTTTGGCAGAAAGACTACTTTATTATGAGGTTTTGAAATATAAGAAAAAAATCAACAGCCAAAACAACAACAACAGAAACACTACTAAGTATCAACAGTATTTGTGAAATCTATCTTATGCTATAGAAACTTGAAGATATTTGTAGGTATACAGAGAGAGAGAATTACACATGTAATGGTAACAGAAGATGACTGAGGGCAGCAATAGGAACAAGAAGGAAGGGGATGGAGGTGAATGTTTCAAAGCCAACAAAGGGGCATATTGAGGAAGTTTGCATTAAAGGTTTTTTATTACCTTAGTAGAGAAACTTGCTTTTCATAACTGAGCAGGGAGAACAGTGTTAAGTTTATTGAGAGCAGAAGACTTTTAGAAAGGTTTAATGGAAAATAAAATGGAAAATGCATCAGAGATGCCAGATGGCAGTGAAAACCTAGATATAACTAAGATAAATATGACTTTGCCCTAGAATAAGTAGAATCTAAACTTATTTTTTTTTGAGCAGGAGAAAAAATATTAGATAACTTCTTTTCTAAAGTTATTACAATTGGTTGAAGGAAATGTAAAGAAATATGATGATAAATAATAACTGATACACTGAGATTAAACTATAAGGAAACAATAATGGCAAATATAAAGAACACTTAAGAAATGTAACTCTAGAATAGGGTCAGAAGATTGTAAACTACATCAAATGGTTACTAGACAAAGGAAATGGGAGTTTGGTCTCAGTGGTAGATTTGAAATTTCAGTTAGCTTTTCTTACTACACTATTCTGCAGCATGGTCAAAAGCAGTGTTGAGCACTCAAATTCAATTTGAGAAGGCAGTGACCCAGGAATATGCAATATTAAAAATTCACTGTCTGCTTTCTCAAACTTCTTTGTTCGGAGGCATGCCTCATTATATAGGAAAAAAAATTCAGTAGATATTGCTAACTATGTTAGTTTAAGTTACTCATAATACATTTCAGATATCTATTCTCAATCCCAACTATGAAATAAGGAGGCTGGGAGAGGGGGAAAAATGGACTTAAATAATAAGGTTTTGATTTCTAGGATGATTGGATTATGCCTCTAAAATGATGGGTTATAAATTTCTTCCCATTGCCTTGAATGGAAAACTAAAATGAAAATATGACTAAGGAAGACAGCAATGCATTTAGAGTAAGGAACCCATCAAACTTTTCAACAAAGAAATATTGAATGAATCAGAGTAATGGTAGATTAGAGATTAAATTACTACTTCTAAATTTTGGATAAATCTTTAGACACAATTGTGAATGAAGTATCATTAGGATATTCAGGATTTTCAATGTTCCCTCTCTATCAAAGGCAAAGAGTGTCATTATAATACAGAAATAGAGATTTAGATATATGACACTTTCCTATTTCCTGTTATGGCATCAGGTAAGAGGCATTAGCTACTTGGCAACAACTCATGAAACTTAGAATTGTAAAAGGTTCAAGCTTGATTTATATAGCTTCTTCAAGAAACCAATTTTTCAGATAAGAAAATTTCTCTTATTAGGTCTGTATACAATGATTTGAGTGAAATATCATTAGGGTGTGAATAATCATACATCTTCTTAAAAGAATGGTCTAATGAATCAACTGATTGCAGAACTGCTTTGCAATGATAACATAGGCAGGAAACAAACTTATATTGATAATATTAAAAATTTCATTATGTGAAATTACCATACTGAAGTTTTGTGAAATCATACTTCTGATTAGAATTGTCTATTTTTGAAAATTCATGGTAAGTCCTACACGTAGTATAACCTGTCTAAATAATAGAGAATAAGGCCTTATTCTGGAATAAAAAATTATACTGAATAAACGGCAAAAAAATATTAGTATGGAAAATATATGATAGATGTGTAAGAGTTTTTACATATACTTTAAAATTATATTTTAATATGTGCTAACAACTTGTACCTATTTAAACCCATTTGTATGTTTCTTTTGGGTTGATTTTCTAGTCTTATTTCAAAGGAAAAAAAAAACTGTTAGCCTCTTTTAGGCAAAAGGATGTCATTTCTATTATGCTTTCCACTTAAAAATGAGTTTCTATCCATGGAATCGCCAAAATTGGTCTGTCTTCTCTGAAACTATTTTTTTTGTTGTCTATTTAAATAAATATTAGTGGAATCTTCAGACATATATATGCACTTAATAAATCTGTATCAGTCTACACATGTTGTTTTTCTTTAAAATTAACAAAATACATTTGGCTGTGTTCTTACCCTATTCCCTGTCTTTTCTGAAATCAGTGGTTAATTCTGTTACTATATGTATAATATATATATATATATATATATATATATATATATACACACACACACACACACATATATATACACACATACACACATACACACACACACACACACACACACACACATATTTCTTTTTTGTGTGTGGTGATACTGGGGTTTCTGGAAAACAAAGGGAACAGTCTTTTGAGAAAAAAATGAAAGTTGTAGTTGAACAATTTCCAGAACATCTTAGTGGGTAACTGAATAGGTAATTACAAATATTTTTAAAATCACCTTCTATTGTCCCCTCATGTACTTAAAATCCCATAAGATCAGATGTTTTGTGACAAAAATATTCTGAAAAGCTTTTTCATTGTTATGACTACACATTGGATTCATTCTTTTTTTTTTTTTCAGTTTTCGGTGGACACAACATCTTTATTTTATCTTTATGTGGTGCCGAGGATCGAATCCAGCGACCGGTGTATGCCATGCAAGCGTGTTACCGCTTGAGCCACATCCCCATCATTTTTTATTTAAGTGATTAATGTAATACCATGAAGTGTTAACATTCTCTACTAAGTTCATTAGAGCATTACAGAGAAATCTTCCTTCTAATTGTGATTTTTTTTTTTACTTTTCATTTTAGGATAATTTTAGTATCTTCAGAGAATTATTACATTGTCAAGTATGATATATAGATGCAATATGATTAATCACTATGGAACTAGATAAATATCATTTAAATGTAAGATTAAAGTCTATCAAAATAGTTCAACATTATTCATTTCTATACATATAATTTTAACAAAAGAACAATCTCATATTATTGCAATAATATAAGACTTGGTTCAGAAGAATAAATAAATTAAAATTTATTAAAAGTATGTGTTATGGAATTCAAGAACACCTCATCAGTTATTTGCTAAATTAAAACACAATTATGGGATATTAGAATAGACTCTGGGAATCAGATATATCAGCCTCCTTAGTAATCCAAAAACACATCCAAGTTCTCCAAGGGGGACAGGATAAAAACTAGGATAATGAATTGAGCTTCCAAATTCTTGGTGTGTTCCCCTTTTCAGCAACACCTTGTCTCCTGCTCTGCTGAGTATTAATTTGGATACAGTTCTTTCATAGTAAAGCCATGATGTCTAGCTTTTATTTATTTTGGAAATTTTTATTTTATTTAATATACAACTGTACTAATAGATCTTAATATTATAAAGTATTCTCCTGGTGTTAATGAGTCAATAACTTCCCAGGTAAGCAAGCAACATTACCAGACAAGGTTGTCATGTCTAGAAAATGGGTGATAATCCATTATTTCCATCTCATTTTCACATAAACACATTTTAACAATATATAAAATAATTTAATAATCTGATTATCTGGACAAATTTCTTAATATGATAGCACTATACATAAAATAACAACTTTACAGGAAAATAGTAGGGATTTCTAAAATTGTTTAAATATTAATATACAGCTCCAAGAAAATAAAGAAAGAATTCCCAACCTATGTTATTATTTCATTCTCTTTTATCTGAGTCCTTTTTTTCATTAAAAGGCAGATCAAGCTTAATGGTTTAGAGAAAAAAAAACAGGAAAAATTGTAAATAAAAACACTTCATTTAATTCTACCTGTGTTATTAGTTCAAGGAACTCATACACTGCTATTTTACCTTTAAAACTTAGAGAGAGGAGTATTTTAATGAATTTTTTTCTTTAAAGTAGCTCAAAGTATTTATGAACTTTCAATTGATTCTGTGGAATCATTCTGAGGCATATGTTATAGTAATTGTTTCTTTTGTACATCCATTTTATATTTAAAAATTATAAATATGTATCATATTTTCCCATCTCTCTATTTGCTTTAGAAATTTAATTTGTTCCTAGTATGAAGGCAGAAACTTGAGAACTATCTTTAATTCCCAAGACCAGGAGGAAATTAAATCTTACTGACTCTAGTCAACTGTTCCTAATTGTCTTTAAATGACCAAATCAACATTGTTATTAACAAAGAAGAACATATTTGTTACCATATTTTTAAGACAAGAGAATTAGGCAATAAGACAATGGGTAAAATTTTGATTACTTTCTGACTGTATGGAAAAGGATGTCTATATCCATAAAGATTCTTAAATTATATTTTAAAAAATTTCCTTCAATTCCCCCTACATCATGAATAAAATTGAATAAAAAATTGATAACAGGATAAAAACATTGATGTTTTTATTGTGAATGTTACAAATTCACAATGTGGAATTCTCATATTTTCCCTGATAGGAAAGCAAAAGTTTAGAAAAGAAAACTTCTAGAATCTGTTTCCAGGCTGGGGAACCATGAGAGACAATACAACTGCAAAACCCAGAAGATTAATTTCCATTTGGTGTGGAGATAAAATGAAGTATTTTACATGGATAATTCCTCCTGTGTTTTAGTCAGCTTTTTAACTGCTGTGGCTAAAAGATGTAAGGAAAATAAAAAGAATACACAGAGACAAGATGCAGAGGCAGGAAAAGAAGTGGCTGTTCCTCCAAGCAGCCACATTTATTTATATCAAAAGTTACTTAGGTCTTCAGTACCATGACTACATTATTATTTAGTATTCCTTTAATCCCAGGTGCTAGATAATTGAGATCAAAGTCCAGGCTGATTAAGACACAGAACCCTTTTCTCTAAGGACATTACCATAGAAACTAGATACTGCACCTGTATAGTTATCTTACTAGCTTCAAGGAGAAACTGTTGAGCATTCTAAGCATGGGAAACAGAGTGCTAGTTCCCCCCTACCCCCTCACGGGAATTTGGTAACCAGAAGAACACGCCCCTGTACATTTCCATTGTCAGAATACCTACAAGTCCCTATATTCCCAGAAGCTGTGTGCCTGAGATGAGGGTTGAAACTGATAAGACTCCAACACAGATTTTCCTTGTGAAGGACATTGCTGTAGCAGCCAGGTATACTGTGTCTTTGCACAGGAGTTTCCCAGCAGCCAGGCATTCCATGTCTTTGCACAGAAACTTCCTATTCACCAAGCATGTCACAATCATGGAGTTTATCAGAGACACCAAATCCTAAAAAGACCTGACAAGAACAATTTCAGAGGAGGAAATGCCGCAGTCTGGCTGGGCACAAAATAACCGAGCCACCACAAAAGCCTTGTAGATTCAAACAGCAACTCTTTATTCCCAACTCTCACTGGCTCTACACGCACGTTCTGGGAAAAAATTCCTGCCTCCACTGGGCTCTGCATCCCAAATACTCTCAGAACCCCACCAGAACTCCATGGGAACTCAAGGAGCAGGCTCCTGAGGCAGCAGGATACGCCCAATTCCCAGCAGGATCCACCCTAAACCCAATCCACCCTGGTCCTTGAGCAGGGTCACCTTTATCAAACATTCATGCAATGTCACTGCAAATGACCTGGGTCCAAGGCAAGCCCATTTCCACAATGGAGAGTCCTCCCTCTAAGCAACATTGGGTAGGCTGACAAGGAAATTGCCATGTGTCATTCCTACTTGGCTATGGCTCTCAACAAGGAAAAGTTTATGGGGGCTCACGGTTTCAGAGGTTTTAGTCCATAAATAGCTCTTTCCTCAGGGCTCTAGGTGAATCAGAACATCATGGTGGAAGAAGGTATGGGAGGAAAGCAGGTCAGCACATGGCTACCAAGAAGCAGAGAGAGGAAAAGACTCCACTCCCCAGATACAATATATATAAATACCCCAAAGGCATGCCCCCAATGCCCACCTTATCCAGCCACACAGTTAATCGCTATCAGGGAATTAATTCACTGATTAAAACTCTCAGAACCCAATCATTTCACCTGTAAACCTTTTTGTATTGTCTCACACCTGAGCTTTTGGGAGACATCTCAGCTTTTGGGGGGCACCTCATATCTAAACCATAATAACCAGCAGTTTAAAGATCCATGTGTACAGTGATTATTGAAATCTTGTTACTATGTTATGGAAGATGCTGTAGCCCTGCTTGGGACACCTGAGAATCATTTTTTTAATCACAAGTGTGTAGTCACCAAAGTAAATGCACCTGGTTAGTTGATAGGTCTAAACAAAGTATTAAAGGGATAAAAAAGTACAAAAGAATCATTCTCAGATTAATTTAACTTTATAAGTATTAGGCACAGTGTTCCACAGAGATGATATACAAAATTGAGTGAAGTCTACATCCAATGATTCAAAGGAAAATAGGTTTTAGTCACCAAAATGAAGGGAGATAGTTTTTCCAGACTAGAAAATTATTTTCCAAGATTGGGGGAAAGGGAGAAGTGAAGATAGAGAGTAATCTGTAGTTTACTGAGGATAATGGAGCAACCATAGATTCGCAGGAGCCAGAAACAGCAAGGCACCATATCCCAACTCTGAAAAAATATATCTCATTATTTATTTGCTTCTGATTACCTTTCCTGAGACCTCTGCTTTGCTCCCCCACTTCTCTGTTCCCTCAGTTCTCCACCTGAGGGACAGGGAGTGAAAATGATGTAAAACTTTGGGAACTACTTCTAGTTGGTAGAGGTGATTCCTCTGCACTCCAGGTTTCTTCTTTTAAGGCTCAAATGATGTTCCTGTTGAAAATCATAACCCTTCCCCTCCCCACCTCTCTCAGTACCACCCATGCCATGGCATAACTTTTGATCCTCCAGGTTCCTCTTTTTAATAGGTTTTTGATGAGGAATTGGGTTTTTTTCCCCATACTTTCTCCCTCTTAACTTTTCTAGTGTTGCATTTTATTCTTCCTTCCTTTCAAATTCTTTCTTTTAGAACTAACTCCATGGCCCTCACCTGCCTAGATTTTCTTAAACTTCCTGCCTTTTAAAGGCAACAAGTGTAAGGGTCTGGCCAAAGTCAGAGGAAGAGACCACCAAGAGACTGCGGCTCATGCAACAGCAAAAGGGGTTTATTGAGGATCCAATCCAGCGCACTGGGGCTCCGTGCTCACTCAAGAAGGGAGAGCAGCCCAGAGCCCCGAGCAGGGGCTGAGCACTGCTTAAGTACACTTTTTGGGGAGGGCGGGGACTTTACATACATCATAGTCTCCTTTAACAAATCATCATACACTGCGGGAAAATCAAACAACAACTCCTAAACATGATTAGTTCATTCATTGGCGGGAACAGGTCGGGCGGGAATGATAGGTCAGTTCTAAGGGGGGAGGTACATTCAAACTGATTGGTTTAGGCCCTGTGATGTCTACGTGCAAAGTCATACAGGGTCCTAGGTTATCAAACAACCAGGCGATCAGGGGAAATATTTACTGGGCGGTTCCAAGTATTGTCTTAACAGCTACAGGAATTTCAGGTTTTGTGTGTAGCATAGGAACTTAACAATACCTGGTCCTTTACATTTTAACTCAGGCCTTGCAGCTTAGAAACTTTACAATGCCCGGACTTTTACACTTTAACTTCAATTTCTTTTACCTTTACACAAGTCGGATCTCCTTTGCTTGGTGTTTTGGATTTGAATATATTCATTCTACAGCAACCCTGCGAGTTAGTTTTGCATACTCACTCATCCCTGCTGCATGATGCATCTAGGAAGACTGACACCAGGCAGGCACAAAGTCAAGAGTCCAACCTGACACAGAGAGGTCCAGAGGATTATTAGAACTAAGGGTTTCATGCTATAAGGGGTTATGAACCTGTTGTAACTAGCAAACGGTGTGGCCCAATGGCCTAGGTCTTGATGCCATATGACAGTCTAACACAAAATGAACTTTGCAGTAGAGAAAGCCAAAATAAAATATGAGTTTATTGCCAATCCAACTGAACAGAGGCCCAAAATTAAAAAATTAAATAAAGTGAACAAAGTAAAGATATATGTAATTTATTGAGGTAATGGTGTAGCTGCTGTCCTTGGTGACTGGAGGTTGGGAGTGGGATTAAACTTTTACAGGAAAAAAGTATATGTGCATTTTAATGTGAGATAAATATATAGATGCCTAGAAATACATATGTTCAGAAGTATGTGTACACGTGCATATTTGGTAAAGGAAGAATATTTGGTAATGTAAGAAGTAATATCAGGAAAGGAAGACAGAAAGTAAAGAGGAACATAGGTAGGTGAACAGGGAAAGCATGGAGAAGGATGGCAAAGCTGAGGAATTGCACCACTTCAGGCTATTTTTCCAAATTACTCTTTCTAAGCAGACTCAGACTGTGATCTTTAATCATGGATTTTCTGTAGAATTTGTTCTCTCACAGTTAGGTGGCTCTCATTTTTATCAAGTACCATCCGGGTGTCAGTTTCTTAGTCAGTACCACCTTGCACAGTATGTAAGACTGAACTGAACTCTTGTGTATGACAGCACCATACACACTGCTTCATCATTCAGCACACTGCTGCTGTTACATGTTATTTTTACCAAATAACCCACTGAACCATATCTTCTTTTTAAAAGAAAGGTTCTTGAGAGAGAGAGAGAGAGAGAGAGAGAGAGAGAGAGAGAGAGAATTTCTTAATATTTTATTTTTTTTTTTAGTTTTCAGCGGACACAACATCTTTGTTTGTGGTGCTGAGGATCCGAACCCGGGCCGCATGCATGCCAGGCGAGCACGCTACCGCTTGAGCCACATACCCAGCCCAAACCATATCGTATATATACAAATAGTCTATGTACAAATACCTGTGTGATGTTCTGTTATTGCCTGCTAATCATGATAACAGTTACAACCTGTAACTGTTAAATATTTGAAGGTTTTAGAATTGATCAACTCACTGAATCAGATATTCAGTTAACACCCCAGCCATCCTATTATTTCTATGTCTTTGAACAGCCCTCATTAATAAAGTGAGTATAACATTAGGACTTGAAGTGATGACATAGAAAAATTAACATCTACTTTGGATAGACATTTTGGAAGATATTTTTGTTTTTAAATGAAGAAACTAAGGGAGTTCTGAGAAGTCCCTTTATTCTAATTGATTCTATTCCCCACCATTCTCAAGGGCAAAGCACAAATTTCTTTGAAGCAAACTGTTGATATAGGAGTTAGACTTTTAGCTCACTAAACCTACAATTTACTGAAAGTAAAAAGTATTGTATTCATGAAGCATTTGTGTTTTTGAACAAAGTTGAGTCTTATAAAAAGATGAAGTGACATATCTGTTACTATTGCTTTTTTATGACAAAATAGGATTTGTGGAATTATGAGAAAGCTGTTTTTTTTTCTAGTCTGAAAGCTATTGTGGTTGTGCAAAAAATACTGAAAGTTTGGTTCCAAATTTTGTTTTGTTAATCTTCCTGAGTGAGCCAGAGTGAGTCCAAGAACAACCCAAGGAATACTAAACTACTGAACAATCCATTAATTTTGGCCTTTCACATATTTCCATTTAGCATATAAAATAGTGACACATCACTTTGGGTTAAGCATACTCCCATGGGAATTCCCACTATAGATCAAAGATGAGAAGTAGGGCTTGTAGGCATCTTTGATGAACCAAAGGAAATGTGGCTGGCATTAGACTTCACAGTAATATTTAATGGCAAGAATTACATTTATTAGAGTTATTTATCTCTTCATTTCCTCTAGTTGTCTGGAAACTGTTGTTTGGTGTTGCACCCTGGCCTCAAGAGTCTGTAATCTTGCTAAGGCTAATGAGAAATCTGTATCAGAGAATCTGGCATCAGCCTGGCCTTTGGACAGAGCCTCATGAGTAGACTAAGTCTGACAAAGGAGCCTGACCATGTGTCCAACTGGAGCAACACCCGCAAGTTAGATGAAAGTAGGGGAGCATGGTGGCTCCATTGACTTGGCTGGCAAGCTGTCCAGGCACTGATGGCATAGCAGAGACACTACTGCCAAACGTAGGATGAGCTCTAGATGATACACTGACTAACCCAAAATGAAATGTGGGATAGTTACTAAAGGAAAGAAAATTTCAAATTCAGAGTGTGAGTGTTAAGGGTCTGTCTTCTTATATCTTCGGTGATGCCATCCTGATGGCGGGTGGGCAAGTGAAATAGTTCTTATAAATACAGGAAGTCAAGAAAACAAGTAGGGCTTGACTAGCAATAGCACTCACTTAAGAATATCTGGGAAACAATGAAACATTAGAGACACTGTTATATGCATCCTAACCTCAAAATCATGCAAAAATTGATCAGACCCTTTAAAACAGAAGGCACATATTATGTAAGTAAGGAAATCACCCTGGAGATTTTATATTGTCACTGTCAGTTTGGAGGTTCAATAAAAGGATAATAGAAATTTTGATTCTCAAAACAGATAAAGAAAAAGTCCCACTCTGGGGAGTGCAATGAGAGGAATTTTAGTGAAAGACTTTTACTTTTTATATAATAATGCTCTTCACTTTTTGATTTTTTTAACGTCCTGCACATTAAAAGATACTTAGAAAGAAGTAAAGCCATAAACCTTAAGTTAAAATGTACCTATCCATCAAATCTGTGAAAAGTACCTATGATCTGTAAAGCAGCAAATGCATTAGAGATGGCATTTTAAAAGAATTGCTTTGCAAAGCATAGATCCTTTTGAAATGTGAACAATAACACCCAATTTACAACCCTAGGTTTAGAAATTTGGATTTCTTTAAACTCATATGCAGACTTAATGATCTAACTTTATAATCATTAGCATAATTGTTGTACATATAGAATATAATCAATAAATATTTATTAGACAAAAATAGGCAGAAGTGGTTCTAAGCTAATTACAGCTAATTTAATCCCTACTTAATGAAAATAAAATATCCCAACATGATTTCTACCATATACCCGCTTAAGAAGTTGTTTTAATTAGTTTGTTTTATGTAGAATATTTATG
This sequence comes from Marmota monax, assembly GCF_021218885.2. NCBI lineage: Eukaryota > Metazoa > Chordata > Mammalia > Rodentia > Sciuridae > Marmota > Marmota monax. The sequence goes on from NW_026692907.1 coordinate 19,929,744, forward strand.
CTGACTTCAGATAACAGCTTAATTAAAAACACATTTAAATTATATAAATAGAGATTAACATTTAAATCTTTCAAATGACATAATGTTTAAAAGTGTTTATTATTTATTTCACCTATTTCCTTAGAAATAAATGTGCTAACATTAAATGTACTCCAATATTCATATGTATAGAAAACTTTATTCACTGATTTCAAGAACATTAATTGAAATATTTTATTAAGTAACATTAAAATAGTTCACTAATAGCTTGGTTCTATGTACCTTGGAAAATGCATTTTATTTGAGCTTATTATTGCTGGTCTGAAAGCTCAAAAGAATGCTTAAGTAATTTTTCTGTGAACTTTGGTTCAAAAAAGAAGTGGCAATATCGTAAGCCATTTTGACTTTCATCTTTTTTTCCCTCTATCTTCATAGCGTCATCTCTAATTGATGAGTTTTACTAATACATATTAAATACACTGGGACAATGAAGGCCCATTCTTTTCACAGACTATATGGCATGTGCTTGGAACATCTTATATGTGGTTTTGAAAGAAATGTCTCATTAAATCTGTGACTTTTATTAAAACTAGAGATGTTTATGCATGACTTCTTTTTGTCCTCAACCATCTCTAAGCACAAGGTTTAGTGGCAATCTTTGTTCCTTTATTATTTGTATCAGCGGCCCTTTGAATACATCAGTGAATTGCTTGTTTGGGAATAAAGATTTAAAGTGAACCAGAATGTAGCAACGCTGACACTGATTTCTGTGCTTTAATCTCTCAGCATTCCAGGCACAGAGAAAACACCTACAATGACATTTCTACCTTGCTCCATTTGGGGGAGGGAAGGAAAGCAAACACAATGACACCTGGGCAGATTTCATTTCTATAGTAAGATCATTGGAATTCGGGATTCCTATCCACTTACATACACTATGACCTGACATTGTTAACACTGAAGGAATTAATCACTGTCCACCAATTTCTCAAAGCCAGACATATATTCCCCAGTGAAAAAAGAACGATCTCATTTTGGTTTGTAGGCAGAATGCATCTGGGGGTGTGGACACCTGCTAGTTTAACATTCTTTATATAGGCCAGACTGTAAGCAGAGGGATGTTCACTTGCCTCAAGGTATTTTTGATTCTCAAGTGCCACCTGCTCTAGAAACTGCAGCCAAATGTTATTTAAGAGAAGAGACAGAAAGTATGGTGAAGAAATTTTGTGAATACGCAGGACTATCTAAACACTGAAGTTACTCACTCTGGAAAGTCATCTGCACGTTTTTCTGGAAATGTGATGGAAGGAAGCCATGGAGAAATGCTAGCAAATCTCTTGTGGCAAGAAACTACTTTTCTGTTCCTACTCCTTAAAGGTAGATAATATTGGGCTGGGGATGTGGCTCAAGTGGTAGCGCGCTCACCTGGCATGTGTGCGGCTCTGGGTTCCATCCTCAGCACCACATACAAATAAAGATGTTGTGTCCGCCGAAAATTAAAAACTAAATATTAAAAAAAAATTTTTTTTCTCTCTCTCTCTCTTTTTAAAAAAAAAGGTAGATAATATTTTTGAGGTTTTGGACTTCTTCCAAGACTTGCGTCTGTTCTCTGTAATACTGAGTGGCTAGGCCATAGCAGTGTTGTGTGGACTTGGTTAAGGACAATATAATATAGCCTTTTCATTTTATTTTTATTTATTTATTTGTTTGGTACCAAGGATTGAACCCAGGGGCACTCAACCACTGAGCCACATCACCAGCCTTTTTTATCTTTTATTTTGAGACAGGGTCTTGTTAAATTGCTTGGAGACTCATTACATTGCTAAGGCTGGTTTGGAACCTGTGATAGTCCTGAGTTACTAGGCTTACAGGCATGCACCATTACACCTGCCTTATTTTTATTTTTACAATGTTGGGGAACGTTGAACCCAGGTCCTTATGCATGCTAAACATGTACTCTTCCCAATGATTTATAATTCTAGATTATTTTTAAGTAATATTATATATATATATATATATATATATATATATATATATATATATATATATATTTTTTTTTCCCCCATGCTGGGATGAAACCCAAGACCTTGTACATATTTAATAGGAAAGCTCTACAATTGAGCTACACCTTCAGCCTTATTTTAATTGAAAAATAATAATTATATATTTTATGGGGTCCTACATGGTTTTTCAATACATGTATATATATTATATCAACTATAACATCTCTCTCTCTCTCTCTCTCTCTCTCTCTCTCTCTATATATATATATATATATATATATATATATATATATATATATATATAATTGAAGCTTTGTCCCGGGGTTTCATAAACTGATTTCCAGACCACTCACGTATAATCAAATCAAGCCTTTATTGAAGCACACTGGTAGCGGCTGACCAGAACATAAGGCTGTTCCCCTGATCAGCCCCTGAACAATTGCAAGGGCACTCCTTATAAGCCTGAAAACCGCAAAAGGGATGTTCAGGGATTCTAGCCAATGCAAGCAAGCCAGGTTACAGAAGCGGGACAGTTCAGTCAAGCGGAGGGAAGCCTAACCAATCACAGTTAGCCCAGTCACCCCAGTTACAGAAACAGAGCCCCGTTACCCTAGTTACAGAAACAATACCCAATTAGGTAGTTTTGTGTTCTTAAAGGTTTCTTATAGCAAAAGGAAGAGAACACAAATGATCAAATCAGGCTAATTACTATATCTATGAACTCAAATATTAATTATTTGTGGTTGAGAATATTAAAAATCTTCTTTTGGCTAATTTGAAATAGGCAAGACATTATTATTAACTACTGGGTCCATGTTATTCAAGAGAACACCAATGTTTATATTTGGATCTAACTATAACATTGTACCTGTTGCCCAGTGCTTCCCCTTACCCCATCTATGCACCTACCCCAAACTCCGGAAACCACATGCTATTCTACACTTTGATGAGTTCACTTTTTTTTTTTTAAGATTCCACATATAAGTGAGATTATGTAATATTTGTCTCTCTGTACTTGGCTTTAATTTCTTAGAATTCTGTCCCCACTCTAGGTACATCTGTGTTGTTGCAGTTGACAGAATTTTCCCATTTCAAAAACCGAACAATATTCCAAGTGTACAAACACCACAGTTTTTAATCCACTCAGCACTTAGGTTGTTTGCATACCTTGTCTATTTGTGAGTAATGCTAATTCTGTTGTAAACATGGGAGTATAGATATCTCTTCTGCACACTGATGTCAATTCCTTTATTTCTTATTTTTCGTAGTGTTGAGGATTGATCTCAGGGCCTCATGCATGCTAGGCAAATACTCTTCCACTCAGCCATATCCCCAACCTTCAATTCCTTTAGGTAGGTACCTGGTACTGGGATTGATGCATTTCTTTTGTTGGTCGTAATATAAAACCTTGGATTCAGAATCATATTACTTGTGGCCACATTCTAACTCTGCGCTTGCAAACTACAGCAGGTGATTGTTTTCCTCAGTCTTTCTTATTTTTAACACTTTATAATGCCCAGGATGGAATGAAAGAAAAGGAAGGAAGGAAGGAAGGAAGGAAGGAAGGAAGGAAGGAAGGAAGGAAGGAAGGAAGGGAGGGAGGGAGGGAGGGAAGAGAGAGGGTGGGAGGGAGGAAGGAAACTATCCCATATCCCTTGCAACTAAAATTCCAAAATGACTTAGGTTCTGCCCATCACAATTAGGAACCAAGTGAATTGGGAAGCTAAGTAGTGGGAAATACTGTTTTTGCTTTAGTATGGTTAATGCAGCACTTTTTGTATCTCAGGTGGCAAAAATTCTGGCACTGGCTTAGGTAGCATGATCTTGAATGTTGTAATCAGTAAAGCCATATCCTAATTTTCCTGCTTTCCGATTGTGGTGTTTAAGAGGTTGAGCATAACTTATCCAAAATGCTCAGAACCAGCAGTATTTTAAAATTTGTTTAATTTTGTATTTTGAAATAATTGCAAATATAAAATATTGGGAATGAGACCTAAAGCCCAAATATTGCATAAGGAGTTCCTATATATGGAACTCCTTATGCAATATTTGGAGTGTGCTTGTGTTTTGACCACAACCAGTCACATGAAGTCGGGTGTGAAATTTTAGAGTTGTGATGTCATATTGTCACTCAAAAAGTTTTGAACATTGGCCAGGCATGGTGGTGCATGCTTGTAATCCCAGCAGCTCAGAAGGCTGAGAAAGGAGGATCACAAGTTCAAAGCAAGCCTCAGCAACTTAGTGAGTTGCTAAGCAACTTAATGTGAACTGTCTCAAAATAAAATATAAAAAGGGCTGCGGATGTGGTTGAGTGGTTAAGTGCCCCTGGGTTCAATACCTGGTACCAAAAATAAAAAATAAAAGTTTTAACAGTTTTGGAGCAATTTGGATTTTTGGAATAGGGATGCTCAACTGGTAGTAGCAGTTTTGCAGTGTTCCTCTAGGACTCATTACTAGCAACCTAACCTATAGCCTGGTTTTCTACCCTTTCAAAAGTTTTAAGTACCCAAACTCAATTTCATTCTGTTTAAAATGGTTGTATTGGTTTTTGTTACTTCACCTGACTCCAGATATATACATGAATTACATACATGTATTTAATAAATATAAGTCAGTTTCTATAAGTGGAGCACACATATATAGAAATATATTTCTATTTTGGCAGCTATTCCAAACAAATTTCCAATAAATATGATTTTGTCAATTAAATATTTTAGTTAAGAAAATTTCTTGAATTCAAGCAGCATGGTATGGCAAAAGGAACTTGACTATATCCTGTAATGAAAATGATTTTTATCATATTTAATTGAATTAGATTTTCAACCAATTCTAAGGTAAATAAAATTAAAAGTTTGTTTTGCTTTATTCTAATTTAACTTTTCATAATGTTTTATATTTAAGCTATGAAATTGAATAACATTTAGAAATGAGTTCTCTGGGAACACAGAGGAGGAGAATACACCTTTCTCTAAAAGTGTGGAAAATTGGGCCTTGAAGGATGAGTAGGAGTTTGATATGTGGAGAAAAAAGATATGAGTAAAATGTCAATTTAAATAAAGAGAATCTCATTTCACAATATAATTTGGTGCAATGAATGCAGAATAAATGGAAATTGGTAAACATCAACCAAATTTAATGCTCTCAGGATGTAACTCATTTGAAATGTAAATAATAAATGAAATAATAATTTCTTATTTTTATTAAGAATAAAAATGGCCTAAATTTGTTAAATAAAGATAATGACAAAGATGTATTAGTAAATGTGCTTAGGTTAAAATTTATGAATAGTTTCCAAGACTGTTTTTTAAAAAGAGATGAAGATGCTTCTGAAAATGTAATGTATCTTGAAGACCAGAACTGGAATGCCTTAGTACTATAAAAAAAAAAAAACAAAACAGCTTAAGGCAGAAGAAAACTTTTGTTTGTATGATAAAAGAAACTACCAGGGTTAGCAAATTCAGAGAGTTATGTCAACAGGTGGTATATTTATGTTGTTGTGAATATTGGGTTATTTCAATGATTCTAAGCTGGGGAGGATTTCTTTGCCCTCTGTCTACAGGAGACATTTGGCAATGTCTGGAGATATTTGGGTTGTCACATCTGGCAGAGAATTTCTCTTGGCATGCTGTTGATAAAGGACTTGGATGCTGCTAAATGTCCTACAATGCCCAGGACAGACCCTCACAACAAAAACCTATCCAGCCTCAAATGTCAATGAGCTGTGGTTGAGAAATCCTGGAATGTCTTCAAAGAGCGTTTCATTGTGAATTTGCAGACAAGTGACACTTGGTCACACTCACACCTTCTGAAATGTCTGGCTATGCTGGAGGAGAGGGTTTTCACGTAGATGGGCATTACTGTGAACTTTTTGTGAACCATATATAAATTATTAATTTTGAAAATGAGTCAAATGAATATGAAACTGTACACCATAATCTGACAAAATCAAGGTCTTTTGGATTTCACATAATTTTATTTAAATAAGAGTTTAAGATTGTCTCAGAGCTATCTTAATTCCAGAGGAAGTCTGATGACAAACGCTCAGATGGCAGATAAGAGAAAGTTTGGGAAATACGAGAGTTAAAAAATAATAGTCATAAAGGGATGATAATAAACCATATTAAACAAAGAGAGTTAAATGAGTTTTCTTTATATTCAACAAATATTTGACTTATTTTCAAAATGGAAAAGGTCAATCTGAAAAATATATTTTATGATGAAAAGAATGCTTTGCTGATGAAGTAGTATCTTTTAGAAATATATATCTATTCAAGAGTATAACTGAAAAGATAGGAAATTGGAATGGTATCATGTATCCTGTAAATAAACTTAGCAATTAAGGATGAAATTAGCCACTCCAAACAAATATCCTATTAATGTTTTATATATCTGTGCATAATTCAGTACTTCTTAAGATGTTCATTTAGGAAACCCTATTTTTTAGCAGATGAAATTAAAGTCTATTGTAAATTCATTCCCTTTTTCCCTCATGCTTTGCAATTTTCAATGAACAATGTATCATTCTGAAGCTGTTTGATTTAAATATTTTTATAGTTCACTTTAATGCAAAATGTTGTCATATAACATTTTCTCTTAAAAAATGATCAGTAATGGAGGTGCCAACATTTGATGAAACGTAATTTATTGCAGGAGGTTAGAACAAATTTTTGCACATTTGTGTATACCAAGAGTATACTTAAACTTTAAATGTGGGGTGCATAGAGGTAATTTTTCTTCCACATTGGAGTCATTTTCTTACATCTGTTTGGTATAATTTTATATACACTACCTTACCCAGTTTACTATTGTTTTGGGATATGTCTTTTACCTTGCCATTTGCAAACAAACTGTTACCTAAACATACTCCTAGATCAAAGGTATCAATCTTTTAATCACCTATCACAGATCTAAATCATCCCTGCTTTTTTTTTAAATGCTAGATGTTTTAAAATCAATTGCATAGAATTCTAAGTCTATATTTTCAAAAAGTCAATACCATAATATTTATGCCATACCACAATCAATCTTCTACTTCAGATATGTACTAAGACTTTAATAAATATATCTAAGAATAGGTTCTTTATCAATCTATGAGAAGATAGAAAATAAAGGCATAACTTAGTTTTCCTTAAAGGCATTAGTAAATATTTTTTAATAAGTAAATTTTACAGTGTTGTGAAATGAGCAGACTTGTAAACATACAGAAAGCAAAACATGTTTAGAGGAAAAATAGAAAAGACTATTTTACCTTACCCCATTTTTTTTCAGAAAAGTAAGTATTTTCTAGATGAGTAAGGAGACTTTATCAATTGAGTCCTAACAATAAAAAAAAATACTAGGTTAGTTCTTTGTAAAGCGATAATATGGGGGTTGGGGATAAGGCTCAGCTGGTAGAGCGCTTGCCTTGTACACACAAGGCCCTGGGTTCAATCCCTAGCACCATACAGAAAATAAATAAATAAATAAATAAATAAATAAATAAATAAATAAATTTTAAAAACATCCAAAACAACAACAAAAGAGATAATGTAGAGGATTTTTAAAGTTAATATGCAAATAGCTTTATAGTATTTATATGTAAATATTGTTTTCTCAGAGAGCAAACTGAGCATCAATTGTTTCCCCAAAACCAGGTTATTCGAAAATATGCATTATTACTTCTTTAGGAAGAATTTGTAACTATCAACGGTGTCACTGCAAAAATATGTTTTCTATGTTCAAGAAAACAAACAACAAAACTCTCATATTCACAAACTCCCATTGAGATCTTGCTACAGATATATCACAACCTGTTGTCTTCATCTATTTCCAGAAAACATTAAACCATGGCCCTCAACAAGCTGTTCTCATTTATAATACAATGTGCATGTAGTGCTGACAAAATGGGAAATCCCAGAGCAAGTGAATAAAAAGGAAGCTTCATCTAGTATTATCAATCCCCCAGGACCCTATTTGTAAAGAAATGGCCTTTTCAAGAACATGCACAATCATGCAGTTTCTTAGTTGGTGAAACAAATCTTGTGAATTTTACTCCCAATCCATTTAGTAACTTTATGATTTTCAACATATAGAAACATATGCAAACTTGTGATACTGGTACTTCTACGGAGATTAGTATATGTGTTTTTACATGTAATGTATCTGATATCAGTCATGCATGCATGTATTTATTCTACTGTAAACATACATGATTCAACAGAATTTCTTAAGAATAGTATAGTGAGTTCTTTAATTAATAGAAAATACTAGCATCCGTGAAATGGAAGGATACTGTGCAGGGTACCATGGTCCATTGCTATGGCAGCAATTTAAAAGCACATTATCATTTAAAAATACTATATAAATATCAGAAAATGACAACTATTTAGTGTGTTGGAGTACAGTTCCATATGGTCCCTAATAGAAAGCAGTGAGGTCCAGTAATAATGTTAAAAGTGTGATTACACTCTAACACATTTTCAAAATACAAAATAAAACAACTCTATATTCTGTAATGACAACATGAAAGTTCTAGGAGTATTCTCTGTATGTCTAAATAATGGAGACCTTGAGGACATAAAACACTTCCTAGAATATTGTTTTAAAAGATTTTAATGTTATTAAATAAACTTATTTCAGAAGCTTTATTTTGGTAACATTTTAATTCTCCATGGTAAGGTCCTGAAATTGACACAATTCCTCTTAATTGGAATTATAAATTCTAAGATTTTCAATTTTAGTTGTTTCTGTCTTTGTCCTTTTCCATGTATCTTTAGCTATGGTGAAATAATGTTTTACTTTAAAAGCCAATTTTGGCTAATATAAAATATCGTTAATAAAATAATTCCTATAAATTTTAAATGTATAGTGATAATCTTGAGAATAAGTCAGTATAATTCATGGAAGTATATATAAGAAAGGCAAATCCCTCAAGAAGCATGGCAGCAGGATGAGAAATACCTTTTGCTTGGTACCATATAGTATGAAGTGCTTCATAAATGCTTCAGGATCATAATGATGACAAATTCTAACTGCAGGTAATCATTCATATAGAAATGAAGGCAAATGACTCAGGTAGGGATGAAAAATTCAGCGCTAAATAATGCATTCAGTTTCTAAAAATTTACGAAGAAAAATACAAATTTAGGAGATACAAAGAGCCTCTCACAGGTTTTAGGCGATAGGAAAAGTCCTGTAGAGAATATTGTATAGGTGCAGATGCTATATTCCTTTTGTATTCTCGTCCTAATAAATTAATAGTAAGTATAAACAAGTCATTAGCTAAAAAGATGAAGTGATAGATAATTTTATATAATTGATTAAAAGATGGAATTCAAAAGCTTCTTTATTATGATGACTGGATTTGAGGTTTTGAGCATTTGAATATCTTTAAAAGCAGAAGAGAAAATGGATTTATTTGGTATTATCTGCATATGTAAAATTACATTTACATAGTGAAGTACAACCATTGGCCTAGGTGGATGATTCTGCCGTGGTGGCATTGCTGCTGTTTCATACACTCTAAGAAATAGATGTTCTTTTAAAGTTACATATAAATCACTTCTTTGAAACTAGAAATTTATCATTTATATAGTTTATATAATCTGAGATGTAATGTTTGAGGAATTGGAAAGGAAAGGAAATGAAAACATATTTCTCCCTTCAACCTCAGAAACTGCTAGCTTGCAAATCTCTTGCCTTGAAGTTTGTTGATGATCAGCAGTGAGAGCCAACAGCAGGGTTTTAACTCCCCAGGGATTCCATGACCCTCCCTCCTTCTAAGTAAACACACATTTTAGCAAACACAGTATATTTCTATGCTCACTGCTGGTTTATGACTAATCTCCTAGGTGGCCTTCTCCTACTATGGCCATAGTAACTCTTCTAACTGTTCCCCCCAAAATATTGAGGAAACCCCTGGAGAACAGTTGAAAGAGAACTGAAAAAGGATTAGCCCAGAGCAAAATCCAAGTCTCCATAGTTGGGGTAGGAAAAAACTATCCAAACCAAAAATCAGACATGAACAGAACAAGAGCAACAAATCCTTGAGCAATGCAGCAGATAAAGAAAGATTACTGAGACTTAGAAATACATAGAAACATAGATGTGGAAAACAAAGACCAGATTCAGGATTACTGTAACTAAAATGAATCTAGGTTGCCTGTGAATACAGAAAAGATTACCAGACCTAATTTTATTGTTCCTAATTTGTTAGGTTTATGACTGTCTTCAATTTTGCTATTGATAGACATTTAGATGTTAGTTTATTCCAAGCATTGATGCTGAATTTATCTTGAGCTAGCATTTTCACTACAGAAATGTTGTTACAAATAATTTAATTTGGAAGTACAAAGCCATCTAAATGGTTCATTTCCTCATTTGATGACATATAAGTTAAAATTTAGAATGAGTAGTAATTTTTCCTTAATAAAAATATTTACTAGTGATAAATACTTCAAGGTTTATATAAAAATCAGAGGTTAATTTAACTTAAATCTTAATTTTTTTTCATGACCTCATGTCACTCAATAACAACTTCAGTAAGCAATCTGTTAGGTTGTAAGGAATGATATCTGATAAAATATCAGTTCCACAAAACAGTATAAAATGGTATTAGTAGAACCCCAAGTTATCACAGCTCATTCAAATTTCCTAGTTAACAAAAAAGAAATAACACTATGCAAGATAGTAAAACAAACAAACAAACAAAAAGAACTTTCATCCTTCCTATAGACAAATGAATATCCCAAATAAAATTCTACATGGTCACATGTATTTCAATTGTTTCTGCTTTTAAAAAATTAAAGACAGGGGCTGGAGATGTGGCTCAAGCGGTAGCACGCTCGCCTGGCATGCTTGTGGCCCGAGTTCGATCCTCAGCACCATATACAAACAAAGATGTTGTGTCTGCGGAAAACTAAAAAATAAATATTAAAATTATCTCTCTCTCTCTTTAAAAAAAAATTAAAGACAAATATTTACAAAATTATCCACAGGCTCTAGCATAGCAACAATAGCAGAGTAACACAATTTTCCTACCTCATCATTATTATAGTATATAATAGGTTATAAAGTACAATATAAAATGTGTGCAAATTAAAATACTCAAATTCAGTTAATAAATTATATACTAAAGTCATTTAACAACTCTTCTGTAAGTTATTTGTAAATTGGATTATTAAGAAGTTTCAGTATTAAAGTGCAATGGCAGTTTCATCATATTTTATGAAAATAATAAAAATATCATTTCTAAATGGATATACATAGAGCAAAGGTAAAGTATCGAATAGCCAAACTATAGCAACTAATGCTTATATTCAAAGTATGTATGAAGTGATGCAGTAGAATAGAATGGAAACTTTGTTGCTTTGACAGTATTTATATTTCTCACACAGAATCAAGAAACTTGACTTATAATTGGACATGCCCTTTTAAATTATTGTAAATTATTTTAAATTATTATAGTAATGAACTTTCATTTTCCTAGCAGAACAGAACAAGAAGAAACACATTTAGGAGAACTGCAATGGTCCTACTGGTAGGGATGTGTGAGACTGGAACTTAGGTGTCTGGACTCTTATTTCAAATATTTTATTACATTTTGGTGTCTTGCACAGACAGTTCCCCCAACAAAGAAATAATTCCAGTTTATAAAAGCAGTAATGCTAAATCCTTAAAATATACTAATACTATTAGGGATAGTCTGCAATGTGGTGTGATTTTCTTCTGAAATTTAAATGGTGAATGTGTGTGTGGGGAGGGGAGAATGTTAATGAGTGAAAGGAAAAGACAGAGACAGAGGGAGAGAGAAAGAGAAAAAGGGAGAAAGTATGTTTGTGACATTAGGGAGGCAGTGTTCAAGAAAGAGGGGTTTTTGTTCATTTGTTTGTTTTTACCATCTCCATATTATTTCTGGAACTTTCCAAAGTCCAAGAACATATTTTTACATTAAAATACAATTATAAATTTTAAAAAAAATGGAAATAATCGTTTTTAAAAGTTCCCTTCTAGTTTGCTTTATTGGAGAATACATATTATTGTATTTATGCCAGGTTAAGACATCATTGATTAAAAAAAACATGCAGTGCTACAAAGAGAATTTTATTATTTTTGTATGAATTTCAGGTTCTCATATGTCCTCTTCCTACCACCCAGACTCTCTGAAGTGATGCTGAATGGCCCAGGCTGATGTTACACAACAGGAATGTGTTGTAGCTGAGGAAATCTGAAGTTAGAAAATCCCAATCTAATCAGAAGTCTTTAGGAAAGAATGCCAAACATTTGCCGCAGAGAACTTATGTTTATCAATCTGATCTTCAAGCAAATCTGCCTTTTGTCCTGGAAGGAAACACCACCTATCTCCTCCAATTCTGTTTGCTTTAGAATGGACTTGAAAAGATAGTTATGGACAAAAGCTGTCACAAGATGTGTAGAAATGCCATGGAAAATTGGCCCTCCATGTATAATAGCATCATCTTTGTGACTATTGGTACTTGTATGATTGATATATGAATAATAGCACTTAAAAATGTAAGAATTGTAATTCATTGTATGGGATCACTAATATAAATTTTCCAAAATAATCTTCATATAATGAAATGATGAAAAAGATTCTAAAGATGACAAAGAAATCCAATTTGTTATTTCAAATTTCAAGCTCAACACCTTGAACATATGTTTCATTTATAAAATGAATAGATCAACAAGTAGTTAAGTGTATCCTAAGTGCATCCACTTATTAGGTAAAACAGGCTTTAGAAGACATTTAATTCATCACAATCAAGAAATAATTGACTTGCAATGTTTCTAATCTAAAAGAGAAAATGTCCATATACATAAGCCTTTATTTACAACTCCATATCATCTTTTCCAAGGTTCAAAAGAGAAGACAAAAATAAATATTATTTGTAATTGATTGTAGGACAAAAACAAAACAAAACAAAGCCAATAAACATTCTTATGTTGAAATAACAATGTATGAATATGGCAAATAAATATAACAAATTTCCTTAAAAGAAGAGTGGCATCACATACTACTAGGAGAATCAAGAATAACCCAATCTAACCTTAAAATGATATGGATAAAAACTTACCTTCCTTTGATGTCCATAATAAATAAAACATGAAATATTTCTCATTTGCTATTTGATATAGGTTGTTAAAAGCTCACTCAAGAAGTGTAAAAATATAAGAAGTTAAAACTGCATTATAAACATGGGATCATGATACTATGTTACATTAAAGGTTTTCAATGGTGTTAGATGTACTGAAAATTTTAAAAAATATTGATAGAGAACAGGTGTAGAACACTAATGCAGGCAAGAAAAAAAGTATTAAAGTGTAGCAATAAATCATGAAACCTGCACATCTAAAAATGAATTCTATCCCCAGAGTGTGAATTATAATAAACAGAGATGCCATAAGGTAGACATATCTAACAGTTAAAGTTTGAAATTGAAACATAATAATAAATAATATTCATAAGTTGTGTAAAACAAGATTAACTGGAGTTGTAAATATATATGCTAGTTGTATAGAATTGACCACCCATGCTAAATAGGAAATAAGTTTGCAAATTCTACATATATTTAAATAAAATTATTTTTAAAAGTCATAAACATTTTCAATTATTTTTAATTAATTTTATTATTATGATGATTAATCTTATTGTAAACTTGACTGGACAGAAGTGTCCACATATTTGGCTAAACATCAATTTGGGTGTTTTTGTGATGAGGATTCCTGATAAGATAAGCATTTGATCTAGTACATTGATTAAAATAAATTTTCCCCCTTAAGATGGGTTAGCATCATTCTATTTGTTGAGGACTTGAGTGAACAAAATTTTGAAGGAATGTAGAATTCACTCATATTGCCTAATTTCTTGGACTGGATATTGATCATCTGTCACTATACTGTGACTTACATCATCAGTGCTCTTGGCTCTTTGGCCATTGGACTTGAACTAGAAAATTACATCATTGATTCTCTGGTTCTCAGGCCTTCAGACTCAAACAGGAACTATATCACTGGCTTCCTGTCCTCTCTGGATCTCTTACAGATAAAGACAGATTGTGCGACTTCTCAGTCTCCATATAACATGAGCAATTCCCTATACTTTCTGTGTGTGTGTGTGTGTGTATGTATGCATTTATATATATGTGTGTGTGTATATATATATATATATATATATATATATATATATATATATATCATTATATGCACATACATATAAAATTTTAATTATGTATGGATGTGTATGTGTTTGTGTTTATATATCATACATGTTATATATATATATATATATATATTTTTTTTTTATATATACATATATATTCTATTGGTATACATATGTATATAGCCTATAGGTTCTGCTTCCCTGGAAAATCCTCATGAACACATTCATGCTCAATCTTTGTGAATGCTATTGTTAAATTTCCCAAATAAATCTTTCTGAAGGCATATTTATATTCTTTGATTAATATATGATAGTCAGTTGACAAAATGTATTTATTTTTCCATATTTAATCATGCTAATAACAACAGAAACCCAACAGCAAAATATAATAAACTATATCCATTAATAACTAAGCTAAATATATTTATTTATTAATAGATGTATAGCTTTGTTAATTATTTCTTGCATACAAAATCAATGAAAGACCACAAATGGAAAGTGAGAAAGAAATACAGAGCAAAAATATTTAGGGCAAACAAGGATAAAAACATTAATCCTGAAATTTAGGGAGGGAAGAGTTTCCTAAGAGATTGAAGTGTTGCAGGGTAGGCAAGTAGGAAGATAGATAGAGGTCTAATTTATTTCAGTGTTTGATGTAGGATCTAAATTGGAAGATCCATGAGAATGAGTGGGAGAGAATGAAAATAGATAGGATTGACTACTCTCTCAGTTAAGGATATTTCTATTCTGCTTGAAGTTGCTCAGAATAAACAGATTGGAGTGATCCTTCACTACATTTTTTTTTTTTTTGCTCTGAGATACTATATATTAGGTTTATCAGAAAAAAAGTCTAATATGTGCATTCTCTATATATTTTGAAGGCAAACTTAAATTTACCCTTTACCTGGTTGACAGTAATGGTCTGCCATTTATTATTCTTGCTTCTATAGCTTCATCAATAGATCCTCTTTTCAATTCAGTTTACAGAATAGTCAGTGACTTAAATTCTACCACTCCTCTGCTCAAATTCTTAATGACTCCTATTTCACTTTGCATCATGTACACTTTGAACACTAGTGGACAGATAGTCTAATACCATACTCCCCAATTACTCTTGCTTTCTTTGTCTTGACATAGAAAATACAGCCTTGATGTCCAGTGACCCAGGTAGCTGCATGTTTCCCCTGAATGCTTGAACCCGGGCCCAAACTTTAAACATTTATACTGTTACTGGTGAAGTTTAAACTGTTGCCTGAAATTCTGAAAGATCAAAATTGGGGCTAAATACAGAGAAACTAGCCTTCGTCTTGAACCAAATTGTCCAAACATTCAAATAAACTCTATAACACAACTCCTCCTTAGAGACATACTTGGTTTCCTTTCTCAGTGTCTATTATAAGCTGCTAAAGTACTTTGTATGTAAATTCCCAAAATAAGTACTTTGAACCAACCTCCTTGGCAGTTATTGTTTCTTTCTTTGGTCACATATTAAGATGGTTTGGGGCACTCCTCTGAGGAAATTCCTTGGCTGCTATTTTTGGGGTGACTGCAGTAGTAAATTTGGCCAGTTTGAATACCAATCATGGATTCCTCAATCCTCATTACTTCTGAAGCTTCATTTCCAATAAACTTTTTGCTAATTTTCACTATACTTCTCATTGATCCCTGAGTAACCTTAAATTCTTTCTCACATTTCCAGTATAAGTTTCATGACATTAGGAATATGTATGCTACATCTCTACTACCTGTAATGGATTCTAGCTAAAAGTGCACACCTAAGTATGTTAGATAGGAGGATGGAAGGAAAGGATAGATAGATGGATGGAAGGATGGATAAGGGACAGAACTGACGTTAATAAAAGAATTCCATTGCTCAAATTATTAATTCATATTCATCTGTCAAAAAAATTGTTATGATTTCTGTCTTCTCAGACACTTGATTAATTTGGTCTAGCTTTTTAATAAGATCAACTTTGTATACTTAAGCATTTATAAACAACCCACTGCGTACACCTACATTTCAATATATTTGATAATACATACTCAAAAACTATGCAAAATATATTTATTATATTTTACAAGCAACTCTGATGTTTTAGAAATAAATGAAGAAGAAAACTTCCCTCTTATGTATTATAACAGGGGATTGAGATATATACAATATACTATGTAAAAATAAAGATACAGAAGAAATATATTAAAAATTGAGTGGACTTGGGGGGAATTTAAACAAAGAAGGTCCAGCATATAGTGCTTTTGTGAATATTTTATTCACAAATAAAATGAATTTGAGGGAAATTTTGAGTCCCAACTAATTGGTGAATTAGCACAATTTCATTTTATAGAAGTCAGGAAGACATAAAGTAAAAAATTCTAGTGGTTAATCTTTATATAAGAATATTGTATATCAAATATTAAAAATATCTAATAAATTGTTTTTTTCAAGAAAATTTTGTAATGCCATAAAAGTTGAGATAAACCTAAGAATATATCACATATGCCTTCACTGTTTATATGTACATTAGTGGACTGACTTTACTACACTGCCACCATTTAGAATCGTTTTACTTCCAGTGTCTACGAATATAAATAGAACACCGATAGGAATCTTAAAAAGTTATTATGGAGTTAAAAATTCATATTTGTTTACTCTCTCAATGGAGAGTAAAATTTGATCTTTTTGGTTATTCTGCTTAGAGTGTCTTGAGGAAGTACAGTTTATAAGAAACCAAACCTGAGGTCAGAACCAGAGAGAGCATCAAGCATAGCTCCTAAAAGTCCATGAACTGGTGCTTTGGAAAAATCCATTAAGGTAAGCATGTCAAGAGTAGAATCAACTATGACTTGGACCAAATTTGAAGATAAAGGTATTATGGTAATCTTTTTGAAATGTCATTTCTTTAATTAACACTATTATTCATGTGCTTTATTAACATATGACAACTCCAGTAAGTGAAGAAGAATATAGTAACTCACAAGGCATTGGGCATGACACCAAGAAGAATTGCACCATTGTGGAAAGGAATAATAATGTGTTGAATACTGCTCATCATTCTGGTATGACTAACAGACTTTAAAAGTCAGATTCTAAAGAATAAGACACTTTCCAAGCAACTAAAGTACTTCTGATAGCAAGGATCAAAATATTCACAGCATTTAAAATATCCAGCAAAAATCAACATAAAACTCTCACTGCTTAGAATCCACTCTTAGGAAAGTCAGGGAAATAAGAAGTATGAAGACAAAAATGATATCAATCAAAAATGACCCAGAAATAAAAGTGTTAGAATTTGTAGGTAAGAATATCAATTATTATAATTGCATTTCACATGTTTGCTAATTTAAATAGAAACAAAAGATATAAAAATATGATACATTATCTAAGTTAAAAAAATACAAAAGTTCGCATTGACAGTAGTAAGACTTTTCAAGAAAAAAAAATATATCAGTACTTGAAAACACAGCAATGGAACTTTCCAAATGAAGCATATGAGAAGAGATATCTCAAGTAAACTTGGAAACAACTTCAAATGTCTTATGTAACTGCAAGTGGAATCTCCAGAACAGAAGCCAAAGGATGGAAAAACAACTTGAAGAAATAATGGATAAAAAATTTCCAGATTTGAGAAAATGTTAAACTCATAGAACCAAGAGAGGAAATGAAGTCCACTGAAACAATAAAAATACTACTTTAAACCAAAAGAAGGCAGAAAACCCATAAACCCAAGCACAAGAAACTTCCCATAGGTATGACACAAATTGCTCACAATCTGTGATAAAGAAACCCCTTTTAAAAAGCTAGACAAAAGCAGTATATTGCATGCAGAGGCATAAATGTGTTCTAAATGACAGCAGCTTTCTTGCCAAAACAATGGAAGATAGAAGATAGTGAAGTGAAAACTTTAAAATTCTGAAAAAAAAAAAGTCAATCTAAAATGCTATAACTATTGAAAATTTATTTAAGAAATGCTGGCAGAGAGTTTTTCAGACACACAATAACTGAAAGAATTTACCACCATCAGAGCCACACTACAAGATGCACTAAAAAAGTAATTCAGGTGTAAAAAATATGCTATATGGAACTTTAGAGCCACACAGGGGCTAGATAGAACTAGAAAGGGTACCATGGAGAGGAATGTATGAGACTTTTCTTATTATTTAATTGTCTAAACATAACTAGTTTTTTAAGCAAAAATAAAAAAAATGTGTAGTGTGGCATTTATCACATATGCATATGTAAACAGATTTTGTGTGAAGAATGGGGGAAAGAAATAGAATATGCTATTATTAGGTTCTTATACAGAGTAATAGGTGTGAAGTCACTTTAAGTTACATTGTAACATTTTTAATATATGCTTGATCAAATTATGTTTTTAAAAAACATTGGTCTTATTAAATTTGGATGGTTTTGCATGTCCTTGGCTACTAAATGTGAGATGAAAACAAAAGATCATTTACTTAAAAAACACAAAAATACCCCTGAAAGTTGTATATTATAAAACATGAAAGCAATCAGTAAAGCAGCAAAATAGAACTATAAAAATAAGCCAGCAATAGAAGTGGAACAATAAAAAAACTCCATTAATCCAAAAAAAAGTAAAACAAATAATAATAATAATAAAATAGAAATAAGAAACACATAAGAAAATAAAAATATACGCATCAGGATGATAGACCTAGTTGTAATTACATCAATAATCACACTAAACATAAGTGCTCCAAACACATTAATTGAAAGGCAAATATTGTCAAACTGGATTAGAAAGCAACGTCCAATTCTGTGCTCTCAAGAAGAAAGATAATTTAACATGTGAAAAGAGAAATAGTTAAAAGTCAAAGGATGGGCAAACACCTGAAAGGCAGCACAAATTGAAAGGAGGTTTAGTAGATTGTATTAAAAAACACAAGATTTACTTCAGAGGAAAGAATATAATATAAAGAAGATGATTTCATATTTATAAGTACGTCAATTTAAGAGGCCATAACAATTTATGCCTAAGTTATTTTCAACCCAGTAACAGAAATACAAAATACATGAATAAAATTTTGCTCGGACTACAAGGGTAACTAAACAAAAGGACAATTATAGTTGGAGATTTGAATACCTGTCTCTCAATAATAATAGAATTATACAAAACATCAGCAATGATATGAGATACCTCAAAAACACTATGAAATTATTAGATGTAAGTTTACATGTATAAAATATTCTGCCAAACAGCAGATTAGTAAATTTTCTTCAAGTGCAACACCAGTCATTTATAATATTGGACATATTCTGGGTCATTAAAGTCTCAAATCTTTCAAAAACTTCAAGTCATTGAAAGTATGCTATCTTTATAGAGTAAAATTAAGTTACCATTCAATGGAATAAAATTTTCTGGAAACTCCCTAAGTATTAGGAACTAGATAACATTTATATATAAATAACTTGATGAAAATGAAAGAGAAATTAGAAATTTGTCAATTGTTACTAAAGCAGTGTTTAGAGATTTTGTAGAAGTCCTGGTTTATACCCAAAGGACTTAAAATCAGCATACTACAGTGATGCAGGCACATCAATATTTATATCAGGTCAATCGACAATAGCTAAATTATGAAACCTATCTAGATGTCCTTCAACAGATGAATGGATAAAGAAAAAGTGGTATACATATACAATGGATTATTACTCAGCCTTAAAGAAGAATGACATGATGGCATTTGCAGGTAAATGGATGGAGTTGGAGAATATCATGCTAAGCAAAATAAGCAATACCCTTCCCCGCCCCACCCCCCCGCCCGCAAACAAAGGCCAAATGTTTTCTCTGACACACAGATGCTGATACATAATGGCTGGGGTGTAGGGAAGTGAAGGAATTTTGAATTGGGCAGAGGGGAGTGAGGGAGAGGAGGGAGTGTGGAGGTATGGGAAGGATGGTGGAATGAGACAGACACTAGCATCCAATGTACATGTATGATTGCACGAATGGCGTGACTACATCGAATAAAGCCAGAGAAATAAGAAGTTATGCTGCATTTGTGTACATTGAGTTGAAATGCATTCTGCTGCCATATATAACTAGTTAGAACAAATTAAAAAAAAATAAGATCCCAAGCCAATAATCTCATCTTTTGTTTCAAGCAACAAGAAAAATGGGAGAAAATTAAATTCAAACCAAGTAGAAGCATGGAAATAATATATATCTGAGCCGAAATGAATGAAATAAAAAATAGAAAAAAAAAACCAATAGACAAAAGCTGATTATGTGTGAAAATCCAATGAAATTGAAAATTTAATTACATTCTTTGGAAGAGAGAGTAAATAATTTATTATCAGGAGTGAATGTCTCAAAATTACTACAGACTCTACAGATATTAAAAATATAATAAGGAAATATTATGAATAATTTTGTCAACAAATTCAACAATTTGATTAAATGAACCAATTCCTTGAAAGGCACCAAAAATCAAAGCACAGACAAACTGAATATCCTATATCCATTGAAGTATATAAGATACTATTTATGTAAAATTGTAGAAACTGCAAACAAATTTATAAATAGAAAGTGTATCAGTGTTTGGAGACAGATTGGTGTAAGCAGTGAGGGATAAGGGGAAGAGGTGAACAGGGATGGCAATAGGAAATGGATGCAATCTTCTAGAATTAATTAAATCTTTAGAATGAAAAAGCATAATCAGTCAAAATCTAGAATAAAGATTAAAAATCTCTATTATGGTTTAGAAATGAGGTGTCTCCCAAAATCTCATGTGTGAGACAATCCAAGAAACTTCAGAAGTGAACTGACTGGGTTATAAGAGCCTTAACCTAATTGGTGCATTAATCCACTAGAATGGATTAACTGGGTAGTAACTATAGGCAGGTAGGGTGTAGCTGGAGGGAGTGGGTCACTGGGAGCATGCTTTCGAAGTATATGTTTTTTCCCAGCTGAGCAAAGCAGCCTTTCTCTGCTTGCTGATTTTCAGGTCCTGAGCTGATTTCCTCCTCTATACCCTTGAGCCATAATGTTCTGTTTCAGCCTGTGCCCAGAGCAAGGAAGTCAAATCAACAATCTATGGACTGAGACCACTGAAACCATGAGCCCCAAATAAACTTTTTATCCTCTAATATTTTTCTTGTCTGGTCTTTTTGTAAGTGACAAAAAGATGAATAAAACAAACTCCATGTATAGAACATCTCTAGTGTAAAACTAGCAAAATAATAGGTAAAAAGAAAAATGGAAATGTCAGAATAATGATAGCAAGTTAGATTAAAGGTGATTTTTAATCAATAACATTAAACATACTAGACATTAAACTAACATACTAACATTAAACATTTGCAAGGTGCTAAGGGAAAAATCTGTAACTACAGAAGTCTAAACTCTTCTGAAGTATTCAATAGTCTGGGCAAATAATAACATTTCCCAACAAAATAAAGAAATCATGCTTAATATGTTCTTGCTGAATACACCACAAAAAAATGGAGAAAAGAAGAAAGGAAAAAACTGAATTCAGGGGAAGGAGTAGGACAGAAAAATCAACAAGAAGCAAAATTTCCACATTCACTGTCTGTAAAACTACCAGCAGCAATATTTTCTAATGGTGGGTTTAAACAATGTGGAATTAAAACAATGTAGAATAAAAACAACAAAAACAATAGGGCTTTCTATTGGGTCTAATAAGTGTTGTATTTTTATGTTCTTGGAACATTTGGGCGGAGGACAGAACCACTAACCTATTTTGTATGTTAAGTCGAGAACACTTTTTAAAAATAAGAAAAACTGCACAAGATTAGAACTAGAATTTCAAATTGATATTTGAGAAAAGGAATAAAGACAACAATTAATTCATTAAATTTAAGACACAATAACAAAAAGAACAAAATTTTTAAAAAACACAAAGAGCCTAGAAAATATTCAAATAATACTATATTATGTATTATTAATCTATGGATATGCAAAATAGCAAATAACATGAATAAAATAACTAAATCATCACTTTGAACATACGTCAATTGTCAAAACATCACATGAGTAAAAAAATGAATGTCTGAAATATGTCTAGGATATGGTATAATTTTTGGTATAATTTAAAAATTATATTAAACAGTTCTTATTTTATACTATACAGAAACTTAGAAACCTCCGGTTGCTTATAAAATGACTGTAGGGCAGGTGGAAAGGAAATTAGATAAAGTGTTTCTAGCTTAATTTATAATATTTTATTCTTTTCAATATTCTAACTAAATCTTATTGTTTTATCCCCTTAATGGAAAAGGCTATGAAATAAATATTACAAAACTTCAACAGCTGCTAATCTGTTCAATGGGTAGTTTATTGTTATACTAAATCCTTTTCAATTGTCTTCTATAATCATGGAAATATTTCTTTCATGACTTAAATATTATAAAAATTTTTTAAAACGTCACATCACAAACACCATCTTTATTATGTTGAAAGTAATCTCAATTGTGTTATTTATTTTGATTTCTGTTCCTCTCTTGACAATAGCTAAATTTGCATTGGTAAAAGTAGAAGATCCTCCACTTACCTTGGTACTTGCAGTTCATCCAATGAATGAGATTGCCCTACATTTTGCTTCCTAGTCTAGAATAATAACATGTTTATCATCATTTTGAGAAAGACCCTCTGGTTCAGAATACAGTTACCAAACTAACCCATATAGAGAACTGGTTGTAGAGGTAGAATTTTATTTTTAAACCCATATACCACCCTTTCAATTTCCCAACTTATTTTCTTGGCTGTTATCTGAGTTCCAAATGACTTAAGATGATTTTGTATTAAGAAAGGAAGGAAGAAAGGAAGGAGAGAGGGAGGGAGGGAGGAAGGATAAAAGGAGTTTATCTTGGTTTGTTTTATGCTCTATCAGAATGCCTGACACAAGGTAACTTATACTGAAGAGAAATATATTGTCTCACAAGTTTAGAGGTGGGGAAATTCAATATCAATGTACCAGAATCTTGTAAGAAACTTCTTCCAAAACTATTCCATTTACAATAGTCTCAAAAAACAAACAAAATTCTTGGGAATAAATCTAACCAAAGAGGTAAAATACCTCTCCAATCTAAACTATAGAACACTAAAGAAAGAAATCAAAGATCTTAAATGTTGGAGAGACCTCCCATGTTTTTGAACAGGCAGAATTAATATCATAATGGCAATATTACCACAAGCAATATATAGATTTAATACAATCCTCATCAAAATAGTATGACATTCTTCAAAGAAGTAGAAAAACAGACCTAAAATTAATATGGAAGAATAAAAGAACCAGAATAGCCAAACCAATACTGAGCAAAAAGAGTGATTCAGGAGGAATCACAATACCTGATTTCAAATTATACCACAGAGTTGTAACAACAAAAACAGCATAGTATTGGCATCAAAACAGACATGAATACCTATAGATCATTATAGAAGACACAAAGACAAATCCACAGAGATACAGTCATGAAATACTCAACAAAGGTATTAAACACATACATTAGAAAAAAGATAGCCTTTTTAACAATGGTGCCAAGGGAAATACATAAATATATATAGAAGAATTAAAGTAGATCCCTATTTTTTGCTCTGTACAAGTCAATTTAAAGTGGGCCAAAGACCTAGAAATTAGACCAGAAATTCTGTACCAGCAAGAAAAACACATAGGCTGAACACTCCAACATATTGGAGTTAAAAAGCTTCTGAACAACAAAGGAAATAAGAACTTAAAGAGAGTCTACAGAATGGGAGAAGATCTTTTCCAGCTGCTCCTCCAACAGGGGATTAATATCCAGAAATATATAAAGGACTGCAAAACACAATCAATAAATAGGCAAAACAACTAAACAAGACACTTCTCAAAAGAAGAAATACAAATGGCCAATACATATATGAAAAAAAATGTTCAATATCCTTAACTATCAGGGAAATGCAAATCAAAACTACATTGAAATTACATACCACTCTAGTTAGAATGAAAGTCATCAAGAATATAAATAATAATAAATACTGATGAGGGTGTGGAGAAACATGGTGAATTCATATATTTTGGGGGGATTTCTAATTAGTACAAGCACTTTGGAAAACAGAACAAAGATTTCTCAAAAAACTGAGAATGGAACTACCATAAGATCCAGATATCCCACTCCTTGCTATTTATCCAAAAGAACCAAAATCAGCATATCAATACTTATAGTAGCACAGTTATAAAACCAGCCTAGGTACCTGTCAATGGATGAATGGATAAAGAAAATGTGGTATGTATACACAATGGTGTTTTATTCAGCTGTAAAGAAGAACAAAATTATGGCGTTTGCTGGTATTGGATAGAACTGGAGAACATCACATTGCGTGAAATAAACCAGACTCAGAATGTCAAACTCAAAATATTTTCTCTCATATGCAGAAGCTAGAGTGAAATAAAAGGGAAAATAGGGTAAGGGGAATCATGAAAATAAGAGGAAGATAAGTAGAATAGAGGAAGGGGTTTGAGGCAGAGGGAGGAGGGATGGGAAAAGAGAGGAATGTGGAATGAAATTGACAACTATCCTATGTACATATATGAATAGACAACAGTGAAATCTACCTTAAAAATAAATAAATCAAAGAAAGTGTAGTAGAGTAGAGGAAAGGGAATAGAGAGAGAGAGGAGGGAATGAAAAAAATGGAAAAAATGGAAATTGATAGGGTGCAAATTATATTCCATGCATGTATTGATATGTCAACATGAACTCCACTACTATATATAGCTATAATACATTAGTAAAACATTTTTTAAAAGGAAGCGAATATTAGAATAATTGTAAAGACAGGGATTCTAGTAAGAGAAACGCGTTTGTCTAAAACAGAAGATTCAGAAATATGCAACTGGAAACACACGGACCCATCCTGTGCAAATTAAAAGTATTTTGTAAAAAAAAAAAATAAATGTGCATGTTATTTTCAAGGTATTATGAAAATAAAAAGCTATATTTTATCCATATTTTCTAGTCTTGACATGATATGAAATTATACCATGGAGTTAGGATAAAATATATCAAAATCATACATTCAATAAACAGAATCCACTGTGTAACTCTATGGTATGTATTATTCCAAACTATATTTGGAAGTCAGTTAATAAATTTTTAATAAGTTATTCAAATGAAATCCCAACACTCTGAAACCAGTTGAAAGTACCATTCAGTTTATTGATATCTCTTATTAAACTTTTAGCAAATCAGTGACAATAACATTGGTCAAAGTGTGACAGGTTCATTAAAGGAACATATGTCATTGGTGGAATCATTCGTTTAAATGATGGCAACTACACCTATATGACAAAATATACAGGTCCATGATAAACCGTCTCTTTATGCACCTGGAAACATATATATCCCCTTGGGCTGAATGCCACAAAAGCAGAAAGGCTTTTCTCTAATGCATTGTATCTGTGGTTTATGACTGTCTGGTATGATAGGGGTTTAGCAAAAGCAAATCTCTATAACTGCTAGGCACACAATGACAGTAATAGAAGTTTTACCCATACCATCAAGATAATAATTAACAATTTATAGCAAAAAGGAAAAGCATGATAATAAAATAGTCTACAGCTAATAAAGAAAAGGAATGCAGCAACTGCATGAACACCATATCCAGGCAATCATTATAAATAAACCAATGGAGTACCCCTTTAGCGAAACATCTCTGCATCAGAGAAACAGACTGCAGGAACTGGAGGGAACCCATAGTTCATCATTCATTCTACTTTGCCAGACTCCAACTCCATGCCCTCTCACCCAGGGAGGCAATTGGTACTTAGATTTTATAATTTAATGCTTCATTAGGAAGGTTCTACTCTGTCAGAGTGTGATTTTTTTTATTTCTTACTAAGCAAAAAGCAATTCTAAATGATTATCAGACACACATGGAAATAAAGATACATGCACATGCAAAATATGAGATTGATCTTCAACACCAGTAACTCAATTTTCACTTACTGAATAGTAGGTAACATAATGAAATCCACATTACCAAAATATTTTATCCTAGTTTCACCAAAAAAAGACAGATTTTTCTCATGACCACTACTTTAGTTAGGAAATAAGACATTTTATGAGACACAATAATCTGATTGCTAGATAGGTCACTATAGAGAGCTAGGTTTTTTTTTAATATTTATTTTTTAGCTGTAGCTGGACACAATACCTTTATTTATTTATTTTTATGTAGTGCTGAGGATCCAACCCAGGGCCTCACACGCACTAGGCGAGTGCTCTACTGCTGAGCCACAACCCCAGTGCCCAAGATCTAGGTTTTGGATAAGTGTCCCAAAAGGACCATGTGTAAAAGACTTGGTCTCCAGTCCATAATGCCATTGGAGAATGGTGGAATATTTAGAGTTAGAACTTAGTAGGAGGTGTGCTGGACATAAGGGGAATGCCCTTGAAAAGGTTATTGAGACCCCCCCCCCCCCCATGTACTTCCTTCTTCTTTCTTCCACTTCCTACTATACAGTGAACAGATTTCCTCTGCCATGTGCTCCTACCATGAAGTGCTGTCTTGCCATAGGTCCAAAAGCAGCAGGCCAATCAGTCATGATTGGCTTAACAAGTACTATTGACTTAACAAGTACTTATGGACCTCCAAAACTATGAGGCAAAATAACCCCTTCCTCTTTAAATGATAATTATCTCGGGTATTTTGTTAGAGTAATAAAAGCTGACTGTTTAAGTCAGAGTTTTTGTTGCTGTGATCACAAGATCTAACCAGAATAAGTTTAGAGGAAGAAAAGTTTATTTCATGTTCACAGTTTCAGAGGTCTCAGTACATAGATGGCCAACTCCATCATATGTGCCTAAGGTAAGGCAAAACATCATAGCGGAAAGGTGTGAAAGAGAAAAGCAGTTCAGGACATGGTGAAAATAAAGCAGATAGAGCTCTCGTGGTCAGAGACAAAATAAAAACTCCCAAATCATACCTCTCATCACCTACCTCCTCCAGCTACACCCTACCCACTTATAACATCCATAGTACTTGTTAAGCCAATCAACAGATCCATCCAATGATTAGGCTAGTTCTCTTGTGATCTGACCATTTCACCTCTGAAAATTCTTGTCTTGTTATACACATGAGCTTTTTTTTTTTTTTTTGATGATTAAAAAAATGAAAAAGTTTTCTTTTATAGTGATCCATTTGTAAGTTTTCTAAATTACTCATAATCCATCAAAAATCTCACTGGTCTTTTGTTATTCATTTAGAAGGATTCTTATATTTTCAGCGTTTTGAAACTTATTTTCTTTCACTAATATTTTTGTGAGTCTCCTCTTCAATTAATATTTTGTATTTCACTCTTATTAGAATCATTATTTTCCTTAAAGGTTAAAGCAAACTTTTTGTCTTTAAACATTTGCCATTTTAATATTTATTGGTGTCTGAAAGTCCTTATATCTGCTGACTTAACCTTACAATGAATTCAGTTGTATGTTAAGGAAAATAAAGATCGTATTACAACATTTGTTTTAAGGAAATCTTCAGAACTTTCCTTCAATAATTTAAGTAGGGAAACATTTAGCTTATATAATTCATTGAAATATTCCAGCTATCATAAACAGGTTGAGGAAGTCTTGTAATTTTCTCTTATCTCCTCATCTTCATACTCCCTGCTAAAACAGAGGGCCAAGCTCTTCAAAGGAGCCCCACAATCATCTTCAGAGACATCTGTTTTCCTTTCGGTAGACACAAGCTCCCCATGTTTTTAGTGCAAGTTATCACATCTTTTGGTTTTACTCATTCCAGTGTGCTCATATTTGAATTATCCAAATAGCTCTATTAATCAAACAGTTTATAAGAGATTATTCCTCTTTTATTCTGTATTTAGCCTTTTTTTTATTTTTTATTTTATTTTTTTTATTGTTGGTTGTTCAAAACATTACATAGTTCTTGATATATCATCTTTCACACTTTGCTTCAAGTGAGTTATGAACTCCCATTTTTAGCCCATATACAGATTGCAGAATCACATCAATTACACATCCATTGATTTACATATTGCCATGAGCTTTTGGGGGACATCTCATATTTAAACTACAACACTGAGTAAGAAAGAGAGATTCATACATATATGTGCATGCATGTTCATAACATACATACATATATAAAATGTATGTAACTTTATAGCTTAAACAAATAGTTATCTCACAATATCTGTGCTAGATTCTTTCCAGGGATCCAACAGATCTTAAAATCTGCAGATACTTAAGGTATACAAAAAATAATAGTGTAGTATGTGCGTATAAATTATGCTATCTTCCTGTGTGCTTTTAATAACCTCTAGATTACTTCTAATACCTCATATAGTGTCAATGTTCCTGTTGTACTGTGTTCTTTAGGGCACAAAAACAAGAAAACATAGTCTCTCTATGTTCAGTATTGATGTAACTTTTACAAATTAAGTTTCACCCACTTTTGGTTGAATCTGTGGATATGGAACACATGGATACAGATGGCTGCCTGAGTTGCATGCATTTTGTTTCCTTTAAGTAAAAGAACCAACCTGAGATACATATTAACTTCCAGGCTGCTTTACATTGAATCCTGGTAGCACCAGTGACTCAAATATTATATTAGAATTTAGAGTTGTCTTTTGGTCCAGATCCAGTGATATTTAAATAAAAGCATATTCCCTTTGTTGTCAGCACCCCTATTTAATACAGCACTTAGAATTTTAGAGAGCAATTAAGCAGGAAATTAAGGAAATAAAATTAAGGAAATAAAAGGGATATAAATAGGAAAGAAAAAATCTAATTATCTCTATTTTCATATGATATGGTTCTGTACATAGAAGACCCTAAATGTTCCACCAAAAGGCTTTTAGAGCTGATAAACAAATTGAGCAAAGTAGCAGGATAAAAAAATCAACATAAAAAAGTCAATAGCTTTTCTGTACACCAATAATGAATCCACTGAGAAAGAAATCAGGTAAATAATTCCATTCATGATAGTTTCAGAAGAAATAAAAAGGCTAGGAATAAACCTAATCAAGAACATATGAGACCTCTACAATGATAATGCTAAAGAAAGAAATTGAAGAAGAATTAGAAGACAGAAACACTTCCCATGTTCATGAATAGGCAGAATTAATGTTGCCAAAATGGTCATATTATGAAAAGCAATACATAGATTCAATATAGCCCACATGAATGCCAATTACAATCTTTATGGAACTAGAAGAAACTGTAATAAAATTCATATTGAAGAACAATAGACTCAGAATAGTCAAAGAAACCCTGATCTGAAAACATCACAATTCCCAATTTCAAATTATACTACAGAAACATAGTAACAAAAATGGCATGGCACCAACATAAAAATAGACATGTATATCAGTGAAATAGAAGTCACAGAAACAAACCCACACAGCTACACTCATTAAAATCTTGGCAAAGATGACAAAAACACATTGGAGGAAAGATAGTCTCTTTAGCAAAAGGTACTGGGAAAACTTGATATACACATGTAGAAGAATGTATAAAAGTCAAATCAAAATGAATCAAAGACCCATGTATAAGATTTAGAACCTTTGCAACTTTTAGAAGAAAATATAGGGGGAAACACTTCAACTTGTATTTGTGGGCAAAGACTTTCTGAATAGGAACCCCTATGGCTCAAGAAATAAGACCAAGAAATGGATGACATCAAATTAAAAAAGCTTCTTCTCAGTAAAAGAAACAATTAACAAAGTGATGAGACAACCAACATAATGGGAGAAAATCTTTGCCAGTTACTATTCCAAAATATATAAATAACTCAAAAAACTCAACAGTAACAAAACAAACAATCCAGTCGATAAATGGGCAAAAGAAATAAATAGGTAGTTCTCAAAAAAGGAGGATGAATGACCAAAATATATATGAAAAAGTTTATCATTTTTCCCCATCAGGGAATTGCAAATCAAAACTACCCCTGAATTTCCATCTCACCCTTGTAAGAATTGCAATTATCAAGAATGAAATTAACAATACATGCTAATGAGTATGCATGAAAAAGGAACTCTAATGCACTACTGATGAGAATGTAAAATAGTACAGCCACTATGGAAATTAGTATGGAGTTCCTTACAGAGCTGTAAATAGAAATGCCATGTGATCCAACTTCACCACTCTTTGGTATTTATCCAAAAGAATCAAAGTCATAATACGTGCCCATGTTTATCACAGTGCAATTTATAATAGCCAAATTATGGAATCAGACTAAGAGTCTATCAACCGACAACTGGAAAATAAAATGTGGGATATATATTCAATGGAATTTTACTCAGTCATAAAAAAGAGCCATATTGTGTCATTTGCAAGAAAATGGATAGAGCTGGAAATCATAATGTTGAGTGTAATGTGTCTGTGTTGAAAGTAAGCAGGGATAGTGGCTAAGGGAAGTCAGAAGAGCACAGGTGAGCAGACAAAGAGCAGGCGATAGATGGTGAAGATGGCTGGGTGGGTTAGACTCAGTGGAGACAAAGGTTATGTCCATCTTTATTTTTTTTTTAATTTTTTATTGTTGGTTGTTCAAAACATTACAAATTTCTTAATATATCATATTTCACACTTTGATTCAAGTGGGTTATGAACTCCCATTTTTACCCCATGTACAGATTGCAGAAATGATTGTTTTATTTCCACACCTGGAACTGTAAAGAAGAATACATGTTCCATAGACATTTGTTCAATGAATGATACAGAAGTCAATAAGAAGGTAATTATATGAGGCAAACTTTACTAATTTGACTGTATCTGCATCATATGGAATGAGATAATACATATTACATTTTGTTTTATTTAGCGTTCAATAATAACTGAAAATAAATTATTTGTATGTTCCCTAGCTCTTAAGTTATTCCAACTCAGGCATCCTTGTTCTCTTCAATTCACAGCACAAAGACTAACACATAGGAGGTGCTGGGTGAGTAAAATTGTGAAATTACATGAGCTAATACAATCCAATGAAATTAATGCTGAACATCCAAATACCACTCATTATTTGGAAACACACATTCTTCATTATCTATTAAAGAATATCAAGACGGTACACAATCTAGGAAGAAAAAAATGATGGGCTTCGTTATTCACCTATGATCATGAATACATATTTACAAAGCCTTTTCAGAGATGCTGTATTCCAATTTGTTAAAATCACAGATTGCAGAGTCACACCATATGGATTCACATTCCAGATGTAACACATAGTTGTATAATGCATATCAACTTATTAACCTCTGTGTGCCTCCATTTCTGTTTTAGGGATTAAGATAGTGCACATTTTACAATGGGGATTAAAATAATGCCTATTTTATAAAAATGCAGTAAGTATTAAATTAGTATTATGGAGGGTTTACAATTGGCCCAATAAAATTTATTTATGCGACATATAAGTAACATTCAGTGAGAATTTCTAATAAGAAAATAATTTCAGATTTTAAAATTTGTATAATATGTAAAGGTTACATTAAATTATTATTTTTCTGATTAACTGTTTTGCAGATTGTGTATCTGCTGATTATTAAATATCTACTTTTTCTGAGTCACAAAAATGCTTTCTAAAGTAGACATTTTCCATTCCAATAGTGAATACATTTTAAATAATAATGAAAAGCAATAGAGAAATCCTGTTCTATGTAAAAATTTTATTGAATATGGACAGTTTTAGTGTCCCTTCACGTTGTAAATTGAGGTCACTGTTATCTTCACTTCAAGAAAATGTCTTGACAACCAAGGAAACGATTTTAAATGTATATATTCATTAACTCAGGCTTTTCAGATGGGGAGGGACTTGTCAGAATGATCTAGTACTTTCTCATTGTCCTTTCCCCTTTTGTATCAATTCTATTATTGATGGAGAAGTATTTTATCTTTCAGGTGTTTTGGAGTAGGCTTTTAAAATGAAGAAGGAAAATTACTACAGTTTTGATTCTGAAGAACAAGTGCATATAAATTCAGTGTAGAGTGGTCCAGAAATAAACACAAGATTTTGCTCATTCTAAATTATACAAAACACATAGGTCTTTAGGGAACTTCAAATTATATCTTATTCAAAAATTCATTCATTTTTGAATATGTACTTATTTTATAATCATGCATAACTAGACTATTAAATACATGTGGATATGTTATGGTCAGTGAAAAACACAATATTTAATATTATCTAACATTTTCAAATACCATTCACATTTAAGGTATTTCCTATTGATATAAAGAGGAAGTAATTACAAAATATAAGAAAATATAAAAAACAGACCAGCAATTTACTATACACACACATACACACACACATACATACACACATAAACCATAATTGCTATGGAATGTGAATTAGCAATTCAAAACCTAGAGTTTATATATGCATGGAGTAAACACATTCATAATTAGGTAGCTACATATTTCACATATGAAAGAAACAAAGCAGACATGTTTTAGAATTTCACCATATTTTGGTAATTCTTCCTTAATAATGCACTATGTATACCCAAATTGCCTAGATTTTAAAACTCTTCCCAAAGGTACTTTTCTACCTGTGTGGATAAATGTCCAAATTTAAGAGACAAGAAAAAGGCATAGGGATCAAAAGGGACCTATTTCACTTTACACTTTAGAAAAAAGAGCCAAATTATCTACTGCTTAAATTATCTACTACTTCCTGGACTGTTCCTCCATATGACTCAGAATTAAAATTGATATATGTGTGTGTGTGTAATACATATCTCTGTCCCTAGAAAATTTCAAGAAAAGAATTTATTATGATATTTCCTTCAAATATGATATGTAACTCGGCCCCCAGGGTTTTCATTGTTCCTCCATGATCTGTATATATTGCCTATATACCTACAAAATGAACTCATGTTAAAAGTTTGTCAGTCATGCAGTCATGCCACTCATTAAATATCCTGAATAATACCAAGATCATTGTACTGTCATGTGTAACTAGTAGAAAAAAAATAATAATACCAAGAAATTTAAAGCATTCTGGATAGTAAGTAAAAGGACATGCTCGGGAAAAAAGATATCCTCATAGTCAACTACTAAAAATTTATCTTATATGTGTCCTTCTGGCATCATCTAAATATACCTGTGTAGTTTTATTTTCATTCCAAGTACATTAATCATTGTGATTTCAGGTCAAGTGAATCAAGTTGTTGAACAGTATTTGATTGCCTGTGAATGCTACATAAAAGCAGAAAGTAGAGTTTGCAAGGTGCGAATTTCAGGCTGATGAGAGTGCACCATGCTGTCATGAATCTGTTGTTTTTGCCTACTTCAGGAACTGGGTCTTTTTTATAATTTTTTAATTTGTTTTAATTAGTTACACATGACAGTACAATGATCTTGACAGATAGGGAACTGGGTCTTTTAATGTTAAGTTTGGATAAACTACGATGGTAGAAATTCCATCTCTTTGCCTTCTTGATAAGTGGGCATCTGGTGATCCAAGTCATATCTCACAATATGGTTGATTATCCTAGAAAATTTGTTTTGTCTTTGTGTGTTTCTGAGATTCCATTTTTTTCTTTTTCTTTACTCTCACTATTTCATGTAACCCTGTTATACTTACTCAGAGTCATTATAAAGCAGACTGCTAAAATATCACTCCGTGTTTTGAAAAAAATAAATTTTCCCTTGCTGATTGACATTCCTGTTAAAGGGATTCTTTTTACTAAGTCCATCAATTTTTTCATATTTGAGCAGATAATAAAATATTTTATTAAATTCTGTTCACATATACAGAACTCCATCTCTGATGACATGTATTATAATTTTGGAATTGGAATACCTTAGTTTTTTCTTGAAAGTTGAAGGATATCATTCAGAAAAATTCTCAGAGGGTCTGTTGTCTTCACATGCTATGTGATTCCCATTATTTCTATTTTCTGTTGGTCAGGGTTGCTGTGGGTTGAGATCTTCCCAAAACTGAATTTTAATTCTTTGCAGAAGGATTTTGTTTTACCATATCGATATCAATACTAGATCTTTAAAAATGTTTTAATATGCTGTTTCAACAATTAAGGGTTGGTAGGTGGCACAAATGCACATAGCAACTGTCATTTATATGCAATCACACAAGCCAGAGACTACATCTTTAAGGAGAATATGCTGTGAAATTATGAGAAAAGTTGAATTTTCTACTATGTCATGATGTACAATTGCTTTCCAATTCACAGGGGATTTTTATACTCTAGTCACTGACCTATGCTCCCAATGAATGCATTTTGATTGTGGCTGACTTTTACAATCTTTCTTACTCTGTGAAAACAGCACAATGTTCTATGTGTGCACACACAAGCATGTACGTATTTGTGTTGCATGAATAAGGCATTAGTCATATTTAGACAATAAGATATCATTGCAGTTCACATTTAAATGTAGATGAGTTCATAAAAAAGAAATTTGTTACTGATAAGATATTTTTCTAAAGGATTTCACACTAAATTTAAATTTAGACTTTGAGAACTAGTATATTTTAACATGCAAGCTTCTTAAGGAAAAGGGAAAAAAATAGACTCAATTTACAAAATTGTTATTTTAAATCCACCAAGTATTAATATCCTTACACAATAACTATAAGGCAAGTTTAAAACTTATACACCAGACCTATATTCAAAGAGCCTGTTATGTTTTTCTTTGTGTTATTCTCTTCACATATCACTCCTCTGAATCCTCCCATAATTTGCCTAGTAGCAATTCATTTTTATGGGCATTAAAGATCCAAAGCTGAGTATCTCAGACAGAGATTTTTGCACTTCTTCTTCCATGCATTTCTTATTCTTTAATATTAATTTGAATCAACACCGATCCTGACACCTGTCATGAAGCACAAGCTTTTCAAGATACAAAGATACTAGGGATTTGTAACTGACACACATTGACTTTGAAAGAAGAATCATTTATTGCTTATTTAAAAAAGAATATATAATAAGAGAGAAAACATGGTTGAAATCTCCTCTTAAGTGTGAGAAGCATGAAGAGCTGTGATAGGAATTTTTGCTTATGCAATGAGTAAATATAATGACTGCAAAAATGAACTGAAATAAATTTGAAGAAGATATTTGTAATCATTATTTAAAGATCGACAAATGAAACCAAGTAAGTTTACCTGAGACCTTAGCAAATGTAGAGATAATACATCAAATACAAATACAATATGCATATTTCAAGTCTTAAATTTTGGAAGAGTGATATTTTGGTAGCATTTGATTATTAATCACTTCACAAAATGATCAACATGGGTGACTAGAGTTTGTGGAAAACCCTGGACTTCTACAGCCATGACTGGCCAAAAACTTATTACCTGTAAAGATCTGTTGATGATTTTTAGGTTTTCAAAATATACACATTCAGGTTGTAGTCTGTACTAGAATATGAAATTGTGACAGTTTTACAAAGCTAAAAATGGTAACTTTATTTATTTACATACATTTTCCAATGGCATTCTAAAACCTAAACATTAAAAACATAGTAGCACCAAGTTTGTATCATTAGCATCTTTCTGATTTGTAGCCCTTTGGTTGCTTGGTTTAGTTCTTGGTCCATTAAATAACTCCTCTGACTCTTTAGCAAACATAGAGAAAAAGGAAGGCAGGCAGGCAGGAAGGAAGGAATACAAAAAACAAAAAAAGGAAAACAAACATCTTTCCTATAAAATACTAATTTTAACAAAACCAGAAACTAAAGAATTTGTTACCATAAAGCAAATAAAATTATATATATGAGAATTATAAAAATTTATTAATATGGTAAGATTTATCAGGAAAATGGAGAAAAGGAACACACACATGTCTACATACACAATTTTTGGAAGTAAAGGTGAGAACTTTAGGAAATAAAGTAGAAAGATATAAATCTAAAATGACACAGAGATATCATTTGGAAATTGAATCCTAATAATAGTATTGTTTGAGAAAAAGACCCAAGTTATAATCAGAGTTTAAGAAAGCATTATTATTATTATAAACTTGAATACAAATTGATTTTTGGATTCTGAATAAGGACTTCAAAAGACAAGTTAGCCACAACCCCAGCCCCAAAGACAAGTTAAATAGATAGAACTGAAGGTCAGAATTGTGATAAGAGATAGGGATGACAGATGACACATGGCAGTGGATAGATGATAGATAATAAATGTGTACATATATATGTGCATACATACACTATATAAACAATGACTGAAACTACATATATAGGTGATATTATTCATACATTATTCATGGAATCATTTAGTATTGATAACTGGACCTAAAAATAGGGTATGGATGGATCATATCTTTTTAAAGATAAGTGAGAAAAGTTATTGAATTAATCTAAGAAGAATAAGGTAGAATAGTGGAAGGAAACCTACAATAGCATGAAACACACATAAAGGAGTCCCAAAGATAAAGGAGCTTCTTAAAAGTAAAATACACTCAGGACTAAAAATTGACCACCGATTTATGCAGAAGAAAGAGGATTGGAATCTGGTGAGATAAAGTTTCTGGATAGTGGTAGAAGTTAATATCATAGAGTAAAAATGTGAAAAATGAATGTGAGTTCAGCAAGTATTGATAGTAAGTGTGAATATCTCTAACCAGATGTATAGGCTGAGGTAATGGAGTATCTGGGAGATATTTGTGCTGATAAAGATTCGTGGGTAAATTTGGCTGTGTTTCTTCTGACAGTTTTTGTACATCACATTAAAAAGCATTCCCTTCTTGGAGGCCAAAATGGAAAAAAAAAAAACTAATCTCTCTAAAATTTGAACCAATTTAATATATTTAATAAAAGTTATCTGTAGACCATGAAAAAAAAATGGCGGTTTTTAATTCTGGCAAGAAGTGAGCATATGAGTATCCCTATGTGATTGATGGACTTCAGAGGGAGAAGTTTAAGAGCTTAGGAGTGAATTTTTGAAGGCAAAGTAAAGTCTCTGAAGAGTCAGGAATTTTTACCAACATATTTACAAGTTGTTCAAATCAGAACCTTCTAAATTTTCTTTTCTAGTTTATAGTTTGTGGCCTCTGGTCCATGACTGGCTATTGGTGCTGAGCCAGTCTTCCCAGAACATTTTCCAGAATCCATTTCTGTCATCATTATAACTTAGAAAGCTCTCCATTTCCTTCAGGGCACAATTGTCTATGTACATTTATTTCCACAGCATAAACATAACAAATATACTTCTAATGGGGGAATATCAGGAAGGCCCAACTCAACTAGAAACCCACCAAATCTGAAACACTTTTGAGCTAGTTCAACATCAAATAAATGTTACAGATTGTGTATTTCATACAAAATTTGACTTCTCTCAATATGAACATGCACCAAGTGTACTTTATAAGAACATCTTTGACTCAAATCCTAAGATCATATGTAACTTTTGGTTAATATGTTTTTTTATACATGACTCATGGGCAAATCTGAGCCCTGCTGGTTTAGCAGTTATTAGATGTCCACAGGTCACTGGGTACATTAATACATTAATAAATTATCCTTCAGAATGAATGTCAGCAAACCATATTTGAATGGGCTAGATTAAAAATGAGGCTATTAGAGGAATGGCTATGAGTAACTTTAGTCTTTGAATACAACGATAAATATAAAACATAGTAAACACAATGATAAATATTATAGAATAACTCTTCAAATTCCTGATCCCCCAGGGAAAAATACGTAATAGAAAATAACAATAGTTAAATGAGCTGTTTTAAAATTATTTTTCCTGTTTAAAATCTAACTGTACTTTTCCTGAAGCTATTTAAAAGAGTTTGATTATGTACCAGAAATTCATACATCTCAATTATGCCATGAGTACTTTCTAATTGTTCTAACCTTTTCATCATTGCTAAAACCACTGTGACTCTTATCCCAGTAGTGGTTCCAAGAGCATCCCTCTTTAGTAATAAAAATGTTCACTTCAAATGTTAGCAGTTAAAGGACGCTGAGAAATTAACTATCAACTTCAGTCAAGGAAGCCCATCCTTCATAATATTTCAGAATTACAATTTAAGGGAAGAAATGTCATCAGTACCCAAATCACATAACCTAGTGGCTTAGTCAGTTATCCTAAAAATAATCAGATTTCCATTTTGAAATAATTAACATTTTGGCAAG
Source organism: Marmota monax (assembly GCF_021218885.2). Lineage (NCBI taxonomy): Eukaryota > Metazoa > Chordata > Mammalia > Rodentia > Sciuridae > Marmota > Marmota monax. The sequence goes on from NW_026692907.1 coordinate 19,967,974, forward strand.
GATTTTATCTCTTTCTAGATAGTCATTTCATCATGAGTCAAGTTCCTAAAAAATGATATATTAACTACATTGTAGTTCAAAAGTGATTTGAGTATTTTTACTTACTCAGGTTATTAATTGAAAATAAAATATTTATCTTTATGGGGCTATTATGCAAAATATTTTAATGTATTTTCTAAGCAAGACATAATCTATCTCAATATCTTCAGACCCAATGTAGGCTTTTAGTTGAATAAGCAAAATGACATGTTGACTCTAAGAGACTCAACCTTGCAAAATTTCCTTACCTAATTTAAGCCTCAGTTTTCTTATCTTCAAAATAAGGATAATGGCAAATATTTTACACACACTGAGTGGAATAATAAAGGTGATGCAACATTGGTGTCGAAGACAGCACATATTCAATAGTGGGCAGTTGCTAACAGGGAACATCAAATATTAAATTGACAGGGAAAATGGAGGAAATGTGAAGAAGCAGATCTAAATGAAGTGTCAGATTTGATTTATCTAAGAAATAGAGTAGCCTGCAGCATCACTGGGAAGTAGCTGAAGTGTGCTTTTGATACCTCTCCATTTCACATTTCAAATCTTCTACACGTTCCTAGTCATTTCAACATTCCTTGGACAATTAACTAAAAAGCTCTCCTAAGCTCCTCCCCACCCTAAGAATTTCTAATGGTGAAACAGGAAAAGTTTGAGAAACAACATCCATTTACAATCATTCCAATTATAGACTGAAATGTAACATGCTCAAAAAGTTCCAGACTTTGGAACATTTAGGGTTTTTGATTTTCTGGATAGGTATGCACACCCAGTTTATGCAACTTTTTCAAAAGGTAAAAGACTCTTAAATCTGAATATTTCCAGTCCCAAGTAATTTGAGTAGCGGATATATGACTTTACCTGCTTTAGTCCAAGTCTGCAGTGATGATTGTCATTGATACATACACCATCCTTACCTTATGGATCTTATAAATCTAAGTGATATGTATTTTATTAGTGGTAATTTTTTTTCACGTCCTCCTCAAATCCAACCAAGGTAACCAAATGAAGCCACGTCAAACTAATCAAATTGAAGTAGAAACATCCTTTAGAGAATACTACTAAGTTAAAACACAAGGGTAGTCCTGTTTATAAAATAATTTCACATAGAATTAAAGTATCAGAAACAGCAAATGGAAAATACCTGCAACTTCTTATAAAAATTAACATGAGCATTCTGGCAGAAAAGTACTATGTTATAGAATAACATAATACTAAGTATTATGTATATAATAGTATAGGAGTGAGAGATTTTAGAAAATAAGACAGACTTAACATATTTTTACTTTACCTGCTTGGATCATCTTTTTATGTTTTATATGTCATATTTTCAATAGTATTTCAGATTCCTGTTTTAAGTCTTCAATTAATATAAAAATCGCATTTCTGGTCTTGGCAATATTTTGGAGCTTGGAAGCCCATATGGCCACTTAGCTGTATTTCACAGGGTTTCAGATGAATTTCTTAATATTTGTTTTGAACAAGATCATAAACAACATTTTTTGCAAGAAGTGGAAAGAATCATCACCTCATTTCTGCTAAATGGTTTTATGTTTCACATGAACTTTGTTATTAAGCAACTTTTTCCACAATTAGATATTAAATTTTCTTGATAGATTAACTATTTCAACAAATGCAAAAGGTACATTTCTCCCCTCCCCCCTCCTCCTCCTCCTCTTCTTCTATCACTGCTGTTACTAATATATATATTAGTATATATAACTAATACATAAATTATATATTACTAGTTTATATAACTAGCATAGATATATGAAATATATATGATAAAGTATACATATTATATATGTGTATTATATATATTATATATTTATATATATATATATATATATAAATCTCCAAGCAGTACTAATAGACTACAATAAAACAAAAGAGGGTCAAATTTCACACAAATTAAAAAACATAATAAAAATATTTTCCTTTTTTTATGAGAACAATTTTTTGTTTTGTACTATTGTCAGATTTTTAAAAATTGATAAGAAAAAATTTTATACACATGTCTCAGTTGATATAAAACACCCTATCTTTCAATTGCTTGTTATATATCATACAAAACAGCTTACATGTTTGCTTTGATAATGTTTTGGAGATTAAAATAAATGTCTCCCACTAACTTCCAAAATGGAAAAATATATTTTAATTCATGTTACCAATAATAAAACTTACAATAAAGGATATTTAATATAAATGTTAATGCGATCCCTAATTTCCAAATTTTTATCTCTAACTTTTATGGCAGTGGGTTCATGATTCTATGCACTGTTACTTTCACATATTCTTATAAACAGGTATGTATGTAAGACTAGAAGTTTAAGTGGACATCGTAAGGTTAATCTCTGCAATTATATTTGATTCATGATTACAAAAAAGCATTGTTCTTAGAATGAATGGAGTATTTTTACAATTTGAACTAGGGAAGCTTAACTATTCCATCCAATATAAGCATGTCAGTTGGGCTACCACAGTAAAGACATCCAGACAGTGGGGACCGTGGGGCCTGGACAACAATGACTGCATGCACTGAATCCAAGGCAGCTCCACCTCATCATATGAGGGCGGTAAGTCATTAAAATTGAGCTACATGCTATTTGATTCTCTTCAAAGTCTTCCAGTCCCTCCAGAAGCCAACCTGATAGATCAAGTTATCACTGCACATACCCACACAAGAACAAAGCTACAAGCATGAGACCCTGGTTACAGAAAGTAATCACTTCTTTCATTTCACAATTTTTACTCTCTATGAACCAGACAGTAGTACTAATAGACTAGAATACGAGGAAAGAGGGTCAAATTTAGGGGCTTGGGTTATGGCTCAGCAGTAGAGCACTTGCCTTGCACGTGCAAGGCCCTGGATTCGATCCTCAGCACCACATAAAAAATAAATAAATAAAGTTATAAAAACATAAAGAGAGCCAAATTTCACACAAATTAATAAACATTATGGAAAAGCATTATGAGCAAACATCAAGGATTATTTGCTTTATCAAATCTCTCTCATTTTCACCATTTGCCCATGGAAGTAAGGGGAGGAAAAAAATCTAAGGGCTTCCTACATAGGTCTACATGAGGAAAATCACTCTGAAGTTAGCCATGGAAGGGATCAGTGACTTTGGAATGCCCCTCTAGTAACACAGTTGAGAAACAACACAAAGACCAGGTATTCTTCACCACCTGGAAGCATGGAGATGCTATCATTGGGAAAGATGGGAACCTACAGTGTTCAAAGTTTTTTGGGTCAAAAGACATCTTGGGGGGGGATGTATTTTATGAATATAATATTCTATAATGTTGTCAGGACATAAAGTCTCTTAGATGATGTACTTTAGGAAATAGGATCCTCAGCAGAAAGTGCCCTTTTGTGCAGCTCTTGCCCAGCTGCCTGTGGGCAGACCTGGGCACCAGGCCCACTAGCTGTGATGCAGTCAAAGGAGCGTGTGCCAGGGAAGAGTCTTGTGTTTTTCATGTGACCCAGTGGCCCAACCAGCCCCACCAGTTTATGTGTAGCCCATTCAGTTTTCCCTGCCATCTTCTGTTTCCCTTTTCCTCTTCTCTGCCCTTGTCAGATGAATCTGCTTCTAAATTTGGGGGCAAATTTTTAAGTCAGATAGAACTGAAATAAATCCATCTCACCATAGAAATATAAAACTTTTTTCCTAGATCAGCACATTTCAGATTGGAAGACCTTTTGTGCAATAACTAAGTTGTAATATGAAAATTAGTAAAAACACAAGATCTATAATATACATTAGTTGATCAAGTGTCTCACAGTTGTTACATTAGTTGAGTTTAAGAATGGGATGACTGTAATTAAAATGAAGATATCGCTGATTTTTAAAACATAAATAGTATGTGGAATGTACTGTCTACGAATTCACTTGACAAAGATGAAACCCCAAATAATCTAATTCAACATGTTAAACTGAACCCGAAATAAAATGAAACACAGGTGTAAGGCCCTTGTAAGACTGAAGAATACATCTGTTGTGGCTGCAGGTGGTGTGTACTTTGCCTAGATAATGTGAAATTAGTGTAATAGATCCTAACTGTCTACTAAAGGTTAGACAAAATCATTTTCTTGTGTGCTTGTTGATGTCTATTGTCATGCCAATTTTGGTACTTACTTTAGAAACCTGCTAGGTTATATCCTCAGCTGTAAACTTTCATTTCAGACAGACAGGGTATTTAAGAGTAGGAAGAGCCTGCAATTATCTCCTTGTTTTTCTGTACCTTCTCTCTTTAATAAGTGAGAAGAAAATTTTACTGCTAAGAAAATGATAGGCCAGACCATAGAGGTCTTAGCTAATTAACACAACACCTTGACAATCACTAAAGGTAAAGCTGGTACCACAGAACATGGCTGCAATATTGGGTTCACATTGGAAAGTAAAATGGGTCACTGATTTCTGCACAACACAAAATCTCCCCATGGTCTTCAAGAACATCTCCAAATGGAAAGTGCTACAAGACTTTAGTAAGAAAGACAACTGCAGGGCAATTTCAAACAGTAAATACTACAAGCAGAGTCACATTATTCTCATTCTCTGCAATTAAACACTTTGGTATCCATGAATTTAAATATTACAGAAGAATGCAAAGCTTTGCCCAGGAATTGTGTTACAATTTCCTTTGGGTCTGATGTCACACATTTTGTTTTAATATGATTTATTTCCTGCTGTGGTTTTTCCTGAGACCTTTTAAATATTTCGGGGCAGCATAATTTGGGTCGAAAGTTAAATGGGATATAAGAAAGTCACACATAAGCAAATAAATCTTGTGGATGGAAGAACAACGTGTGGTTTACATTTTGTATATTTGAATTAATTTAGCCCATGATTAAACTCTCTCTCTCTCTCTCTCTCTCTCTATATATATATATATATATATATATATATATATATAGACTGATATATATATATATATAGACTGATATATATATATATATATATGACTGATCTGAAATTAAGGTGCATTAAAACTGCCTAATGTGTTTCTGACATACAAATAGTTTAATAACTATAGATAAATGGATTTTATGTGATTTATTTATTCATTTTTCTTTTTTGAAAACTTATCTTATTTTTGTAACTGTTTTTTTTTTTGTTTTTTTTTTTTAATGAATGACCAAAGTTTCCGCAAGCAATGTATCACTTTCCTCCAGAAGGTAAGTAGGGTTTTCAAAAGCTGGCTCAGCTCATTACACAGTAGTACTGAGTGTGAAACTATCAAGGTTTCATTCCTTTTTCCAACTGAAACAGCTGCTACCCTCTCCAAAGAAGCAGGTGCTGATGGGTGAACAATATTAGCGCTAAAAAGAACAGACCGTTTGCTGATGACTTTTCTCCCTGGAATATTATATCAAAATACTTTTAAATTCCCTAAAGTGCCCAGGTGGAATGGCAAATTAAACTTTAAAAAGTCTAAAAATATTTCAATAGTTTCGTTAGTTCTCCTTCCCATTACAAATCTAAATTGCAATTATAAGAATATTATTATGACAGAATTTATTATTTATATTTCTCCATATAAAAATATTTTAAATAAAAAGTCTATTTCAATAATGGCAAGACCAGAAAGGCAGTCAGATACATCATGTAATCTAAGTACCAAATCCAAATTTAGAACTTTAAAATAATTTCAATAATATATACATAGATTCTATCATGATATTGTTACTGAAAAAACATTCTTATTTGTATTGTTTTTAGAAAAGTTATAAAAAAGTCTTTCTACAAATGAAACTTTTGCAGAACATCAAAAATTGCCACAATACTTAAGATAGAATTCCTTCTGAGGCTAGAGTTTAAGATACATGAATATAGAAAAATGACACATAAAAATGTGTGAACAGTCTTTGCCTTCTAGGGCTGACTTGAATTTTTATTTTTATTGTCATCCCTTTGCTTCTTAGGGAAAAACAAAACCAAACCAAAATAGGTTGTAACTATTATTTAAGTTGCTATATAGTAAGACTCTCTCAGAGTTTCATGACAGATTGAATTCTGTGAAAGAACCCGACAATTTCTATGTTTAGTAATGCCAAGTTGGGTGATAGTCTGTTACGTATCTATCTAGTTGCACATTATTACTATGAGCATTATTTCAGGAACTCCAGGATCTTGGAGGGAGAATTACTGCCAGAAGGACTTGTAGGACTGACAGCTTCACCATACACTGGTAGATTTTGAAAAGAGGCTGGATTTGGAGAGCTCAAGGATACCCTTTATCACTTAGAGTCAGCCCATTCCTGGGGCAGTGAAGATGCCAGGTGGTGGTCTTTACTTAGACTACAGTGAGAAAGCACCTCTTCCTTTTCTGGGGAAGCTTGCATCTAGCTTCCTAGATGTGTGTTGGATTGGAGTACTTCCAGTGTGAGAACTGAAATGTTCCATATCCCCTGGATGAATGAGTCTCATCTGGGCTAGCATTGCCCCCAGGGGACATTTGGCAATGTCTGGAGATATTTTTGATTGTCATGATTTGTAATGTTGTTATGGTCATCTAGTAGGTGGAAGCCAAGTTGCAGCTAAACAGCTTACAATGTGTAGGGTACCGACCTATTAAGAGAATATTCAGTCAAAATGCCCATACCACAGATGCTGTGAAACATATGCCAGTGTTTTGCATTTTCCTTGCTTTCTCCTTAAAGTATTAATTAAACTAGTGTTAAGTTACAGTTTAGACCCAAATGTGCTATCAGAAATTATGGAAAAGGTAAGCACCACAACAAGTTCCAAATAATTTAATTTTGTTCAACTAAACTATATGTTGTATGCATATGGAAAAGTCCAAGAAAGAAAGGAAAGTATCGATGGCTCCATGCCTCAAGACTAGAGTGACAGTCATTAATAAAAATTCTTGTGCTCAGCAAAGCAATGATGTCTATGACATAGACAGAAAAGAGCAATGTGGCCATGAAAATGGGAGTAGAAAAACATGAAATCTGTTCTTAGAAACAGATGAACCTAGCCTATCAGGAGACAGGTTGAAGAACTGAGAACAATAGAGTCTTGAATGATAATAATATGGGACTAAAAACCATAACATCCTTATGCAACATTATGTAGACTAAAGTGAGTAGTAAGAGTTAAGCGATTCTTCATTCAGTAACAAATATTTATATATATGCACCTATAGTATAATAAGCAACATTCTGAGCCCTAGAAACCCAGCAGTTCAAAATTGTTAAGATTCTACTCTCTTAAAGATAGGACTTAAAAGCTATTGCAATAATGTACACCTAAATAAATCAACAGCTTCTGTTATATTTAATTAGGAAATTATTTGTGAAAATTTCTTACAGCTTGAAAGTGTCACATTTTTCTGATAACATAGATAATTTCCCAGAGAGTTTATGGATAGTTGGTATTTAATAAATATAGATTTACATTATCTTTCACTTATTATAAAATAAAGATACATTATAATATATAACATAAGGTAGTTTTTTTTTATTTTTTTGGTGGGGAAAGTATCAGAAAAATAGTGTAATATTGACCAAAAAGGCTGCAGAATTCATCAGTGTTCTGTAATGGTACTGTGCTTAATTTAACCATGCTACTTCCATTGCTGGATTACATCTCTTTTACAGTAAGAATATGAGGATAAGGACACATGCTAAACAACTGAGAAATTGTCTTTAATCCTTGTACCAGACACTGTTATTATTATTACTGATTTATATTTAAGGAAACTCAGTAGAGCCAACTTGTGTAAGGTGATTGGTGAGACTCAGATCCAAACTTCCCTGTCCAGAGCCTATACTGCTAATTTGTGATGTAAAGGTAACAACATAGCCTATTGTTTAATAATTACATACTTAAAAACATTCTAGAGGTTATGTTATATTTCTTTATGTGCTTTATTTCTACCATGGCCTAATTCATAAACACACAAATATGATTAGAAAGGATTACTAAAAATAGTGAAGTTAGAAGTTTGATGAATATGTAAACAAACGTAGGCACAAAAATGTATTTTAGAACAATTAAGTTGTTAAGCTAGACTGATTATAAATTTAGAATACTTTATACAGTTTAACTAAATTATCTAAAGGTACTACTAGACAAAAGCAATCCAACCATTTAAAAATGAATTTTATCCTTCTCACAAATACTGTTAAGGCAGATGGTAATTAGGTTTCTTGATTGATAGATATGGATATAGATATGTTTCACACAGCATAAGAAAGAAAGTAGAAGTATAATGTGTTATTCAATTATGGCATCAGAAATCATATTTTCTACTAGGAGCTAAATCTAAACTAAAGAACAAAAAAAGAATGGCCCTACAGAAAGTCAGTATTCTCTTGTAAGTTAAAATATGTTCAATCCTCAGAGATACCATGGAAGTAGACACTTTTAGGATACAAGAATTAGAAAATAATCCAAAGTTAAATAAATTTTCAGATGAACATTATTTATTTATTTGTAGCAAGGATTGAACCCAGGGGTGCTCAACACTGAGCCACATCCCCAGCCCTCTTTTATATTTTATTTAGAGACAGGGTCTCACTAAATTGCTTAGGGCCTTGCTAAACTGCTGAGGCTGGATTTGAACTTGTAATTCTCCTACCTCAGTCTCCCAAACTGCTAGGATTACAGGCATATGCCACAACACCAAGCCAGACAAACATTTATTTAAAGTAAAGGTAAAAGCATAAATCAGAAGGTGAATGGAAAAACAGGTCTCCATTAGTTACTTTGCAGGCTACTAAAACCAAGTTCCTTGAGTCTTAGAGGGAGCCTATCTTTTCTTAAAGTTATAGCTCACTTTGTGGTGAACTGCTGCTTTGAGATCCTAAACGGCTACTTTAAAAGACCTAATGTAAGTTAAAAGAAAGAACCTTGCATTTAGAATGTAATCCATTCCAAATGAATTTGAAAATTGTTTAATTTTCTTATTAGTTTTTCTCTGTGATACAGGTAGAAGCATCCTTGAGCAGTCTAAAGAAGGGTATTGCTACCTGTTTATCATCCAACTTACTGTCTCCACCTGTTCTTTTTAGATCCACTCATCTCAAGCCCTGTCTTACAAACTGCTGAGATCAGCTCCAATACCCTCCCAAATTTCCAGTTTGTACTTTGTGCCCAGACTTCAAATGAGAGCCATCTTTTCTTTCAACATACAATTGTCTGTCATTTTATTCATATGAATACTTTAAGATTAAACTGGAAATAAAATAAAATTTATGATTTTCAAATATGTATATTATTTAGTTTTAGAATATTATACTTCATTAGAGTATCTAAAGTTGATAATTTTCTAGATGATCAGTGTCTTGAATATTTACAGTCACAGCTTTCTGTTTTTGTTTTTGTTTTAATTCCCTCTTTTTTCTTTTATCAGTATGGAAAGAAGTTAAGGTAGAGGAAATCAAATGAAGTATATTTATTGTTTTTTTTTTTTTTATGAAGTGTTAAGGATCATATGTAACTCTCATTTTGGATCATTGAATTTCTTTCAAACTAATATGCAGCTCTATATTTACCAGTCTATGTAAATTCATCTTTAATGTATGAACTATTCCAAATTTACAAATGAAGTTTTAAAAATATAGTAACTTCTGTGCCAGAAGTAGACAAATTAACCTGTTACTTAGTAAGTTTTTACATTAAATTTTGGAGAGAAATTGGTGAGTTAAAAGGAAAGTTGACCTTTTTTTTTTAATCCTTTTTCTCTCTGAACACATGTACACAAATAAAAGTATACACATGAAAAAAAATTGAATGAGAAATACAGATATGTTTGTATGATTTTTGTTCATTTGTTTTGTTAATTTCTGGGCCCACAAAACATTGGTTATCTACAGAACATTGGCAACCCAGATAGAGAGTTCAGAAGGGAGAGTAACTGCAAATTTCATAAAGATTTGGGAAATTTTATGAAATGCATAGTATATGAATTAATTAAGGTGAATTTGAGAGTGATATGAGGAAGAGAGAGAAGGACATAATAGTTTTTAAATTTAAAAAATCTTTCATATAAAAAATGTACCAAATTCATTCTACACAATAAAAAAAATCAGAATAATTAGTAGTAGTTGCAAGGAGTTAGATATTCATGCACATCAAATAGCTCACTATCAAGAAAGGATATTAAGTGTTAGGTAAAGTTTTTTCTCATGACTATATTAGGAAAGCAATAGATATTAATCAGACCTTTAAAAATCATATTCAAATCTTTACATACCTTAGGAAATTTTATTTTCCTCAAAATCTGCAAGGTATAACTTTCAGCACATTGGATTAAATTTTGCTAGTTCAGATTTTTAAAAGGCTTCAAATGTCTTTAATAAACAGTTTTTCATATTACATATTAATTGAATAATGGATATATTTCCCTATATCATTTAATTCTGATGTTCAGTTAATTATCCATTCTAAGATATTTTGCCTCAGGTCTGGACTTAGTGTATAATCTTATAATTTAGGAATTAAATATATTGTCTCTACTGAATTCTTCTTTATGGTTTTTAATATTATTTCTGTCTCTGACCTTTTACAGGATTCAACAGGTTAATGAAGTAGAAATTCTCTAATGGTTATCCATATGCAAATAGTGCTTTTTTTCCTCCCCTGTAAGGGCTTTTATGTGATCCAGAATTTATGCCAAACTCTCCATTAAATGGATATATACTGATGAGGCTTTCCTTTCTGACCCACTGTTTTTAGCATAAAATTATGTCTGACACTTCCTAATCCTTGAGAATTGCTTCCAAATTTAGTGAACTTTAATAAATGTCAGTTAAAGGTTCACTGACAAATTAGAGGTGAGCGAAAGACAAATGAAAGACTTAAACACAAATGATCAGTAGAAGGGGGAAAGACACAGCTCTTGAAACTACCATATGAAAAAATAATAAAAATGTGGGACCAGTAATACCAATTTTAGATGTTTAATCAAGGAATTCAGATTTACATTTATTGATACTCAATAATAAAAATGATTTTATTTCCACACAAGATTCTTTTGTTTGCACTTCTTTTAATATCTCTACAAGATGCTAAGTATACATTCTGATAAATTGTAAACTCTCCAGGTTCAGAAATCTTTCTCCTGCTTTTAGCTGGTTCTGTGCTCTTCCTAGTGCTTCACACTTGAATGTTACTAAACTTTTATTTATATTCAATTTCAGTCCTCTTGATTGATAGAGAAAAGTCAATACATTTCCTAGAACTATTTTAAGAACACTGGGATCAAACCAAGTGCCTCACACATACCAGGTAAGTGCTTTAACACTGACCCAAATCCCCAGCTTAAGAACATTAATATTTCTGTGAATATTTATACAAAATACCAAAATTATGAGAAATGTACTTTGTAATAAAAACTATTCTTTCAACAATTACACATTTTTTTACCAAGTCATTGAAAAGCTGATTTTTTTTGTGAAACCAATATTTCCTATAATTAAACATTTGTAATGTCAAATGACTTTGTTAACAGGAAACGCAAGGAGAAAACTGGTGGATTAAAACAAAACATTTTTGGATTATGAAATAATCATCATCAGTGGGTGGTAAAGAGGTCATCAGGATGTAAATTATAAAATGTTAATGATTTAGTCCTTTGTTTTTTAATTGAACCAATGTGAGTCGTTTTTTTTTTTTTTTTTTTTTCAGTAAAATCATCCTAAATAGTAGTTTGCCTGCATTAAATGTATCATAGACAGGTATAAGAAAGTACCTATACTAGATCTTTTCTATATCAAATATTTCAATGTTTTATCATTATAATTCCATGTGCTTCTATCAGGCACCAATGTACTATTTTTTAAGAAAATATTATATAGCACTCACTCACTCACCAACATGCAACTTGTTAATAGACAGTTTGAAAAACTTCCTAATCAGCTATAATTTATGAATATAATTCTAATAGTAATAAGTATATGTTCGCCTTCTCCATAAATAAAAGCACCAGTATCAATTGCAATTTGCCCAAAGGTGTCTTCACTCTTCACACTGGGATAGAAAACCTGTTTGCCATCATCATAAGCAGATGAAAAACTCTGTTATATTCTTTACCTGTTATGCTAAGCATATTATGTCAGTGTCATACTTCCACAATAAGAATTTATCACAAACTCAGTGGCTTAAGGAACACAAATTTTTACAGTTATCAAAGTCAGAAATTGGAAGTGGGTATCAGTGGACTAAGATCAAACAGCTACATTTCTCCTGGGGGTTCTATGGTGGACTTAATTTCCCTGCCCTTTCTAGCTTCTAGAGACTTCTCCTATTTCTTGCTTCATGGATCTTTCTTCCATCTTCAAAATCAGCAATGTTAAACTAAGTCCTGCCAGGTAACTGTAGGTGTCTCTCTGGTTATCTCTGGTTCTTTCTCCTCTATCTTCTTCTTCCTCTTATAACAACTGTTAGGATTACCTTAGGCCTGCCAGCATAACCCAGAATAACTTCTTCATCTCAAAGTCAATTGTTGGGCAATCTCAACTCCATCTGACACTTGAACTTCTTTTGCTGTATAAACTAATATATTCATATGTCCCAGGTATTAAGTCATTTTTTATGCAATATAATTTAATGTAATATTCCAGCTTGTAAGGAAGTATCATATAAGTGTTTCTTAATATATTTTTAAATGCCATTTTTTTAAAAGAAAAATGTCTAGAGTAATTGGCTAGAAATTTTCCCCATGATATTTTGGGCTACTTAATTTCTAACAGTTTCATCTGCAGCTCAAATCTTCATTATATTTCTCATTACATCATTTTGATTGTTATTGCCATTCTATTAAATAACAAAAGATAGATGAAAATAATTAGATAGTGACAATGCTAATAAAGTTGTAACTCTCTACAATGCCTATAATTATTTAAGTACATTCTAATTCTCTCATATTGTTGTACAACAATCATTTGACATGAGCACCCCAGACATTTTTTTCCTAAGAAAACTGTCAATTTTATTTAAGATTTACTGGTATAAAGTTGTACATTTTCTTATCCTGTACTTCATGCACAGACTTTATTTTTAGAGGAGTTTAAGGTTCACAAAATAATTGAGTACAGAACACAGAGATTTACCAGATATTCCTCACTCACATGTGCACAGACTTCTCCAAAATGCCCCACCACGTTAATCTCTTGTAGCACCTGGAGTGCACATGAGGGCTCATGCTTGTGAGTGCACAATCTGTGGAGTGGCATAAAGGTATAACAAGAGGTTTCCACCATGATAGCATCATACAGAATGCTTTCAATGCCCAGAAATTTCTCTGTGCTTTGTCTCTTCATTCTTCTCTCCGGAGGTCTGGCAGTCACTGCTCTCTTTGCCATTTGTAGAGTTTTGCTACACTGGGCATGTATAATCCTGTTTTATAGGTGAGTTAACTGAGACTTGAGAGGTTCACTGACATTCCTCAAGCCATCTACTCAGTCAAGTGTCTGGATTTAAATTAGAACAAAGATCTTTTGATACTAAGTATGTTTTTTGAAACCTTGTTACTCTTTTCAAATGAAAAGTTTGCATGCTTATATTGATGAATCAAAGGACCAGGGAGGAAGTTATTTTTTTTTAAGTTTTAAAAAATAGAAAACATAAGTCTTTTTATTTTTTCTTCTTAAATTTTTGTTTTATTGCATTACCATGATCTAAGAGAGGTAGTGTGGAATAATGGGGGGGAAAAAGAATTAGAAGGAAAGATTTCACTCAGTTTTTACAAGTTGTTTTAAATTCTTTGAGACTTAGTCATTTTATGTGCAATATGTATAATATATTCAACCACTAAGAACTGTGTATGATAAGTTTAGATAATGTATATTTGAAATCACTAATGGATGATTAATGATTAATGATGGCTAATCATCACCCAAAATTAACCTATCAAGAAGGAAAGTCATAGTTAGAAGTTACCAGAGGTCTCCTCCTCCCATTTAATGTTTTGTCCATTCCTCCTTTTTCTCTGTTGTCATAGGGATGTTTAGTAGCTTAATTGCACTTTCAGATATCGTTTTCAAAAGTTACTTAAATGGTGAAATACTTCACATTCCTCTTTATAAACGTCTAATTGCTACTAATGTGATGATATCAAGACTGTCTAGGAAATAATTACCCAAAAGTGTTGAGGTAAAAATGCTGGAAAATATAATATGTTGGAAAATATAAGTGGAGTATGTTTTGGATATACATTTAAGCAGGAGAAATCTTTAAAATATCTGAATATAAGTAGTGATAGTCTCCATCTATAAGAAAATTACTGATTGTAGTTTCGGGAAGTATTATAGCATAAAATATTAAAATTTGAAATTACAACTGTTTTTCTATCAATGACTTTCACGCTTTTTAAAGTAAAATATGTAATAACTAAAATACTTAATAACTAAAATATTTAATAACTAAAATATTTCATATACTTCACATGTTAAGCCGGTCCTGCACTATGGATACAACTTACATGTTATTCGTTTGAATGTATTTATGTAACCTTTATCTATATCAAGGAAATGAAAAATTATGAATACTGTAGGATACTTTGTCTCTGAAGACAGTTAAAAATAAGAACAAAATCTTTTAAAAAGATTTTCTAAGAAAATTGCATAAATTTTACCAGTACTAAATTACATATTAAATAACTATTTTCTGGAAATTGATTGGAAAATCAACATTGAAATTCTCCATAAGTCAACTGTTTTCTCCCCATCTATGATTAGTTTATACAGTTCTAATGATGGTATGTAGACTCCTATGAAATTTTGTACCTTGTTTCACCTCAGAAAATAATACAAATATTTTTGTGTGACTATGTAATTGCTCATAAGTACTTTTATAAAGATCACAACAATTGTATCAATTTAAGATTTATTTCTGAGCATTTATAGAACAACAGTATGCTCTAAACACTGTGTCAGGCTTGATGAATACCTTTTCCTAAGAATTTGGCCTCAATATACTCCAACTCTCATGAAGAAGAAGAACACCAAAACAATTAAAATACAAGGTGGTAGATGAAATGATAGAAATAGACAAGCAATATCAAGAGGACCCTGAGAAGAACCACCTAACTAAAGTCTGGCTCTAGAAGAATACTAAAATTGTTGAATTAAAACATCAATGTATGAGTAAAATTTAATTTAACAAGGTCAGTAGATGAGTATTCTTAGACACAAGAGAAAAAAAAGATATTAGCATTGGCTTAAAAACAACAAAGGCTGCCATTTTACAAGGGAAAGAGTAAACAGTTTGGGATAGATGAACATGAATTGGAAGGTAGAGTGTTAAGAATGTGCTTGTAGTTATAGCAGGGATAAGTCATGTAGCTGGGGAGACCACTGACAAGGTTTTTGATTGATTCTTTATTTATTTGTTTGTTTTTAGTACTGTGGTACCCAGGGGACCTTACATTCCCAGCCCTGTTTCTTTTTTTTTATTTTGAGGCAGGGTGTTGCTAATTTCCTAGGCTGGCCTCAAACTTGCAATCCTCCTGCTTCAGCTTCCCATGTAGCTGGGATTACAGGTACCAGCATGCCCTGTAACTGGGAGATGTGAAATAGGGAAGTGAATTGGTCAGACTTAGATAGATGATGTTAGTGTCTGTAAGAAAAAAAAAAAAAGCTAGATTTCAGTGGAAAAATAATGATAGTTGGGAATAATGAGTAGTTATTTTCAAGATTGGTTCAATGAATATTTTTCATATAACTACAGAAATGATTGTATCATGGTCTTCACAGTAGTTAAAAGCTAATGCTCATGGAGCACCTATTGTTGATTTATGGGTTGTAGTTATATGATCTTGGCCAGACTAAAGTATATATACCTCTGTTTTGTCCAATTTCGCAAATGAAGAAAGTAAGGCAAGGAGAAGGTGTGGAACTTACTCATGGGATGTACAAAGCAATTGACAAAGTCAGGATTCGAATTCAGGCAAAAGCAATGTGATATGATGAGTAAAGAAGCAGAGATGGGCACAAGCCTAGTTCTAGCTAAACTGAATGCCTCCCTCTGAGATTAGGAAGCAATGGCAGAAGCACATTGCAGTGGTTTATATATACTAGGGTTTAGCCATTTTCTTATTATGGGACATTCATTTTATTTTTACATATATTATTATTATAACTAATACTGCATTAAACATCATTGTACATACACCAATCCATTTTTTGAATTATTTTCCTTTTATATAAATTGTTACATATAATGTTAATGTTTATGTGGACAGTATATCAAAATAAGAATTCCTTCAAAAATCATTCATATAAGCTTTTCCTTCTCAATGCATTAATATTCTCATCTTCTAGAAAAACAAAACAACATTATTTAAATGTAATTGTAGACCATATCTTTTTTTGTACGAGACATCTAAAATCGTCAATACACTGATAGGTTATTTTTAAAAAACACTGGGGAACACCTGCAACACAGACAGTGCAAGGAGGAACAATAAAGTTTCTTTGAGGACTGCAAGAATGACTCACTGAGATTAAGCACAGCTTGTTGATTTCAGGTCCTAACTGTGGGCTTTAAGTCATAAGTTTCTAGAATCTCAGTATCTTAAAATTTAGGAAGGATGGTATTAACCTAGTTGTCAGAAGTCTTTAAAAAGCCAAAGACAGAGAATTAATATAATCAAACCGGTAGTTTTGTTGTTGTTTGTTTGTTGTTGTTCATTTTTTACTAGGAGAGGTTAGTACTGAAGAAACAGTTTATTATGTGTAGTTAAAATAATAACCACTGTTTTTTTAATTATTTCATTCTTAACAATTAAATTTACTTAAAAAATACAGACACTGAATTTTTGACCAATACACAATTGCATTTTGGGATATTTATGGTCATTTCTTAAAGCTAGTATAGCCCATTAACTGGTCCATTTCTTCTCTGAACCTCATACACCCACTGGTTTGCAGAATCCCAATTAGCTCTCTTCTCAGTGGCACCTTGTCACAGCACTTCCCTTGCCCTCTACTGATTCTCCTTGACAGCTCGCATGAACAAGTAGGCTAAATCAGGACACCCATGACTCATGGGCTTGAGGGCGCTTGCAGCTCTTCATGCTTAGTGACATTGTAACACTTCCTTTTCTCCTGTGGTTAGAAGAATTCCTAGTTCTAAAAATTACCTGTTTATTAGATATATTGGTTACATTTTTATTACCCTAACAGATTAATTTTATATTGACATTCTTAATAGGATTTACTCAGTTATCTGAAGAAACAGAATACAGAATACTACAAAAATACATCAGATACAGAATTTTTTAAAAAAATGTTCAGGTATTATTATTAGTATTACTATCATCATCATCATCATCATTATTACTTCAAATTTTAATAAGGATCTCTAAGCCCTTTGAGTAAATTATCACAGTCCAAAGTTCTGAATGCTTCATTCTCATTTTCAATCACAAGATAACATTGCAATTTCTACTTTTTGATTCTTTTAGTGAACACTAATATTAGTAATGAAGCAGCTTATTAAAGAAGAATCTATGCCCAAATCTACCTTACAACCCTAAGGGTAACATGTGGCTCTGTAAGGTCTGAATTGGGAAAAGTAACAATTGTATAATTACATATTTATTAGATATATGTGTATATAATCACATATATAGAGAGGTATACAAACACACACACACACACACATACATATATATACAGTCTGCTTTTGCCAATTTATATTTCCCTTAAAATAAAACAGAAAAGTTTTAATATAATATACAAAAGAAAATTGAGGTGTACACGGGTACAGTTACATACAAATATTATTCATCTAAGTACTAAAAGTAAGACCCAAATCTAGGTCTGCTCTTTTCTAACTCATCTCTACTTGCTTAAAAATTTTAGAGGTAAGCCCCCATTTTCCAATATATTAACCACATGAGTCTGTAGCAGAACTATTCTTATGGAGCTACTAAGTGGTAGTGGGGAAAGTGGATCATTGCAACCTCTCTTTAAGAGATCCTGTTGCAGAGAGCATACTGGCCAAATATCCACTTGGAAATTATGCCAAGGCCAAGCTTTCCCAAGGTTGCTTCTAGGGAACGGCTGTGCATGGGTGTTATAAAAACTGTGATTTTCCTAACTTTGGAGTTTTCTTCTGATGTTTGCTGAGAAACTTCACAACAACCAGGACAAGTCTGTCTCAGTCTTGTGCTGCATTTTGAAGATCCTCTTCCCCTTCAATTTTCCATGTTTCTGCCTCTCCTACAGCTGTCAGACCTGTGTCACCATCTGAAGTCTCTCCCTGCCTACTCTGTTCCCATTTCCTCAGCCCTCATAAATATTTCCCCGACAAATACTGTAATCTAATCCTGAACTGGTGCTTCTTGGAAGATCTAACAAACTTAATAAATATTCAAGCATCTGTTCATTATCACTATGTATGTCTAATACCAGGTGCTAAGAGTTTGACAGTAAGAATGTCTCTAGAGACCTCAAAACTTATTGTTGGTGATAGTTATTTGTAGTACCCTAACTTATCTCTATTTGCTTAAACATTTCAGTCTGAATGCATGCTGAAATACTTATTAGTTTGTCAATCCTGTCAATTCTGTAATGATAGTGTTTTGTTTTGTTGTTGTTGTTTTGGTTTTACTTTTGTTTTTTTATATCTAAAGGTGGATAAAAACAATGCCTACCTCACAGGCTTCTTTTGAGTGCAATTTGCTAATTTCTGTGATTCCAGGGGTATATAACATGCACAAGAACTTGAAGAGATGTTATTTCTTCTGCAGGAAGAGAAGCTCATAAAAGGTTTCATGAATGATCTGACATTTGATATTGGCTTTCATGTCTGAGTGATATTTTCTTAAGTGGAAGATAGGGATGGAGAAAGCTGTTGGAAGAGGATATCCCAAATAGAAGGACCTGCATAAATATAGACAAAACAGCATGGATGTAAATGACATATGAAAAGAACATCCAACAACTTTTAACTTTTTATTGAGCTATAACTGGACAGTCATATTTAAGATGCTTCCAAGGACAAATTTTATTTGTGTTCTTTAAGCTTTTTCTTAGTGATCTTGACAGTCAAATATACCTTCCCTTTGTAGAGCTCTCATTCAGTCTGGGATTATGAAAAGCACCCAGACTATGTGGAGGGGAAAACTTTTAAGGCTGATGTTGGATGGGGCTTTAAGAGCAGCTCAGAGCTTCACACATTATGAGCAAGAATAAAAGAAACTAAAACAGTTAAGTACTGGGGTTCTTCCCCAATGCTCTGTGAGGCAGTAGCAGCAATAGTAACAACACTGAAAAAATAAAGTGTGTTCTGACCAGTGAGCAAGAAGATACCTGAAAGGAGGTGAGGGAAAGGCAGTTGGCAAAGTAAGTACCAGAAAAGAACCCTAGCAAGAAAGAGAGCCAGAATCGAAAAGAAACGTGCAAGAAGACTGAAAAGGAAGCTCAGGAAATAAGGAATGAAATAAAGAATAAACCATATGAATTAATAGCTCTGGAAAGTAAATCAGACTTGAGAGAAAGAACAATAAATGGCTGCATCCTGAGTCACTGAACACAGTTAGGAAGCCTCCTGTGATGCACTGAAAATAACAGAAGGCAAGACAGAATTGGACAGATGAGAAACTAGGTAACAGACCTAAATCAGTAGCTTTAGCTTTCCTGGCTAAGTGGAATGCTAGCTATTATACTAGTTTCATTATGATTATTCCATTTTTTTTCTTGTGTTTTAGGCATAGCTCAAATCACACATTAGTGGTACAAAATTCACTGATATCCTTTAGATCTGTCATACTATAGTTTTATCCTGGAATATGCAGATGATCATTAGGAAACATCTGGTCCTAGTGCTAGGTACTAAATTCAAGTTCCAGGTCTGAATGTATGCTGAAATACTTATTAGTTTGTCAATGCAGTCAATTCTGTAATGATAGTGTTTTGTTTTGTTGTTGTTTTGTTTTTACTTTTGTTTTTTTTTTTTATATCTAAAGGTGGATAAAAACAATGCCTACCTCACAGGCTTCTTTTGAGTATTAAATGAGATAACAGGAAAAGTTGCTTAGCTCAATTATAGCACATAGGGTATTCTCAACAAATGCTAGCTATTATACTAGTTTCATTATGATTAGCAGGTTACTTAAGCTCCCTGAACATCGACTGCCTTATTTTTAAAGTGAGGATGGCAAACACCACATTTTAATGGTGTGAAGATTAGAGTCAATGAGAACAAAGCAATTGGCATGAGAACAAAGCCTGGCGCACAGCAGGCTTTCAGTACTTGCACCTCTTCCTTTTACTTTTCTCACTTCCTTTCTTCCCAAACTTATTACTAATATTGTTATTATCATTTTGTCACCAATTAAATAAATCTTTATACCTATACAATTATTAAAGGAAAGGACCATAATTTGCATCGTGTTTAGAATTAAAGACTATTAAATTAAGTAGTCTTAGAGATATATTTCCCTTTATTCTAAAGCACTATGAATAAAGAAAAGACTGTCAAAGAGTTCAACATAATATGGTATAATCCAGTGGCAGAACTCTCCAGAACAATCAATCAAATATGAATATACCTGTTATGACTGACTTCATAAACTTAGCAATTACTTGTTCAGGGTCTGAAAATGAGAGAAACAATAAGGGCTGCCTTTCCCCAGGAGACTGGTAGAAAGGCTGAGTGATAAGTACAAAAAGAACCGCACAAATGGAAATGGAATTCATTGAAATGATTCCATGCATTAAATAGGGTTTTCTACCATTAAAATTATGTTTCCTACTTGAGGTAACCAGCCAGGAGAAGATAGATGAAAAAAATAAAATATGTCTAATGTTTTATTAGGTCAGAAGCTGAGATGAAAAGCAGAATCTAGTGGGAATTACTCTCAGATTACTATGTGGGTGTTTCTTAAAATGTTGTTCAACTGTATAATAAATTGAGAAGTACAAAGACCCACATTTATGTTGGACCCTTCATGCAATGCAACTGGGATAATAAATAAAACCTTTGCATCACTGGTCAGATTAGATGTGACACATATACTGTTTTCCCCTCTATAGGTGAAGAAAATACATGTTCTATTCTGGACTTGCAAATGTTTTAATCGATTAGATATAACTTAATATGAAATATAAAACATCACATACTATAAGGCTTTAGTTTAAAATACATACCAAATGCTATCTGCGACCCTTAAGATCAATAGAAGCAGTAAATTATTACTTATTCTGTAATTTGTCAATCCAGAAATGTATCAAAAAAAAAAAAAAAAAAACACAAAGTAGTAGATTAAACTCTATTCAGCAAAAAACATCTTCCTAATCAAGGTAATTCCTGTCCACCTATAACTCGGAAAATATCACATAAGAGCATTTAGATCGTTCTCCACCTGTTGATTTATACTAGCCCAAATGAAATTTAACATGACATTTTGACAACTGCCTACACAACTTTCAAAAAGCTCATCATAATAAATTTAGCTCCAATTTTTACTTTTTTCATGAAAATGTATGTTTCTCAAGAAAACAAATAATTCTTTGAATTTCCACAATGTTTCCATTTTTTTCTTTTCTCTTCCCCATTCAATCTAAGTAGCTTTTATTGGAGAGTTTATAACTTAATACTGATTCTTCTTGGATATATCATTAATTCTTGCCTAAGGTAATGCCTAACCTAAACCATTGAAAAGGGGCAGCAGCAGGGGAAAAAAGGACCAGGCCAGATGATATAGTACAAATGCTGAAATCTCAGATTCTCTACTTAGTAGACAAAGAACTGAGACAGGGTGAAGCGATTTTGTAATTTTGTAACAGGGCTTAAGATACTACACAGATTATTCCATCCCACATTTACAAGCTCAATAAATTCAAATGCAATTGCTATTAAAATCATAACTCTCAATCTGAGCCATCCTAGTTCTCCAAGCATAACTCTTGGAATTGTGTCATGTTCTGTATTAAGAACCTGCTACCTTATTTTAAAGTGGAAATTTTAAAACTGCAAGGGTTTCTTTGAAAATGCAATGAGATAAGCATTCAGAAGAATGCTGAAAACTCTGAAAAGTTCTGCACAAAGATTGTTTTCAATCCTTTAATAGCATAGTCCTTGATATGCTCTATGAGATTTGTACCCCCTAGGAGAAAGCAATACTCACCTTTCTCTTTTTCTTTTTCTCTCTTATTCAATGCTTCAAAGAAAACGTCTTTCCGTGGCCAATCATTCTGGACTTAGGATACCATCACTGTAGGTGACCAATCTAAGTGCACTGGAAACATACTTTCTTTTTTGGTTCATCTTGAATATTTCATTAATTCTTGACTAGAGGAATGCATATCCTTAAACCCTTTAAGAGTAGCAGCAAGAGGGGGAAAAACCTGGGCCAGATATTATAGCAAGAAAAAGGCAGCACTGGGGTTTCCAGTGCTTTTCCCTTTAGCTCGAGGAGACTTTACTGCAGATTTATCCTCATCCTTAGCAAGTTTCCGGGTGGTATCTCTCCCCTCTAGAGAGAGCTCAGCCTTTAGTGATAAAACTTTTAACCTTCAAAATCTTATCAGCAAGGGCTATTATTTTTGTCACCAAAGGAACATTTTTGTCTAATTCATACTAGTTCTTCAAAAAATTATATATATATATATATAAAATAGAAAACAGATCCCAGAATGGTACTTGACATATGTCCAGTATTCAATGTTTATTTGTAAAAATATTTGTGTTTAACTTAATTTATTTGATCAATTAAACCAAAGACATGATTCAGGACCAACCATTTTGACTGCTACTCAAAATATTTGAACAAATGACTCTAAGGTTTACTATATTTTCCTAGGTTCAAGCTATAAGATTTTGAGGTTCCTTGAATTTCTTCTTATTGAATGTTCAGGAAAAGGGAGAGGGGAGACCAATAGAGAGAGGATGAGAACCCTAAACTTTACAGATATACAGATATTTAATTATATATAACACACAATTCAAAAGTAGTATATAATAATAGCAGCTAATATTTAATGAGCCACAAGCCAAGTACAGTGCTAAGAGCTTTCCATGTGTGGCCTTAGTTAATGTCCACCATTCTGTCAGGGTAGACACAATTTTTAAATCCTCTTTTGAGGACTGAGTAGCTAATGCATAAAGATATTGAGTGATGATGGAGCTGCTTTACAAATTCAAGCATGGCTGGCTTAGCACAAGCTTTTGATGACTATCCTGAATTTCCATGCTTCATGTGGCCTTCCTTCAGACAACTTCAGTGAGGTTAATTTAATCAATGCATCAGGAAGAATTCAATGCCAACACACATTCAAATCGCTCTGAGCATTAAAATTGTTTTGGTTCCTGAAGCTAAAGGAATGTGAAATTGGTGTTGAATGCTGATCTCCTACTCTCATGAAAAGAATGTGGAGGGACTCGCATTAGCCATTCTGTGCCATTCTCATACTACATGGGTGTTCCAAAATACTAGAATTAAGTTTCAAAGATGAACCTTTCTAAGGGTGCAGTGTTATCCACAAATTATGAACTTGTAGAGATCAAGAAGGTTGGACTTGTTCTCAATATCTGCAGCATAAAATTTTCTTTGCTTTTTGTCTAACAAATGACCTTTCTGTATTATGTCCATATTCTCCATAGCCTGCAGGTTAATCACACTGGTGGAATACCATTGTTTAATTCTTGGCAATAGTTCATTAACTGGATTAAAATGAATCATATTCTTGCTTTTAGTGCTTGTACTTTAAAAAATGAGTTTTCTTAACTCTTCTATTTAAAGGCCATACAATTGATTTGTATAGAATATCCAAGATAGTATTCCTAGGCTTCCACTTAAACAAGAGTCCTTTATACTATTATTAATCATCTTAGGAAATGTTTTCTAAGTGTATACTATCTGTATATAATACACAGAAACCTTAGGGAACAAGTTTCCTATTGTTCTAATCAGAATTGAACAACTATTAGATTTTCTTTAAACAACAGTCAGACCATCAAGTCATGATAAATACTTCAGTTCTGAATGACTTTAACTCAGCTCTTCATAGCAGTCAAAAACAAAACAAGACAGGAATGGTTCTAACATGTACTTTTCATTTCACATTTGTCTTAAATCCATAAATATATTTTTATTGAGTAGTGATTCTTTTCCTCATAACTTAACACAAAACTATATTTCATAAATGTAACACATTTTTCCATTCATAATAATTTGTCAAAAGTGTAATTGATGCTATCTCATTTTTCCTCTTTAGGAAAATAGCTTCACTATTCAAATGATAAACTGTATTTTTATCATAGTATAAAAACATATTGTTTTATTTTTCCTTTACATATATGTTTATATTTTTTAATATTCTAGGAATATTCTCTTAGAAGGTCACTTGTGCAGCAATTCTTCTCTTATTTCTTTCTGACACATTATGAGGATATAAAATTCATGTGCTTCAATGCATTTTATTTATCTCTATATTCTGAGTCACTAAAATAATGGTCATCAAAGCAGGTCCTAAGAAGTGATATTTGTTCAATGGATTAGTGAAATCATAAATTAGTACGCACATGAGATGGCAAAGTAACATTGCTTAAGTGATATGTCCATGTTTTACATAGTTTCTCCCCACATAAGAACTAATATAGATAGTAAACATACTATCAAAGAGACACATACTAACAACTGGCATAATGTCGTCACCATATGAGAGTATTCTTCAAGGCCTTAGCTGAAGAACACATTGACTTTAAGAGGAATATAAAATATTCAAAGTTATCTGATATAAAGAATTTATCTTGGTCTTTATAGTCAGGGAATAAAATTTACAGTGCACAAATTTTTATTTCTCCTTCTTCTTTTTTCCTAATCGTCATTTCTTTAATCAATAGCATCAAGAAGTCAGTGAATTAGAATCCCTCAACTTAATAAAACATGTTAAAATGTTTTACTAATGTAGAGAATATCGATACACTATCCAAAATAACACGTACGTAAATGGGAAATTCAAATTCCTTTTGTCAAACATAGCTATATTAAGAACAAATTGATGAGAAGGAAAGCAAAATATATGCATTCATATTGTAACTCTATCACATAATACATATATTTGCTTAATAAAGTTAATTTAACCCCTCTAATACTCTGGTTGTGTGTGTGTGTGTGTGTTTGCATGCACATATGTATGTGTCCAAGCTGTGTGTGTGTTTATGTGCTTTACTTCTAGAGTTACTATAATAACTAAATACAGTTTTTTTTTTGTGAGCATTTAAGTGACCCATAACTTTTCACTACTTGAAATGTGCCTGCTGATAATTACTAATGAATTACTTATAACTGAGTAACTAAAATAAAAATGTGCCTTCAGATATCTATGTGGGAGGGTATATTTAATTTTGGTATTCTACTTAAATTGAAAACAATGGTTTTGTTAATCCATAAAGCATACATTTTTATTTCTTACCAACAAAGAAATGGTGTTCCTAAGCATTAATTTCAATTTAATATTGTTTTCTATTATATTAATCTAACACATCAATCAAATTGCTATGTCTATAGAATTAACATTTTGGTTAAATGTTTTACAGAGGCAAAAAATACATCTGCTAATGTACCTGAATAACTAATAATTATGTGTGATGTGTATAGCTAAAGTCATGAGACTGCTCTTAGGAAATTACCTGTCAATCTTATTAGAAAAAAAATTTTTCAAGGGCATTTGATATTTATGTGAAAATTAATTTAAAACATTGACATAACTGTATATGATATACAATTATTAAAGCACTTTAACACATTAAATTATTTTGTTTACTATTTGTTTTGAGTTATATGGATTCCACTACTTTTTTGATATTTTTGATGACCTTTGATACTTTCTACATTGTGTATATGGTGCCTCAATTAAATTTATAATATTGCTGTCATGTTAGTTGAAGGTTTACTTAAAGCTTTATATGATGATTCAGTAGGTCTCCCTATAAACCATATGGTGTTGATTCCTTCAAATTCCCAACAGACACACAGGCTCCTGTATGCTTGATGTTCTATTCATACTCTTCTAACAATAAAAGATCACAATACCCTTCCAACTGGTTTACAGACATTAATAACTGTATATACTTGTCATTAGAATATGGATGGATACTTTCTCCTTAACCTTTAGTTTCATTTTTATCTCATCTATATTTCTATGTGGCCAAAAGTTATATTAATAGTTCCTAAAGTAAATTTTTATCATTATGAAGAATCATCTGATAGATTATATTGAGACTAGAACACACACACAGACACACACACACACATACACAAA
This sequence comes from Marmota monax, assembly GCF_021218885.2. NCBI lineage: Eukaryota > Metazoa > Chordata > Mammalia > Rodentia > Sciuridae > Marmota > Marmota monax. The sequence continues at coordinate 19,994,243 of NW_026692907.1, forward strand.
CACATACACACACATGAGAAACTTGTAGCAGTAGATGATTATTTTAAATGGTTTGTTTTAGTAATCACATATAAGTATAAAGTGCTCTTGTAGATTTCACATGATGCCTCTTATAGGAAAACCAACCCACATGTATGTTAATAATGACAATAAATAACTCCAAAGAACAGTGGCTTGGGAGGCTGAACCAGGAGGATTGAAAGTTCAAGGCCACCCTTAGCAACTTAGTGAGGCCCTGTCTCAAATAAGAAAATTTTAAAAAATGGGCCAGGGAAGTGGCTCAGTGGTTAAGCATTCCTGGGTTCAATCCCTGGCACCAAAAAATAATACTGAAAATAAAAATAAAAATAACTCCCAAGAACCATTAAGAAGACATGTATGTGTATACAACACAATAAGTAACTCCCCAATGGGACTGGTTTTGTCCATTTTGTTTCCCTTTCTGTCTTGATTTCGTTTAAACTCAAATACAAATTGTTATTATGAAGATTTGTTTTTCAAAATGCATATCAAAGACTGCCATTAATCTGTGATTATAAGTGTTGTAGCATGGAACTCAAAGACAGCACCAAAAAAAAAAAGGTAACTTTTTCGTGAGACTGTTCATAATGAAAATAACTCAGCAGCTTCGGCCCTGAGGCTGGGAAGCAGGATAGTCTATCCAGCACCTTGTGACTTAGACCAAGCAGGCAATAGAGGCTTTCTCTGTCACAGGTTAATAGTTACAAATACCTGGTTCCAAGTTAATTCATGAAACTCTCCCTGAAGAAGTCTCTACTTGTCAATGAGTATAGATATCATTTTATTTCATTTGAAATTATAGTGTTTGCTTGTTTTATTTTAAGGTACATTTATAAAATAGTTTGGAACATTATAAACATTTTATTTAAGTTGGTGACTCAAGCATGTTGGTTTAAATTAAACCACATGCTTGGGATATTCATGGAGCTATGTAAGGACTATATTTTATGAAAATGCAGGGTGCTGAGCAGCAAAATTTAATCTGGAGGGCACTTGTCCTCAGCCATGCGCGACAAGATGTATTAGCTATGAATGGATTGCAGCAGTGCTACTTGAGTTTCTTTAATTTTCTAAACCAAGATTGTAAAAAGAATCAGTGGTATTGAATCCCACTGGCTATGGCAAAAAGGCACTGCTCAGAGATAAAGAACAATTTATCTTCTGCTGTAAAAGAGAGCAGTTTTGGCAGATAGTAAAATACATTTCACTATAATATACTCTAGGAAGAACATTACAAAATATGGATTTTTCTTAAAATTTTAAGAGTACTGATTTAATATAACTCCCCAAATAAAAGGTAATGATAGTGCTAATTGCAAATCACAAATATTAAAATGTAAATTACAGTCTAGGAGGGCAAAAGCGTATGTCTTTATGAGATACATTCTTAGCAATGATTCAGTAAGAAGAATAATATTTCACTTAGGAAACTAAAATACTAATTAAGCTTCAAATATTCAATGTATTAACTGTATTTAATCAAACTGTATATTGCCACATTAGAATGGTGGGTTTTTCTGGGATGTTACTTTGTCATGCCGGGTTATAGTTTACAAATTATAGGCTTTATTTACCATGTCCAGATTTTTATAAATACCTGGGGACTCTATCTCCTCTCAGTTTGAGATTCTGCTTCTTTATTTTGTTCTTTCTTTCTTTCCTTCTTTTTGTGTGTGTGTAGTGTGCAACACCTAGAAAGAATTAGATTATCGATGGTCCAATTATGTTTTCATTGTTTATTGTTCCTATTCAGCCCACATTTCAGAAAAAAATGTTTTTAATGTTCTAAATAATAATTAATACATTTTTATAGGAAAAGAACATTCATATCTACACTATGGCTTTTGAACATCACAGTGAAAGAGAAATACTTTTTCTAACGTCCGAGAGCCAGTAAGGGACAGAAAATCACTAATTTGGAGTGTCAATTATGCAATTAACCTTTCTGCATCTTGTATAAAAGAAGCAAGCACCTACATTAGACTATAGAAAAGTTGATTGTTGGCTGATTTTGCAGATGATTGAAATCTTTCTTGTCTATGTCACTAAGATAACACTAATAGATAATTGAAAAACAAGTTTTTCTTCTCCTTTTTGCAAGAATTTCATATAGAACAACCAAGAAACATTCTGGTACATTTAAAAATATTCTAACCATCAGTATAAACATAATGCACCACAAGGGTCAGTAAATCAGTCACATAACATATCTCTTGAATGTTGTTAGTATCTTTGTTATTCAAAAATTATGAACTACATTAGACAAATGTGTAACTGTGTGTTCTAAAGTTGATAATCAAACAAGATTAATGTAGGTGTCAACAGGTCCTAATGTCAACACCATCATTTCCTTAAACATCTATGGTGCTGGGCTTACTAAAAGTAAAGAATTATATGCAGAGAACTCTCTTAGAAGGTAAAAATAAATTTTAAGAAAAAAATATGCAATTTAGTTCTAACTCAGTATAAGGCCTATAATTTTTTTTCACATAATATATTCTTTTATTCTTAGATCATATGGTATTTTTTACTATACGAAATTCATGTGTGTATTTATAAAATATTTTATTTTCAATTTTATTCTAATGCATCCCAGGTCATTTTATAATCCTGATAATCTACTTCCTAAACAGCATTGTAATTCCTTGAAACTTAGCCCTATGTATCAACTCCAAAGTTTTATAATCAAAACATACAGACACAGCCTAGAGAACATAGTGAGTGATATCAAATTTATTAAATATATTGGTCTAATGTATCACTTTATTACTTTCAGTCAGTGTCCATCATCTCTATATAAATAAAGAAAATAATACATAAACATTTTATATTCAAAAAACTGTTACAAACCATAGAACTGACAAATCCATAAGCTCACAAGAAAAATAAATTCATCACTTGAATTTACAGAAAGAAGTATTCGAATACAATAAACGACATCAATATTTGTCCAGATGTGTGTCTTGCTTAGCACTTCCCTGTATGTGCATAAATGGGACTACTTCTCTAGTAGGCTAAGACAAATGTTGCAGTGCCACCTAACCATGCAATCTCCTTCCCTTCTTGATGACGGGGCCCACAGGGGTGAAAGTGTGTGTGTGTGTGTGTGTGTGTGTGTGTACGTGTATCTCAAAGATACACATATATAAGGATGAAACAGTAAAAGGGAGCAATTTTTTTGCTATCTTTTTATGATGTGGTAATCAGAAGGATTAAACAAATGAGTAATATTTTAATTTTAGTGGCAGCATTTGTTCTACAAATAGATATTTTATTTGCCATCAAACTTTGAGTCTGAAAGGACACTGTTACCAGGAAGAAATCCTTGTTACACTCAAAGTCCACAGCAAGCAATTTAGGTAAGTTGCTAAGATTCCTTAGCTGATTCTCTGAAAAACATGTAAAATCAATTATTTAACTCAAGAGTAGGCTACAAACACTCAAATCCAGGGAAATGGATTTTGAGTGTTCCATACCTCACAGTATGAACAGTTTTATTCAGCTTAAGGAAGGTGCTGGTACATGGAAAGTATCAGATAAAGATGAAGATCTGGTTAACGTTTTGGGGAACTTGATTTGCCCTCCACACAGGGGATTCTATATTTCTCTTCTTTCTCCCTCTTCTGAAGATTCTAGTTGCATGACCACAGACCACCTGAATGACAAAAGCGCTTTCAAAATTCATGGTTGGATCTTCATATTTTATCTGATGTTTTCATTGTCCTCAGCTCCTCACCCTAGAAGATGCGTTCCATGACAGAAAGAAGAGAGTGTCCTCTGCTGGACCCTCTACCTGGTTATTCATGTTTGTACACAACACAATGAGGCACAGGGATTTTTCAGGGACACTCAACTAACTCTACATTTGATATCCACCTTTAATATCCAAAGTCTAATTGAATATATATATATATATATATATATATATATATATATATATAAAATTGAATAAGGCTCATCACTATGATAATGTTAAAAAAACCACCATCAAAGTACTTTAGACATGCCAGATGTCACTTGAGGGTGAAGATTTACTCCTTATTGTTATACATTTAATATTTTCCCAATAATTTCAAATCTTATCACCGTGACTTTATCTACTCCAAATTTCTAGGATACAGTTCAGATAAACGTTTTACTAGGAAGTGGTAGGCCAAAGTTTCTTCTATGTTTTTAGTTGTAAAGCTCAAAATTCATTTGAAAGCCATGTTAATTTTAGGTAAAATTATTCTTCTGAAATGCAATAATTCAGGTTTTTTTCTTATTATGTAATATATTACCTTAGTTTAAAAATAGCAATTTGACAAAGGAAAACCAACGTTTAACTCTTGGAGATAAAAACGATGTATTTTCAAAGATACATGAAAAAACATATTTGTGTGTTTTTGCAAAACCTTATGAAGTATAGTCAGATAACTTAATTTTTTTTACTTAACACATATAATAATTTATTACTCTGATCATAATACTCAGGTAGCCTAGTTTATAGCAGCACAATTCTCAATAGACAATGAACTAACCTAGGTGTGTATCATTAGATAAATGGATGAAGAAAATGTGGTATATATACACAATGGACCTTTACTCACTCCTAAAGAAAAACAAAATTATTTCATTTGCAAGAAAATGGATGAAACAAGACAACATCATGCTAAGCGAGATAGCCAGACTCAAATTCAAGGGTAGTATGTTTGCTCTCACACATGCAAGATAGAAAAAAAGGAAAGAAAATAGAAAATAGAATAACCAAGGTGTTGGGGAAGGAGGGCAAAAGGAGATAGGAGGTACCTGGGAATAAAATAGGCTAATTTATGCTATCTGCAGATAAGACTGTTATCACAATGAATCCCACTATTATGCATAATTATAATGGACCAATAAAAACACTAAAAAATAAACATACAATTATCAACAGTAAAACAGGTATTTGTCTTGATTCTATAAATTATATTTATTAATATATGAGCTATATGAAACATGTTGAATGAGAAATGCCAGCAGGAAACAGTATACAAAGCATGAGTTCATTTTTATGAAAGTCTATTTATATGTGAATAAATGTAGATTTAAACAAAAATAATAAATGAATATAATATCCAGAAATACCAATAGAATTACGAATGATTGATAAATGAATGAAGGTCTTTCATTGATATTCTGCAAAATACTGCATATCTTATTTGTGCATTAAATTAAAAGGTGGTACATGTTGCACACTAAGGATCAAACCATTCTTCTTGTTGTGACGGTGGTGATTTAAGTTTGAAGAAAACTGAGAGAGCAGTTGCTTAGAAGAAGCAGCCTAACGGTATTTCATGCATTAACTCTCAGTACATTTGTGCCTTCTTCATCAAGTTTCCACAACCCCTCCCTTCTCCTCCCTTCCAATGACTTCAGTTAGGTACTGCTACACAAACTTTAAAAATTTTGTTCACAATTGTGAACAATACACAATCTTTGAAAAAGTTTGCTTTTAGACTTCAAGAAGACTTCAGGGGAGAAGTGAGAAGTACCACAGGAAATTCTTAGTAATGCTATATTAAGTGAGGACTTTAATTTTAATTTAACACATGCTAAAATGCTGAATAAAATATGTGCCTTTGTAAAAATGACAGGGAAATGCAAAATTTTTTACTTAAAAAAATAATCAGTGTAAGAGAGAAAATGACATACATGTAACTATAATGAAAGGATTTCTGGCAAGTTGAGATAATAAAACAGTGTCCCACAAGAAGTCATTTTAATAATTGAGAATGAAATTAAAATTTTAATAACCATTTTCTCATTTCCCTATGTGCCATATAAAAGTGGCAAGTAGATTTGGGACAACCTAACATTATTTGAAACAATAAATCAGAGAATTTAGCTGACATGTATTTTTTTAAGGAGAATATTTTAAGACATTGCTTATACTATGTGTTTATCGAAAAATTTTAATGATATACCTGGGTCAGAGGAAACTTCAGATGGCAACAAGAACTATGCTGTATATACCTTTTATATTCTACTAAAAGCCAATGTTTATAATGCTTTCCCCAAAAGTGATAAAATAGCCAAGGAAATAAGTACTCAAGTTAAATTATTATAGTGATAAAAACAGAAACCAAATATTGGAAAATCATATTCTTCATTATTTATAAAAGATTCCAAATAACTGCTTATTGTACCTTTATTTACTCAATTTTATTGCTACAAAGTAGAATGATGGAAAATATAACCTTAATCAACAGAAGCTTTACTTCCACTATTTGGCTTTTAGACTTCAAGATAGAATATTTTATATATTAAACTTTTTGAAAATAATTGTTTTAATTATTCACACACTGTTTAATTACATAGAGTCAAAAACTTGCCACTTAAATCACTAGGACAGGGGCAGCCTACTGACCAACACTTGGCAATGTATACTTCCAAATGTTTAAATTCCATTTTCATCTCTCAGATAAATTGTCACCTACCTACTATTCCAAGTAGATTAAGTATGAATTACCAAACTCCAGACCCAAGAAGAGAAGTTAAAATATATTTCTCAACAATGGAGCAAGACACTTCTATGGATGGTAAGATTCAATGATTTAAAAACAAAATAAGACATTTTCATTAGTCATTGGTTGAGTCAATTTACATCATTCATATTTAAAAGAGATTTTAAAGAAATCAGTTAAAATTTAGCATTTTGTTTGCATTTTTTGTTTTATGCAACAGGGGCATTATAGTTCACAACTCCAGGAGAACCATTCTTATTATATTCAATTTGAATTGCAGTCCTGGAACTATTCAATAAGATGGGATTTAACCAAGCACAAAATTCATAATAAACTTTTATTAAATCATATGAACATAAAGACATGTAAGGAATAATAAAACCCTGGTAGTATGTGAAAATTATACTTATTTCAAATATTTTGGAAAATAAGACAGAAAGGTTTTCTCTCTCTGAAGAGTATAATTTTTCACTTCTATCCCGGTAGCAGAAAGAGGTATGACTCGGGAGAGTATGAAGGTAGGCTGGTAGAATTTATCCAAGTTCTCTCTGAACTGAAAATGTGCCTCTAATTTTCAGATAATGCCCAAAATAAAGACCCCATTTCCCAATCTCCTTCAGAAATAGGAACATATAGAAGACTAATTCTAGTCAAAGGACAAGAGAAGAAGAAAGATAGAGGATAATCTGGTATGAATTTTAAGGGAAGAGTGTGGATTTCTGGCTTGCTGTCCACCCTATTTGCTGGAATGTGATGTAATATTGGAGCTCTAAAGACCTTTTGCCAAGGAGTAACATAGAGGATAGGGAAAATGTAAGTGTTAGCAATGTAAGACAATGTAAGAGCTGGAAGGAGCATAATTTTGTGACAGTCAGGAATACCACAAAAGGCCAGGACCACCTACCTCTGCAACTTAATGTATGACAAACACTGATTTCTACCTTGTTTTTAACAGCTGCTCTATAGTATTTTATGTGGGGGGGGGGGTGTAGGGGAGCAGGGTTGTACTTTTTTTCTTGTACCAGGAATTGACTCCGGTGTGCTTAGCCACGGAGCTACATTTCTAGCCCTTATTTTGTTTGTTTGTTTCATTTTGAGACAGGGTCCCACTAAGTTTCTTAGGGCCTCTCTAAGTTGCTGAGAATGGCTTTGAACATGCAATCCTCCTGTCTCAGCCTCCTAACAAACCTGAGGTTACAGACCTATGCTAACATACATGGCTCTATATAGTATGTCTTAAAAATTTGTACATACATCTACTCTGATATAGAAGTGAATGCTGAGCTTGAAAACTTGAAATTAATTTTCTAGTGTATAGTTTCCTTCTTTTATGCCATCTTTGATTCGAAAGACACCTATATATAAACCAGTGGACAAAGTGATTTGATACATTTGGGGAAACTGCTGGTCAGCAAATGCACCAGACGTGATGAATGACATTACTACCCTATACTTAAATATAAAATGTATAATTAAAAAATCATCATAAATATTATATGAAGTTGAGCATTTTGACATCAGTGTAAGAATGAGTGAGTATACCTTTGAGTTATAATGAACTTTCAATCTAACTTTTCAATAAAGAATGTGTTCAGAAAGTTTGTTGCATTCTACATTTACATGTATTTGTTAGATTATATATTTCAGTAATTTTATGTTGCCTTACATTTATACACTAGTAGTGATAAAAACTATGTGCCAAAACTAAGAAAAATTCATCCTACATACTATAAAATGACTTAATAATATTTGTATATGATATAATAATGGGTATTATCAGTTTTATTTACATTGAAATCTATTGTCCTTAGTCTACTGGATCAAAAAATTTCTAATGCTTTCATTTTACATTATTTGGAAATGACAGGAAATCATATTTTATATATTTTAGTAAGAAAACAATACATCTTCACTTAATAGTTTCTTTGTTGGGTCTTATAAGGTATTTGTTTATAGTTTTGAAAGAGAATATATTCCTCTAATGTGGAGAATATTTGATTAATTAATATCAAATGTATCAGATGTCTTTTGTTCTTTTTTCAGAGCTTTCTAAGAACATAGTGTTCAAAATTTCATTTTAATTTGACCTATTAGGGCATTAGTTGAGGATGATGCATATGGCAAATAGTCTCCATTCTTATACACTCAACAGTGTATATATCTGAAATGAAGAAAGAAAAATATAATAGCTTTGGACAAAGTTTGTATACACATAGGACATTAACATTGTTTCTCCTGTTTGACTAATCACAAACATAAGGTTACATGGAGTTTAAGCTGTGTCATAATTTCAAAAATGTTAAAATGTTGAAGGGATGGGTTAGTAAAAGAATCAGGAAATTTGTTTTTATAAACATTTGTCTTATTTTATGCATAAAAGTTGATTAAATTAATCTTGACCAAACATCTAATTAGAATAGAAATGTATTAGAAAGGAAAATTAGAATAGTCATAGTCACTAGATCCACCAGCCTTTGAACTCTGACTTGATCCCACCAAATATCCATCAGTGAAATCTCAGAATAATAACCAATAACCTTCTTAAAGACTAAACCTTCCTAAAACAAAGTTGCACAGTGAAAACTCTGTGTCAATTTGAATTAACTATTTGACCACATAATGTGTTTCTGGACCATAATCATAAACATCATTCAATTGGTTCCTTGCAAAGATCTTTAGATTTACTGAAGCCCGTATTACATGAGAATAAAATTCATTTCATATTTCCTCACCATTTCCCTTTTATTCCTCTGTAACATGCATGCTCAAAATAAGATCACAATTGATTTTAAGAATAAAAGCATCTTTAGAGGTAAGCCATAAGCCAATAAATGCTAACCAATCCAGCCATTTTAGTCAATAGTCATCATATCAGTAGGACCTCTGTGTTTTTCAGTTCCCCAAGCAGTGATGTGTAAAAACGTCAAGAATGTTGAGCTTTAAGGGGAAACACTGTTGATGCTTGCTATTTTCACAGCATTGTAGATCACTCAAAGTTCACAGCATGTGAAACAATGCAATCTGTTTTTCATACATCCAAACTAATTACATGCTGACTTCTCTGCAGTATTGTTATAGCTGAGAATACAGGAAAACAACAACAAAAATAGAGGTACACAAATAATGAAGGCCATGTTAATGAGCTAAGACTTAAAACATATGTATAGTCACTGATTCTTCTGTTTCAGAACTATCAAACAGAACAATCAGGACACTTATTTTAATTTCCAAATGAGAATAAATGTTATAGAATTCAAGATGTTAACAGGTTATAATAGACCTCAATTCTGGTTGTAATACTAAAATTATTTCCAGCTTCCTTTCTACAACTTGTCATAGGAAATCTAAAGCAGGTTGATAGATCTGAAATCGCATATAATAATGCTAAAAAATAAAATTATATGCCTTTATAGAATATAATCCAAAACAATAAACAACTGTGTTGATGACAGACAAAGCTTGGATGTATGAAAAAATCTGTTGCAAATGTAGGATTTTCCTGTCACAGGATCATAATTGGGAAGGAACAAAAAATATTTTTTCTAGAGAAAAAAAAAAACTGGATAGAATTTGGAATTTGAAATACGGAATTTGAAAGTGATTTTAAAGTACTAAGTCCCAATTTGCAGTAACCAGTTTCCTTTGACTTTCTATCACTTCTACATTCTCAGTCAACCTACACACTGACATCAGATCTCTTCACTCTAGAGGTTCTAACTCCATGAATGTTCAGGAATGGGTAAATCAATCTTGGTTGGAATACAAAACACGACTCTAGGAATCAGGGGAGAAAAGATTGACTCTGGCCTTCATCTATTGGGGAATTGCCTCAAACATAATACCAGACAAAATAGATGCTAAATGTGCAAGTTCAACTTCAGTTACACCTCTAGTAGATATTATTGAAACTTGAATCTTGTTAGCTTTCTAAGATTGTTTCCTTTTACAATTGTTTGCTACCTTTTAGAGTGATGAGTAACAGGTGATTTTGTTAATTAAAAAATACTCCCATTCATTGACTTGATTTCTTTTTAAAAGAATGCAGATATAGTCTTATTGAATATCTACTATATGTCAAACATGAAGCCAGTTGCTGGGGATACAGAGATGAATGAGATATTTCTATTCTCAGGGACACATGGTTTGGTGGAGAAGACAAAGAGATATAAAACTAACTCTAATATGATATGGTAAACGTTATACTGAAGTATAATTAAACACAATGCAAGCACAGATGGCATGATTAATTCTGTGGGGGAGGAAAGTCAGGCAATTTTGTGAGTGTGTATGGGAAATGCTATTTTTAAAAGCATCAACTACACATTATTAACAGATGATTATATCTGAGTCTTGGCACAAATCTATTTCTGAAAATGTGGCACACTCTGAGAAGAAAACACAATTAATTTCAACATTTATTAAAATATCTGAACAAATAGCAAAACCAAATATTCAAGAAATATCAGTGTCCTAATGTTCATTGCAAGCAAATATTCAGTGATATAAATTTTGGACAGCATGTTGAAGTGCCTCCTAATTTGATACAGTCATTTCTATGACTTGTTGTCTTCCCACATTTACAATCTTAATCTTATATAATGTTTTTCCAAGGAACTAATCTTTATGTTTTACTTTGACCTCACTCAAAAAGTTGATATCCTTTTTTTTTTTTTTTCAGTATGCAGAGATGCACAATGTGTTAAAGACCAGATAGGCTAATCCTTATAGTAAGACAATTACTAAAGTGGAGGGAAGTCATATTACATTTTATGACCTCAAGTCTCATTTTCATTTTCACCCATGAGGACTGTGTTAGGGTTCTTCTGAGAAACAAAACCAGTGAGATAAATACAGACTTATCTTTAGATATCTTTACCCATGTTTTTAGATATGGAAAAGGAGATTTATTATAAGAATTGGCTCACATGATTATGGCGGCAGGTAAGTCCCAGGATATGCCATCTGCAAACTGGAGGGCCAGAGAAGCTCTCAGTGTAACTAATTCTGAGTTCAAACACAAGAGAACCAGAGGAGCCAAAAATGAGGTTAAACGTAGTTACAAAGTACTTAAGGGGTACATGCCAGACAAGGTGAGGAAGTGTATACATTATAAAGTGAGATTTGTAAAATTGAGTTGAAAATTAATAGAAAAATACAAAAGCACAAAATGTACATCATATTTACAACCATTTGCACTTCATGCTCATTATTTAAAAAATGTTAACTATAGAAAATGAAAAAATAAGAGTTTTAATAACTATGTGATTAAATTGTTTTCAACAGTTAATACAAAGTAACACAAAAATAGTTTCTCCTTATATTAACCAGAAGTTATAAAGCCAACACAAATATGCAAAAGAGTGTGTTACTGTATTTATTTCTGAATGAATCTTTCTATGAATTTGGTATTAGAAAGAAATGTTTGAATGTCACACTACTGTGAAGACTGCATATATGCTACTAGGAGTTATGCCAAGTTTGTAGTTGTACAAGTATTTGTACATACGTTTCGAAGAAATGTGTTATATTAATTTTAACATAATCTCTAATTTATTAGTAATCAACTATATGCAAATATATAGAAATCAAGAGTTCTTCCTAATAACAAATGTCACGCTAGTTTTTAATCATCTGTGGAAATCTTTAGCTGACCACAGTGCCAGCATGACTAAAGCCTCAAACATTATGTTTCCTTACACACAAGATGCTATTTATGACTTATCATTTTTAAAATGGTTCATATACTATGACTCTGAGGCAGAATGTGCCCATGTATACTCTTTCAAAGAAAATAGATTGTGATTGAGCAAGGATGTCATGTTGAAGTTGGACATTTGCATTTCAGAGGACAGTATATCAATGTGGAACTGAGTATTTGTTTACCAAAAAGATTATGTCTAGGGATGGAGATTTGCTAAATATTAATATAAAGGTAAACACTAATGTGGCTAAAATTGATGAAAGGCCATAAGAAGATTAAAGACAGGAATTTGGGGCATATACAGTTTTATAATAGAAGAAGAAGAACCAAACACAACAAAATAAATACAAAAGTAGAATGGAGTGGGATGAAAAATAGGAGAATTCATGAAATGAATTATAAAGAGAAATGAGACATATTTGGAAAAGAAGGATTAGCTTTCAAAAGTGTAGAACTCAGAGGCATAATTTATTCCTAGTGAATGATAGGTCCATGAAGAATTGAAGACAGATGTTCTTAGAAGATGTTTAGGACCAATAGATGAAGATGTTAAGTACTATTCTAAAATAACTTGTTACACCACAGAGGAAAGTTGTAAGTTGGAGAGGACAGAAAACAGCAATGACAATGAGGACAAAAACAAGCCAAAAAAGCCAAAATACAGGCACTTGAAAGAAGTTCTCAGTAAAGTATATAAGGAAACTGATTGATTTTAGGAACTAAATATCAAATAAATAAAACCATGGGATACAGTGCACAGAATACAACATGAGAAAAGAGAAGAACAGAGAGGACACACAGCAGAGGATCAGCACATTACATGTTCCTTCATGGAAATGTCTTTGACTTTCCAATTAAAATAAAGATCTAAGTCATTTATTTAAGACATAAAGAATAGAGAAAAGTGTGAGAAATTGGACAATTACTATGTCAATTGGTTATATATTCTAAAAAGTGCTATTTTATACCCAGTGGTACTAGAAAATAATTTGACAAGTATGATTATAGATCCAAAATTAAGCAACTTCAAAGTACTTACTTTGAGGTTTGCTAGAATTTTAAAAGGAATGGGTGATTCATGGGTTAAAAAAAACATAACAAAAAGGAAACAAACAGTATAAATTTCCTGTTTCTTCTCTCTCCCCCCAGAAATGATTATCACTTAATATGGTTATTTCTAAAGTTTTTGCAAAGTTTTACCTTTGCATTTGCCTTCTGAGGATATAAAACCAAATTAAAAATTAGATGCACTTATTTGGAACTAATTGGATGCTTAACATTTATTTTCAGAAGAGTGTATGGAAATATTCCTCAACATTGAGAAATATAGAAATCTTATTTAATTATGCAACTCTCCTTAACCCATTTATCTAATTTTCCTCACGAAAAGTGACAAGAATTGTGAATCAGAAAAATTATCCATCATCTCATGGGTGATAGAAATACAATGTTTCTATGAACACACACTCAAAACCCAAAAATATCTTTGACTCATAATCTCCCACAGATTTACCATGTCTTCAGCTTTTGCCACATCTCCTTCAACCACTGTATTCTATTTTTAATACCATTGCTATTTCTCAAACACCCACAGTAGCCTTTATAACTAGTATATTTTTCTCCTCCTTTCTATACTATTTCATGGATAAATCTCTTTGAATTATCCCTCATACCATGATAATCAATTAAATAACAACTAATTCTAACAGTTTGGGCATGTATCCTGCTCATTCATTGAAGATTCCTATAATCACTATAGCCATCTTTTTTGAAAATTTTCTGAATTTTTATATTTTTTTTGTCTTTTATAAGGTATTTTATTATAATTATGTACATACATTTAAACATTCCAAATATGTGGGTGAATATTTACTTCTTTTTTCATGAAAGTGGTTGATAGTTTATTAATAATAGTTGTTTTGGTTTAGAGCTTTATAGTTATAGATAATAGTTGGGCTTATCCTCACAAACTCACACATACATGGAATTAGATTTCAGTTCATCATGCCCCTGCTTTTCCCTCCCATCTTTCTTCCCATCTCCCGTCTTCCTCTACTCCATTAGACTTCTTTTTGCTCATCTATTAATTTATATTTGATTGGTTCTTTCTACCCAGGCATACAGGTGAAGTTTCTTGTCATAGATTTATACATGTACTTAACATGATTTTAAAAGAATTCATTCTGCATTGCCTTTTAATGTTACTTTTATAAGTAAAGACTGAAAGCATGAACAGCAGACATAGGCAAATTTCATAATCTCCTGCCTCAGTTTTCTTATCTGTGAAACCAGATAATTACCTAACTTTATAGGTAATTATAAGGAATCAAAGTAATCATAGATCATTCCTATCATTGTGTCAGACACATTATAAATACCCACACAATGATAGTTAAAATGATGACAATGATTACTTTGCAACATTTTTAATACTTACTGAATGACAGTCATTTAATAATGAATTGCTTTCGATCTTGCAGATCCAGTTACTGTTTTTGTAAAATCAAATGTAGACAATGGAGGAATATAATAGGCTTTGAAGACATTCTTGAACATATATTGCAGGGAAGTTTAACTTATATAGTAGTCCATAGAAATCTAAGTATCTGTGAGTTTCAATTACTCCATAAAAATTATTTTTATAGTGATATTGTTGCACTATTTTTTAATCATGTTGACATTTGCAACAATTCTGTAAAAACAATGGTGGGTAAAATGACAGCCTTTAGCAAGAAATAACTTAGTAGAACAATGTGGCATCATGACTTGAAAAAAATATTTAATCCCTGAGCACGTGTGGGTTTTTTTTTTTTTTTAAGTATTCTAGGGGTGAAATGGAACAAATACAAAAAGTACATCCTTTGCTGATTTGTACCATGGTTTTCTGGGTTGTTGAAGTGCAAGCTAAGTTAGTGGCATTTGTCTTCAACATTATTTATTCCTTAAAGGAATACATGGTGGATGAAATCAAAATTAAACAAAGGTATGTGGAAGATATATGCTTCAAATAAAGCACTATCACCCATGAAAAATTTCTATTTCAAAGATATAAATCAGCAAAAATTTAAATTTCTGACATTTTGACTCTGCTACTGTTAATTTGAGGGCTTCCTAGCTTGCACAGTATTTTCTAATTTAGCAATATTCGATATTACAGAATCCTATTAAGGTAAAAGATGTATTCAAAGAGCACGGTAAATCAATGAATTTTAATGTAAAAGTACACAAAAAGTTTATTGGTATATTACAAGGGTCAACAATGCAATTAACCATTTAAAATCAATACATGTGGGCTGGGGTTGTAGCTCAGTGACAGAGCTCTTGCCTAGCAAGGGTGAGGCACTGGGTTCGAGCATTATCATCACATAAAAATAAACAAAATAAAATCATGCTGTTCATCTACAACTACAATTTTTTAAATCAATACATGAAAGTTTTAATGAATTCTAAAAGTATTATAGATATATCTGATAACTTGAGTAGTGATGGTATTAAAGGAGTATGCTTATGTCTAAAATCAGGAAATTATATGTATTAAATATGAACTGTATCTTTATATGTCAATTCTACTTAAAGGAGCTTAAAATTAGAATACTCACAATTTTCTGAAAAAGCTATTAACACACTTATGCTCTTTCAAATTTATAAAACGGCAGGCAGATTTTATTTCTATGCTCAACTAAATATCATAGTGTCACTAAGTGAATGCAGAATCAGAATAAAATGAGACTGTCTTCTATTAAGGCAGACAACAAAGATATGCAGAAAATCTAATACAAAATGCCACTCATCTTGTTTACAAAATACACACATGCTTATATTATTTTCATTATATATTAACATGGAATGGCCTTGTTGTTTTATTTATAAATGAACTGATAAATATTTATAATTTCTCTACTTTCTAGAAAGGTGAATATTGAAAAATATAACCTATATAAACAGAATCCCTTTGATGTTCTAAATATTTTTTGAGAGTATAAAGGTGATTAGACTAAAAACTCTTGAGAACTGCTGCCCTATTGACAAAGATCAATCGATAAAATAGTCTAGGAAAAGATGAACAACTCTGGAGAGTGTCTTAAAATAATACCTTATAGTTCCTTACCACTGTCTTTGGAAAGATTTATTTTCTAAGGTTCATTTGCAATGAAAAGTGAATGGACCAGAAAAAAATTAGAATTTATTTTAAAAATCAAACACACAATTGTGGAATAGAAAAACACATAATTGTTGAATGAAATCCTTATTCCTAAAGGTAGAAACTCATGATACATGTTCTCTGAATCCTGCCAGTCACCAAATGATGATATTGGCAAAGATGTTCACACTATTTTGATTTTTTCAGTTTTAGGATATAAGTATATTAAAAGAATAAGGGATAGAATTTTCTGAAGAAATAAGATAGTTTATGTAAATCTTTTCTCTTTCAATTATCATTGAGTCATAACCAGTAAACTTCATTAATGAACTTTTTGTTACAATACTACAAAACCCATATTTTCATTTTATCATATTATACTTTGAAATAATTTTTTCTTAGTCTTTCTTATGTCCAGGGTGGCAGATGGCACACTGGTTAGGTGTGATCCTGAAAGAACAGGACAAAATTAACACATTTGGCTGGAAGTCATTTCAGGAAGCCAAGCTTGGAGGTGGGCAGCTGGACACCAAATTTATCAAAAACCCAACAACAATAGAAACTAAGACTTCCACTAAAATCACAAATGCTCAATGTTTAAGGAAGTTCTTATAATCCACTTCACTACTTACATTTTGCCTTAATAATCACTTACATTTGGAGCATTAAATTATTTATACAGTTTTTTGTATTAAGAAAATAACAAGCAAAATTGTATCCACATGAGAGGAAGGTAATAAACTTAGAAAATGTTAATTAGTAATTCTAAAATCCGTCCTTCCACTCACTAGGATAGAGAAACAACTTGCCATAGGTTAGATAAGGAAATATAAAATATCCCCACTTCCTAAACTAACAACATTTTAACATGAATGATAAGACTTATGAAGTTGTCATAAAAAGTGCAAAATAAGCAGTCTTTGAATAGAAGACCATATAATGTGTCAAGTATATGGGAGAGGTTAACTATCATGATAGAACATTATATAAGACAATCCATTTGTGGTAGGCAATCAGTTAATACAGGTGGTGAAAAGGAACAGAGGAAGGTCATTTGAGGTGAAGATGCATAGCCAAAGACATCAGAAAACAGATTATTCTCATCAAAAGATATGCATATTGCATCTTTCTGATTACACTATTAAAGAGCCCATGGACAGATAAACTTCTAAAGGTATGAATTGAAGGTAACTATTCACATTGTCTTCTCCTAATTTCACATGGGAGCAGAAGAATGGTAGGCATATTTGTAAATTCTTCATTCACAAGAATGAATAAGGACTAATTCAGCATTTATGTGTCCAGATATATTTTTTCCTGTTGATTTTGTAAAACATTTGCAAAAATGATTCAGTCTTTGCATATGCCTAGGAGATATATAGAGATAGATAAATAAACCACATGCATATATATAGTTTTTGTTCTTTCTAATAAAAATAAAAGTGAATTTGACAAGGTGATAAATTATGCAGTTTAAAAATCCTTAATAAAACTTTTCATATTAGGTATCTTAAAGACACTAAAGAACATAATTCACAAAAGAAGTACTTATAGTTATAAGTACATATCTAGTTAGGACCAATTGTTAAATCACTTTCCTATCAGAAAGTATCAGCTATATTATATTCCAGAGTATGGAAATACTGAAACTGAAGTATTTGAAATACAAATATCAATCTAGAAGCTTTAAAATAATTTTCAAATAATGACATATGATAATTTTTCACCCTTGCCTAAGTGGGATAAATTCTTAGTCATTCCAAGTATTCCTGAAACCACAGAGATGTGCCAAATTTCATATATTCTTGTTTTATCCCTAATACCACATACTGATGTAAACAATATATGTCTCCAGAATCAACAATGAGATCTCAATTTTAAAGTCTTAAAGTCATAAATTTTTCAAGTTTCTGAAAGTCATTATTAATAATAACCTTTTCAGGCAGTCATGTATTTTTCAAGTTTCTAAAAGTCATTATTAATTATAATATTTTCAGTCATTGTAGAATCAAGTTATTGTGAGTTTATAGCAAACATATGGATATAGCTATATACTTACAACAACAGGAATAATATTTAAATAGAAAATCAAATTATGATATTTCAGGTATACAAATAAATTGTTAATACTCAAGGCATATTGAAAACATTTTCTCATTCTAAATTAAATATTTTCACATAAACAGTTATAGTCTTTCTAGAGCTTATTAAAGTGTCTTTAATATTAAATGTTGCTATTAACCAAACCAACATTTTAATTCTGAGTGTTCTTATTGAAGGAATAGAGTTAGTTTAATGAAAGGTAAGGACATTTAGAAATAGGGTCAATGTCAAAATGATATACTATGTCCAACTTGGTAGTTAATATGAAAAGGAGTATATTATTTGGAAACAGTTTTATTACATTTGTGTGTGTGTGTGTGTGTATACACATTCATACATACTGGGGATTGCACCTAGGGACACTTTGTCACTGAACTACTTCCTCAACCCTTCATTTTTTTATTTTGATCCAGGATCTCAATGAATTGCTGAGGATGGCCTCAAACTTGGGATCCTCCTGCCTCACCTCTTGAGTAATTGGGATTATAGGCGTGTACCACAACCCCTAGCAATTAGGCTATTAAAAAAGATAGTGCTTATAAGCATTCCAGTCCTTGGTATTACTTACTGGCCACTCCAATCCAGTATAGCCTCATCATAAATAGATTATATTTTCAAAATCTCTGCTTACAAATTAGGTTATATATAAATTTTCAGTGGACATGCATTTCGGGGGGAACCCTATTCAATCCAATAGTGTTAATGATTTTATTTAGCTAAATCCCTCATATATATTTTAATTTTAATTCATAGTAAATCTTATAATTTTTTTTCTGGAAAAAGGGTAAAATTAAATCATGATTTTTGAAATTGAAGTATACTCAATCTATCATTGCTCAAATTTTCCTTTTGTGGACCTTAATGTTACTGGATACAAATTAGTGTTAATTTATTAAAATACACCATGATAAAATGCAATTGTAAAAATATCACATAATTTCACCTCTGATATTAGCCATAAAAATTGTAAAAAATTCTGTTAAGTATTGTTTAAACTAAGCCTTCTTTATTGACTACTGAGCATTTCCCACAATGACTAATTATCTAGTTTTCTAAGGCATCATTTATATAGTGATATTAACTTACAGCTTCAGAATCTTTGACATTCCCCTCACTTATAAGTAAGGCCAATCAGACCCAAGTAACCCTGTGGATCAGGCCTGCTGCAAAATGAAACCAGCCCCTACAGATTCAGGCTCCAGATCTACACCACAGAATCAGTCTCTGTCTAGCAAGCCTGGATCCAGTAACTCCAGATTCTGGACTATCCCCAATTTCAGGTTTACAGCCATCAGTCCAATACCTGAGTACATGGCCTTCATGTTGGCCTTTATTGATACAGCCTGTAGGTATGGCCAGTGCAGACTAGCTCTTGTTGACCCAATCAGTATGTCCACTCTAGTGAATTCAGGTGCCGACCCATTTCTAAAGATCAAGCACAAGGCTAGACTGATAAGGACTCCAACCACTAGTAGTCCTTATACAGTCTGTTACAGATAGCCTGCCCAAAAAACTCTGCATGGGCTGGTTGGTAAAGGGCATTCCCAAACATAACCAGTCTATAAAGAAGGAAATAAGTCTCTATTTCTTCAAATGCTCAGATACCATGGCATAGCTATGACAATTGAGAACAAAGAAACATGAAATCACCAAAGGAACAAAATGAAGCACCAGCAACTGATGCTAAAGAAATAGAGATGTATGAACTGCCTAACAAAAAATTCAAAATAATCATTGTAAGAAAGTTCAGCAAACTTCTAGAGCTGGAGTCAATATTCACTCATTATTTATCTGAGTGGGTTGTTATTAATGGCTGGGCTTATTTATTTGATAAAGTAAGGTTATAGTACTCTACGTGACTTCTGAAGCTAAGAAATAGAAGGACAGGCAACTTCCAAACTTGTTTTCTAGGAATGCATGCTGTTGAGAATCTCCCACTCAGAACTCAGTTTTCTTCCTCTAAATCCCCCAAATGTACATACTCAATTGACAATTCTACCTGTTCCTGACCTCTGAATCATTTCAGTCCAGGTGTTCAATATATGAATTAAGGTATCTCTAGATTAATACCATCCAAAAGGTACTTTCTATATGCCAGTATTTTCTAAATAGGTAGCTATTGTATTTTTCAGTAAGTCATTTAAAATATAGATAGTGTGACTGAAGAATTCAATTTTTAATTTCATTTAATTTTAATTAATATAAATTTAAATTTTAATAATGCCTCCCCTATTGGATAGTAGGCAGATAATTCTTTTCCTTACCCATTTGCATTACCCTGTGCTGATCATCAGGCAAAGGCAAGACATCTGCTTTACTTTTTCTGAATTCATGAGTTTTCACAAGTGCTTTTGCATTATGCCACAAAATTTGGAGTAGTTCATTATGTAGCTATAGAAAAATAGATCAGGACTCCAGTATTTTAACATACTGTACTACAAAAACAAAAACAAAACAAAACAATAAGGCTCATACAAAATTCTGTGTGGCTTACTTTCCATGTGATGCAGGAAAGATTTTTCTGAAAAAAGTATTAGAAATAACTCTTTGTTAACGAGTTATTACACTTGATAATCTAACACTTATAATGAGTGAACTATCTCCTGTCTTTGTGATTCATTCCTGAAGCACGGTGTTTAAGCGACCAAAAGAACGATTATAATTTCATTAGTTAAGTAAAGATCCTGACTACTTTATAATGCAATATTCCATTAAAATGAAAAAATATTGAAATAATTATATTAACATAATCATTTTAAATAAATAGAAAGCGATGCATACCTACTTTGCTAAAAATTGATCAAAAAATAAAACATTACAATAATTCCTTATATTCCTTGAAGCTTTTTACTCCTCTTCTCTCAAAAGGAAAGAAAAAAAAAGGTGTGATTAGTTTACCATTTAAGGTTTCAGTGTGGATTATTAAGTCAAATATCTTTCTTTCATTTTTGATGTATTCAGTAGATAAATTGAAGGTATCAGAGAATAAATTAGCAACACAAATCAGCAACTTCCCCATCTTCTGGCAGCTTGACAGCTTTGTTATGGTTTAGCTTCCCCAAGGATAGTCTCAGCACCAAGATATTGATTTGCACCACTGCACTTTTCTTACTAATTATTACCAATGCAGTCCCTCCAGTTAATCAGTTCATCCTCACAGTAAGATTGGCCTTCAGTTTAAATTCATTATGCTGATAAGTGACAACATCACAGCTACATGACAACCACTTTAATTAAAAATAATTTTGATGAAAACTATTGTAAGCTTAAGTGTACCAAAATATCCCCCAAGAACTCAGGCTTTCATTGATGTATGGGATTCAACAATTTCTGACTAAGTTGTGAAAAAGATATTCCTGTTTAATAACATTTCTCTTGAGAACCATATCATTAAGAATGACCCCGTGAGAAAACTGATTAGGAAAGCTGTCAAATTCACTGAATTTTTTCCTAATGTATGGCCATGTTATTTGAGATGTAATGAGAGGAGGTGGGAAAGTAAAGAATGCTGTTTTAAATGATTTAGTAAATTTCTCTCTGATGAATATCTCTGGGAAGATGAATATCCTGGGAACAGTGTTCTACACAGGGGATATAAAAATGCAAAAACATTGAGTTATTTGCTCTTTACATGTATTATTTAATGTAATTCTCATATAACTCCTCTATGAGTTTGGTCTCAATATTATTTTTAATTAATATTCATTATCTGCTTGAATATCCAAGGTGAGGTCCAAGATTATATAAATAACTTGCAACTTACCTAAGGTTACATAGATAGTATATTGCAAAATCTAAATTAAAGTTAGCTTTTAAAAAATTTTAACTTAGTTTATTGTGTTAATCAAAACGTAAAACCGTGAGAGACAGACACAAACAGCAATAAAGACACTATTCAAAATATACTTGATTGTTATTATTTTTTTAAATATTTATTTTGTTTATTTATTTTTTATGTGGTGCTGAGGATTGAACCCAGTGCCTCACACATGCAAGGCAAGTGTTCAACCACTAAGCTACAACCCAACCCCTATACTTGATTATTTAATCTGGACTAGAGACAATGTTTCTAGGTTTGAAAAGCTATGTACTAAATAGTTAAACTAACTGAATTATGAAAAGAGATGAATAATTATAATTATTTATTTAACTAATAGAATGGTTTACATTGTAGGCTATAATTATTTGATGACTTAAAAATCAGTTCATTTAAATTTATTTTGGACTCCAACAGTATTGAATAAGGAATTGACTCAAAACATCTCAACATCAAGATGAGGCATGATTACAAATCTGAGTCTTATTGTCTTTTTTGCATCTTCATTAGACCACAAAAATTTAACAGTTGTATATGGAAATAAGAGAATGCCTACACTTTCAAACACATGGTAGTGGTACCTGACGCCTTAAGACCCAAATCTACATAATAAAGTCCAAAAAATCACTGCTTATAATTGAAATAATAAGGACATTATTTAATGATTTAATATTTATTTTGCTTATGACTATAAAAAATTAGACTAAACAATATACTTAATAATGATTCCATGTCAAATATTTAAATATCTGAATGTGTTCTATTTGTTAAGGAAACAACTTGGTAAAATATTTTAGTATTCATTAAAATGGTTAAAAAATCTGAGACTTTGATAAGATATCTTCTATTAAAATATCACCCAAATTAAATATTTTAAAATTACTGAATCAGTAATGCTGTTAGCAATTTCCAGGTACTGTGTATATTTATCACAACAACCTAATTATTAATGTTTAAAGATAAATTAACTAAGAATCAGAGAAGTTACTCATTAATGAATTCCTTCCTAGTAAGTAAAAAGTGATAAAATTTCATTAAAAACCATGTTTCTGATTCAGGTGACTATAAATTATTACATCACACTGTCCCTTATTTCTCATCAGAGCTGGATTAAATAAGGTAACATCATTGTGTATTTTTTATAGTCAAGTTTGTTTATGGTTGTTATGTCCAAATAAACTATTATTTTATTCAAATATGAGTTCCGCACTGATTATACATTTGAAAATTATACTGTTACATTCATATTGCTGAAAAATAAAATTTTACTTTTTAAGGTATTTTATAACAATTATCTTACAAAATAGTGACTTTACAAAAGAAACTCATCAGAATTCTCCTAGCATCAAAAAAATTGTGCTACAGATTATTTCTTTGAGCCAAAATTCATCAAGGACAAAAGAATAAGAACAACATGTATTAAAGAATTAAGAGTATTACAAGTATAAACATACATATTAGGTACATATCCAGCCTCTTTAATGGATATCTAATAATATTTTTGATTGAAACTAATTAAATTTTAATGGATAGTTTATCTTGATTAGTAATTTTTAATTTCTGTTTTAAATCTGATCATTTCTAATATAGCCTCATGTAGTAGTAATGAAAGGACAGAGAAATCAAACTCAACTACTTTGACCATTAGTGCTACTTTTCACAAGAACTGGAATAAAAGTTGATCCATATTACCTTTGGTTTTGATGAAATTCCATTGATGTTTGCTGATTTTGAAAGAGAATATGTATTTAAAGAAGTTTAGACTTGTATTATATGCAAATACATATTTTGAGTAACTAACTTAGTAGGGACTTATAGACTAAAAGATCTAAAATGGGTCTGCTGGGAATATATAGCTCAGTGGTACAGCACTTGCCTAGCATGGGTGAGTCCTTACGTTCAATCCCCAGTATCACCAAAAACTAATAAAATAAAATGAAAGATCTAAGAAGCTAAATTTAAAAAAACACAATTTAAGGATTAAATATATTATAAAGTAAATAGTCATAAATATTGTTTGAGTGGAAATAAAAGAAAAACAAATCTTAAACATACCCACTGGAATAATTGGAATCTACATTTTTGTAAAAATACATATTTATTTAATGTATCAATAATATATACACTACAGAATTTTTGGTATTATTCCAAGAGGGCCTTTCATTAAAAGAGACAGTTGTAGACATATTACAACATGCTACATTACTACTACAGATCTTTTCAAATAAAAGAACATCAAAATTGAATGGCTATAAAAGAATAAGATCAATCAGAAACTCAAGATCCAAAAAGTCACATTTTACAAATGAATGACACACATGCCCTCCTTACTTTCAAAGCCAATCCTTCATAAAGGGCACACACCTGCTTTCTGAATCACCAGTGTCACAGGGCACAGACTTTATTGGATATCTAGAGAATAATTATCTTTTCAATGGCAAATGTTATAACCTTCAATTCCTAATTGTCAAGGGAAAGCTTAAATTTCACTTCATACATAAATTCATATTTTCAGAAATTCTCAAGTTATATTACAAGCCATATTAACCTTTGGTGAAAATCAAGTGTATTTATCACTTATATGTGACTCTTAGAAATTAATATTTACCAGAATATTCACAATATGTTCTTGAAATTGTTTATTTCTTGATAAAATGATGCTATTCCCATCCTTTATAATGTTTTGGAATTCAAGAAAAAAAGTAATTTAAAAACCGGGTTATCATATTACACACACACACACACAAACACACATACACACATACACACTTTTTTTTAACTTTTATATCTCTGAGCTAAATAGAAACCAACATAAAACAAAGCATTCTCCTTTCTGTCATATTTTATTCTGTAACTTTTTAAAAATGTCACTAAGAAACAAGAGGTTACAATTATTACAGTGTTAGGGTAAGCGAAATGGTCATCCCTTCTAATTTCACAGAATAGCGAACAAGTTGATTGCCTTAAGAAAATGGAACCTATATATACACAAAGTGTCTAAATCCTAAAATACTTTGTTTAAACAACGTATTTAGGAATATCCATGACCTAAATGAGAAGATACCACCTGAAACTAAAACTAAAACTG
Organism: Marmota monax; assembly: GCF_021218885.2. NCBI lineage: Eukaryota > Metazoa > Chordata > Mammalia > Rodentia > Sciuridae > Marmota > Marmota monax. The sequence continues at coordinate 20,019,599 of NW_026692907.1, forward strand.
GGTTTTAGTAAAATCAAAGCTACTATGCGTAGTCTTCTACTCCAGAGTTTTGTAATGTCAGAAAACCTAGTTAATGTTATCAAAATTTAAATTTCTTCATATCTAAAACAGGAATACTAAAAGCCTATCTATTGGGAAAGTCATGAGAAGTATTCTTATAAAACAGTGTCTCCTAAACACTGAACATCAAATAAAGGATAGAAGAAGGAGTTCAAAATTACATCATCTTGAATGCTATTTCCAGAGTCCTTTATGGGTGGGAAGTATTTGTGAAAATATACTAAAGTCATAATGAAAATAAGATGAAAAATCAATGACCTGAAGATAAGAGTAAAGGTCATAAAGGAAGTTTGCAGAAGACCTTCTTTGCATGGGACAAGATGAATCACTTTGATTCCAAGAAGGGAAGGACTGAAAGAAAACCATGATGATATTGCAATGCTAGAAACTGAGGAGAAACTGGCACTACATCTCAGCTTGGAGTGAAGGAGCTAAAAAATATTCTGAGGATGAAAATGTTTCATTTATATTTGAAGTATCTAACTTTGCTAAGCTAAATTTAGACTCTTCCTCTACTATATATACAAATCTTTCATCAAAGCAAGTTTTTTTTTTCCCCTTGTGAGACATGGGTTTGATGTGGTATGAATAAGTGCAGGTTCACAAAGAAGATGGGGTTACCATTAAAAAGAGTGGGGGGAGGGAAAACAATATTGGTAATTCATAAAATTGGAGAAAGATTTGTATTTCACAGAATGTGTTCTGCAATTTTAGCTAGGGTTATCCAGAGCACAAGGAAATAAGACTGCCCTGATCTAGAACACTGGCTTTACTGTTGGGTGTCCTTGGGCAAGTTATTAACTCCTCAGTGCTTCACTTTCTTCATCACTCTAATCAGTATGATAGCAGTACCTGGCAGATAATTTTAATGTCAGTGAGATTAGATTTGAAATGGTGGACTCTCCTCCTCAGTATGGGTGGGCATCATCCTGTCCTCTATTCTGTTGAGGGCTTGAATAGAAGAAAAGGTAGAAGAGGGAGGAATTTTAGTGTTTGGATTCCTGCTTACCTGCTTAAAATAGCACATCAGTCTTTTCCTGCACGTGGAATGGCTCCCACTGCTCAGGCCTCTGGGCTCAGGCTAGAATTACATCATTGTAATTTCTGGGTTCTTCAGCTAGCAGAAGGTAGATTGTAGGACTTCTCAGCCTCCCTAAAGTTATGAGTTAATTCCTCAAAACAAATCCCTTTATATTATGATGTAAGATATACTAAGTGACCTTGGGCTCTATAAAGCATCAAAAGGAAGTCTGGATACATCTATAGACCAAAGGGTGGTCAGAGACTTTTGAATTATAAAGCTCTCATGTTTTCATTCAGCTGTATTTCTTTGAGGAAAATGAAACTGAAATAGTTTAATCTGGGGCATTTTTTTTTAAGTTTTGTTGCTCACAATTTAGCGGGGGAGGTTAGAATTAGGGCAACAAAAAATAGAATAAGGGAAATATGACAAAAATTCACTTTCTTGAGAATAGTGCTCTCACTAAGTTGTTAATGTGTTAGTATATACAGGTTATTAAATCCTTAGTTTTATACTATTGAAAGTCATTACCAAATTTCTTTCCGAACTCCACTTGTCAAAAATCCTACAGAGTCTTGAAACAGAGTATCATTCCACAGGGCTTAATGCTTAAGCAAATTGATCCAGGAATCTGTAGTATTGGCTCTGATAGATTTTTTGTTTTATAAATATATAATTACATATATATATATATACCTACATATACACTTACATAAAATAATATTTTGTTTGTAAATAATATTTTTGCTATTGATAGCAGACCTTATTGTTTATTTTTTTTTAATTGGTAAGAATCTTATAATAAATTTCAAATTTTTTCAAAGTAAATAATTTGCATTTCCAGAAAGATAATATTTATTAAGACCTTTAGATCTTTATTGCAAAATTCATGTTTGAGTCTAAGAAAAGTAAGAATAAATCTTAAAATACACTTAACTAATTGTTAAGTCCTTGGGTATTATATTTATGTTAATCAATATATCCTTTTATTTTTTAAGGTTAATTTTTTATTTATAATGAAACACAATGATTGAAGTTTCTAAAACACCTGTAAAATTAAGATTTATTTAGAGAATTAGATTCATCTTCTCATTTCAAAGATTTCATCAAAAATAAAAAAATCTGTTCCAACAAGTAATGAAAATTACATTTCTAAATTCTTTATTCTTCTAGGACATTCTGCTTTTATCAAAAAGCAGATTTTGTACAATGAATAGTGTACTGTGTAATTTTTCCACTCAATCCCTTTAAGAAGTTAGTGAAATGAACAATCAATCCACATGATCTTTACACAGTTGCTCAGTACATTAGAATATATCATACAGATAATCACTAGTTCAGTGGGAGTTCTCTGATTGCAGAAGATTTAACTGTTTAAGCAACCAAATTGGGTAGGATACTTTGCAGATTTTACTGCGGGAAATATCACATGAATCATTTGCTAATGTAATTCTACTAAAGTAAGCAGTCCAAAGTTCACTCAAAGTTAAAAAAATCTTCTCAAGAATGAAGTTAACTAACTCCCTCAAAAATTCTCTTTGGTGTAACAAGATGATTATCAATTGCAAAATAATTATTTGTATCCAACATCTAACTTAAACTAAAAAAGCAGAACTCATTGCTACAAATGGGACCCAAAAGTTATTTTTTACAGTTTTGTTGCTAGAAATGGATTTACAGATAGAAGGTAAACCTAGTAGATTTCAAATGCATTTCCTAAGTCATCAAATGTGTAAATCAAATTATGATGTTCTTCATTACAAACATAAATTTGGATTTCTGCTTAATAAATATAAATGAAGCACAATGTTCTTTATCTAGTTTTGAAGTTCAGATTTCTGTGTAAAATAGTAGTCTTAGCCAGTCGTTTCCAACCTTATTTCTCTTATAATATTCACTCTGAACATGTCATATTCATCTAGTATAAAGCTGAATATTTATCTGATTTATCAAAGTTAATTTGAATTCTTATCCTATTATTTACAAAATTCTCTCAACTGTATCCAACTTCCTGTCATCCAAAATTTAATAAGCACACTCGTGTTTTAGCCTTGTAAATAATAAATTATATGAAATAATACTGATTTTGGAACTTCATCCTACTACCTATGATTTAACAAGCCCTTTTAGGTTAACATTGAGTTATTTACAAATAATATAATTAAGCTATCTTAATATCTGCCCTTTCCTAGCAAACTTCAGTATTTTTAAATGTTTTCTATGTGGTCTGTTAGGGTCAAGGAAGTATTCCCAAGGTATCAAGAAGTGTCTACATAGTGATTCATGTCCTGCCCAGAATAACATAACCAGTCCCTGACTAATGAATGCATGAAAGTTGTTGGCTAGAGGAGTGACTCAAAAAAGTGGGCAGATTGAAACAACTGAGATCATCTGTCTTTATGCACATTGCACATCAACTCCTTCCAACTTACTCTTTCATAGCTTCTTTTCACGATACTTGCCTTTCTACCCTTCTTTTCTTTCTTTTATCAAATAATTTTTATCCCTCTTTATTTTCTGATTTGCATCAGCTTCCTCACATTTAAGATGAGAAAATGGTAATACATATCTCAGTATTGTTCTGAAGACAAAGGAGTTCATATATAAAAAGTGCTTAAAACCATAGTAAGTGGTCTGTCAGTGGTTGCTATTATTATTGGTTTTATAATTGCTGTCATGTGATATCTTGTTCATTTTGATAGAATTCCTTCAACTTTCCTCCTGAATGACTTTATATTACCCAAAATGTATGAGACTGTAGTATTTTAAAAAATTTGTTAATTTGTGGGATCATCTACCAAAACAGTGAATAATTTAGGAACAGGGCACCGTGTTACATTCCTCCCATGGTCTTCTGAATATCATTAATTAGCCAATATTATTTTAGAAGAATAACAAACAGAAGAAATAAAGAATTAAATAGAATATAGAAAGTAGGTAGAATATAGAAAGAAGGGTGTTGTTTTAGCACAAATTTGATAAAATATTTGATAATTCACCAATAAACAATCTCATTCATATAGATGCAGAGAAAAATCTACTACACGCTGTCAATGAGCTGTACAAGTCTGGCTTCTTAGGGGAATTTTTGAAATAGCAAACAGGGCATACAGCCACTGAATCAGGATCTCTTAGAATGATCTCGCAGTCTTTTTTCGACAGGCACTCAAAGGAAAGTTTAATGCACAGACAGGTACACAAAGCATGTGAATGCTACACGTCAATCCACTCAGGTAAGTCCATTTGGCTTTCTTAGAGAGAAGGTGAGATAGAAAAAGGTCTTTTTTGATAGTTGAATGAGCTTTGTTACTGACCATCACCATGGCTATAACTATGTTTCATTCTGGCCTTGACAAACAATATCTATGAAATTGTGTGCTTTGAATGATGTGTAACTAATATATTTTCCCATAAGGTAATATAATAGAGTTTCAATTGTATCATGGGTTACTATTTTCTCATTTTTATCAAATATTGTTCCATGAAAAATAAGTATAACACAATCCATTTTGTAGGACTGGGCAAAGGAAAAGCAGAGGGACACAGATGACTAAAACAACATGGTCTTCATTCACTCTCATGTCTCATGAATTTCTCTCTTACCACATAGGACTGAAGGTAATTATCAAATCTCCCCTGAGATGCTTTTAATGCCTCTAGAGAAAACAACAAAAGGACATGAGACAGCTGAATTAAAAGAGCTACACATTAAAGTCTTAAAAATAGTCATGTAGCTATAAAGCTATATTTTAATTTCACAATTCTGATAGTTATGATAACTCATGTTTTTCACTAAATTTAGCAAATTTTGTAATTTGATTAAATATGGAAAAATACAGACATACTGAAGTACAGAGAAATGTAGCATTGCTTCTGTCCCCCAAAGAACTGAAACTTTACAGAGAAAATAACACCTCCATGAATATATATCAAGGTGTGGTTCTTGTTAAAAGCAATATTTAAAAGCTGAGATGGCCTTCAGGACAGAGTGGCAGTCCATTACTGTTGCCCTCATCAGGGAAACTTTTAGAAAGGAGATCACACTTCTTGGCCTAGAAGAGTGCCCTGAATATGAAAAACATGGGGAAGGATGTGAGGAGAAAGGTACACTGTTCATTCCAGTAGGCAGATGACTGTCAGCTAAGGTGTGGAACTCAGACAGGACATATGGTGTACACGTTGGGGTATAACACTGCATACCAGCTGAAACATGGACTGAATGTAAAGGTTGGTGGGTGAAGAATAACCTGGAGAGGCAGGTGTAGGTGTCCTCCACCTTCATTTAGTTAATTCATTATCTAAATGAAGGTGGAAGACACCTACACCAAGAAAATTGGTATCTTATTAGGCAATGGAAATCTATGAATAATTTTTAAATGTGGATGATTGCAGAAACAGATCTGCATTTTAGAGAGGTTTCTGATAAGCAGAATATAGGATGAATCTGTGGGTAGTAAGAGATTATGAAATGTCATATTTGCAACAGCATTTTGTAACTATGAAATACAAAGTTTGTGTAAAATAGTTCATTAAGAAGGATAAAAAGTGAGACTTGGAGACAGAAAATATGGTGTTTAGATAGTAAAGCAGAATACTGCTAATCTAACTGACAACAGAGGTATACTGGGAGAAGTAAGTTAGTCTGAAGAGTCTGGTACTTTGTTCATCATAGGGAGCCACTCTTCACAGTGTAAGAAGTAACATGGTTAAAAGTTATAAAGTTATAACATTTGGAAGAGTTAAGAAATGGGAGAATTACTAGAAAATTAGTGTAGTCAGCAAATATAAGAATTTAAGAGAATGTAAGTCAAAGAAACCATGATCAAAATATTTATGAAGGTTAATCTTCTAAAGTGAGATCATAGAGATTAAAAAATTAAACATGAAAATATTGAACTAAATGCAATTTTGAATCATACTAATACCTAGTCCATCTTGGGAAATAATCAATAGTTGACCTTCCTTTATGTGTTAAATCGTATGTATAAATAATGATTTTTAACATTCTCTTAATTGTTGGTCATAGGCTCTTTTCCTTTTAAAGGGTGGTCTTTGTGCTGTAAAAGAGAAATGAGGGGAATGAAGGACATTAACAAATTTATATTTTATTTCTCTTTCCACTGAGATACCTGAATAAGTCACTTTCGGTTGCTTAGAACTTTTATGAAGAGATAAGATTCACTTTTCTAATATTTTGGAGTGTAATTTTAGTTGAAATACATAAAATAATTGAGAGATTTGTTTGGGGAAGAAAGAGTAATTAAGATTCAAATGACACTGTATACTAGGTTCTAACCTAGGGTTAAAATGTTATATTACACATTCATGTTCTCTGTGTTCAGGTTACTTAGAAAATATTTTCTGTCTTATGAGATTTTCACCAATATATATATATATATATATATATATATATATATATATATATTCTTGACTTTAATTAAAAAGTGACAAATGCCTGATTTGTTACTAAGCTTTTTGTCATTGTGACAAATACCCAAGAAAACCAACTGTGAGGAGGATAGATTTATTCTGGCTCATGGTTTCAGAGTTTCCAATCCATGGTCAACTGGCTCCATTGCTTTGGACTTGAGATGAGACAGAATGTCAAGGCAGAAGGGTATGACGGAGGAAAGATGCACAGCTCATGGTAGCCAGGAAGGGTGAGGGTGGAGGAAGAGGTTTAAGAGAAGATACAGTTCCCAAGGGCATGCCCTCATTGACATACTTCCTCCATCCATGCCCCACTACTTATAGTTTCCATCACCTCCCAGCAATTCATGCAGCTATGTGTAGATTAATACACTGATGAGATCAGAGCGCACATGTCTAATTACTTCCCCAAAGCTCTGCACATTGCTGCATTAGAAGCAAGCCTTCAACATATGAGCTTTTGGGGGAAAGTTCAGCACCAAACCATAACATCTGTCTTTATTATCCATATTTTATTTATTTTTTCATGGGTCATCTTTTCACTAACTCCTAAATGGTTTCACAAATTATGAAAATTAAAATACAGAATATTCTCTCTCAGCACATAGATTCATCAGAGACCTCTTCCACAGTAGTGAAGAAAGTATGCCAGAATTTAAGAGACATATATGATATTATATTTAAAGAAAATTGACACATGTACATCCAATTTTTGTAGGTGAGCCTGCTTATGAAACTCAAGTCACATTCCAGAATTATAAAGCAAATGTAATTTTATAATTTACTATGTAATACATGTTTTTTTCTAAATACTGTATTACTGTCAAATGAATTTGAAGATTTGTTTAAAGATTAGCAGACACCTAACGTTGAGTCTAAAGCCAGAAAACCATACATTAAAGTCAAAATCAATTGTTCGTAAGCCAGGGGCTTATAGAAACAAATATGCTCACAGTGCTGGAGCCTGGGAAGTCCAACATCAAGGCTTCAGCAAATTTAGTGCAGTAAGGGCTCACTTTCTGGTTGACATCTTCTCACCACATCCTCCCTCTGGTGTAGGGGTCAAAGCAGCTCTCAAGGACTTCTTTTATAAGATCACTCACTCCATTCTTGAGAATTCCACCCTCACAAACTAATTACCTCCCAAAAGGCCTACCTCCAGGACTAGGATTTTAACATAGGAACTTTGTGGAGGAAGGGGCAAAAAATTCAGACCGTACCAATCAGACTATGTAAATTCAATTTGTAGAGGTTCCAGTTATTAAGAGTTCATAATGAGATGTCTGTAAATTTCTCCTATTAAATGTTTTTTAGGGAGACTGGGTGGTACAGTAAAATTTGGTAAGGACAGACCTGTTCTCTCATTTTGGTATTGATATTTACCAGTCACTTAGACAAGCGACATTTTAATTAGTACCTATGTGCAATGAAGGTATTAATGGCTTCATGCACAGTTGTTGTGAGAATTAAATGAGATCATTTAATAAAGTTGCCATATGGTAGCCAAGCTTGGTAGGTATTCTATTTCCTTATTCTTTATACTTCCTTCTCTTTTCCTGTCTTAAGGACCATGTTTTATTTCTTTTCTTACTGCATACAAATTACTTTTGTATGATTTAAATGTCTGATTATTTATAAGTGATTAATTTCCTCAATTTTTCGGACAGACATCATCAAATATCCACCTTTACTAATACAATCCTTTCAGTAGGAATGCTAGGGATTTTTAGCATCTTCCTCTTTCCTCCTTCATTGGACACTAGCAATTTCCTTGGCACTGTGACAAACGTTAACCATACCAAGGTGAATAACACATGGTGTCAACCCTTCAGAACCTGAGATTCTTGTAGAAGAGATAGGCTTGCAAAAAAAATAACCACAATATAATTGAGTACAGATGATAACTGAAATATGTGCAAAGTATAAAATTCTTCTTGATTTTACAGTGTACTCTATAAACCACGTTAAATTTCCACATCAAATTGAACCAAGAGATACTTACTTCTTACCTGTGTTATGTTAGGCTGATGAAATTAAAACAAATAAATAAAACAAAACCTACTTCCTACAGGGACATGATTATTCCAGGGCTATCATGAAAGTCCACTTCTCTAATCAACTGAACCTCCTTAACGGAATGCAGGATTATCTCAGGGGTGTCAGGACAGTCCTCCCTAGACACTGATGTCTCCTTGCCTCTGGTGCTGGAGATCCAGCAAGACAATTCCTGACAACTGCCTGAGATCCCACAGCCCTCTTCTCCTTTATTATGCAATCCTGTTGCATTTAATCTGAAAAAAAAAAATCCTTTTTAGGATTCAGTGTGCCTTCTTCCTACTCTTCCTAAAGATTCTCAGGCTAAATACAGTAAGTTACTTGTGTACCCCAAATGTACACCAAATGCAGAACGAATAAACAAGGTATTTAAAGCTCAAAACTTGGGAAGGACAGGACCTGTGGTGCAGAAGAACCTTTCATGGTACTTCACACTATAGAGCTTAATAATTAGTGTTATAGTAAAAGAGATGTTACAGTAAGGTACTTTTTCAAAAACATGTGCTTTGCATTCTCCTTCCTGAGCACTGTTCATGAGTTCATGGGTCTCACATCCTACATTAAAAATGCTTCCAAACTGTTGAAAGAAATCTTATTTCACATGAACTTTGAAGTGTGAAAAAGGGCCCGTTCAAAAATAATTACTCGGGCTGTGGTTGTAGCTCAGTAGTAGAGTACTTGCCTAGGATGGGTGAGGCACTGGGTTCAATTCTCAGTACCGCATATAAATAAATTAAAATAAAGGTTCATCAACAACTAAAAAAAATATTAAAAATAATTATTTTTAAATTAAGAAAGAAGGCAAATAATAAACAAAAATATATCACTGTCAACCCATCACTGCTTTGTATGAAAAGAATAGTTTGCTATGAAGAGAATGTTGTACTAATCTTTCTTTTCCCACTGTCAAAGATGCTTTATCCCTAAGCATATAAAACTGCAAACGAATGCAGGTGACTCTGCTCTCAGGAAAACAGACATAATCTTCAATAATTCATCATAAAATTATGTTCAGTTGAAATTCTTTCCTAAAATTCTTCCTTGAAACAATTAACTATGGTGCTAAGATTATTTACATTTTTCTTTATTTCTTTAGCCTGAATCAAGAAACAATGACATAAATAACCTTTTAAGTACTTCAGCTACTTAAAAGGATTTGTATTTTTCATTTTATGCTACTTGTGTTCTTCACAAATATCACCTAATTTTCAGGGTTGGCTAAGTAGTATTCTGAAATTAAAATCAGAAAAGGCAATTTGTAGTGAAACTATATAATTTTTACATGATGAAAACTGATGAGTTCTTCAAACAGAATGATAAAAATATAGTGAGAGAAAAATTAAATTTTCAGATAAAAATTACCTAAAAATTGTACCCACAGCTTTCCATCATTTGGAAGCTAGAAGAGATAGTATAAGTGGATTAGAATTGACTTTATAGTCAGAAAAATTTTTAAAAAATGAAATAAGATAAAAGTGAAATGTAAATTAAATAGTAAAAATTATAAAATAATTTGCTTTTTTAACATGAGAAATTCTAAACATAGTATTTTGATTTGGAAATAAGGCCATAATTTTATTATTATACTTAAAGAACCAAGATGAATATAATTTTAGAAATGAAAACCTCCCTCATGTATTTTGACAGGTGAAAATATGGAATCCTAGAGATTAAGGAATTATTTAAATTAAAATAGCAAATATTCAGATAGGACTGGAATCCAAAGTCCTGGATACTTGATATTACCCATTGACTATAATTTTAAGGGGGCAAATTATTTGATTAATAAAGTCTATGCAAGTGCTTTAAAGGGGATTTGTTTTTCTTTGGGCTTCTAAGAATGTGAGAACTATAACTGATGAATCAGGTTCTATAAAATGTATGAAATAAGGTCACACATATTTTTTGGGGGATACTTGGGATTTAATTTAGGGGCCCTTGACCACTGAGCCACATCCTGGCCCTATTTTGTATTTTATTTAGAGACAGGGTCTCACTGAGTTGCTTAGCACCTTGTTTTTGCTGAGGCTGGCTTTGAACTCTCCATCCTCCTGCCTCAGCCTCCCACGCTGCTGTGTACTTTTTTTCTTACACACTAACTCTGACCAATGCCTATAGGTGGCCTCTGTGCTTCGTTGAGAAAGATTGTAAAATCGTGCCTTGGTTAGCTCATCTGTAGGCAAGATCTGCATGGTTGCAAATGTAGATCTGAGATATTTTAAGTCTCTAGATTTTCACATGAATTTTTACCTTTTCTTATCTGCAAACTACCCAAATTACAGATCACTTTCAAAATAAAATGATTGGACAGCACAGATCTAAAATGACTTCAGATTTTACACTACTACTTATATAATGCTATTGAATGACTAATCAGTATAATAAACCCTAAATCTATGAAATAAATCTATTTAAAGAAAATTATTATGCAATCTGTGTGAATGGGTGTTTACCATATTCTACATTTAGAAACACATATCAACTACTTTTCCTCTTTCATTTTTAGGCCTCTAAATCAAATAGTAAAAAATGATTTCAAAAGGCAGATAAATCCAACCTTAATGCATTAAAATATTCCTCTATTTCCAGGCAATCCAAAATTAAAGCTCCATAATAGACATAGTACAGCATAAGGGGGGTACTTATGTACATTTTGGAGTCAGATTTGATTTGAGTTCCAGTTCTACCACCAGTTTATGAATGTGGACTTAGCCTCATTTGGTCTCTATTTCTATATCTAATAATATATTAAATAATATCTACTTGAAAGACATATTGTGAAGCTTATTTAAAAGTCATTACACCTGGAATACCCTTAGAACAGTGTTTGGCATATACTAAGCATCTAAAACACATTTTCTATCATGCACAGAAGGAAATGTTTTTGTTTGGAATGAACTCTTGGAGTTATGACTTAGTTTGAATAATGAAAAGATGAGTATAGGAAAGATAATTATACATTTTATAGCATAAACTATTAATATAGAGAAGATGACAAAGTAATTGTGAATTCATATCATGTTATATACTTGATGTTATCTAAATTATTATTCCTGACATATCACTCATAGAACAATAAAAGTGAATTATAAATTAAATAATCATCCTCTTGAATATCATTCTTTTAGAACAAAGAAATTTTTATATGCTTCTTTTTAAAGTAAAACTAGTTGAGGTATTAAAAATTTTATCTGTTGCTGAGTCTGGTGGCACATGCCTGTAATTCCAGCTACTAGGGAGGCTGAGGCAGGATGATTGCAAGTTTGAGACCAGCTTCAGCAACTTTGCTAGACCCTGTCTCAAAAATAAATAAATAAACAAATAACTGAAAAGGGCTTGGTATGTGGTTCAGTGGTAGAGCACCCCTGGATTCAATTCCAATAACAGGAAAAAAAAAATCTATGATGGAAAATTAAACTATAAGACATTCATCAGTAGTCATTATACAACAAATTTGTGAGTATATGTGTATTCTCCATGTATGTATATGGAAATACTTAGATATTTCATTTTATTTTTACTATTAGACTTTAAGTACTAATATTGAAATGGCAGAGGCCAGATCTATCCTGTTCATTGAACTACCTCCTGGCCTCAGAAATACATGGGGACTCAGTAAATACCTCTTGACTGAGTTCAGGCCCACATGATAGCTAAGAGATTTCCTTCCTTCATTCAACAACTCTTTCCTTATATGTTTACTAGCCTCTGTTACCATGATTTAATGATCTTCTCATGATAGTGTATATAAACTATGCTTACTTTACCACTAATTGCTAATATTTATCGGGTAAAATTTATCAGATACTTTCTAACCACTTTAAATGTATTCTTTAATTCAACCCCCACTGCAAAGCTATATGATACCTTATTATTTCCATTTATATCAAGAGTAAATCAAAGCACAGATAGATTAATCATGTTGTCCAAGAATATTACATTAGTATATGTCAAAGCTGAAAATTAAGCTCAGTTCCATTCTTGGCCAGCCCTACACTACTGCCTCATGTTATAGCAACACAGAAAAGGGGAATTAACCCTTCCTGGAGGCTAACCAAAAATAATTTTTGTATAAATATTCCTATACTACATATCACTACTTATTTTCTGGGTATAACAGTGTATTTTTACAAAGCAAGATTTAACACCATGTTTTAAAATTATAATATAACATGATTAGTAAAAGTAATATTGATTGCAATGGTATTAATCACGCCTTTATACTAAATCTATTTATTAAGCTATAAATAAAGAACAGGATAAAATGAATAAAAATAAGATAATATTTTAATTATTTATATATCTTAAAATATTTTAATAACATGTTATAAATATCTAATTCTGACTCTGATAATATTTAGAGTAATATTTAATGATCAAATTTTAATAATCAAGATTTTATTAATAAATTGAATTTTATCAATCAAGTTTTATTAATCAAGGTCACAAGAAATGATTCAAATCATTATCACTACATCATAAAGGTACCCCTCTTATCTCAATTAAGATGACTAATGGCATCTTTGGATATGATAAACTTAAAAGTGCTATTTTATTTCTTCAGAAGGTAAGTTTCTTATCAGGATGAATAAACTTTGAAGCAAAAAATAGTATCTATTTTATAGGGTGATTTTAATATTTAAATAATAAATAATCTGGAGTTTTGGAAATGGTTTTACCACCAGACTTTAAGACAGAGCCTATCATACTCACAGTTTTGTGCTCCTGTGGAGACAGTTTTAATGCTAGATATATTTCTAAATGAATAAAGTTAATTTTCAAGAGATAGCATGAACTCAAAAACCACAAATTGACTACAATCATAACAATCTAGAAAAAGAAGTCTGTGATGTGCATAAATTTGCTGGATTGTATCCACTACAATTATTAACTCATTAACTAATTATATGCCTTAAGAGACTAAAAATATTATTTATATTGCTGGCTTTATGCTACTTTCAATTATTTCTAAAGTAAGTACATTAATTTCTATATGGCATGAAGTTTGGATAAATAGCGATGGGCTATTGAAATATGTTTTAACAAGGTTTTTCATTTTAATTTGAATTGGAAATTAAATTCTTTTTGTTTTAGGTTAATAGGTGATTTATAGAGAAGCTAGATTTATCCTTTCAGATTTATCTAAGGATAGCATCTTAATCTGATTTTCTAGTACACCAGTCCCTGATCCCAAGTTAATTCTATGTTTCATTAATTATTTATTTTGTTCAGCATTCTGAACTTGTTTTTGTTTTGAAAACAATATGTGGTAGAGAACTTCTTGCCACATGCATGTAATTTTTTTATTTGTGTATATTCAAAATATATATTGTGCAGGATGAAGACAGGATTACTGCATGTCAGCTGATACAAATGCCTTGGCATTTTGTTTGACAGTTGTTAGATTTATACCTTTAGAACTCTCTGACTCTGAAATAATCTATGCTAAATTAACTACCCAAAATATTAAGAAGTGTTAGTTCTATGAGACTTTGTAATTCTTTTCTATCTACTTTATGTAACATGATGTGTGATTCAGGATTTTTCTAACCAAGAATATTAATTCATAAACATTACTCAATTTAGCTATACACACATATGCATGAAAGCAAATCATGTTGTCATTGCATCTCCTACCCTCACATTGCCAAATCTATAAACTGAGTACACAAAAGCAGTCAATTCTCATTATTTATGGTAGTAATGTTCTTTTAATTCACTGCCTACCCTGCATGAACAAACACTGGACCATTGCTTCTGGGGGAAATACAAAGTTAACTTCTTATATTTCTTGTTAGGTTTCTGTGAGTCTCTGGTCACAACATTTTCATCAACCAATTAACACACTGCCTGGTTTTATATGAGCTTTTACTTAAATACTCCTTATATTTAATATGCACTATTGATTCATTAACATTGATTTCATCACCAACAACACTCTAAGTCACGCCCAATGAAGCTCACCTTATACATGTATTTTCTCCATAAAAAATAACACTTTTCTTGAACTGATCCACACTCTGACTTGGGACCATTTTAAACAGTGAAATCACCAATAAAAACAACAAAAATGTGGAAAATATATCACCAATAGACTGAAATAAGAAAACAGAATCACCAGGTTTGATCTCAAATAGAAATTAGAGCACCATCAACTCAAAGTTTTCCCCCTTTTGCATATACATACAGGTGCCACAAGTGTTGATTTTGGTATCACAAATAAATAATAATAATTTCACATATATGGAATACACATTGAGGATCAGCTATATGTTGCCAAAGTTTCCATAGTGGATCACAAAGCTCAAAAGTTTTCTAATTGGTTGAGAAGAGATTAAAATAAATTCTAAATATCTTTTTCAGTAAATTACCTAAAATTTATTAAAGAAATGTTTAGAAGCAAAAAGGATTATGCTACTTCATCTATTGTAATAGCACAACACCATCAGAAAAAGTCATTCTTCCAATTCCAAGTTCCAGTCAAATCCCAAGTCAATGCATGGTCACAACACCATTAATAATTCCTAGGCAGGCGGCCGGATGTATGCTGTAATCCCATAGGCTCAGGAAGCTGAGACATGAGGATGGTGAGTTCAAATTCAGCCTCAGCAAAACTTAGTTGCTAAACAACTCAGTGAGATCCTGTCTCTATATAATACAAAACAGGTCTGGGGATGTGGCTTAGTACCAAAATAATAATAATAATAGTAATAATAATAATAATAATAATAATAATAATAATAATAATAATTCCTGAATGCATGTGGTATAAATTAATATTTAAATAATACACACAAGTTTTTGAAATAGTTAAATAGGCATAAACTTTAAATCTAATCATGTTAAAATAATAAAGAAGAATGATACTCTTGGCCATAAGAAAATAAAGTTTCATGTGAATCATTTATAAGATTCAAAATTAATTTTAAATATGTGAAAAATATTCTAAAATAAAATATTTCAATTTGACACAAAGTTTCTTGCATATGCAATGATGAAATAGAATATTCATGGCTCATTTTAACAAAATTGCTAATTAAAAATTCCATTCATCTAAAACCAACTATATACTCTATACTTCTAATGTATAAGTTTGGAACCCAACACATTTTACCTACATTTTAAAAAACTGACATAAAACCATATGTTATTAAAAACTACTTCTGGAATACATGTAAATTAATAGGCTACAGAAACTAAATGCAAGCTTTAATCCAAAATATCAAAATAATAATTATTTACTACTCTACTAATATAACTGCTAATATTTTTCAAAATATTTTTCTTCCCTTGAAATATGTGAGTTCCATTGTTACAGTGAGATGAATTACAATTATCTTACTGTAGAAAGTGTTTTGTTCCATTTAATAATAGACTGATTATATTTATCTATTGCCTATTTGCAATATATTACTGAAACTAATAAGCCTACTTCCAGTGTTTTGCTGTCTCTTTTCCAACCATAACTTTTCTAAAATAAAATCCTGCCTAGATCACCCTGTTGCATGAAAAAATTCACAGCCAACTAAATAAAACCCAAACTATTGTAATTTGCTTTGTGCAAATGAAACTCAAACATCATTACTACTGTATCCTTGCCTAGTCCTTGAACCGTACCTCCTGTCATGCCCTTCCACAATTGTGCCTTAACAATTATGTAGTAGATCTAATTTACCCCAAATCCTGTTACTTTTTCTGACTTCATGCCCTGCATTCATACTTTAGAATCCTTTTCCTTTATTCTGTCTAAAAAATCTCTTACTTATTTTAAAAGCACCTCAAGCATTTTCTTCTCTATGAAGCTTTGGTTATCTTGAGAAAAATCGTGATCATTTTCCACTTCAGAAATTTTAACATCCATTTGCTGTTGCCTTTATTATATTGGAATAATATTCCAAACAACTTAGAGTGACTTCTTAATTACCAGTGTTATTTATTTTATATTATTTATTTTGAAAGCTAAATAGTTAACACAGGCCTTATCACATAGCTAATGACCAGTGATTTTGTGCCCTGAGACAAATGAAACTAAAAGGAAGTTCTGTGCATTCCACTTAAATTGTTGATTTGGTTTAGTACACAGCACAATAGTAGGGTGACAATTCTTCACCCTAAAATAATTCAGTAGTAACAGAGGAAATGGGGAATTACTTTTATTGTAATTTTAGCAAAGTAACATTAAAAGAATTAGAAGTATTTGTAATTTGGTAAGAAGTTCATTAAATATCACTAGTTGAACTACCTAGCTTCATTTTTTCTAATCTTAGATTTTTATACCATCTTCTTTAAAAAGGCTTGAAGCATTATGTCATAGTAGAAATTATATGCATTAAAATATGAGACAGAAAATAAATACAATGAATGATTTTATTAGCTGGGCACTCTTCTAAGTACTTTATTTGCATTAATTCATTTAATCTTCATGGGATGGAATGAGATAGGTTTTATTATGACTATCATCACTACAAATAAACAAATTAAAGATGAAGAAGATATAAATGGTTACTAAAAAAGAAATTCCAAATTGAGTGTTCTCACCCAAATTCTATTACCCACATTCTCTACCCCAGGTGAGAGAAAAGATGAATGAGATAAGCAAAATCTTTAATGTGAAATAAATTCTAGACTTTACTAAATCATACTATTCATTTTCTTTGACTCAATTATCTGAAAATGCATGTATGATCTTGGTTTGTCCAAATCAATAAACTAACACATTGCATTTAGTTGATGTCTACTAATTTTCTATAGAAGTTACAGCCTTCCATACTTACAAATGTTTTCTCAAGTAATTTAGTTACTGAAAAAAAATATTTTCCTATGGAGTTCTCCAGTTAGCAGAATGCATTATTACGTTTTATTATAGATTTTAATTGGCAAATAAACCTTACATATACATACATATATTTATATGTACATATATTTATTGGGTACAACATGATGTTCTTAAATATGTATATGTTGTGGATGGCTAAATTGCCTGGATTAACATATACATTACCTAAGACACTTAGATTTTTGTTGTGTGAACACCTAAATTCTATTCTCTTAGCAATTTTAAATATAATACATTGTTATTGACTACAGTAATGGTTATATTAAAAATAGTCATATTGTACAGCATATATTGAACTTATTCTGTATCATCGTGGCTTTGTTTAAAAAATTTGTTTCTATTACCTGCACTTTCTTTAAATTTGTAATTAGTTATACAAACTTAAAAAGATGCAGACTCAATGCTTTTGGCAAGATTACTTAATATTTAGGATGAATATTGCTTGTTTCACTACATTAGTCCTTATTTGCTATCTGGTTGTCATACTTTTGGTGATTGCAAGATTGCTCTGTGTATTCAATGGCTATTAGACAATATCACAAAGTCATTATTAATATTGCTGAGTATGATGGTGGTATTTCCTGAAGTTGTGGATGACTGATTATGATAACCAGGATATAATTTAATATATTTCAGTAAGAGAAGATATATATATGTGCTATGTCACACAAAATTGGCAAAATGCTGATAATTACTGCAATTGGGTACAAAGCACATAGGAATTCATTGTATTATTTTGAATGTTTTTTGTATATTTAAAAATTTGTATAATAAAAATCTTTAAAACTGAAAATACAGTGATTTTTTATAATCATGGAAAAGTTTGAAAAACCTTCCTTTGCTTGTGAACAAAATGGCTTATTTTACTTCATTCTTAAATCCTAAGAATAACTTTCAAGGTAAAAAGTAATTTAAGAAATTTTTATTAATATTTATTTTAGGACTTATTCTGAACACAAAGAAGCAAATAAACAGACAACTATGCCAGGAGTAAAGTTTCATAGACTGGTGCCTGGCATATAATACATACTACCTTTGCATCTAATAAGGGACTTAATTAACTAATAAATATATTACTTAGTATTTCTGATCTGAAATGTCTATATCCAAAATTCACCTTATCTATATTATGGTGTTCTTAAGGATGAACAAAAGACTTAAGGAATTTAAATGTTTTATAAAAATACATATTCCTCAGTAAGGTAATACAAAAGCTAATAAGAGAAGAATAGGTTATCTGTCCTTTTATTAATATGTGTTGTTCCAACAGCACAATTACTTGGATATTGCTGACCCTTATTTTAGTTTGATAGAGCAGAATAACAGAATTTTTTGTCCATAGGTCAGAATGCTGGAAATTCTGAGATCAATGTGTTGGCAGCCAGTAGTTTCTTCTGAGGGTTTTGGATGAGGATGTGCTCCAGGCCTCTCACCTGGCCCTATTGTAGACCAATGCCTTTGCCATGTTATAACACATCATCTGTCTTCTTAATAGAAATAGTCGTGTTGGAAAAGGGTAAATATTAGTAACCTCATTTGAACTTCAGTTACCTCTATACAAATTTTTATCTCAAAATACAGTCACATTTTGAGACATGGAGGGTTGGAATTTTAACATCAGTTTTTCAAGGGACAAAGTTCAGCCCATAACAACCCTCAAAAGTATTTAATCTGTCCAGGCTGAACAGACTTGCTATCCCACATTTTTAAACCTGGTAACATAATCAACATAAAACTATTATAAATCATTCAAAATTTTCTTTGTAGCACTATCAGAAACAATGTACAATGCTGTTCTTTATCCTGCAAGTCCATCTTACTGTGTCTTCAACAATTTGTTATTTATAAAGGAAGCACTAGTTAAGGAGTAACTGTGCCATAAAAATGATAGTGTTTTGGTTTTATTTAGAAACAATTGCACTTTACCAAAAAAAATATGGGAAAATACCACAAAGAAATTTTATTTTGTATTATCCAATAATCCTGCAAGAGTAAAAAGGCAAAAACATATATTAATTTATTTAATATTTTTCCATATTCTCTGGAAAGTTATCCTTGATTGCTATCCCATAACTTAATTTTATATCTTTAATTTTATATGTTCAAAACCAAAAAAATTCACATATTGAAATCTAATCACTAATGTAAGGGTAACAGAAAGTAGAGCCTCTGTTAAGTGAGTAGGTCTAGGCATACAGTCCTCTAATGGGCTCAGAGATTTGTTTCTATATAAAAAAGGCTCAAGAGAGAACCCCTCACCTCTGTATCATATGAAAACAGAGCCAGATATCATCTGTGATTCAGAAAGCAGATCCTCACCAGATATTTAGCCCACTGGCACTAATTTTTTTTTTCTTTTCTTTCTTTGTTTTTTTTTTTTTTTTTTTTGGTACCAGGGATTGAACTCAGGGGCATTTAACCACTGAGTCACATCCCCAGCCCCGCTTTTTTTTCTATTTTATTTAGAGATAGGATCTCACTGAGTTGCTTAGGGCCTCACTAAGTTGCTGAGGCTGGCTTTGAACTAATTTCTTCCTTCCTTCCTTCCTTCCTTCCTTTTTTTTAAAATGTTTTCATTTATTTTTTGAACTCCTGATCCTCATGCCTCAGCCTCCTGAGCCGCTGGGATTACAGACATATGCCACCACACCTGATAAACACTTAAATAGGGAGATTTTGAGTAAAGCAGATTACCTTGCTGCATGTGGGTGGCCCACTGTAATTATCTGGATTATAAAGTGTCCCTCAGAGATTCATATGTTGAAGGCTTGTTACCCTAGGTAGTGATTTCAGAATTTGGGGTTTGGGGAAGTATTTGTATAAGGAGGACTCTAACTTCATCAGTGAACTAATACACTGATGGATTAAAACATTGGTGAAATCACAGGGAGGTGGAAACTTTAATAGGAGTTGGGATCTCACTGGAGTGACTAGAGTGTGTCTAGGGCACTATATTTCGCCCAAGGTACCATCCTTCCTCTTCCCCCATGCTACACTCCCCACTGCCATGAGCTGAACAACTTTCTTCCACCACTCCCTTCCACCATGATGTTTTGCCTGGCCTTGAGGTCAAAGGAATGGAGCCAGCTGATCATGACTGACACCCTGAGTTTAACTGACTCTTTCCTCCTTTTGTTTATGTCAGATATTTGGGTCACAGGGACCAAAAAGCAGAGAAATAGCTTCATTGGCTACTTTCAATCAGATGAAGAACTAAAGAGTAAATATTGGGTCTCCTAAACAAGAAATCTTCCTTAAAACTACATCATAGAAACTCTGCCTGAGTTTCCAGTATGCTTCCTTGCCCTACAAACTCCACACTTTCTAGCCCCCACAATCTCCTAAGACAATTCCTTAAATATATAAATCTCTCTCTCTCCCTGCCATGTATGCATATCTTCTATTGATTTTTTTTGGAGAATTTTGATTAATCTCCTACTCTTACATTTGTAATTAATTATTTTTTCCATATCTAGTAAGAAAACTATTTTTAAGTCTTAACACTTACATGCATATTGTCACATTCATACCAAAGAGCAAGATAACGTGCTTAAAAAAATGACTATTTGGAAGATTATTAAGGACAATAAAATACACATCCTTTCCTTCAAGTAATGTATAATAAAATATAAAAGAAATATGCAAAACAAGCCAAAGAAAAATAGTCTCTTTGTTTACTATTGTGCCTAAAGACACAGTATGCATAGCATAAAATAATTTTATAATTCCAGAGTCCTGTAGTACCTTCATACACTGAAGGGCTTTAATACAAAAAGAATACATTGAACTGTAGAATTTTCTTCTTTTATCCATTTTTATCAGAACCTTAGTAGTGATTACATAGGCTCTTTTTGATATAATTAATTAAAATCTTAGCCACTGAAATATATTTAAATTGTTACCGAAACCAAGAATGTGAATTTCTCTGATAGCAGCAATCTGCAATAGGGCTGTATCTGTACAGTCTAAACACTCACCCCCACTGGGAAATAGCAACCTCCCCATTATGGAGATGGCATTACTTTTCAAGATGATCTGCTCCAAGTAGTGCTACCCAGCATGCTATCCATAACTCTCCAGATAAATTGAAGAGAATGAAAGATTTATGAACTCATGAATTTTTTTATTGTAGGAACCCCGGTCAAATTCACCAGAGGATTTCCTATGCCTATGTGAAGATCCTCTGGCAAAATAGAAAATGTGTGGGAAGAGTAATGGGACATTAAAATCAACTCTTATTGACTAGAAATTCTCCTGTGAATAGGTAGGAAACAAAGTAGGCTAGGACCATATTACACCTTGTTAGGTCATACTGTATCATTGATTTTTTTTCAGGCAATGTATTATTTTAAACAAAATATACTCTATTCTTCTAATAAATCAATCTTATTATTTATAAGTATTAGGTCAATATATCAATTAATAGATAATAATAAAATATTTATTTCACAAAAATATATTAAAGCAAGACAGTAAAGGGCAAATGAATATACACTATTTTATATATTTATGAATAAATATTTTCTTATGATATATATTCAAAGTATTTTTTCTACGGAAGCATTCTAGAAAAATTTAATAAATTACTTTTTCTAAAAGATGATTGATTATAGAAAGACTTTTATTTAGTACATTAGAACTTTCAGCATATTACTTTTTATTGTGTAGATATCATTGTGTTTTGTTTACAAATAATTCATTTAGAAGTATATTTTTTTCTATATCTTACTTGAAACGTCCAAGAACATCAATTTGTGTGAATTTTTTCCTAAAAATGTGCAGCCTAATAACTTAAAGGTTTGGTTAGGGAAGTCAACGAGTTTACTTGAAAAATAATATTATATACCATGTGGTCTTATGTCAGGTTGCTTCCAGAGCTTAAAAAATCATTTAAAAGATTACTATACCATGTTCTATAACCCCAAAGTTTGTTTGATATACTCAAATCTCAATAATTCTAATATATGTGTGTGACATTTTGGTTGATTTATTTTGCTCAATTACTATATTCTGTGACATTACAATTATTCTATATAGTTTATATATTGACTTACCTTTAGAATGACTTGCAGAGAGGGTAAAGAGAGTCTGTATGTGCATATATGAAACTGACAGTAAGAGGATGGAGAGGTAGGAGAGAGAGGGAGAAGGAAAGAGATAGCGAAACAGAGAGAATAGGTTTTATTTAGTGTTTCTTTGGGTGTTCTAAATTTGTCAGATGCTTGACCATTTGGGGATCTAAATATATCAATTCCTGAAAGTAGTATGTGATTTATATGTGTAGGACATTGATTTATAGATTTAATAGTACAGAATATAACTTCACAACATCTAGTTCAGGCTGATGATTATAAATGGTCATATTGAGGGCAAAGTGAAATTTTCTGTTTAGAAAGCAATGACATTGCTAAGGAACAATGAACTGGTATTCCCTATCTAAGTGGAATATATGTTTTCTGATTTTTTTTAACTTAAAGGACCTTCTGCTTCAAGCAATACTTTGACAAGCATAAATAATTGGAAAGTTACACTGAGTTGGGTGCATTGAATTTTATGGACCAAAAGATGTGAAAAAATTGTTCAAATTATCTGATAATGTAGCTTCAGAATTTATATTGAATTTGGTGGGCAGTGATTTTTAAGATTTTGAGCAATAATGTTCCATTGTCGCATCCATCATCCCTTCCTCATTGTCAACAAAGAATCTCTAATAGTTCTATTTTCATTTTATCTCTTTTGGAAATACTTGAAGAATTGAAAAGTTCATGTTAAGATGCTTTGGGGACTCTCTAGGAAATATTTCCATCTCATTAGGCTAGATGCCCAGAAGTTCAGGCAGAGAAATCAGACAATGAATTTCAGATCAAGTAACAGAATCAGAATACTTTTATGGAGTGACAATGAGCCTGGAGAGGGATTAAAATAATAAATCAACACTCATCTTTGCTTCAATATATTAGTCTTTCTGCCGTATCTTGGGGCATAGCCAATGATGGGTATTTTCCATTCAACTATAGGAAAAGAGAACACAAAGAAAGACATGGAAAATACCCTAGGAATAAATCTGTTTTTTTTTTTTGTTGTTGTTTTTTTGTTTTTTGTGGAAGAGATACATACTGGAGCATTGTGTTACCAATAAAAATGGAAATGGGAAATCTGTGAGAGATGTCAAATGTGATGCTAATTGAAAGGATATAAAAATGAAGTACAAGAACAATTAATCCAATGGTGAATGCCTTTAAATGGAATAAATAGAAGTATTATTTGGATTTCAGGATATTGGCAGAGAATATCAATGCTCTTTCTATGATATTAAAATGGAGATTTCAGGAAATTTGAATTAGATCTTGGATGTGTGTTGGAGGAAAAATCAGCAGTAAAAACACTGAATGAAGTTAATATGAAAGATTAATTCAACAAGATCTTGAATGACAGAAATCTTTTTTATATTCCACCATTTTATGAATTAAAAAATGAAAACTGAAGTAGTTTCAAATGATTTTCCCAAGGCCAAAAGTTTCCAAAGCAGAGCTGGATGACATTTTCTAATAGCAACTAAATTTACATGTATACTTTCCTAAGCCAAATCTCATAATAAGCCAAATTCCTACTCAGACCATACAACATTTCCATTTTTCTATATCATGCATTCTCCTTGTTCTCTGGATTTAAGTATTATGTAATATTTTCATAATATAATTGATATATAGTACCTCTTTCATGCGTGTATTTATTGTTGTTACAATTAACTCTCCTGTAATGGACAATAAGCTTTATATTTTTGTTTAATGCACAGTAGAAATATGTTTTAGGAGACACTCAGAGAATACTTGAAGCCTAAATAAAATGAATGAAAGAGGAATGCTGCTGCCACTCTAGTCATCACATTAAAGTTCTGAACACTTTTGAGTTTTCCAAAGTGATACCTTAGCTCCCACTTTCTATACACATTATAAAAAACATTTAATTCACATATGGTTCAATATTTTTCAACAGCCTGCAAAATATTGACAAATTTTACATAGTTTTTGTTTGTTTGTTTCAAGATTCAGTTGCAAGAATTAGATCCTTTGTTTCTTTTAAACTGTATTTTTTTTTTTTTAAGCTGGGCATGATGACTCACACCCATAATCCAAGAAATCAGGAGGCTGAGGCAGGATTGCAAGTTCAAAGCCAACCTCAGCAATTTAACTATGGCCTAAGCAACTTAGCAAGACCCTGTCTCAAAATAAAAAATAAAAATGGCTGGGAATGTTGTTCAGTGGATTGGTACCCATGAAGTCAATCCCTGATACCCTCATCCTCCCTAAAATGTTTTTCTTTCATATTATTTCTGCCTAATTTCCCCCCCCAAATTTACAGACATTCCTATTTCTTCAGATACTCACTGGGGCAATTTATGTATCCAACTCTAAAGATGTAGTAAAATGTATCAGTGTTTATCTACTTTTAGTATTAGCTTTGTTTTGTTTTTCCCCCATTATCCACATTAGGTTTTCTATTATCTCAGTGATCCAACAATATATTATTATATTGATCTGTTGATTCTACTTATGGTTTCTCATAGTCAGTTGGTCTTTAAAGGAAATATATTATAGAAAATAAACCAGTGAGCTGGGCTGTTTTTGACTAGAAAGTACACGTGAGTAAAATGTTCCTCTTGTGTGCTAATCTGACATTTATTATTTTAAAGATTGCATTTGCTGTGCAGTATATTTCACATACAGATAATTAAAATAAAATAATAAATAGTATGAGTGGTTATTTGGATAAAATACACGAACAGCAATTATTTTATTTCCAGCAACGTGAAATGATAGTTAACATAGCTAGCATATATTAGGTTTTGAATAGATATTGAATAAATGAATGAGTAAATAAGTAGATGTTCATAATACAATAAAAATTCAGGATATAATTTTAACCTATATAGGGTATTAATGTACTTTATCCCATTTGTGGTATTTAAGACATGCTGAGAACTCTACTATCACGTAAGAATTCCTACTATAATTTATTAAAATTATATCTTAATTTTAAACCATTATACCTACCATGGACATACAGCAAACATTTATTATCTTTTTTATAAATTAAATAAAAATTTCAAATTATATTGAAGACAAATCTAGACGTTTATGTGTTGTGTTTTATGTAATAATTGCACAATAACATATGTTTTGTATGAACAGATAAATTATTTAACCAACACAATAAAAATAATAGAAAACAAAATACAAATGCTGATAAAGAAATATTTTATGCAATAATGCAGACTATGTTTTGCATATACCTACACTATTGTCTTAGTAGCCTGAAGTTTAGGTTAACAATTAAGCATGCATTGCACATACTGAATAGATTTTTACCTTTTTGAATGAAGAGTATTCACCAGATGATAATTAGTATCTGCTGAGTGCTCTTCAGACTAACATGGTATCATCAAGAAATATCACAAAAGTGTTGACACAATGCTCATCCAGCTGGAGATTCCAAACAAGTCTGTTTTCACTGCCATTTACAGTAAATTGTAACTCTGCACCAGCTGGCCAGATCCTTTTCCTCTAACCCACTCTCAACAGAAAAAAACAAAAACAAGAATATGCTTTCTGTTTGTTTGTTTATCTAGTATAAATTGATGAGGAGGTAGAAAATACACATTTTAAATTAAAATGAAATTATGAATTGTAATTACTCTAACCATGTAAGTACATTATTTTACATATAAACATAATTTATTTCCTCACATCTATTTTATTATTGCAGTTCATAGAATAAAATTAATGAGCTAAAATTTATGTAAAAACTACAATATATATTCTGTGCATAAATAAAAACTTACTGTTCTTTACTGTTATCATATTTTTTTACTTGATTAGAGAAATGACACAGCTTAATCCTAAAAATTTAAATCTACGATAACAAAACTTGAAAATCAATATAATGCAGTAGTTAACAGAATATGTTCTAGAATAAGTCAAACTTTGATTCAAACTCAAATTAACAATTAAGAATTTTCTTTAATCAATCAGCTAATAATATTATATAATAGTATTTCTTAAAAGTTTGGGTGAGGATTGAAAAAATATATATGTGTAATTTGATTTACCCTTTGACAAATAGTAAGTGCTTAATAAATGATAATTTAATATATTTTATTAAAATTGCTGATAAATATATATATAACTACAGATTGATATGTGTAACTAAATTTGATATATGTCTCCTGTCCATATGTCCTTCTTCCATATATTTCTATTTCCATCACTTTTTTTAAAGCAGCAATATTTCTATCAGGAATAAATAGAACAAGAGAAAGCAACTTAATGACCATCTCTACTAAAGTAGCTCTTTCTTGCTCACTGTTTTGGAGTACACCTCTGTTTTGTGGCCTATTTTATACCCCCAGGTCTGAGAGATGTTATCTGTAATATGAGGCTACAATAGTTATCTGACCATGCATCTATTGAAATGAAATGCAAAGGCCAAATATTTGAAATTCATAAAGTATAAAGATAAGAATGTTACACACATTAGTTATAATTTTCTTATACAATTCCTTGAAGTCTTTTCAGGAAAAAAAATACACATAATGAACATCACTAATTACTAAAAGTTCATTTTTGTCATTGTTTATGGAAATGATGACATAAAAGGTTGAAGTCTTGAATTAGGGAAGCTAATATTTTACAAATATATATTCCCCAGTATTCTCAATCTTTTCCAAATTGCCATTCATGCAGGATTTTAAAATCTGTAATTCATGAATCAAGGGTCATTGGTGTATGGATTGATGATTCTCAACTGGGGGTGATTCTAACCTTATGAGGGCATCTGACAATAAATTACCTTTATCACACAGATAATAGCCACAGATAATACTAAACACTGAAAACTCAGACAACCCCCAAAACAAAATCTTCGGGCTCAAATTTCGGAAACTCTGGAATGAAAGTTCAGAGATACATGATAGCCCTTCAAGGATCTGAGCATTCATCAGACTCCCTTGGTTTCATTAAGTTTATCAAGAACAAACACACCTCCAGAATATTTGATTATCACTAGTTTAAAGTGAAAGGGTCAGAAGAAAATAGAGCAGAGAGAAAGAAGAAACAATCATAAAAATGCTTTGGACATTTATGAAATAAAATTATTATGGCCCTGCATTCCACAGGTCAATTACATGACTAAGTTATTATACCTAATATAAGTTCAAGTACAGTAGACCTTAATTCAGTAAATATGCTGGTCGCTGAGGATAGGAGAGAAATGCTCCCATTCTGAAGAGATGGTCATCAAAGGAAGATGAAGTGAGGCTGAGTCTAGACAACAAATGATCAAGTAAGTAATATAAAGCAAATATGGAAAAAAGTAAGTTAATTTTTAATTTTACCTTAAAAAATTAAAAAAGGATAATAGGCTAGGTTTGGTGGCCCATACCAGTAATCCCAGCAGCTCAGGAGGGTGAGGCAGGAGGATCACAAGTTCAAAGTTCAGCAAAATTGAGGCTCTAAGCAACTCAGTGAAATCCTGTCTCTAAATAAAATACAAAATAGGGCTGGGGATGTGGCTCAGTAGTCAAGTGCCCCTGAGTTCAATCCTTGGAACCCGCCCCCCCAAAAAAAAGGATAATAAATCATGAGAAAATATCCTAAAACTGAAAAATAATCAACTACATTAAGCTCTAAATGTACTAACATGTATAAGTAGGCACTAAAATTCACCTATCACTTTTTTGGTTTCATGAAACAAGTAAAGCATTGGAAGCAGAAAATTGTTTTTTAGATTTCCTTACTAAATAGATATATGACCTGAGTTATTTTCTCTCTTTTATTTTACAATCTTCCCCACATATTTCATTGAGCTCATCCAAAGATCCCAATGAAGAATAAATTATCAAGGCTCTTCAAAAAGTGTACCTCTATATAAAATGTCTTCCTGTTGATATCCCAGCTTGTTTTATTCATACATTTTAAGTTGTTTTCGTTTTCCTGTAGTTATACATGATCTGAACCATGAGAAGACCAAATAAATGCCTTTTATGATGAGGTCTTATAAACCCCAAGTTTACAGCATTAGTTTGGCAGCTTTTACCAAGACTACAAGATTATCTTTAGGAAAGTACATTAAAAACAAAGAGCTAGGGGCTGGGGTTGTAGCTCAGTAGCAGTGTGCTTGCCTAGCATGCATAAGGCATCGGGTTCGATTCTCAGAACCATATATAAATAAATAAAATAAAGGTTCATCAATAACTAAAAAAATATTTTTTAAAAAACAAAGAGCCATTGATTAGAATTCAAGCTAGTACAGCTCAGTAGACCTTAATTCAGAATACGCTGGTCATTGATGATAGGAAAGAAATGCTCGCCTCCTGAAGAGATGGTCATCAAAGGAAGACGAAATGAGGCTGAGTCTAGACAACAAGTGATCAGGCCCAAAGACCCTCTTCAGTATTGATTTTTTCTGCTCTTCTCCTTTAATACATTGAAATATCTTTACTATTTTGTTCCTCAACTACCCTTTTTCCTGCACCATCAGTAATGATTCCTTCTGTACTTGAAGACAAGTTTTGGCTCATAAAATCACCCCCTGATTTACATCAGTGGTTTTTAGTATTTAAATCTCAAAACAAAAACTTCTGTCTCATCTATGATGAAAGGAGGAATTTTATTATTTTACTATTTTATTGTATCATTGTGATGCAGTGAAGCTTCCTGCTGTATCAAGCCTATTGTGGAAAGGGAGTTTATACATGGAGAAAATACATCTCATTAAATACTTCTAAAGGCTAAGTATCATGTCTATTTGATGGGCAATCTCAAAACCAGGAAGATGAAGAAGGCTGATACGTGTTATTTGACATTAATGAGATAAACATAAAACTACTCTTGCATATAGTTCTTAGGAAAAACTGCTATGCAGGCAAAGTTTACCTTTTGCTACTGCTTGTCTCTTTTATTGTTCTTATTCTTCACTTCTCAGTAGTAAGTCTTCTAATTTTCATCATGCATTATTTCTTTATACATTTGTTCCCTTTCTGATTTAAAATAAATTTTAAAAATAACTAGATACAACATAAAACTAATATAAAAACCATAACAAAACCTATCAATCATTCACTAAGTATTGTATATGCTGCTAAAGGCTTTCTGTAACTTTCCTGTTTTGATCCACAGAGCAACCCTAAGAAGTAGGGACACATCCTTCTTTTTATCACTAGTTGATTTTGAGAGGTTAAGTGAACTGCCAAAAGTCACATCATCTAGGAGTTCAAAGAATCCACAGTACTTTGACTGAAATCCGAGGGCTTAAAATGATGTTTTCCCCAATGGGAAAATACTTAAAATTTACTCACTTCATTAGTTCATAAGAAATCATTAATGTATTATGTCTTCATATTCTTAGGAAGGACAAAAATACCTAAATTTATTTCTTGGTAAAGTGTTTTCTAACTATAGAAAAATTGACTTTTGCTACATTATATTTTTATTTATATATTTTATATTTATATAGTTATTTATATTATATAGTTAAAGACATCCTCCATTTTTAATTCCATCCAAAACCCAGATCTCTATTGGTGAGCCAATTTGTATGAAAATGTTTTTGAATTACAACCTTTTTCTCACTCATTAAGCTATATGATCTGTATGCACAAACAACATGTGGTAATATACTAATATTTACTAAGTATTTATGATGAGCCAGACATTGTTTTAAGTAATATATAAGTTTATATGAACAAATGCTCAAAACAAATTTATAAAATATGCACTATTAGCACAGGATTTGATAAGCAATTTGCCCAAAGTCACACCTATGTGGTAGCAATTTGTTATTGAAAACAAAGAGGCTGTCTTTAGTGACACACTATACTTCACTGTTCCTTCCTCTGTTACTTGGCAGAGCGTTTCTTAAACTGTTCCCAAGAAAATATACTGCAGGTATCAAGATTGGTATAAAATAATTGTTTGAATTAAACTATTTTAATATTTAACATATCAAATGAATTCCAGTTGGAATTCAATAGAATTCTAGAAGAGTTTAAGTCAAAGCTTAAACACAAAGTGTTTGATTGTGTCAACACAAATTTGAAAGATTCTAGACACAACTATAGGATGTGGCTTTTACTTAGAGGATATAATGAGAAGGATCACCAAAAAAAATGTTATAAAAATATCATTCAAACATTAACATATTTATCCTCTCCTGGTATTTTCTTCTTTGGATTTCAGGGTGAAGGGGAAAAAAGCTATTGAAGTGGAAGTGGAGAAATGACAATGACAGAAGTGAAAGGAAATGGTATGTTAGTAGATTAGGATGAAATCATTTTTTTCTATATCATTATTACTCACATATTTTCTCCTCATGTGATTCCATTTCTTAGATGTTTGTGCTATTAACTCAAAGTACATCTATTCTGTAGAAATGGGCAGAGTATGATGAGGAATGGAGCACAAAATGGAAATAGCCATCTCTGTAAGTTAGAGGTATTATTAGCTATGACAGGCACAAGCAATAGGGAGGCTAAGGTGAAACCAAAAGCCCTTGTAGTGAACCTGGAAAATCAAATGAATCTGT
The DNA here is from genome assembly GCF_021218885.2 of Marmota monax. Taxonomy (NCBI): domain Eukaryota; kingdom Metazoa; phylum Chordata; class Mammalia; order Rodentia; family Sciuridae; genus Marmota; species Marmota monax. The sequence goes on from NW_026692907.1 coordinate 20,050,582, forward strand.
AACTCTGTAGTTATGTCTGTGTAATCAGTAATATGAAGCAAGGGATACAAAGTAAGAACTCATCTTGGGTTCCAGTCCAAGCTTTGATGTTTATAATACATATTTATTGCTAGTAACCAAGAAAAGGTCTTCAAACATCCAAGCCTATTCACTTGTAAAACTGGAATTTTAACACTTGCTCTGATTTCCTTATAAGCTTGTTGTGATATTTAAGTGAGATAACAAATAAGCAATATTTCAAAGGTATGAAAGAAATATGCTTAGATTTTAACTTGAAGTTTATAAGACATAGTTACCATCATATCTTAATTTCTACTTTGATAGGAATATTTACACTGTATTAATAAATACAAAGACTTCAAATTGAAGGTTTTTAAATATAGAAAATTAATGAATAAATGTAATCAAATATATTTTAATGAGTATTATTCTTTGGTTCTCATTGTTCTAAATGTTTATTATTACTTATCATCCAAAGTAAAATAATATATATGGAAACCATAGTTTTATGGTAATAATTATTTAAACACATTGATTGGTTATTTTCAATGACAGACAACAAAGAGCCTACTGACATGTATAACATATTTGATAATAAAGAAAGTTTTTCAATAGTTATCATATTTAAATACCAATATTTTATTTCTTCATTAAAAATTCTCCTCTTGAATATAAAGAAAAAAAAATTAAGTGTACCAAAAGTCAATTTTTCTATAGATAGAAAACACTTCAAGAAATAAATTTAGGTATTTTTGTCCTTCCTAAGAATATGAAGACATAATACATTAATGATTTCTTATGAACTAATGAAGTGAATAAATTTTAAGTATACTTTCAGTTGCCAACTCTTCACAAACTAGTACAAAAGCTATATATGTTTTCCATTTTCTCTTGATGAAATGTTGTTTACACCATTACTACCAATTTGTTTACACTTTTTATGTCAATTTTTTCCTAAGTTATACTTACTCTGCACACTCAGACAATCTTTTATGTTCTAATTATGCATGACTGATGATAGCTGTTTGCCTGTTTGACCATCAACCTAGGTGCTGATGCCAAATGAAAATCATTTAAAGTAGATAATAAATCGACTCTTTCATTAAGAAGATAGTTTTGTTATCCTTTAATCTTAATTAGTTTTATGGTACTAAAAGTCAATCAGTTTCAGTATTTCCATTTAATCTTAAAATACATAAAGCTTCCTCTTTGCATTTTTCTCTAAGGAAAATACTTGAAATGCAAATGCACAATTTAGTTGAACAACTAAGAATTAATTTAATCCTACAGTATATGAAAATTTATTATGGAATAATGAGTCAGTGGTTAAGTATAGTTCAAGCTTCCAAGGATACATAATATAATCATTCAATAAACTATCTATTAAATTTTCCACTAACTACTAATACATACTGAAGACCATAGAAATCAAAATGTCTTCTCTTTAAAATCAAACTAAGAACTCTATCTCTTCAAACTAAAACATGTAGTATCAAATATACCTTAGAAACTTACAAAATATTTGGACAACCTCTAATGAGCTGTCTTTATAATTTTATAATTTTAAATAAATTTTCTTGGACTATAGAAATTATCATCAATGTTAAGACATAATAATCAACAGAATTTTCTAATTCTGAAACTTATTTGATTGTCACTTTCAAATAGAAACTTAATTCTTCTCCCCATGTGTGACAGCCTATTTTATAATATATATGGGAAAAAATATTACAATATGCACACTAGGATTAAAGTAATTTTATTTAATCAAATGCAAAAAAGTCTTATTTTCAGCTACCATTACTTTTGAGCCACATCCCCAGTCCTTTTTTCTATTTTATTTAGAGACAGGGTCTCACTGAGTTGCTTAGGGTCTCTAACTTGTTGAGGCTGGCTTCAAACTCATGATCCTCCTGCCTCAGAATAGTAACAAAAATTTATATCTTCATGATTTCCCCATATAAATATTATTCACATTGTTTACTACTAAAGCTAGATGACACAGAAAAGTGAAGATATTATCTGGCAGAAATCAACTGATTATTTGTGTCAAATATGAGGAGAATTTTTTAAATGTCCCAGGATAAGTCAGAAACTAAATTCATCAATTTACACATTTGGAAGAAGTGTCATCCATTCCATTGTGAGCAGAAAGATTGAAATAGCTGAGAAAATGAAGGGATGAAAGCACAGAAGTGCTATTTCAATGAAGAATCATTTACAGAAGAATTACAAATACTGTTTGCTTTGTCAGTCCAATAGACCATCATGTGGTAATTATGAAGTCCTCCTTTGCATATTATCACTCCATGCAAGAAAAATATAAAGCAAGTACATTGAGAAAAGTGTAGTATTTTAGAAAAAACAAATTACAATGGCAACAAGGTGTCAATTAGAAGAAATTGTATGAAAGAAAACTCATGATGGACCTTCAGAATATATCAAAATTGACAATAAAGGTGAAGGAAAATCTATGCATAAAGATATTAACGAGAGGATGGTATGAAGACAAAGGATTTCAGATGATTATAAAAACAAACCCTCAAATTAGAAACAATATGAAGGGAAGGTCATTGCAGAATAGAGGTGTTTAAATGACTACTATTCTTCACAGTATCAAAAGTTCCTTTAAAAATAGGTAAACCTGAGAAGATATTAGGGAGAAAACAGATTGTATCTAGTATAAAATGACCTATAATGATTCCTTTAACTTTGTATTACAGGAACTCCATAAATATATATGCTAAAATGAGTTCAAATCTGAAAGACCATGTTTTCTATGCAAAAACTATCACATGAGTTGGAAAAATAACTTTTCAAAAAAATGAACAAAATCAGTTTAAGGATCCTAAATTTAATAAAAATTTTCTAAATAAATCATAATATACAAGGTTGAATTAAGGGTTGCAATAATATACATCAATTAAAATCATGTTATATTACTTTGAAGTCAAATAACAATAGACTGTAAAATTCATAGAAAAAAAAAACACAAAATGATGGCTGTAGGAATTCAAAGACAGAGCTAGAATTAGCCTAGAAAGGTTAAAAATGTTCTCGGATGATATGAAACAAAAACTGTACATTTGTTGGGGAGCACTTTGGATACCTAAAGCAAAACACCATCATGCAAAGTCTGGAGCAGGTGAATATATAAAAATAAAATAAAAATATTAATAAATTACATACTATCAGATGGAAACAAGTTTTTACTCAACTCGTATATATATGTGCATGTGTGTATATATACATACATATATACACATATACATATATTCATATATATTCTAATTAGACCACATATTTGCCTAATTATAAACTATATACACTCCTACCAACTAGCAGAAAAAGACAACATGCCTAATATGCTTGATTTTTTTTCATTTCTAGCAATTAAAAAAGACTGACAGGCTTAATGAAACAGGAGTAAAAGCATCTTTCATAGGTTCCTGCATTTTTTGATCTTTCTGTCTATTATGGGAAATAATGGTACTCCACACTCTCGGCTGCCTAGCTCTCTTCAAAGGAGTAAATCAAGGTGGTTCTACTGTTCAGAGTTATATCAGAATTAACATTCAAATGATTAAACTGGGGATTTGGAATACTATAGTGAGCAACCAATGCTTGTCCCTTCTGTTAAGGATTACAATATACAAAAGATCAAAAAATGTAGTCACTTTTAAAAATGAACACAGGCTTTTGAGACACACAGGCCATGGACCAAGTCCTGGCACGCATTTACTCCCCCTAATGAAGTTCAGAAAGGTATTTCTATGATTTTTCCTCCACTGTTAAGAGTAGAAAAATTACATGTTGTTGCAAGGAAATGTTGAAGTAGCAAATATATAATACTAACTATATATTATGTTCACTAGCTGTTTTTTTTTCTCTGTGTTATCAGTAGCTTGTAATCATTAGAGATGATTTTTTTTTTTTGGATGATAGGTTTTTCTTTGGGGAAATACATAGTTTTAAGAATTCACTCTTTCCTACCTAGTATATGCTGATGACCATCTAATGCAATGTGTAAACTACTTAGTCTCATTTAAACCAATTTCATATTTTTCCTCAATATATAACATATATTCTTGATTTTTATCACTGTAGACACAAAAGTAGCTAAAGTGAAGTTAGTGTTCAATAAATGTTTAATAACTAAATAACAAATTTATCAATTATGCCAATTTTTCTTAATAAAAGTAAAAGATAATGGATAAAGCACTGAACTTGGTATAGGAAGACCTGGATTGGAATTCTGATTGGAATTCTGATATAGTCATTTCCTATTCTACCTGGAGCAGGTTATATCACCTTTCCAAGCCTAAGTGGTTATAAAACTTGAAAATCAATACTTCATAACATACTATTGCAAAATTGTGTCATATAGATATTCAAAGAGTACCAGATGGATCTAAGTCAAGATGTTGATGCCTCCACCATTATGTATATAAAACATTCTGCTATGCATTTTTAAAATATGCAGAATTAGAGCAAGCATTCATACATAATTTCTGAGCTTGTACTCAGCATATTGTTTTGGCTAAAATGGCAAGAAAGAAAGATCTTGCCTGTAAATCCTCCCTCTGATATGTACTACTTTCAGTTTAACCTACAGATGATCTAAGGAATCATAGGATGTTCCTAATCCAGGATAATTATTTGCTACCCTACACAGAGTCCAGAGTTAGCTATTTTTTTTTAATTTCTAATTTTCTTATCTACTATTCCAATGTTATCACCAGTTATCAAATCTTCTTTGAAACTTTCACAAATGTTAATCTTTACCCTCTGACTCCTTCACTGAATTGCATCGTACTTTCTAATCCCTTATTTGTTCTTTTCTGAGTCTTTTTGTTTCTCCTTTATGCCTTTTACGTTTCATGTGACCACCAACTTACTGTCCTCTCTTAATACTGGCAAGAAATCAAATCACCATCAGTCTGCTGAGCGTAAAGTTTATGGTTCCATGGCATTTTCATGCCTTGGTTCTGCATTCTAATAGCTAACATTTCATAGGTGTATTTCTATTTCTATTTTGAGTCATTTAATTTTTATTGGGCTAAAAACAACAAAAGCAAGTATATGTATCAAATATAATCTTTAAAATGTAAAATATATATTTGGTGAATATTTTACAGAGGGCCACAAATAATTGGTACAGTGAGTTAAATGGGACCAAAATATACTCACATTAATTGGTAAGATGTATCAATAAACTTCAGATTGAGATTAGAAGAGAAGCAGCCCAAAATTATTGGCTGATATAAATTTAGTATTTACTATGTATTATATACTGATAGTCTTTCATAGGCAATATTTCATATAATGCTCATAGTTCTACTGAGGTAAGGCATTTGTTCAAGGTCAGAAATCCAGTTAAATAAAGAAGCAGATGTGCAAAATCTGGTCCCTGCTATTCTGGACACCTCAAAGGATGACCAATTTCAGTAAAACTAAGCAATAACAAGTGAAAAATTGTGCATAAGAAAAAGCAAATCTTCATATCTCTTAACTCTTTATATCTATTGTCTCATATTAGTTATGCATGAGCAAAAAAATATTGATCAATGATAAAGAAGGATCCCATTATTTGAAGATTTATATAAAATTTCATTTTGTGAACATATTGCAAAACATATCCCCTGACCTCAATGCAGGCCAATATATAAAATTATCATAAATGAACTGCTAAATTGAAATGAAGACATATCCCTGAGCGAAAGACACGATTTCAGAGTTGCAATTTATACAGTGCACCTCATTTCATCATAGGAAGGACACAGGCTTAGGATAATGTCCATTATTTAATTAATTATATTAAATAAACAAATGTTCTCTTATTATACTTGCATATAGCACAATTTATGGGCTTAATTCTATGCTATTCCTAATCTTTAAACTTTTAAATATTTTTATTATAAGTCACTCAAACAGTATAACATTTCCTCTCTTCTTCCTTGTCTCCCTCTCTTCTTCCATTTCTTCATTCTGCATTCTGAGTTTCAGTAGTCATAATGGGCCAAACACTATGGGAAGCAGCAGAATTGTCATTTTCTATTCAACTGATCAATTACCCAGGATATTAATTTTAAAAAAAGGTTACGTGTGAATCAAATATATCTAAACATGTTCTCCTGGAAGAAATATTCTGTCTAGAAGATTAGGAAAACTTTATGATTCCTTTGATTTATTATTTTAATATCCCTATACCATAGGATGTGATATTATTGGAGGTAATATACAATGTCTTATTATAGCTTTTACATTTACTGTATCTCTTAAATCCATTTATTATACATAAATTTAATTAAGTTGCATGAGCGGAAAGGGTTTTCTGAAGACAAGAGGACATACATTTTCCATGACCCTTTAAGTCAATCCAGAACCATTAAAAGTTTTATGGGAATAGCTTCAGCTTTAAAAAAAATTTAAAAAAAATACAAAACAGAACAAAAATCCAATAATGCAGCATGAGCATAGGCACTGCACCTATGTCCAAATGACTTAGTGAACTTCAGTAAAGAACAGTTTAGCTCTGGACTAAAAATGGTTGTACACATCTTCCATACATCGAGCAAATTACTAGCTATTTGGAAACTACAATATATTGGCTTCTGGTCAGAAGACAAACACTTAATGTGGGCAACATTGCCAAATTCCTCTTTCCTCTATTCCACTTTTCTTAGAGAATGTGATTAAGTGACCAGTTTCCATGCCAGCTAGATGCTTAAGAGCATCAAAGGCCCTCTGTCAGGATTCAGAACTTGATATGGCTCAGAAACCACTATGCTAATAGATAACCTCCTCAACATTATAAATCAAAACCTCATAGCCACATTAAAATTCTTTAAGCTAGTATCAATACCCTGTGGTTTATAAAGTACTGTTAGCCAATCTCTGGAGAATGGTTGAGGTTGGAATAACACAAAATTCTGCTCTGGTTTGGGTGTGTAACTACTTTTCATAATTCAGAGTTATTCATCTGTAGCAACAGCCAATTCTTTCTACCTTCATTATCTTCACTGGTTTCATTTTAATTGAAGCTTTAAGAGAAAGGAAGAGGAGGTTTCATGCATTGAGGTAGAAACACAGAAATTATTAGGAGGTCACAACAGACATTTCACTATTTTGAACTGTTCCTATTACCTGATGATTATAATTGCAAAGAGCAAAAGTCCTCCTATATAATTTAAAATCTTGGATTTTGAAATTATATTAACATCTCAAAATCTGTAACTGGACCACTATGTTTTAAAGTTCTGTTGAAGTCCCTGTAAGAAACATCTCAAGTCTTAGCAGCACATACACGCAGGCACACATAAATAGAAACAAAGTAAAAGGTTAATCAAACAATATTTTCCTTTATTATATGCAATGCTTTTTATTTTACATTCTAGTACATTTTATTTTTCAAATCTGATGATATTCAGCATATTTTCTTCAGGACCCTCTAACATACTGTTTCTTGCAATCTAAAGGCACTGTATGTTTTTAATGTCTATGTCTTGATCTTCTAAGACTTTTTCAGGAATTACTCAAGAGACTTTTGGTATGCAGATTTAATTTAAAAATTTCTCTATAAACATGAAGTTCCAATTAAGTATTAATGGTATTATAATTATTAAAATGTGAAACAACAAGGAACAAATTGTTTTATTCCTCTCCTTATACTTCCATTGATTCTCTAATTAAAAAAATAGTAGGCATTGTCTTCCTGTGTTCAAGATATTATGCTAAGGCCCTAGATACAAAAGAGTCATGATACTTAAAAATGTAAATATTTTTTTTCTAATCAAAATATAGCAAAGGATAGGAAGTATATTTTAGCAAAACATCCAAAACTACTAATTTCTTCAGAATCTTATTAATTATAGCACTTTTCATCCTGTAATAACTATAGTATGGAACTATAATTTGATAATTATTATGCCTATGCCGAAAATTCCTAATTCTTACTGTGTGGTAGTATAGAAATTCCTTGTTTTCACTAGTTAATTTGAAACATTTTTGATGATGTCTACATGGACATGTAAGATGATGTCTATATGGATAGGTAAGATTAAGCTTGTAGGAAATAAAAAAGCAATAATTTTTAATTTCTTTATATCGAAGTATATATACCAAAGGAAAAATGTCAATGATGAACTTTAATGGATCACCAAAGCTTTGAGAGATGGAATGGTAGACATCAAGAATTTAATTTTCCTCCTAATTCAGAAATCTTTTCTAAAGTATCTCTGAAAGTCATTTAATCAATGATGATTTTAAATTAACATTTTCCTAAAAAATTATGGAGAAATGTACCAAAAGTAGGATTTGATAGTAATTGCTTATATTGAAACCAGACAGCAAATTGAAAAACAGTTGTCTTTCAGAAAGTGTTCTACAGAAGTGGATGGAAGGTCACTGGTCACTACACCCTCTAGTCCTTCATTAAGGGGAAGAATTTTAAAAAACACTCTTAAGTAATTCCTGCAACAATAATCACTTTTGAAACTTCTCATAGCTCTTCATGTAAGTAATATCATGTAATGTCTACAATGTCTTAATTTCTGTCATTCTGAAGGAAGATATGATAAAAGATAGATCTTATTTCTAACTAGAGAATTCTATAGTTTGAGAGACTAGATCCTACAACAGTCGAATAATTGAATCAAGAGCATTGCTAAGATCATACACCTTATAAGAAACAAGAAACTTTGATTAGCTTCTCAGGTATTAAGCTAAATAAAAGAAAAACTTTGAATTCCTTTTGATCCTCATGGCAATACTACAGAAATTGTCTTAGCATTCTGATCTCATATCCACAAGCAGGGCGTAGTCCTAGTTATCTTTTTGATTTTGTCAAAAGCAATAATAGAGCCCTATTAAATTTTATCAATATAGATTCACTAACTTAATTTTCCATCCAAAAAAATTATCTTTTTCTACTGAATTTGCTCAATTTTATGTTAAGTATTTATATATATTTGGCTTATTATTCTCACCATAATCTGGGTATGGGAAAAAAAAACCCACAATGTATCCATCTTTCTTCTTTGTAATAAAACCTGATGTTATTGTTCAACTTCTACGCATCTCTTCTTAAATAAGTATTACATCCATCCCCAGCAAGCAACATTTGTAGTACCAGGGGGAAGTAGTCATTCAATCAAACATAATTAAAATCACTGAAACTATTATTTTTCACTATGTATCAATCATTGCTCTGCAAGAAACATTTAAACCATTCAGTATATTTAAAACAAAGGCAATTTAATACAGGGAATTTATTACAAAGGGGATAGAATGTTTGAGAACCAAACAAATTGGTGAGATAACACAGTGTGTAGTAACAGCAGGAAGCCACAAGTACTCCTAAGTTGAAGGAATAAAAGGATAAGGCAGTAAACACAAGTCCAAGAACTAGCTATCAGTTGGAAGCTAGCACAAAAGGCTTCTAGTGCGAGCTGGATATGGTCCTGGACACTGTCTAAAACAATGAAAGAGAGGAAAGGGGAAATACCCTAGATTTTTCACTTTGTAATGCTCTCCCTTCTTCCCAAAATACTTTCCATTAGCCAGTCACAGACAGAAGACAGATGACATGGAAGCCTGGGGTGCTAGCTCCATCTCCTAATCCCAGACACTTAGAACAGCTGAATGATAAAGGATACACCAGTACAACAGGCCCACAACTGGCTGACACATAACATGATATGACCAATTTCCTAAATTCTTTAGAAGTCAAGTGTTACATAATTAACTTATTTCATGAAGCAGTTCAATTACAAAACCAATCTATTCAAAATAAGTAGTATATTAACATGCTTTGGTGCAAAGATTTATACAACAAAATGAACTTTTCAATGATTGTGAATTAAGAAAAAAAATTGAACTATGCACATGGCTTGGGAGGCTGAGGCAGGAAGACCACAAGTTCAAAGCCAGCCTCACCAACTTAGTGAGGTCCTAAGCAACTTAGTGAATCCTGTCTCTAAATAAAAAATAAAGGAGGGCTGAGCATATGGCTTAGTTGTTAAGCACCCTTGGGCTCAATCTCTGGTATCAAAAATGAATAAATAAATTTAAAAGGGTCTAAATCCCCAATGGCAAATATAAATTTATCTAGAAAAGTTAAAAATATTATGTTGTTACTTAATTAATAAAGGCTGTATATTAATATACTTGGCGATATATCATACTTCAGAATAGTTCTGAAAAACCTCTATGCCACATTAAAAAGTTTACTTGGAATATGCAAAGTATCCACGTGTAGGAACAACTCAACAATGAAATACTTTCTAATGATATTCCCCAAGTACAGCATAATGCATTTTTACTGCAATAAGTAATTCTGCATTTTTGTACATAAATCATTTAAGTTACTATAGCCAATAGTATGCATTCAAACCAATACTAATTAATACAGTTTAGTCAAAAGGCAAAATGTATTGGACAAACATGTTGAGAAGTAATAAATAATTGTCATATCCATTTAGAAATATACTTGAAAAAGTTTTGTACGTTCCAATGAAAATGTTTCCTAGAACTGTGTTCTAGGCTGTAAGCAAAATGCTTCTGCTTATTACAGTATCATAGTAGGATATCACACAATTTCCATTCAAATTCAGTGGATTAAAATGACAGACTTGTGTTCAGTTTTGCTAAAGTAAAAGAAGATATCATATTTAAGCAAAGAATCTCTCTTCCTTCCTTCCTTTGATTAAAGCATGACAAGCAGATAATAGGACATTTTGAATTCATATCAGGAAGATGGCTAAAAATGCACAAAATTCATACAGAAGGGTTTGAATGAGAAACAGATTGAAAAATTTAGCTTAAAAATGACATGTAATTAAAAAATGTGCAGGCACAAGGAGGATATAAATGTGGATGTTCACAGTGTTGTTTCCAAAGAATGTTAACCATTTTCAACTTGTTTATACAACAGTATATGTTAATAGGGTAAGAATAAAGCAATTGATTGACAGTACAGTAATGGCCACATTCTATGTAAAAATAAGTCATCTAAAATTTACGTACTTTTCCAAAGTAATGTTTGCCCCACTCCTCAGTTCTACACACTCTGGTTCCTAAAACAGAACCAATGTGGTTCTACTGTCTTCTGTTCTCTGATGTCATACACTGACAAAGTAACTCATATCTTCTATGCAGTATAAATGCAACATGAAAACTATAAAAAAAGTTGATGTGTCCACACAAAGCTTAACAAGTTTTGTTAGAAATAAAATACTATATGTATTACATGAGGTAGTGATCAAATTTAATAAATTAATGGAAATGCTTTGTTTATATAAAAATAATGTCCTTTAGACACTCGTGAATTTACTTAAATCCAAAGTTTAGGCAAGGAAAGTATATATTATTACATTGAGTATATTCACCATGAAATATTTTATCAAGAAGGTCCAAATAGTTCAAGTGAACAGAGATTTAGCAATGAAAAATATTATTGACTAACCTTAAAGGACAAAGTAAAATGATACAGATGTTGAAATTTTTAAATGGAATTTCACTATAAATTCTCTATTCAAATTTAACAGATTATATTATTTGCATGATAAAGTTAGTAGATTACAGAATGAATTTCCTTTGAGTTGTAGCTCCACTTAAGGAAAGTTTTGTTTTTCGTGATTCTCTTCTTAAAAACAGACATTCTGGCACTTAGAAGATGAAAATGTATCATTTGACCTTTAAACTTCTGTTTCATTAATGTAACCACAAGCAACAGAGTCACTGACTGGCAGGCTTGCACTTTAAGGCCTTTACCACTTAAAGTTATTTGATAACTGTTATGCCACCATTTGTTTTTTATTAGACACTTTGGGGAACATGCTACAATAAAAACAATATATTGCGTAAAGCTTGATAAATAACATCTTGTAATTCAGTTAAGTATTCTCTTAACACTGGATTCATCTACTTTGATGGGAAGGGGGTGTATATTTGGAGGGTAGATTTTTGGTTTGCTTTCTAATGAGTTATAGGTTAATGCCAAATATAATGCTGAGCATACCAGAAAAAAAAAAAAAAAAAAAAAAAAAAACAAAAAAAAAACAGAATATAACTCTGTAAGTTTATTCCTTTTGAAAAATATGGCACCTAAGTTGCCCACACTCTATGAGTCCTTAGGCCATACATGTTTTGGTCTTGAACAAAGACAATACCAAATGCAGAAGTCAAGAAAAATATTTGATATTACTTAAAGTTGTTTTAATAGAGATAAAATTTGTTGTAAATAAATATGTTTAATTATTTTTAAACCTTTGGGCAATGTAAAAAAATTCAACAATTGGATACATCCTAGATAATTATAAAATTAATATGAGCAAATTGCTTTGAGTAAAAGGTAATGCAGATAAGATTTCTGTTTCATATTACAAAAAAATGATTGTTCATCAAAAAAATAAATTATAATTGGTTCAAAATATCATTGAGAAGAGACAGAGATTCTATTTGCTTTAAGAAGTTTTAAAAGTCAAAATTTTCCTAAAGATATTACAAAACTCAGGATAGAGCATATAAATGGATGAAGTACACTGCTCAGAAAGTAAACAAGGACTGCACCAAACCAACAACATTGGAAAGATATTATCCCCACATGTCAGGAAAGCTTCACTGTTGGAAGCAGTGAGTTCTCCTGGAAGCAGAATGTGGCTCCAGCTATTGTAATTAACCATGGTATCTGATGGATTGTTCATTAGGAAAAAAAAAATGCCAAGTAATATGGTGAAAAGATAAGCCATCTACCAAATCCCTTAGGTTGAAAATGGTACTGCTTTCCACACATAAGCAATATGCCACTACAGACATACATATTGCAGCTCCATGATATGTGTTTTCAGCCCCCAAAGGTAGTATTTTGTCTTTATCACTGTTATTCAAACTTCTAAAAGAAACAATATAAAAAGTAATTATGTGTTTAAATTATATTCTATATGTGACAATGTTATGACTAACAATGAAGTTATTTTACTATGTGTAATTTGAAAACTTGTTACTTTTGTATATACAACAGTATTCATAACAAAGATAACATATTGTTAAAACATAAATTAGTGTATATTAGAAATTATAATAGTACTCTGCAAATTGGGACTCATGTCTCAAGATGTATAAGCCATATACCACACCCACATCATTAAATTTAAAATATGTTGCATGATTCAAACAGAAATATATACCAATTTCTTTCACATCTCTTAAGCCATGTATCCTGAATTTGTGTAACCTACACTTATAAGCTAACTACCACCCAGTGGAGAGAAAGAATATCTTTCAGGAAGATTTGAGGTATATGTCAGGTGGGGGTGTCAGGGGAGAAGGGAGGGCAATGGGAAATGAAGGAATAGAGCATTTATCCTTGTTTAGATTCAAGCACTACTGATCATCAATTTGTATTTTCACAGGAAAGGAAATGTTTCCAGAAGCTCATTCTGCAATGTTGCTTAGGGATAAAACCAGGCTAGGATGTTCATTAATGACAAACCATTTCAACGTTTAAGCTCAGAGAAACGAGAAGAAGGGATTGGGGGAGAAGTAAAACTGAAGACCAGAAGGAGGGAGAAAGGTTGGAAGAAGAGGTGGCAGCAGGTTGGGGAAGGTGAGAAGGCAGGAGGGGGTGGGGGAGATAGTGTGTACACACATATGAGTGACAGTGTGTGGAGCAGAGGAGTGTATGCGTTTTAAACAGCAAGAATCTGAACGTGAGAGGGGTCCGTAGAGTACAGAAGTGCCCATGTGTGCTAGGATATGAAAGAGCCTGTGAAGGAGTGTGTTTATAAAACTAAGATTTATGAGGGTGAGAAGTGGTACTTAGGGGGAAAGCGGGAACATGCATGTGGGTGTGACACGGATGGGGAAGAGCACAGGGGAGAAGGATGTGGGAAATGGGAATCAAAGAGGGAAGACAAGGCACTGAGTGAGGACACTAATAAGAATAAAAAATTAAGGGAAAGGGAAGGGTGAAGAAAGGAGGGGATAGGGTTAAACAAGTGGATAAGAAATAAAAGTGGAGGAGATCAAAAAGGGGAGGAAACAGAAAAATAGAAAACGGATAAAAGAAGGCAATCGAGAGCAAATAGTAAGACGGAGGTGGAGAAAATGGTAAAAGAGAGGAAGGAAAAAAGAGAGGGGAGAAACCGGAAGAAAGAAAGAAAGAAAGCTAAAGAGAGAGAAAAATTGAGCCTGAGTGTCCAAGTGAGAGGGAAAAATAAATGGAGCAGAGAGCCAGCACTTTGACAAAGTCACTTAGGCTAGAGTAAAATAGAAACAAACCTGATAAACTTGTCAGACTCTCCGAGAGTACCCCATGACAGTAAAACAGAGACCTTGTGAATTGAGTTTCAAAGTGGCACCTGCTCCTCCTTCCAAACCTGACACTTCACTCAACCCCGGGCTACTTGGCTTCCCAGCAAAGTGCTTTAGCATCCTTTTGCCCCGGCAAAAAAAGAGGCTTGGATTCTGGGAAGAATCAGCACCTGGATTTCTTGAGATGTGGTCTTTTGATTAGTGAGCACCCCCAGTATTACTGTTCAGTTTAAAAGAAGGTAAAGAAGGTGGAAAGAGAGAAAGAGAGACTGAGACAAGTACGAAAAGAAAGACGTTCTTCCTACCTAAGCACCGCCGTGTCCCCTTTTCTGACCATCATGTTGTCCACGGTGGCCCAGGGGAAGTCCACACTCTGTCCAGCGGGGAGGCAGGAGGGTAGCAGGCAGCACAGGCTGAGGAGCACCGCCGCCAGCCACTGGTTCGAGCAACAAGCACCCTGCACCAACAGCATCATGTCCATCCCTGCTAGGGCTGCTCACTCTCCAGCAGCTTTCAGCTCGCACTCCCCCACCCCCTGGTGCTGGCGAGTCTTCCCGGGAAACAGGCGGCGCGCCACAGATTTTTTTTTTTTTTTTTTTGAGTGGGTGGGTGGGTTTCTTTTCTTTCTTTCTTTTCCCCCCCTCCTAGTTGTCGGGTGTTGTTTCTTTTTTCTGTCTCTCCTCCTCCTCCTCTTCACTTTCCCTCCCTCCCTCCCCTCCCACCCCCTGGCGCCACACTACACCTCCTCTCGGTTGCTTTTGGCCGAGTCCGGAGTGTGTCTAATTCTTGGGCGGCTCGCACACCATCTAGCGAGGAGGCGAGCGCGCCGGCGAGTGAGGGAGGAGGCGCGGCAGCGGCGGCAGGGCGAGCGGCGGTGGCTGCAATCGCAGCAGCAGTAGCAGCGGCAGCAGAGGCAGAAGCAGCGCGGGGCGCAGCGGCGGCCGCCGGCCCCCGGGCTCGCGCGCGTTGCCAAGCGGCCGTTTCCTTAGCAACCCCGCCCGGGGATTGAGGATGGAGCAGGGAGGGGGGATATGAAAGGGGGAAAAAAAAGATTGAAAAGAAAAAGAAAAGAAAGAAAACGAAAAAAAAAAAATCCGAGGAGGTATATCACAATTGTGCAAACTGAGGAGGAAAGAGATGCACATAGACTGAAGGTTTCCCTCACTGTCGTAAGCGCTAGAGGGATGCTTTGCTAGAAAAGTGTACCGGGGCTGGGGTGGAGAGAGCTGAGGGGCGCTTTCCTTCCCCTCTTCGGTGCGTTTTATCTCCTGAGGCACCGTAAGTTTTAAGTCTTCTAAGTTGGGGTCGGCGCCATCATGACGCCGAAGACTGTGAGTTGGTTTTTGTTGCTGTTTTGTTTTTAATCTTGCCCTGGTGGTCTCGCGCTACAGTTAAGAAGCTGCTAACTAGTTTTCTTTTTACTCCTTTTCTGGAATTTGAAGGGACGGTGTGGCAGGGCGCCGATTTTTTTTTTTTCGGGGACACGATGGGGTGCAAGGCCTTGCGGTAGAGCAGCTGGCGAGTCTGTCCGGTCAGCCCATATGGATTGGAGGACTCCTGTCCTTCTCTAGGCGTCTTGACACACACACGTGTGTTGTGTGTGTGTGCGTGTATGTGTGGTATTGAGAGGGAGAGAGCAAACGTGTGTACGTGTGTGTATGTGTGTGTGTGTGTGTGTGACAGCGAGTAGTACGCGCTGGGCGCGAGCGCAGAGCTTGTGTGCGCGCGGCACGCAGGCGCGCTGGGAGGGACAGGGCGGGCCGTGCTGGGATGCAGTGTTGGAAAGAGACTGCAATCAAGTGTTTTAATTGTGTAGAGCCAGTCAGTCCTGTTATGTAAGAGGCAGTTTAACAGTTTAACCCGTTTGCGTCTATCAGGCGGAATGATCAGCTCATCCGAATCTAGGCAGGGCAGAGTTACCAGGTTTAAGGAGTCACAGAGTTTTATTTTTAAACAACCTCAAAACCGGGTTGGAACAAGCTTTCATCTCAGGGGTCGCAGAGCTGCAATCTCCGCTCATCAAGCCGCAGCCCCTCTGCTGCTTCACTAGGCTGTTGCAAGCCGCGGTCCTGGCCCAGGGCAGAATGGGCAGGGAACCGACCCCTACTCCTCCCGCTTTCTTTTCTTTCGTTCTTGAACTCATTTTCAGATTCAAGATCCTTTAGCTATTCCGGGCCATTTACAAATCAATGAAAGAACTGATGCTGGAGTCCATAGCAGTTCTGCCGATCAATCTTGTTCAGTGAGGAGTTCGGGAAGCAGAGGACCCAAGTGGAGAGAAACAAGTAGTTAAAAATAAATTAGCCCCTCCTTAATTCTTTTCCTCCCCCACCCCTCCGCCTTTAGTAGTGTTTCAAAAAGATATTCTTCGCCTCACCCCAGTCCTTCTCCTCTTAAACAATATAGCTGCCTTGCACATCCTAACTCGTTTTTCATAACGCTAGCAGGATCCTTTGGCAAAGCGCACCGTAGCAATAATCTCTGCAGGGGTCAGCATCCGGCTTCCTCCCCAGCCCGAGCTCTTTATGAGGCAGGCAGGGAGTCGTTTTGCTTGGTAGTAGTGGTACTCAGAGTGATTTTTATCGCCATGCATAAGGACTTGTGGGAAAAGGGAAGGCTTCCCATCACCTGTGACCACCCAGACGGACTGATATCTAAGAGCCCCTAACCAACAACACTTCCCTGCTAAACTAACACTCCAAGCTCAGCAATTAACCAAGAGGTTTGCAGCAGGAGTTGCTGATGTTATTAGTATTCAGGCTTAATTCTTAAAACCGGCTCGGATTGAAAGTGCAATAGTATGCAGCCGCATTTTGAAACGTCAATAAAATGTTAGTCATTTGCGGATGAATGAAAACATTTTCTTTACCGTCTGGTGTGCTAGGGAAATAATTATCAAATGACAGACTCTTGCTAATATTGACGCCAAATACCTAGATAACACTGTCATCTTGTTAACTGATTTTTTTTTTCCTTCTAGCGTGGTACACTGATAGTTAAAGCTTAAAATTATCTAGAACAAACGAGGGATTAGAAGAATTGACATGTCATATACATGGGCAAAACTATGGAATATTATTTAATATTTTTGCTAGAGATGAATTAGATCTGGATAAAGAGAAGCAGAAGGCACAGCTTCCGGCATTGTGACTCACTTTAGTGCTATTTTATGCAGAGATGGGGTTGCCAGCCTTTTCTAATACAAGCTATGAAATGCATCCTTTCCTAACTGTTGTTTCCCTAGGATCTGACATCTTCAGTGTCAACGGGGGTGGGGACTGGGAAAGAAGGAGGAGGGATTTCTGTGACCACGGATGAAGCTTTGCAGCAGTTTTAATATGTACAACAACCCTTCAAGCTTGTAAACGGAAACTGGAGCCACTTCTATTTAAAGGCAAAGAGTTTCTTTTCCTTATTTCTAGTTTCTATCTCAGCTTCTATTCATTGATCAAAAAGCACTTAATTCTCACAGAACACAACCCAAAGAAGCAATAACTAAACCTAGTTTATAGATGCATAGAGCATTGGAGAGATTATTTACAGGTAGGTCAGTGCTATTTGAAGTGAGTGCAAGAATGTTGGATGGGGCAGCCCCTCTTGCCCTGTATACTTCTGCTGTCCTCTGACTAGAGAGGAAAATGATTTTAAAAGCCTTTTATGACATTCTTTCCCCTTGACCTTTCTAAGGGTATATATCTGAGAGGATTTTACAGGGTTTCCAGTATTTGCTTTTGAGGTCCCAGAGTTCTTCCAAGCAGAAACATAAATCCTGGAAGTCTTGGCTCCTTTTGAGGAAAAACCAGAACAAAAACAAATAACCACAACAAAATGAAAGAAAACCTCCTAGTATCAAGAATAGATAATAGGATTGTTAAAAAAAAATCTTTTAGATGGTTAATATTGGCTTGGATGTAATGGAATCCATCCTCAGCCAGAATTTTTTAGAAATGACATTGCTTTTAATTCTTCTTTTATAATTATGTGCTTTCCTTTGTTTTTAAACTTCAACTTCTAATATTTGAAGAAATATAATAATCTGTATGGAATTAGTTTGGAAGGAGAAAGGTGGAGATTGATTGTGATAGCTTATTATTCGGTTATGTAGATTGATTTACACTCCTTTCTTCCATGCCCTCTGACTGGTATTTTGAACATTCAGGAGTGTTGGGAAGGGTAATATTGTAAAGCTGTGTTAGTTAATAAGCCTGTTTTTATTCAGTGGTATAAACGAGATTGTTATTAACAAAAGATAAAATATAAATTCACATTTTTTCTTGATAATGAGTAAAGCCATATTCATATTTCATATTATTACTGTCTAGGCATGAGAAATTTTAGGCAAGACAGGACCCAAGATCTAATGAAAAGAACTAATGAGAGCATTTTGTAATTTCTGAAGGAAGTCAGTCAGGGTACACTTAAAAACAGGACATATGAATAATAAAACTCGATAAATTGGCCTATAATTGATTCTCTATTTGAATTAAACTGGCTTAAGACTGGAGCACCTTGACAACTAAAACTGATCATTAGTGATGGTTTTCAAATCAGTATGAGATGTATAAAACTTGGCAAATTTGTTGAGAGATTTCTCAACCTAGACTCTTTTGACATTTGGGGCCAGGTACTTGTTTTGGGGGATTGCCCCAAGCACTGGAAAATGTTTAACATCATTCCCTGCCTCTACTCACTAGATGCCAGTGATACCAGTAGATGGCAGTAGTTATGATAACCGGAATTTCTCCTGACTTGATACATGTTTTGTGGATTGGGGGCATGGATAACTGGATCACCCCAAGTTACAAACCATTCCGGTGTAGGTTACTTTCTAGAAATATATGCTATCTTCTCCTTGTTGATAAAATAATGAAGCAGATTTTTGGTCCAAAAAAACAACTAATTTGAATTCTGTAGCTACAAAATCATTTCTCCTCATCAGTTCACTCTCCGAATTTACCCTTCTGTATAATCAAGTAGCCCAGATTAGCACAGATGCAATAAATTTAATGACAGAACATAAAAATATGTTTCTATGATTTTTTCATGTACTGTAGGAGACCTTCTCAAGACCACAATTACAATATACAATTACAATGTCTTCTGTATTTTTAGAATACATTCTTTAGTTATGCATGGTTTGGTTTTAAATGCTGTTGTAAAGGAGGGTTAGATTTAAGCCAGAATTGAATTGATAGTTCTCGTTTTTAAAATAACTTGTCATTTTGTGGTTTTCAAGTAAAAGTAAATGAGCTTGTTTCCAGCCAGAACTTATTTAAGTCTTGGTATTCTTTATATTGTGGCAGTTGCACAGTATGCACTCTTGGAGATGGCTATTGAATAAAGGAGAGGAAAAACAAAGTCATTTCACTATTGAATCATGCTGTTTAATAATCATAATTTATTTCATTCACTTTCCAGTTATTTACCATCTTTTCTATTAATTATCAGCTCTAAGGGTAAACAAAAGAAATAAGAAGTATGTGTTTGTGCATTGTTTAGGGAGAGTGGGGATACCTACTCCATTTATGAAGTTCTTCAGCCACTCCCATAAAATGACCCTGAAAATTTCACTAAAGTACTTAAACAGGAAAGAGAAATCTTACAGTAGGTGTGGGTAGAAATCATTTCTAAAGCAATGAAAGTTTTATTTTTTTTTGCTTATAAAATAATGAGTCTGGCTTTAAGACATTTAATCATACATTTGCATGGGTCCAGTTAGAAACAATAATCATTTTTAAAGATTTTCCTCACTTCCCAAAAGACTGTACGGAACTCAGGACCATCTATTAAAAAATAAACGCCAAATTTAATATTTCGTTTTGTACTGTAAAGATAATAAAACCTTATTTTTTTCAAACAAGTCGTTTATTATGTTATTTCATTTTATTTCTTGGAAAGTTCTGATTCTTATTGAGGATAGGTTTATTTTGAATATTTTAAAATTCTATTATGATTTGTCAACCTTTTTCCTTTTTTCATTTTTTTCCTGAAATTTATATGCTTATGTATGTTTTTAGAAGAGGAAGTACCTCATTGTGTAAATTTATGATGTCATCTTGACAGGAATTGGTAATTTTTAATTTGGAAGAATGTTCACTACTGAAATGGTTTTCATAAAACAGGCTTTCATCTTTTCATAAAACTTGGCGTTAAGATATGGTCCTAAGCATAAACAAAGTTACTATACCTTTTCTGTTCCATGACCACTTTTAGAAACTTTTGGGGTCTTCAATGCTCTTACTGTAAGCTATATTCATAGGAAAGTAAACAATTGAATTGTCTTAAGACTTGAGAAAACCATCTAGGTTTGAAGTGTAATAAGTTTAAAGAACTATTTCAAATTGCTTTCCAAATTTACCCACCCATGTTCATGACATTTTAGAATTTTATGTTTCAAAAAAGTACATAGAATATAAATGTATAATTTATTAAAAGTATTATTTTGAACTTAACTATAAACGTACAATTTATTAAAAGTATTATTTTGAACTTAACATCAATTTAATTTCATCCACTTTAACAAACAAGAATCATCAGTATCCCAAAAGTTTCCTGTAAGCCTTTTCTTAATTACAACCTCTGTTTATTTCTTTGAATATATTTACAACAATTATTTCATGGTCAGCATTTCCTCAATGTCTTTGCATTTTTGCCCCTTTGTTCTGCATATATCTGAAATAATAACTTGTTTTTACATGTATTCATACAAAACCACTTTATATGATATACTGTTTAGTTTAACAGTATAAATATACTGTTAAATACATACACACACACAAATTGTATTTGGTCTCTTGTGCTGAACAATCCTATATGTTAGGATTCCTCTGTGCCATTGTACAGCTGTTGTTTCTTCATTTTTATAAAAATCTATATAGCATTTCATGGTATGACTACACTATTGCATATATATCTGTTATATTGTTAGCAGATAGTTATGTTTTATATTGTCTGTTATAGACAAATTACACTACAAATATTTTTGAACATCAGTGCTGAAAATTTCCCTCAGGGCACTACACACACACACACACACACACACACATCACGCACAAACACATACATACACACACAGAGGTACAGTCATGCATCCCTTAATGATAGATTCACTTTGGGAAATGCTCCTTAAGTGATTTGTTGTGCAAATATCACTGAGTATACATATACAAACCTAAGTGTTAAGCCTGTTACAAACCAAGGTGGTATAGCCTATTGTTCCTAGACTTAAAAACCTAAACGAAATATTACTGTACTAAATGCTTTAGGGAATTATAACAAAATGATGTTTGTATATCTAAACATATCTAAACATAGGAAAGGTACTGTAAAAATTTGCAGTACAAAATATAGAAATCGATATATTGCTGTAGGACACTTATGTGATGAGTGAAGCTTGCTAATCTAGAAGGGCTCTGCATTAGTGAGTGAGTGGTCAATAAATGTGAAATACTGTACAGTACTGTGAGCCTTACATATACTTCTCAAAATTTATTTTTTACAATTTTCATAATAAACTAACCATAACTTACTGTAAGTTTTTACTTTATAAACTTTAATTTATATTTTAAATTTTTGGACTCTTCTGTAATATCATCATCTTAAAACACAAACACTTTGTGCACTGTAAAATTACTTATTTTTTTACTTTTAGAATTTTGTTAAAAATAAAACAAGAACCCAGACATTATCCTAGGCCTACATGGGGTCAGGATCTTTAATATCACTGGCTTCCACCCCCACATCATGCCCTACTGGAAGGTCTTCAGGAGCAACAACACATATGGAGCTGTCATTTCCTGTGATTACAATGCCTTCTTCTGAAATACCTGCCAAAGTACCTGCCTAAGGGTCTTCTGGAAGAGGTGTCTCTTCACAAATAAGTCCATGGTGGTTTGCTGCATCTTCTTCTTGTTGCTTTTCATCATGTTGGCTTGTAAGCAGATGCTTCACATTCTTTCTGTGAATGAATGCATGCAGATTTGGGGGTTTGTATTTTCAGCTTTAAAGGAACTTGTTAAGTTCTGCAAAAGCTACTGCTAAACCCTTCACTGTGAAACTTAACAAGTTCTTTTCCTCCTACAACAATTCCTTTCCTTTTGTCTTTTCTTCATCTCTGTATTCCTGCTCCACTTCCATCCCCTCCTCATTAGGCAATTCCTCAGGAATCAGCTCTATGAGAGCCCAAATGTCCATCCTCATCCATAATGGAGTTAAAGGTGTTTGCAATCTCAGCAACAGCCAGGTTGATTTTTTTCAACTTCCTCATCTTTGGCAAATACTTTGAAGTCATGGACAAACTTCACCTGTGTCTTTATTGATGCTGTCACAGATGTCACAGTACTTCTGCAATTGCATCATTGTCTTCCTTAGTTGTAGCAATAGTCTGGGCCAAGGTCCTCCTCAAATAATAGACCTTACAGGCTTCTATAACACCTTGATCTTGGGTTGGATCCCAGAGGTGGTGTTTTGAGAAAGAAATACCATTTTGAATGTGGGAAGGTTGATAACCACTTAAAAGAGGATGTTGGGAGCTTTATTAATAACAAACAAAATTTTGAAAAGTGTGTTATTCTCCAAATACTGCTTGTCCATTTTGCTGGCTCATCAATTCAGGAAGGCATCCTGGAAGAGAAGCTGAGTCATTAAGGAGTTCATGTTACTCCTGTGGTACATGGGCAGTAAGGAAGATCCTTGTGGACCATGCATTCCCACTGTGCCAGATCACAGTGTTTTCAATCTGTAGCCTGAAACTTTGTCCCCAAGCAAGAATGTTATCCTGGTTTTCACATCCTTGAAATCTGGCAGTGATTTGATCTCCTTGTGGATGAAAATACTTTCAGGGATCCATATACAAAATGGAAAGTTTCATCCATTTGAAGATTTATTGTGGCAAGTAACTATCCTCAAGGATCAGCTTATCTTCAGTTTCCTAAAATTCTTCAGATCCCTCCTACACATCATCACTTGCGCTCATCACTCCTTTCATTTTATGTAATGAATAAAACTTTTTGAATCATTTAAACTACTCAGAGCTAGCAGAGAATTCAATGTGTTGGTCAGGCCCAATCCTGTATCTCATATTTTTATAATTTTTCATTTGTTCTCATTATTTCTACATGATAGTAGAATGTATTTTGACATATATGGAGTATAACTTCTCATTCTTCTGGTTGTACATGATATAGAATTACATTGGTCATTCGATCATATATGTACACATAGTAATGTCCACTTCATTCTATTATTTTTCCTATTCCAATTCTCCCTCCCATCCCTTCATTCCTCTTTGTCTAATTCAATGTTTTTCTGTTCTTCCCTAACCTTCCCTCATTATGAATTAGCATGTGCATATCAGAGAAAACACTGGGCCTTTTTTTTTGGGGGGGGGGCGGATTGGTTTATTTCACTTAGCATGATGTTATCTAATTCCATCCATTTATCTACAAATGTCATCATTTCATTTTTCTTTATGGCTGAGTAATATTCCATTGTGTATGTAAACCGCATTTTCTTTTTCCATTTATCTCTTCAGGGGCACCTCGGTTGGTTCCATAGTTTAGTTGTTGTGAAATGAGCTGCTATAAGCATTGATGTGGCTGATATAAGCATCACTGTAGTATGCTGATTTTCAGTGATCTCTGATTGCTAAAGATGTTGAACATTTTGTCATACGTTTGTTGACTGATACTATTATTTCTTCTTCTATGAAGTGTCTGTTCAGTTCCTTAGTCCGTTATTGATTGGGTTATTTGGTTTTTTGGTGTTAAAATTTTTGAATTCTTTTTGTATCCTGGAGATTAGCATTCAATCTGAAGTATAGGTGACAAAGATTTTCTCTCATTATGAAGGCTCTTTCTTCACATTTTTGATTGTTTCCTTTGTTGTGAAGAAGCTTTTTAGTTTGATTCCATCCTATTCATTAATTATTGATTTCACTCCTTGTGCTTTAAGAGTTTTGTCAAGGAAGTCAGTTCATAAGCCAATGTGATATATGCTTGAGCCTACTTTTTCTTCTATTAGACTCAGTATCTCTGTTCTAATGCCTAAGTTCTTGATCCACTTTGAGTTGAGTTTTGTGCAGGGTGAGAAATAGGGGTTTAATTTCATTTTGCTACATATGGATTTTCAGTTTTCCCAGAACCATTTGTTGAAGAGGCTATTTTTTCTCCAAGGTAGGGTTTTGGCACTTTTGTATAATATGAAATGACTGTATTTATATGGGTTTGTCTCGATGTCTTCCATTCTCTAGCATTGGTATTCATATCTGTCTTAGTGCAAATACCATGCTGTTTTTGTTACTATAGCTCTGTGTATAACTTCAGGTCTGGTATTGTGATGCCTCCTGCCTCATTTTCTCACTAAGGATTGCTTTGGCTATTCTGGGTCTCTTATTTTTCCAAATTAATTTCATGACTGCTTTTTTCTGTTTCTATGAAGAATGTCAATGGGATTTTAATGGAAATTAAATTAAATCTGTATAGTGCTTTTGGTAGTATGGCCATTTTGACAATGTCAGTTCTGCTATTCAAGAGTGTGGGAGATCTTTCCATCTTTCTTCTAAAGTCTTCTTCAATTTATTTATTTAGTATTCTATAATTTTCATCACATTAGACTTTCACCTCTTTTGCTAGATTGACTCCCACATTTTTTTTTTTTGAGGCTATTGTGAATGGGATAGTTTTCCTAGTATCTCTTTCAGCAGATTCATCACTGATGTATAGGACTACAATTGATTTATGGGTGATAATTTTATATCCTGCTACTTTGCTGAATTTATTTATGAATTCTAGAAGTTTCCTGGTGGAATTTATTGGGTCTTCTAAATATAGAATCATGTTATTGGCAAATAGGAATAAGTTAATTTCTTCTTTTCCTACTCATATCCCTTTAACCTCTTTCTTCTTTCTGTCTAACTGCTCTGGCTATAGTTTCAAGGATGCCAATCTGCATTTAAACATCAAAAATAGACTTTTGATTTGTCTGTGATTTTTATGTTGCTGAGAAGGTGCCTGGTCATTCAATCTAAGTCATCTCCATATTTGGTATAGGCTCTTCAATGAAGTAGATCCTTTAATGATTTCTATTACATTGTTCTTGTTTTTTAAGATGATAACTAAGGTCAAGTGGGATATGTCTGGCAAGCAATAACAATCACTGATTTTCTACCTTCATTGTCCTTAATCATTTTTAATTCTGTGTCCAGGTCAACCACTCAATGATGCCTTTTCCTGGCAACATTAACAGTAGATTTTGTATACCTAGAGGCCATGATGAACAAAAAAAATGTGTTTTAGTCAACCTTTACATTGCTGTGACTAAATGACCTCACCAAAATAATTTTAGAGGAGGAAAGCTTTATTTAAGAGCCTAGGGTTTCAGAGGTCTTAGTCCATGGAAGGCTGGCTCCATTCCTTGGGGCATAAGGTGAGGCAGAATATCATGACAGAAAAGCATGACTCCCATGATGATCAGCCAATAGAGAGAGATATTCCACTCCCAGATACAAAATATATACCCCAAAGCCACGCCCCCAATGTCCCATCTCCTCCAGCCACAACTTACCAGCCTTCAGTTACTACTCAGTTAATCTCTATCAGGGGATTAATTCACTGATTGGGTGAGTTAACAACCCAGTCATTTCTTCTCTGAACTTTCTTGCATTGTCTCATATGTGAATTTTGGGGGGACACCTCACATCCAAACCACAATACAATGCAAGATTAGATCAAGCACAAGAGAAAATGATGGAATCAAGAGACACTTTAAACATGAGATATATGAGGCTGCTGCTGGCATAACATTTCATACTATTTTACCATAAACATTTTTTTATAGGTAGAGTGCACTCTAAAGTAATAAAAAATATAATATAAAAATACACAAACCAGTAACAGGTTGTTTATTATCATTATCAGGTGTTATATACTATACATAATTGTAAGTGCTAAATATTTACAACCAGCAGCAGAGTGAGTGTTTACACCAGTTTCACCACAAACATGAGCAATGCATTGCAGTAAAATATTATAATAGCTATGATATCACTAGGCCATAGGAATTTGTCCGCTCTGTTATAATGTTCTGGATCATCATCATATATGTGGTCTATCACTGACTAAAACATCCTTATACAATACAGATGGGAGAAACACACATACATACACACAGATTTTTAAGAAATTGTCTCATGCAGTTGTGGAAGGTGGCAAATCCAAAATCTGCAAAGTAGGATAGCAGGCTGGAGACCTAGGGTTGTGTTGTATTATAGCTGGAAAGTGAGGGGAGTCTGGTGGCAGAATTCAGTCTTCCTCATGGGACCTCAATCGAGTTTTTGTTAAGGTCTTCAACTGATTAAATGATCCCCCTTCTAAATGTAGAGGATATCCTGCTTTTTGTAAAATCTATAGATTTTCAAATTAATCACATCTAAAATAACAACCTTCACAGCAATATTCTGTCTGGTGTTTGACAAAAGATTTGAGTACCAGGGCCAAGTGAAGCTGACACATAATATTACCCATCACACTCGTATACCTCCAGTTTACTCATGCTAAAGGGTAGCCCTTCCTCATCTTAGCTTAAAGTAAGAGAGTTTTAAATAATATCAACCATTGGCTATTTCTTTACTATATTTATTACTTCAGTACTTTGTAATCAACAGAATTTTTGGTCAGCATTGAATTATGAGTTCTTTTGTCACTTAGATATATAATATTTGATTCTTTTCAAGGCTTTCTTTCCCTTAAATAACATTGAAGCAAGCACTTAAGAAGAAAACTTTGTTTTTTTAGCGTATTATTTGAGTTTATTTTAAATACAGACTTCAAAAATTTTTTGCTATTTGAAACTACATTAAAACTATAATGAGTGCCGAACAAAACAGATTAGAATACTGAAGCATTCCTACTTACAATGATAGTTAATAAAACCCAGTTCTGTTTGATTTTGTCAAATTCTATGAGCTGAATAAAATTATCAATTATTTTTCAAAAAGATTTTTTTTTTCAATTTGAGGACTTATTTATCCTTTGACTTCTATCTCCCCATTTACTCCTCATCCTGGAATGTGAGGGAGTCTGGTGGCAGAATTCAGTATTCTCTTTGTGTGTTTGATGATCCCCCTTTTTCATACTACAGAAAATAATATACATATGTAATGCAAAATTTATCAATAGTATTCTTCGTATAATAGAAAAAAAAATCCTAAAATTCTGTAGGCCCACAAAACCTCTAACAGCTTAAGCAATGTTGAGAAGAATAAAAATACAAAGGTGGGTGCATCCCACTTCCACATTTTAAATTATACCCCATGGTATAGATATCAAAATAATATGTTAAAGGTTGAAAATGGAAACATAAAACCATGGATGAGAAAGCAGATCAAGAAATAAATCCAAACATATGTGGTCAGCTAATTTTCAACAAGGGTACCAAGGGAAAAGGATACAATCAGAAAAGGATAGGCTCTTCAATAAATGATGCAGGGAAAAGTGGTTTTCCATTTGCAAAGGAGTTCAAATTGGACCCTAATGGTATTTACAAAATTTAATTCTAAAGGGATAAAACATAAATGTAGGATCTGAAACCATAAAACTTCTAGAACAGAATACAGAGGAAGATCTTGACATTAACCTTGATAGTGATTTTTTTTTTTTTTTAGTTTTAATACCACAAGTTCAAGCTACAAAAACAAAAATAAATAAATAAAACCAAATATCTCTAGAAAAGCTTTTCACAGAAAAAAAATCAAGAAAATTTAAGGTAATATCCATAATGGGAAAATGTATACAATCTTCATATCTAATAATCCAAATTTATGAAGCACTCTTATAATGCAATAGTAGAAAAATACAATTAAAAATAGACAAGGGGCTTGAATAGACATCACTTCAAAGAAGACATAAAAATGAGCAACAAGTACATAAAACGTACATAAGATCACAAATCATCATAGAGATAATTTTTCTGGATTTCATCTCTTTTATCACAGAATGTTACTTTAACCAACTTGTTCATTCCCCACTGTAGAACACAATGTCAGTGATGTCTGTAAGCAAAACAAATTTAGGAAAAAAAAAAAACTTTACGATGAATTTAATTGTAGAACTTCTCAGACCTAGTATGTATTTCAAAACAGGCAGGCTGTGTTCATGTGATGTCATGGAAATGGCTATGGTTCTATCAATCTATTTTTTTGTTGTTGTTGTTATCTATTGTTGATGTGTGTTCATCAGAAAAACTTTGTGGCAATATAAATCAATTACAATGATGGGTGCATTTAGTGAAAAGAGCCAAAGGTTAGAAATGAAGAAAACGGAAATTTTCTTATGGATGTCCATAAATTTTAAATTGATACCTCTAGGTTAAATGATCTTTTCAACCAGAGTGAAAACTGAAATTGAGGACAGGAGACCTCAATTCATCTGGTTTTAGCTACTAAGTTGTGAAGGACCAAAGGTAAATCTGTTCCCTTAGATTCCATTTCAGCTCTTGCAATGCAAAAGAAAAGAATAATGTGTAATCTCTAAGGCTACTTGTAGAATAATTGGAGGGACTAGATATTTTAATAACTGAATGATCAGCTTACTTCTATAAGATCATAGGTTACCATAGTCCTTGCCTAAAGAGATTTATTCTTGTACACTTAATACTTACTTTCTATCTCTCATTTATTCTGGATATGATTGGACATGAACTATGGTGGCAAATGTTCTCATTTTTATTCCTAAAAAAACAACAGTTCAGTCAATGTAAAGTGACAACTAAACTCAGTTATATTTTTTTCTTGGAGATTAAAGGAAAAAAATATCAGGGCCATGAGATGGGGATTTGTACACATGGATAAGTTATAAACAATGACAAAGTGTCAAAGCTGAAGTTGCAGGCTATTTCAAGCAACTTACCTAGACATACAATTTTGGTGGAAAACAAAATATGTTTATCCTGGTGCATATTCTTTCCTGGCTTGTGCATGCAAATGCCTGCATGCGTGTATATGGGTGCACTCACACAAACACACATTATTTATAATGAAAGATCTTTAAGGACTAGCATTGGATTTAAAGAACATTTGAGAACTGTTTTAAAATTGAGACAAGTCTACAGTCCAAAGTATATTTGCCCAGACCCCACATCCTTGACATGAGACATGTAAATGATCATGCTGTAAAACAAATAAAATTTTGCTCTATTTCTGTAATAATAATCTAGAAGGTACACTTACCCTGATCTGTCAATTTTAATTGGATTTATGAGGAAGGTTTTATCTGTGATCATTTATGGGTGATCTAATTTTCCATTACTCAAATCCAGATGCTATCAGGAACTCTTAAGGATATTTAGTCCTGTCTCTTCTGAGAAAGGAGAGAAGGGTTGTGGCCAGAAAATTGCATGATTTCTTCTATTGTAATTAGCTATTTTTTTCAAATGCTTTTTTTCTTCCTATATCATCATTCAGAAACCAATTTTGGCATTCCCAAATGACTCATTTACTTGGGTTATTCATATATGATAATTCTGTTATTTTCAATGTGGGGTCACATGGCTTTTAAAGACCTAAAGCTACTGTTTTAATTATGACTGATTTTCTAATGTTCCATATAATCTTCACTGCAGAATGAAGGTGCTAAAGCATGGAAGTAGTGATGGATTAATATTTATAATAAAGATTTCTCAAACGATTTCTATTTATATTTATTATGATCCTACCTTACTAGTGAATTTATTTCAAAAACAGTTTTGTTGTAGATGATTAGTGATTTCTCTAAATTATCTGGCAACCTGGGATACCATTATCACTGTAAAGTCTTAGAAGCAATTAAAAGGAATAAATAATGTGCAAACTCCAGAAGATTCAACACAAACTGATAAGAAATCTAAAAAGACATAAAAGGCACCACTTTCACCAAGAATTTACTATATGCCAAACTCTGTAAGTTTATTTCATTAACTCATTTCATATAATGGGGTTTGACATATATATTTTTTAAAAATGATATGATAAACAGAAATAAGTTACATTTATTTAAATATATTTATTAATCACAATTGTAATGGTATTATATAAAGCAATTTAGTCAACAGAACATTGTGTTAGGGTCTTATTCCTTTTCTTGTTGTTTAGTTACTAAATTTGTTATTCTTTGATTTTTCTTAATAAATATACATACCATATCTCTAAATTATTATTTTATATGTGAATGTTGTTTGAAATTATTTTATTGAGGCTATATTAAGCCCTAATATATTTTAAAGAAATACTTTATTTAAGATATAAAGACTTGTCTGTTTTTTGCCATTTAGTGGCAAAAAAGTAATTAACAATTCTGTATCTTAATAACTAACCAACTGTTAATCTCTAAAATTCCTTCTTGCTCTCCTATAAACTAATATTTCAGAGTAGTTTTTCAAAGCAAAGATTATTGTCATCCCTCTTAATTTTTCCTGTGGCTTTATATTATATTGTGAAGAATAATAACTCAAATCCTCAATACATTCAGCAGACTGCAGGATCCTGCTTCTCTCCCACTTACTCCATTATGGGCTATGTATTAGTTTTCCAAAGCAACAAAAATACTACAAATACTACTATGGTAACAAAATACTACAGATAGGTGACTAAAGATAGAAACAGGTTTCCCACTTGGAGCAAGAAATTTAAGATCAAGGTCTTTGAGGGATTAGTTTCCCTGGGCCTCTTTCATCGGATTGTAGATGGCTACCTTCTTATTGTCTACTCATGATTTTCCTCTTCATAGACATTCCTTGTATTGCTTCCACAAACTGTAAGTACCCCAGTGTTACTGGAGTAGGACCTTAACTTTATGATCTCATTAACCTTACCTCTTTAACACCTCTACATCCAAATGGAGTCACATTGAAGATTAGTGATTCAACATGGGAATTTGGGTTCCCAAATTTCTTTCCACAGTAGTCTATGTTCCTTGAGATTTGTCTTGCTTCCTAATTTATTGCCAGAGTTTAGTATAATACCAGCTTATAGCAGAGACTCAACAAATATTTGTTGAAAGAATTAAAGAATAAGTTCACTTAAATATTGGACATGGAAGATACATGCTTAAACACTCTATAAAGCTTTAGAAATTGAGTACATAAGATAAAGGCCTTGTTTTCATAGATGGATCTCTCTCTCTCACTCGCTCTCTCACTTTCTCTCTCTCTCCCCTCTCTCTCTCTCTCCCCCCTCCCCCCCCTCTCATCCTCTTTCCCCCCTCTCTCTCATCCTCTCTCCCCTCTCTCTCTCTCTCTTTTTTTCTCCCCCACCCCTGGCCCCATGATACACACACACACACCTCTTTTTTATATTTAGTACTAGGGATTGAACTCAGGGGCCCTCGACCCCTCGACTACTGAGCCACATCCCCATTCCTAGTTTTCTTTTTTTTTTTTTTTTTTTTTTAAGAGACAGAGTCTCATTGAGTTGTTTAGCACTTCGCTTTTGCTGAGACTGGCTTCCAACTCGCGATTCTCCTGCCTCAGCCTCCTACGCCACTGGAATTATAGATGTGCGCCACCATGCCCGGCCTTACACTCACCTCTTAAAAAAAAAAAAAAAAAACATATAAACTGTTGTAACTGTTAATTCCTTGACTTGTGTTTTTCTACCTTTAAGATATACATATGTTCCCAGCAGCTCTGGAGGCAGAGGCTGTAGGATCGGGAGTTCAAAGCCAGCCTCAGCAAAAGTGAGGCTTGAAGCAACTCACTGTGACCCTGTCTCTAAATAAAATACAAATTAGAGCTGGGAATGTGACTCAGTGGGCGAGTGCCCTGAGTTCAATCCTTGGTACCACCCCCACCCCCCAAAAAAGGTAGACATAGGATCACTTACAGAGGAAGAATCCCAGACGTACTAAGAAGATCTAGACATAATCCCTGCCCATGGACATGACTCTGGACGAAGCAAGTTCCTATTTCATTTCAAGTTCACCTTACTTTTGGTAACTGTTCCAGTCTTGACCAAGGCTGACCTCAGTGTCTAATAATCTCACAACTTCATGTCTCTTTATAGAAAAGTTTACCACAATAGTGACAGAAATGAAGTGTTACCACACAGAGGAATTGCAATCAGTATTTTGTTTGGAGATAACATTTTAGCTCTGCGTTAAAGCATATCTAGGATACAGAATATCATTATGAAGAGTATGCTTAACCATAAAATGAGTGGTACAGTAAGAAATAGTACATGTCAATGCTGTAAAAACACTATTGGGAGAATTGTGGAATATGTCTTCTGAATGCAATTAAGTTCCATTTTATTTTAGGTTGGAGAACAACATGACCATTTTTGTGCTTTAGGAATAGAATTTAATCACAATAAGAAAGATTAGAAATAAAAGGAGTAATGGAAAAGAAAATGACAGGATTCATGTTTTTGAACCAAATGATTTTTAAAAAATAAGTTCTACATTACCTACCTGTGTAGGTAATAGTATATATCTATAAATGTTCTCATTTAAACTATATATTGACTTGCATATTTATAAACTACCAGTATATGATGTGGCATTACTATCCACTGATTCTGTTAAAATTTATTTATAGTTCTAGCCAAGGAAACAGTCAACAAATATCAGTCAAGAGTTTTTTCTCTTTGGATAAGTGCCTGAGAAAGAAAACGATATAAACAAAACAAAAGCTTATATGGGCATCCATTCATGTGAATGCTGTAAAAACAAAGAAATGAATCTTTCAAAACCAAGAAGAATACACAGCAAAAATAAAAACTTATCTGAGAAAAAAATGCAATTTTGCAATTTAAGTTCATATCCACGATATTAAAATCATGGAGGCATGCTGGCTGGCAGTATTGACACTGCAGCAAACTGACCAGTGATATAGAGGAAAAATCCAAAGAACTCATAGTGCTTACAGAAAATAAAAATGCATAATACCAAGCTAGGCTTTTGGCTCAGTGGTAAAGCACTTGCCTAGCATGTGTGAGGCAATGGGTTCGTTCCTAAATACCACATAAAAATAAATAAATAAAATAAAGGTATTGTGTTCATCTACAACTAAAAAATATTTTTGAAAATGCTTGATACCTAGTATATGTATATGATAAAGTTCACATAACCAGTAGATTACAGGAGGAAAAATTAGTCAAAAAACAGTAATGATAAAAGGAGTCAACTATTTAGAAAATAGTAAAAACCATCATCTTATGCCATTCCCTGAAAGAAAAACAAAAATCATTGAGGGTCAAATGGGGTATGAAATCTTTATCTGATCCTAGGATGCAAAGGACTTTTAAGACTGTGTAGATGTCAAAAGAGAAAAGAATGAAAAAAATTCAAGGCACATTTTACTTTGTGCTTTATAAAATACTGCACAAATTTTAAGGACAAATGAAAACCCAATAAAATAATTATATGAAAAATTAAAATAACACTAATTAATGATGGCCACTCTTTCCACTTCTAATATTTAAGTAATTTCATCATCCCATAAACAACCCTATTAGTTAGGCACCATCATTAGTCCCATGCCACAGAAGAGGAAAGTGGGGTACACAGCAGCTCAATGGATGATTAAGGTCCCAGAGACCTCAAGTGTTAAACTGGAATCTGAAATGAAGAAATTTGGCTTCCAATTCTGCATTTTCTTCCTCTCCACTATTCTCTCTCTATAACAACTATGTTGATTAAGTTCAGGTTCAAGCTATAGAAAACAACTCATATAGGATTTATAAGAAAAGCAAAGAATATTGGCTCTGGATTATGTCTTTTAGCTGTTCCTCCTCCAGCATTTTTAGTTCCGTGCTCTCACTTGTGATTTATTCTGTCTGTTCTTCTGCCTCTCAATTTTTTTTTCCTCTATGGAACAAAGTGCAATCTCAAAATACATATATGTACAGTATGACCTTGTTCAGAAATCTAAGGAACTTTGGATATACAGTTCTACCTTTCCTAAAAATAAAAGGAAATTATAAATATTTTAATCTATCATCTGCCTATGTCTTTATTTTTCTTCTCCAACTTCTACACAATGATCTTTGTCTCTGTGTACATACAAATCCTTCCTTCATATATAAAAATCATCAACTCTTATTTCTTAGTGATAGATTAATTATTTTTGTTCATTTTTAAGTTGTGCTCTTTTGTGTTTGCCAAATGTTCGACAATGTATAAGAATTTCTTTAATATTTAGATGCTTCAAATTTTTAAAAATAAAAATGAAAGTAATTACAATTTAAAGTGCTACCAAGATACCATTTCAAAGAAATATTTATGAATATTCTGAAAAAGTTATAAGTATAAATTCTGAAGCCTAAAATAATAAATATCCTGATTCTAACTTCTGGGAAATATCTCTAAAACTGTAAGATGTTTAACACTACATTTAAAATAAGCAAAAAAATCCCACAATTTTTCTCATGACATAAGACTTTTGAAAAAAAAACAATAATAATTTATTACCCTGTGAGAACCTTGAATCTTAGGAATTTATATATATATATATATATATATATAAACAAAAAAGGGTGATTTTACTGCTTTATAAGTTTCCATTTTAAACTCTTCTAAAAAATAGTTCATAAAATCTTTATCAGAAAATCTTGAAATATATATAATCCAAAAAATTTCCCGTAATTTACATTTCATGAGATGACATTTTAGTATATACATTTCTAGTACTTTATCTATGTGCATATGTGATCTAATGCTGTGTAAATCAAAACCAGCCACTTATTAGTGGGTTCTATGTGTCAAAGATTTGAGAATGGATTGTATTGCCTAAAATCTATACTGAGGAACCAGTCAGAGATTGGCTGGGATTGTAGTTATCTCAAGGTTTTCTCAAATTAGAGCCAGTCATTGCCGAGGTAGTTCAATCACATGGATTGAAAAAGGAGTTCTGGCTTTCGCAGGGAGGTCTCAGTTCCTTTTCAGAAAGGATCTCCACTTGGGTTGTTGAGTATTTGAAGTGCTATTATGAGTGCCTTCTCTCTCAGCAAGCAATCCAAACTCCAAGAGATGGGATTTTTATGATCTATCCTTGGAAGTCATATGCCATAATTCTGTCATAGACAGATTGTTCTACAGTATATCTATGATTCAATGCAAAAGGGCATTATATAGTTTTGTGAATACTGGGAGTCAAGATCATTCTGAGGACTATCTTGGAGGCTGGATACTCTGTAGCTTTATTTGAATTTATAAAAACAGAATTATACCGCACTAAAATTTGTAATATGCCAAAGATTTTAATTTGGTCAACGTTTCAAGCTATTAATATACCTCCAAATCTTAATTCCAAAGTAATATGTTGTTATATTGCTGTGTGTAATCATATAGGTATAATTTCTTTAACTCATCTTCTATTAGTAGAATAATTAGGTTCTTCTATTTTTTGCTGTTTTAAAACTTCAACTTATTTTTTAAATTAACATATAAAAACATAAAAAATGATGCATATTCATAGAGTACCATGTCGTGTTTACTACAAGTGAATATTGAGCAATATTTAAATCATTACAAACATCTGTCTCCCCAAACATTCATCATTTCCTTATGGTAAAAGTATTTAAGATGTTAGGGTTGTGGCTCAGTGGTAGAGCACTTGCCTGTCATATGTGAGGCCCTGGGTTTGATCCGAGCAACAAATATAATAAATAAATAAATACTCCATTGACAACTAAAAATATATTTAAATAAAGTATTCAAAGTTCTAACGTTTGATATTTAAAACAATATACAATTATAGTGCTAAAACTTTACATAATATATAATCAATATGAATGTGTGTATATGTATATAGATATGCAGAATGAATTATTACAATTGGAATATATGGGTCTGATATTATAAGCTTGAAGGGTAAATTTTTGAAATATTGCAAATTATTTTCCAAAAGTTATTTCAATTCAATTTATGGGTTTGTTCTTTTGTTTGTTTGTTTTTGTTTGTTTGTTTGTTTTGTGTTGCTGGGGATTGAAACCAGGACTTTGTGCATGTGAGGTAAACACTCTACCAAATGAGCTATTTCCCCAGCCAATATTTACTTTCCCATTAGAGAATTTGGGTTATTATTCTTTTCCAATTTGAGAATCCATGTACAGTATACTATTTATGTTTCAGTTAATGTTTGTTTGATTACTAATTTTTATCAGCTTTATTGAAGTGTAACTAACAAATAAAATTATATATACTTAAAATGTACAACATGTTATTTGAGTATAACTAACAAAATGATATATATTTAAAATGTATATGATGATTCACAATCATGTCAATTATTTGTTCATTAACCCACATATTTGCCATGTTTAAATTTTTTAAGGGTAAGAACATGTAAGATCTATTGTCTTAACAAGTTTTAATTGTATAATACAATATAAACTATAGTCACAATGCTATACATGAGATCTCAAGAACTTATTTATCTTGTAAGTGAACTTTTATATTCTTTAACAATGTTTCCCCATTTGCTCCACACTCTGGACCCTGACAGTCACCATTTCACTTTGGGTTTCTATGAATTTAACTTTCTAAAATTCCAGATGTGCATGAAGTTGTAGAATATTTGCCTTTTGCTTTTGAATTTGAATTTTTTCACTTAGTATAATGTCATCCAGATTCAATCATGTTGTCACAAATGACAAGATTTTATTCTTCATAAAGACTGAGTAGGATTCCATTGTGTAATGAAGCACATTTTTTAAAATCAATTTGATTACTTAGACTCTTCCCCTGTGTCAGCAATTGCATAATCCTGCAATGAACATGGAGGAGCAGAAAACTCTTTCACAATACTGACTATATTTCCTATATATATATATATATTTCCAGGAGTGGGATTGCTGGATAATATGTTGGTTCTATTTTGAGTTTTTTGAGAAACTGTCAGATCCTAATGGATATATCCATTTATTTTCCCAACAATGACTGCTGAGAGCCACAGCCTAGTCTGTATGGCCCCTGGCATTTTGCAATGCTGAGAGCCAAGGAGACATCCAGACTTGTTTACAGACTCTAACATTTCTCTGGCAAAATGCCAGGGGCCATACAGACTCGGTGGTGGTTCTCAGCAAATGACCAACGATTTTGCTTTCTGCAAACCATTGTTGTCACTTGTTATCTCTTAACCTTTTGCTAATAATCATCCTAATAAAAGTGAGGCGATACCTCATTGTGATTTTTTATTTGCATTTTCCTGATGATTGGAAATATTGAGCACATTTTGGATATATTTTGATCATTTGTATGACTTTGGAAAAATAGGTGTTTGGGTCCTTTGTCCATCTAAATTTACTGTTGATTTGTATGAATTCCATATATGTTTTTTATATTAAACCCTTATCAAGTGTTGGTTTACAAATGTTTCTTCCATTGCATAGTTTTAATTTGATGATGGTTACCTTTTCTGTGCAGAAGCTTTTAGTTTGATAAAATCCTGCTTGGTTTTTGCAGCTTTGCTTCCTGCACTTTGTGTTTCAGTTCCAAGAATCTCATCAACATGACCAATGTCAAGGTAATTTTCCCCTATGTTTTCTTCTAGGAATTTTATGGATTCAGGATTTAAATTTAGTCTATTAATTTTTAATCTATTTCTAGTTAATTTTTTTTGTATCTTGTAACATAAAGAAATAAATTCATTCCTTTGCACATGATATTCAGTTTTGCTGATATCATTTATTGAAGAGACTATTTTTGAATTGAATATTTTCCATTGAATATTCTTGGAAACTGTGTCAAAGATTAGTTGACCATATATATACATGGACACATTTATGGACTTTAGATTCTATTC
Source organism: Marmota monax (assembly GCF_021218885.2). Taxonomy (NCBI): domain Eukaryota; kingdom Metazoa; phylum Chordata; class Mammalia; order Rodentia; family Sciuridae; genus Marmota; species Marmota monax. The sequence goes on from NW_026692907.1 coordinate 20,088,667, forward strand.
CATTGGTCTGTGTGTCTGTTACTATAATAGTATCATCATGTTTGTATTATTGTATTTTTGTGTTCTATTTTTGATCAGAAAATATGTTTATAACTTTTTATTTATCAAAACTGATATGGATACTCTATATGGTTCTGCATGAATTTTAGCATCATCTTTATATATTACTATAAAATGTTAGTGAAATTTTATAGGAATTGTACTGAATCAACAGATAGTTTTAGATAGCACACACATTTTAACAATATCAATTCTTCTAATCCATGAACATGGAATAGCTTTCCTTTATTTTTTTCTTTATCCATTGCTATCATCAAAATTTTATAGTTTGCAGTGTACAAATCTTTTACCTCCATAGTTAAATTTATTCCTAAGTATTTTTTTCTTGGATGCAATTATAAATGAGATAGCTTGCTGGGCAGAAGCATTTAGTTTGATATAGTCCTACTTGTTTATTGTTTCTTTTCTGGATAGCCTTTAATGGCATATAGAAATACAAATTGTGTGTGTTGATTTTATGTCTTGTATCTTTACTTAATCCATTGTTATTTGTAACAATTCTTAGGAATTTTAAATATATCATATATTTTAAATATATAAGATTAAGTCTTGTAAGATATATATTTTAAATATATATTTTGAATATATAAGATTATATCATCTCCCAACAGAAAATGTAACATTTTCCTTTCTAAAATGGATGCCCCATTTTCTTTTTGTTACCTAATTTCTCTAGGTAGGACTTCCAGGACTGGGTTGAGCAGAAGTGGTATAAAAAAAAAAAGTAGTACCTTTGTCTTGGTTCTGATCTTAGAGGAAAAGCTTTCAGCTTTTTAACCACTGAGTTTGATATTAGCTGTGGGATTGTCATTTATGGCTTTTATCATGTATGGTACATTATTCATTCTATACTTAGTTTGTTGAGAGTTTTTATCATGAAAGGATTTCGAATTTATTCAAATGTTTTCTGTATCTGTTGAGATAAAAATATGATTTTCATCTTTCATTCTGTTAATGTGGTATATCACACTTACTGATTTACATATGCTGAATTATCCTCTCATCCCAGGGATACATTCCATGTGGATATGGTGTATGATCTTTTTAATATTGTGTTGAAGTTTGACAATATTCTGTTAAGGATTTTTGCAATGCTTTTCATCAGGGATATTCTCCTGTGATTCTCTTTTCTTATAGTGTTGTTTTCTGGTTTGGGTATGATGGTAATTCTGGCCTGGTAAAATAACTTTGAAAGAATTCTTACCTTTTAAGATTTTTGGAAGAATGTGAGAAAATTGGGTATTCTTCAAATGATTGGTAGGATGTTACCATGAAGCCTTGTGGAACCTGCACTTTTCTGTGTTAGGAGGTGTTCGATTACACTGCTTCAGTTTCCTTAATCATTTTTACGTTGTTCAGATTGTTTCTTCATGATTCAGGCTTATATGTTTCTAGTAATTTATTCATTCTTTCTAGGTTAACTATTTTGTTGGCCTATACATTTTCATAATAATCTCTTATGAATCTTTGATATTCATTCTGCTTATATATATATATGTACATATATATAAAATTTATTATTAATTCATCTTTTGGACTGTGTATAGATCATATTAGTCTCTTTCATGATATTAAAACAAAATACCTGAAGCTGTATACTTTGTAAAGAAATGGGGTTTATTTAGCTCATAGTTTTGGAGGTTCTAAGAGCAGAGTGCCATGGTATTATCAAGGTCTCCTTGGTCAAACGGCCATCTGCAGAAGACATCACATCATGCAGTAGGAAGCCAGAGATATTAAGAGATAAGCTTGCCCTTTGTATATCAACCCACTGACTGGAAGTAAGTGGCATCTTCTAAGAACTACATTAATCCCTTCCCAAGGTGATCCTCCTTGCAACCTGAATTCATTACTAGTCTTTCTCCTAGGCCCTGCCTCCAAGAATCCACCACCTCTCAATATCACCACACTAGAAACCACATTTTGACCTTCAGTGCTTTGAAGACACACTCAAACTTTATCCAAACCACAGGATTTATGTGTCAGTGTTCTATGTATACATATGTATTTCATTTCTTTTTCTATCTCACTGTTTTCTTAAATTCTCAGAGCACATTGCTTGTGAAAACAATTAGTCTTTGTTATTGTAATGGACTTTACTTTTATGGAAAACACTAGATTCATAGAACACTGGAGAATATCATACAGTTTCTTTCATGTTAACATTTTACATAGCATGGTACATTTGTTACAATTAATGAACCATCATTGACATGTTGTTGTTCACTAAAGCTCACAGGTTATTAATATTTTCTTAGATTTTATCTAATGTTCTCTTCTTGTTCCAAGATCCTATTATCATTAGTTACAACTTCTCTTTAGTCTCCTCTTAACTATGACAGTTTTTCATATTTTCCCTGAGCTGGCCAGTTTTGAGAAGTATTGTTCATCAGGTATTTTGGAGAATTATCTGATATCTTTATAATGGTTAGACTAGGGTTATGGGTCTTTGGGGAAAAAGATATCAGAATAGAGTGCCATTTCTATCATACAAAGCAGAGGATATGCACCAGTTCACAGAATATCCACAAAAAACTTCTACAAAAAACCAATGTTGGATAGGACTTCCTATTTCTTGTGAGGGCTAAGTTACTCTGTCTTGCAAAAAGCAAGTTTGGCCACAGACTTGATGACATCAGTACTGGGCTTTTGTTGTAAAACCTCTGACTTATCTAAAAATAAATGGAACGAAAAGCATTTTCTGTGAACTTAAGAAAAAAAATACTTTTATATAGACTCCTACAAAAATGCAAACCTAGGGCTGGGGCTGTAGCTCAGTGGTAGAGTGTTTGCCTTGCAGATGTGAGGCCCTGGGTTTGATCCTCAGCACCACATAAAAAAAACATAAACAAATACTGTGTCCATCTATAACTAAATATATATATATATATATATATATATATATATATATATATATATATATATATATAAAACCTTCAAGCACCCACCCCTTGGATATAAAGTTCCAAGAATTTCCAGACTCTAGGTCCAAAGAATTTTATGTGATAATCCCTCTAGATCCTATAGCCAATAAACCTGCTTCCTGAAAATTCCACAAGTGTCTAGCCTCTTCTGTCCTACATCACCTTCATCAGTCAAGGTTTTTTCCTATTGTGTTTTTTGAAAGCTCCCTTACTTTTGCAAGTATGTATTGGTATACATAAATATTTCTATATGTAACCATCTGTATGTATGGTAAGCTAAACATGAATTCATACTAATATCCCCAACTCTTTATTAACTTTATTAACACATGAATCACCCTAGCTTCTCACCTTGCTTAATAGTAAATTCTTTTTTTAAATGTCAGCATTTTTTTCTTCTACCACTTTGGTGAGGTGTTTTTTGTTTGTTTCTTCTTTACACTTGAAATAATAAATTCTTCCACCAACATTTACTCTCATTGCTAAGATCATAGTTCCCTTAAATGAGACTTAAAATTGCAAGTTAATGTTCAGTTTTTGTACTGCAATGTTCTATGTACTGAGCAATGTACAATTTCATGCATCTATCTTTAAAGTGTCACACATGAGCAATTTTTACTAACCTAAAATTTTCCTTGTTTTTTTTAACCTATTCAGTCTCTTACAAGCCCCTTGCAACCAGTAATTTGTTTAATGTGTCTATAGTTTTGCTTTTTTGAGAATGTTTTATAATTGGTATCATACTGTGTTAGCCTTTTCAGACTGCTTCTTTCATGTATCAGTGTGTTTTTAAGGTTTACAAATGTCTTATTGTGACTTAATAAGATTTATTGTTATAGTTGAGTAATATTACACTATATTAACGCACCACAGTTTGTTTATATGCTCACTTATTGAAGAACATCTTGTTTACTTCCAAGTTATTTTGAATAAAGCTGTTATAAACATTTGTGTTTGGATTTGGTGTGGACATAAGGTTTCACTTCATTTGGGATAAATATCTAAGAGTTTAATTGCGATTTTGTATTTTAAGACTGTGTTTAGCTTTGTTAGAAACTGCCAAACTTTCTTCCAAAGTTGGTGTAGGTTTTTCATTCCCATTAACAGTGAAGGAGAATTCCTGAGTGTATGTGTTCTAGCCAGCACTTCATAAGTAATTCTTTGGATTTTAGCCATTCTAATAGGTGTAAATTGAAACTTCATTGTTATGTTAATTTCCAATTCCTTAAGGAAAACAGTAGTCAGCACATTTTCATATGCTCATTTGTCATTTGTTTATCTTCTTTGGTGGGGTTTCCAGTCCAGAACATTTTCTGCATTTTAAATTGAGTTGGTCTCTTATTTTTGAGTGTTAAGTGACTTTTTTGTTACTTACATGCAAAACCTTTACAATGTATGTGTGTTTGCAAATATTTTCTCTCAGTCTATGATTCCTTTTTTTGTTGTCTTTACAATATTTCATTTTCTTTGCAAACATAAGTTTTTTTATTTAAAGAAGTATAACTTTTTTTTTTCCTCATGGATGCCTTTTTTTGTTGTACCTAACAAATCATCACCAAACCCAACGTCACCTAGATCTTCTCCTGTTGTCTTATAGAGCTTTCATAATTTTGATATTGATGTTGACAATCAGGTTGGAATCTCATTATTCTAGTATTGAAGACTGAACACCTGAGAAATGCTGAGGCAAGAGTGAACATTTTATTTAAAGGGTAAACAGAGAGAGGGGGGCAAAGGCTCCTTGGCAGAGGAGGGGAATCCAAGTTGCTTCCTTTGTTCTTACATCCTGTCCCATTTATAGATTTTAGAGTTCCTTTGTTCTTGTGTCCCCTCCTCTTCTCATCCTGCGATGTGACCTAAAATTTGGAGTGATCCAAGGGCAGGAACCAAGCAGCCTAGGGGTACAGGCAGGTGCTACTTACTAACAACTTACACCCAGGTGCTATTAACAACTCCTTGCAGGGAGGAAAAATTTCCTGGAGGCAGGTAACCTTGGCAATAGGTTGGAGGAGGACAAGTGCTCTGGAGGTATTAGGAATTTGTTTCCTCTAGAATCAACCCCCATCTTCCTGACCCAATCATTCATTACCTACACTGACTGTTCTTTTGCCCCTCACCCCTCAGCAGTTTTCCACTTTATACTTAGGTCTATGATCCATTTGCTTTTGGATGTATTTTTGAGACACATATAAGGTTTCCTTCTTTCCTTTCTTCCTTCCTTCCTTCCTTGCTGTCTCACATTCTTCCTGTTTCTTTCTTTCTTTTTTTTTGGATGTCTACTTGGTCCAACACCATTAGTGGAAAATATTATTTCATTATTGTATTTCTTTTACCGCTTTGATAAAGATCAGTTGACTATATCTGTGTAGGTCAATTTCTGGGATCTCTGTGCTAGTTTACTAATCTATATGTCTTTGTTTCACCAATAAGACAGGGTTTTATTAGCCGGAACTTCAGAGTAAATAATGAAGTCAGATATTGTGAGGCCTCTAATTTTCTTCCTTTATTTCAATATTGTGTTAACTTGAATATATATTTATTTTCCATATAAATTTAAGAATTGATTTGCCAATGTCTATAAAATAGGTGGAATTTTTTAAATAGTTTGGGATTTTGTCGAATCCATAGAATAATTTTGAGAGAACTTTCATTTTGACTATGATTCTTCTTCCCAAGCATGAATACTGGACATAAGAATAATGCCTTCTTTAGTTCATTGAATAATGTTTTCATAATAATTTATATTACAACATACCCTTTTATAATTTTATTTTGGCTTTGTGAATATTAGAATCCATGAAAAATTTGTTTGGTATATAATACAGGAATAGACTTTTTGTTTTTCTTCATTTTCTGATCTGTACTTTGTTATATTTCTGGCACTGATTTTTATATGAGAAATTATGTTTTTCCATTTTTAACATTGTGCTAATGTTAAATAATTTTAGTAGATTGGGCTTTGTTATACTTCTTGATGTTTAGCCAGACTACAAAGTTAACTTTTATATCCAAAACATTCTTAGCTAATTTTGTGAAATCTAATTAGAATGTTAAAATATGTGTCTCCTTTAATGAAAGTGAGAAAAATACTGTCCTAATCTGAAGAACTCATGCCTCACTCTCCCTATCCCAATTTCTATATACTATCTAAGTGTATTTTCTGGGAAAGAAGGATGGGAAGAAACAGATCAGAATGATATGAATTAGTAGGGATACATTCTGATTATAATCTTACAAATTAGAGCTTTGATACTTTGAGTTTACAGAGAGACCATTATTCAAGTACTTTTGGGGAACTGTAATTTTTAAGAATTCTGTGGTCTCAGAAAACTAAGCACAGAAATACATTCATATGGCATCAGGTGAGCATCAGATAGAAAAATGGAACTAGATTGGCAGTCATTCTTACAAGTCAATCTTTGATCTGTAAGTCTAAAGAGTCTTGATAGTAGTGCTAAAACTATCCAAAATTTGGAAAGAACAAAGAACATGCATTTAAACAAAAACACAAAAACAACAACTATACCCTGCTGCTAGAAACAGATGAAGATTGTGAATATTCTAATGTTTCAAAAATGAAAGAAATAAATGCTTATATGAAACAGAATCAGAAGTCCTAAGGAAGAACTATGCTGAGAAGGACAAAACAAACAGGATAAATATGAAAAGGGAGATGGAAAGAAATTATCCTGAAGGTTGCAAAAAGATCAAGAGCCAATAGTAAAATTTAAATGTACACTGAAGGTATTATAGGTTAAAACTGACAAAACATAATATAAGTAACTTGAAGAAAAATTAAAAATACTAGTCCAGAACATAGAATAAAATGACATAGTTATAAATGTAATATCTAAATATTTTTGTGAGAATAGAATACCTATGTTAACCATAAAATCAGCATACTAGAGTGATGGAGACACATCAATGTTTATAGCAGCTCAATTCATAGTAGCTTAACTATGGAACCAACCTAGGTACCCTTCAACAGATGAATGGACAAAGAAAATGTGGTATATAGCTGGGCACTGTGGTGCATGCCTGTAATCCTAGTGGCTCAGGAGGTTGAGGCAAGAGAATCGTGAGTTCAAAGCCAGCCTCAGCAACTTAGAAACGCACTTAGCAACTCAGTGAGACCCTGTCTCTCTATAAAATATAAAAAAGGGCTACGGATGTTGTTCAATGGTTAAGCACTCCTGGGTTCAATCCTCAATACCAAAAATGAAAATGTGGTATATATACACAATGGAATATTACTCAGCCCTTGTCGGGTTTTTAGCCTCCCCCCCTCGCCCCCCCCCTCCCCGTTTCCTCCTGACCTGCAGGAGATGGGGAAAGCACACCCCAACCAGGAGGACCCAAGAAAGGCAAAGGTCTACTGGCCGCCCACACCCAGCCCTCCCTTTCTGGAGGACAATCAGACATGCCAGGGAGACCAGTCAAAACAGGATCTCCTTTATTGAGGAAGTACACACAACTAATATAATGCACAGGAGCCAATCGGGATAAAGGTCAGAGGGGTGGAGCGAGTTCACGTGTATACCCATCCCATGATCTGTAAAGGAAGGCAAGAGCTGTCCACAAGGGCAGAAAAGTCCTGGACCTATCCTGGAGGTGGTCTGTTTTTTTCTGTCACCACCCTCAGCACTGCCTCCTGGCTGATCGCCAGGCGCTATCTAGCCATGTGCAGCCCCAAGACCAGAAGCAGGTACCAAGTAGGTTTCTTCCTTTCTGATGCAACATGCCCCACGTGTTACATCACGCCCTACAAGCCCTAAAGAAGAATGAAATGATAGCATTTGCTGGTAAATGGATAGAGCTGGAGAATATCATGCTAAACAAAATAAGCCAATCCCAAAGAACAAAAGGTGGAATGTTTTTTTCTGATATGTGGATGCTTATTCACAATAAAGGGCCAGGCTAGGAAAGAATAGATATACTTCAGATTAGACAGAGGAGAGTGAATGGAGATGAGCGGGTATGATAGGTAGGATGGATAATAGAATCTATCTGGCATCATAACCCTATGTGCATATATGATTACATGACTCGTGTAATTCTACATCGTGTACAACCAGAAGAATAAATTATACTCCATGTCTATGTTATACTGTCATGTTTAACTAAGAAATAAGATATATTGGAACAAATAAAAATATGAAAATAAAGACATAAATAAAATGAAAGACATACAAAAAATCATTATTTTTCATCAGTACATATTTCAGTAGATATTCAGATATTTATTTTGTTATCTCCAGAATACCAAGGATTTCAAGGAATGAGTGTAAATGTTGTCCATATAGACTTTCTGCATTGACAGACATATTCTAAAATTTGTCTTCTCAAAATGCCATCTTCCTAACAAGTGGTATTGAGCACTTAAAATATGGCTAGAATAAATGAGGATCTAAGTTTTTTATTTTTCTATAATTTTAACTAAATTAAATTTAAATAGACTAGAGTCTGTATATTGGACAGGGATTAATGGAAAATTAATTAGAGGTTTTGTAATCTCATTATTTTATTTTAAAAATATCATCTATATAGACTTTATTTAATCACCTGCCTCCATTAATTCTCTAATTTTAGGAGTGCATTTTACACATGGCAATCCCATAGCACTAATGTGTTCAGCTAAATAAATTTTTACTTATGTCAGTACCCACATAACCATAACCCATCAAAATTTTCATCATTCCAGAATGTTTCCATATGCCATTTTCTTGTCAGTATTTACATTGAAGGATAATCCATGTTCTGACATCTGTTATAATTTGACTTGTTTCGAAGTAATAGAAAATAATGTTTTCTACTTTTTGTACCTAACTTCACTTCCTCACTGTGATTGAGATGCAGACATTCTATGTGCATTAGTGTCATTCTTCATTGCTTTGTAGTGTTTTTTTTTAGGAGCATTATGCAGGGTTTTTTTGTTTGCTTTCTCACTTTCATAACAAGGTCATTAGGAATGTATGCAATATTTGTCTTTTATAAATAAAGCTGCTTTGGATGTTCATCAGCATTTTTTTCATTATTACATCTATCTATACATATTTGAGTTTTCTGAAGTGTTTATAAAATGTACATTTCTACTGGCAATGTAGGAGAGAGCACATTTTAGGTATTAATCATAAACCAGTTGAATAAGTTTACCAACATCATACAACTAATGAATGTCAGAACTGGGATTTAAATGAAAAAATGTGGACTCAGAAATTGTCTTTTAAACCATCACTATACCCACAAGAAACTAAGCAAATAAGTAAAAAATTACTAACCTACACAAAAGGAAACAGAAAACTTCACTTAACCTAATAAAAAGAAATGAAATAATCTTTCTAGAAAAAATTTTAGAGTGAGATTTTTCTTTCATAATTCCACCAATAATTAAAGCAAGAAGAGATATTTCAAATTTTGAGAAAGTATTTCCAAGACAATTGGAAAGAAAGAACACTATTCACTTCATATTATTAGACAACTATCATTTTGATACAAAATCCAAAAGAATTTTTTGGAAAAGAATACAAACCAATCAAGCTCATAAGTAGAGCAAAAAATACTAAAGAAAACATCAGAAATTGTAACCCTGAATATATAAACATCTTACTGCATGACCACATGTTTTCTATGTCAGGAATTAAAGATTCTTTAAACAGTAGACAATCATTCAAGTAACTCACCATACTAATTTTGTAAAATCAAATACTCATTTAAAATCATTTCTATAGAGGTAGCAAAGGCATTGTATAAAAACTAAAATCAATTCACAATTAAAAAAAAAGATTTATATGCTAGCAAATAGAATATAGTTTAATAACTTGTTAATTGTTACAGAAAACCTATAGGGAACTTCACATTTAATTATCAAAGGTTGACATCATTTCTGCAGAAGTCAAGAATAAAGTAAGAATATTGTCTATTATAAATTTCATTTAATATTACTCAGGCTTCTAGCTAGAGAAGTGAGACAAGAAAAAGAACAAAATTAAAATTATTATAACTGGATAACACTATTTTAAAGTGATTAATACAATATAAAAATACTAAGGATAAAATTAAAATTAATCTGATTAATATGGTTACTAAAAACAAAAATTACACATTGCATATGTATATATATTTGTATGTATATAAAGTAAATTTTATTCTTGTCAAATGGACATGAAGAAAAAATTAAAAGATACAATTTACTGTAGCATCACACTATGATTTACTTGTGAATAATTATTTAATCAATATTCAAGATGTTGCTTGGGAAAATTTTGCAAATTCCACATTCATAGTCGCCAACAAATTCTAAAATAATACCAAGAAATGTGTATCTGTCAGAACATATGTAGATAATTAAACTATGGTTAATATAATGTAATCTTTGATGTAAAATTTAGAAGTCACAAAAAGTTAAGATGGTAATTCTCTGGAGTAGACAAAACAACAGAACAAAAGCAAGGAAGAAAGATGTGCAGACATACTAAGATGCACATCCTGCTCCAGAAATAAATAATTTTAGATAATTAAGGAAAGGACTGACTTTGCCACAATTGGTGCTAATAACTTAATTATTGTCAATAGGTCTTCCATGTGATTCTTTATGCCTTTTGAGCAAAGGCACTAACTTTCTTTGCTTTACACTATTTTTTTAAGTTATAGTAAACAGACATGAAGACAAAGATACTGTCTGCACTGCTCAGGATCCTTCTAGTGTAATCCATCTCACTGTGTGTGGGTCCTCTGACCTTTTCCAAGTATCATGGTGGGAAAAGATACTCAGGAAACTTGTAGCAGTGCTAATTATCTGGCTCTTCCATTCCTGTGATTAATAAACTGTCTTTTGTCTACTATATAGAAGTCTTGTGTATTACCACGTAATTATGGGGGTGCTAACATATCAGATTACATGTAAGATAACATCTCATAGCATTCACAGTTCTTTTAACAGACCTTATTGTTTATGGGCCAAGAAATTAAAAAAAAAAAAAAAGAAAGAAAGAAAAAAGTGAGGAAGTGGCTAGCAAAATAAGTCAAGATGGTTTTATCCCTGGAAAGATACAAACAAGAAGGAATTGATGAGAGACCTATTCAGTGGCATTTTGGGGATGTTTAGTACATTCTACTTCCTCACCAGGTCAATAAAGGTTAAATAAATGTTGAATTTTTAACTTTTGTTTAAACCAAGCATATGTGTTTTGTGCACTTTTCTAACATTCCCATAATAAAAATTGTTAAATAATAGATCAAATACTCATTGTGGGTAATTTATATTTAAACATATTGGCCCAACATATAATAAGTGCTAAATAAATTTTAAACAGAAAGCCATATAGATGTTTCCACTTATCAGAATACAGAATTGTATACAATATAAAGCAATAACCCTAAAAGAAATTAAAATCCAATGTTTATTATCTTCATCTCTAAATAGCTTGAGAACACTTGTTGTTTCTTTTACCTTTCATTTCTACATGCAATTTTGTAATCTTTCTATAATTAGCATATATTATAAGTAGAATAGGAAAGATTCAATAAGTTAAGAAATTAAACAAAATAAAAAAGAATATGTTGAGATTTTTCTATCCCATACACTATAAAACACTCATACAAATCTGCTGATAATATGGAATTGGCAATTTATAGATAAAGATTCAAGGAATTACACCCAAATCTTCACATCAGAAACATAAAGCAGAATTCAAAAAATTCAAGAGAGAATTAAGTACAGACATATGAATCATAAACTAGCCCTTCAGAAATGACTAGATTAGATGGAGGATTTTACCAGGGACTCTAATTAAAGTACAATTATAAACCTGCCACGGAAAGCTCAAAAGAGTCTAAAATACTATTTCTCTTGCACTGGTAATAATCTTGATGAAGTAATAAAATAATAATAGTTTTAATGTACAGAAAATTACCAATAGCTAACACTTATTCAGAACTTACTACTACGGAAGAAACATGGTGCCAACAGTTCACATGCATCATTTATTAATTCTCAGCACAACTCTGTGAAGACAGAGCGTTTCTTACTCCCATTTTTCAAATATGGAGCAACAGAAATTAGAGGGTTTTAAAGTCACTAGTCTCAGGCCACACAGCCAGTATATGAGGAATAATGACAACTGTTCAGGCTATCTGAATAAATTTACCCAACTATGAAATGTAAGACAACCAGAAACACTGACAGATATAAAAAAAAAAATTATTTTCAGTGCAAGATATCCACAGTCTTTGAATTGAAACTTCTCTACCTTTTCCGTTCTCAAAATAGAGGAGAATGACTTCACTTTTTCTTTTGTTAGCTTAGAAAGAAAGAATAAAGATTGGAATTCTTCTCTAATGCTCATTTTAGTTAAGATAAAAATGAGGCACAGGAAGAATAAATAATTATCAGGTAGCATTTGGAAATATTGCTCCATAGACATACTTTTAATCCTTTTATTATCTTGCATTGTAAGTAGTGTTGGAAAAAGCTCTGGATAAATTCATTCTCAAAATAATAAATAGATACATAAGATAGATGGATAGAGAAATTTACTTACATTACGGAAGAGTCACTTCTTTCACATGTTTGAGTAACATGGTTTGTTCAACAAGAAAGAAAATAATCTCTTTTAAGTCAGTGTGTCATGTGTGTCAAACTTATTAGCCGTTTATAAAATGGAATATAGGAAATAATGTGAAAGTAATGAGCACTTGGATTGGCAAATAAAAAGAGAAACTTCAATGAATCAAGTATAACAATGAAAAAAAAAAAGAAAACAGATGGAGAACAATTATGTATTCACTGTTTGTTAATTCCCACTAAGAAAACTATAGGAGTTATTAATAAAAATATACAGTAGTTTGGCAGTATTTTTGTTGTAATTTGGTCTACATTTATACATAAATTAAATGTTGAATCATTTGCACCTCATTTATTCATAGAATGACTGCAAGATTTCTAACCATATATTAAAAAGATTTATACATTTTTTAATATATTTTAGTAATAAAATTCATTTAGTTGCTAATGGTTCCAGGCAGGGTCCTTGGTGCTGGCATGTACAATGGTGAATAAAATAAAGTTTGTGCAATTATTGGGCTTGAATGTTAGTGGAGAAGGAAGATGATGAACAGATAACCAGTTAAAGCTTATATTTTCAAAAACAAGGAAATATAGTGCAGAAGAAAACAAGAATCACTCGGCAACAAAGCCACACAGGTTTTTTTGTTTTTTTGGTTTTTTTTTTAAAGAGAGAAATTGAATGATCAAAATTCAGTTCAATTTGGTATAATTCAAATTAAATTGAATTTGGTACAATTTTTAAATTGAAAAATATATCATAAAATGTCATTCTGAAGTATAAGTTGAAAAAAAGTTTAAGTATATAAACTGCTTATTTTTAAAGCACTGGTGTGTAGAATCACTCTTTTTTTTTTTTTTTTTTTTTGATGTGTTTCTTCCTGGGTTCCTGTGAAATGCTGAAGTCAGGCTACCGTTACTTTAATGGGCTAGATATAAAAGAGGTTGAATATAATATTGACTTTGGAGATAAGACAAAGTTGGTTTTGAATCATGACTCTGACTTTCTGGCTGGTAACCTTGGATGATAGGCTTATTTAAACTTTCTAAGCCTCAGATTTCACAGTATTAAAATAAAGATAGCAGTAGTTAACTCAGGGTGTTGCTCTGAATATTAAATGTAATAAATCCTACAATGCTTAACTGATTACTACCTAGTTAGTGATCAATAACTAGCATTTATTATTGTTATAGGGAATGTTCTAGGCAGATACATAATGAAAATTGATTCTAGAATGAAAAAAAAAGGTTCTTCATCATTGGTGTTATTAACACTGAAAGACCTCTGGGGCCTGTGGGAACAGTAGATTAGGGGACATTAACATTTGGGGACCTCTGTCACCACTACCCAGCCTTATTAACTTGATTTTGAATTAGCATAAACTCCTGAGTTAAGCCTAAAGGTTTTCCAGTGTGAGTGCAAGAGAAAGGAATTAATATGCTCTATGCACTTACTATATATCAGGCACCACTCAAGCTACATGACAAGTGCTATCTCATTTAATTTATTTCTCATACTGATCCATTTACCATTATTTAGATGAAGAAAATGTAACTTAGAGTGATAAAGTAACTTGCCCAAGATCATGCACATAGTAATGGATGATTTGGGATTTGAAACTAGAATAACTATTTCAAAAGTGCATTCTCTTTTCACTGTGACATATTAAGAGGGTTTTGTTCTAATTCCGAAACATCCATTTCAAGGATAAAAAATCAAGTGGAACTGATTGCTATAAAAATAAAAAAGAGGAAAATACATATGGTGAAATTTAAATGTAGTCTGATTCCAAAAGCACTTTTCCTTTTTTAACTCCCGTATTTGTTTAATATCTTATTTTGAGAATACATGTTTACTTTAATGACCAAGTCTTATCTTATTTCCTCTGTAGAAAATACAAGAAATTTATTATATTCTGCAAGGCTAAAGAGGTTCTTCAAGGCTTTGACTAACGGTGAACTAGGAGTAAAGCAATCCCTAAAACCAGAGCAATATCTGCATGATTGTAAAATGGTTTATAGACTCAAAACAGTGACCCCTCATACCAACTCTCTTAAAAATAATACAATCTTTTATGGATCTTTATGTAACTGAAACAATCTGAAGCAACTTAAGGACAATGACTTTGTTAATTATATATTGGGGTAGCTCACAGAATTTAAGCTAGGAATAAAGCCAGGCCTCAACCAAATACACTCATTTAGAATATGGAGTATTGTCAGGAATAACTCTCCTATTTCTGTTCTGATTTTGATTTTGTAAGATAACTTTATTTCCCTAGTGAAATATGACTGTCTGTAAGTACATAAATGGGCATGTTACATTTTGGAGCACATAAATCTCTAGCCACTCACTCAAAGTCTGAATACAATTCCAAATTATTAGGAAAGGGAGTCAGAATAGTTCAGTTTAGGCAAAAAATCAGTCACAGTGCAATTAATTGTGTACACAAGGCCATGACAATGTATAACACACATGCGGAGCTGGTTCTTTGGGGTAGAGGAATGTTCCCCCAGAAGGAGAGAAGACTTCTTGTATGAAAAGAAGATATTTGTTTAAAACACAAGCACATATCACATATTTTGCATAGAATTATAAATAACTCCCTAACCTGTCATGAACTTAGATTTAGATTTAGAAACCATTGAAAAACCTATTCTAGATATAAATATCTGCTCTCAGATCTAGTCAATTTGTTTTAGTGCTGTGTGTTTCTGTGTATAAGCACACATGTGTATCACGCTACAGGTATGGAAATTGTTTTGCATCATTTTGCAAAAGTGGGATGTATTGTTTTAAAAGCAGCTGGATCATTTTTTGTATGTAAATATAGGGCCAATTTAGTGAAGTAAGAAAAATTTGGACTAGAGAGAGAAAAGGAAAAGTATATGTCCACAAGGATGTACTGTGTGTAATCACTTGAGCTTTCCTGGCAGATGGGGGCTCAGCAAATGATAATGCTTTAATAATATTTGCACCCTCTGATATTCCATGCTGGTTTCATCCTGCCTTTGCCTTTGCTGTGGTCAGCACATGTTTGCTTTATCAATGTGAAGTCAGAGGTGCCAACTGTATTGAAAGGGAGACTGGAGTTAGTGCCTCTCTATTAAGAACCAAACAATGACATCTATCCATTTTTATATAGGCTTGCTGACAGGCATTTATGATAATCATTTGCGAGATTTGCTGACCTTGGTTTGATGCAATCTGTTGATTTCTGATTCAGTCATTTCCTTTAAAGTGCTTGTATATGGATGCAAATATTATTGTCAGAGAGAAAATACTTTTAAAATGTATTTTTTGGGAAAAATAAATTCCTGGAAATACTAGAGTTTTTGAGTCAATAATCTTGTATTTTTCCTGCATAATGATTTGATGAGTCTTAAGTATAATACTATTATTAAAAAGTAAATTTTTATATTAAAATGTAACAAATCATGCTTTGTGAAAAATACAACAAATCACATCGATATTCTTTGCATCATTTTTTTTCCAATTCTAAGATTGCATATAGAGTTTTATGAGAATCTGAAGTGTTTAGCATATCACTGACAAAAATAAGGAATGCATATGTGATATTAATTAAATAATTATAATGATAATGTGAAGTTATGCATAGTGCAACCAAAGTATGGCCAATTCAGTTGCTCTGGGATCAAGATGAGGTAGAACATCATGGTGAAAGGCATAGAACAGGAAAGCAGCTCAGAACACAGCAACCAGAATAGAGAGCTCTACCAACCAGGACAAAATATAAACCCCAAAGACATGCCCAGTGACCTATCTCCTCTAGCCACAACCTACCTGCCTATGGTTACTACCCAGTTAATCCATAACAGTGGGTTAATCCATTGACTAGTTTACAACTCTCATAATCTAATCATTTCACCTCTGAAAATTCTTGCATTGTCTCACACATGAATTTTTGATGGACACCTCATATCTAATAATTGGTGAATATTAATAAACTCAACAAGAAAGGGATTATATATTTTAGAAAGAGTGATATATATTCCTTTATTTTTTCCCACATTTTTATTGGTGCAATATAGTCATACTTAATGGTGGGTTTGTTACATATCCATACATGCACACAATATAACAACATAAATTGGTCAGTATCATTCCCCAGTATTTCTGCTTTTCCTTTCTGCCTCCTTCCTCCTAAATATATTCATTTCTAAGTACAACTCATCACCACCTGCCACCTCAAAATTAATTATTTTACTAATGCAATGAATATGACTAGAATCTGAAATAAGAACATTTATCATAGGAATGCATATAGTTTGAATAAACAAAAAGTTATCTTAAAACAGTTAAAACAGTTCATTTATTCTGAAGATGCTTAATGAAATTAACTTAGAATGTGGATAATAGGAAATAAATTTGCTTTTATGTATAAGGCTAGAGATTTTTGAAAAAATAAAACAACACACTTGACATTTTTACTTACACAAAGTAAAGTCATTTTAAAATTGACTTTTACATCTAGAAGATAATTAATAATTACCTACAATGATTTGTTTTATATGGAGTTGAAGAAGAAAGTAAAGAGAGAAGGGCATATTTCAGAGAAAGGATAAAAATTAACTGATTTTTTTTGTTGATAAGGACAAAGGTAACAACATGAAGTAGGAATAACTGCAGAATTGCCTCTGTGCATTTAAGCAAGTAACTATTCCACTAAAGCAATAATAAATTGATACAAAAATTCAGGATCAACAGCTCTTATAATCGCACAAATAAAATGTTGTGGTGTTCACTTTTGTTTGTCGATGTGATTGGGCTAAGGAACACTCAGATGACTGGTAAAACCTTAATTTTAGGTTCATTTTTGAGGGTTTTTCCAGAAGAGATTAGCATTTGAATCAGTAGACTTTGTAAATATGATCCAGGTTTACCAGTGTGGGTGGGCATCAGCAAATCCATGGAGGTATTTCACACAAGAAAAATGCAGAGGAAGGGAGGATTTGTTGTCTCTTTTCTTGTGGACACCAATCTTTTGCTCTGAGCAGCGAAGCTCCTGGTATTGGACGTTCTGATGTAGAAACATGTACAGGTAATTCCAGTGCTCACTGGCTTGACAGGTACTGAAGCCTTTAGCCTCAGAATAGGAGTTATAACATTGGCTTCCCTGGCACTCAGGCCTTTGGCCACCTGAATTACACCACTGGATTTCTGGACTCACTCTCTTTATTAGACAACAACATATCATGGAACTTCTCAGCTTCCATAATCAAGTGAGCCAATTCCATGATTAATCTCTGATCTATACAACCATCTACATCTGTCCATCCTATTGGTTCTGATTCTTTGGAAATTTCTTACTGATATTTATGCATTTGATGAAATCTTACAAACCTTGATCCCCAAATTCTTGATTTTGCTTTTAGCATCATGGTGAACAAGCTACTCTGGGAAATCCTCCATAACAAAGGTACATTAATATGATCTACAGCTTACAAAAAAAAAAAAGGAGAATTTTAATCGCTATTCCCAACATACATAACAAGTAGAGAACACTACAAATGCCAAATTCCTTTCTAGGGACAAAAATGTATGGAAATAAGAGGAATAGGATTGCCAAGAATGGAAGTTCAAAGCAGTATTATTACTTTGGGTATAAGAATAATAAATCTTGGATCACCAATAAGTAGAAGTCCTTAAAATCAGGAATCCTATTTAAGGTAAAAATTTTGAGGGGATTAGAGTTAAGCATAAGAAGGGGGAAACGTTTCTAGAAGAAATCTTCTCCTGTTTAGTCCTAGAGTATGTTGAGAATTATGACAATATAATAGGAATTTTACAACATTGCAATCAAGTATCACTAAGTACTGAAAGAGAAAGTCAACATGTGCTGAAGTCCACAGAAAGTCCATAGAATGTCTAATTCCTCAGTTTTTATAATTGGCAATGTAATATCTAAGAATAAAAAATAGACAGTGGCTAAAGTTAATAGTATTATATTGTATTCTGACAGGTCTTATAAAAAGGGTAGATCTTATGTTAAGTGTTCTCACAACCAGAGAGAGAGAGAGAGAGAGAGAGTAGAAAAAAACTTTTAGAGGTGAAAGATCCATGATACATTTATGGCATAGATTATGGTAATGGTTTAATGGTATTTGTGTGCAAGTGTATGAGTGTGTGTGTATATATGTCTGAGACAGAATCATACTAAGTTTCCAAGAAAGGCCTTGAACTTATGATTCTCCTGATTCAGCTTTCTGAGTAATTAGAATTATAAGCATGAGGCATGTATCATAGGATACCCTTGTCATAATATATATGTATCTCCAAACTCATCATGTTTTATACATTAAATATGTACAGCTTTTTGTATGACAGAGCTCATTAAAGTGGAAAATGCCGCAGTCCGGCTGCAGCAAAATAACCGGGGGGCGAAGAACAACTTGTGTACGTTGATACAGCAGGAGTGGGAGCCGTTTATTGTAGGACAACAGAGGTATCCCCCGGTTATTTTGCTGCAGCCGGACTGCGGCAGGAATAAAAGAAAACAAAGGATAGAAAAAATGGACTCATAAAAATAATATTTTTATTTCTTGATTATTAGAAATAACTGACTAATAGAGAAAAAAGCCAAAATAAACTTCTAGAAAGAAAAATCACTTATTTAAAATAAACTCTTAAAATATTAATAGAACAAAAAGATAAAATAAGGATGAATATAGAAATAAAGGATTTTTATGAAGAAATTTTCTGTAATGCAACAGAGAAAGAGAAGCAGAATATATTAAAGCAACAGGAATGATAGATTTATCTATATTTATTCCCAGAAATACAGAATAAAATCAAAGTTTTAAAATCAATTGAAAAAAATTAGACAAAAAAACCCCAACAATTCAGGGTATGCCCCATATAAGAAATTATATGTACAGTATTCACAGTCAGTGAGCCAAATAAATGGAAGCATATATGTAAATTTGAAGAGCTATATATATATAAAAATATATATCTAATTCATAGGGTTAATATATAAGAAATAATTGGATGTCTGGAAAGTGTAATAACAGGTAAATTATTCCAATGGCTTTCAATTATTAAGAATGTGGAGGAAGATATTATTTCATTTCAGATATTATTAAGGTAATATACATTATTAAATTTCAAGCATAACTACTGTATAATAAAAGCTGTAATTTCCAAACTAATGAAGAAGGAACAGTGGGACAAGAAAAAAAGAAGAATGGAAACAAATTATATCAATGAAGTATAGGGGAATATAGAGAGAAAGTGGAGGTGAGATGAGAAATATAAGAAGAAGAAAATGTGGATTTAAAAGATAGGGACTTCCAGTTCCTTCAGTAATGAGATTGGAAGTTTCCACAACTAACAACATGTAAAAAAGTGCCACAGTCTGGCTGGGCACAAAATCATGAGCCACTCAAACAGGAACAAAACTTTAGTTTTGAAACTCCCGCCAATGCCCTGTATGTTCCTGGGAAATATGCCGATCCACACATGTGGCGTTCTCTGACACACACACCAACAGGAAATCCCTCCTCTGGAATTCCCTCCTACCGCACTTCCCCAACCAATGGGAACTCTCCAGGAGTCCCATAGCAGGCAGAGGTGGACAGCAGGGGTCTAATATCCATTTGAATGCAGATCTTAACATGATCATATCATCTCAACGGCTTGCTGGTGTCACCTTTCAACCAAAAATGCCATGCATCATTACTACTTGGCTATGGCTCTTAGCAAAAAAGTTCACTAAAGTAAAAAAAAAATTAACATGCTTCTTAAATTCATAAGAGAAGAAATGTTTGATAGCAAAACATTACCCCCAATATTGGAGAGACAGACAGGACTACACAGAGAATCACAACTTACTGAAGCTGCAACTCCTGAACAGAAATCTCCATGTGAGCTAGTGCCAAATCCATCATTGCATAGTTATCAAGAGAAAATGACACACTAAGGAAAATGCATTTCCTTAGAGAGACACATCAAGCAGGACTGAAAATGGGCAATCCAGAGGGATTTATGATAGTACCTCTGATGAACAAAATTCCTCTTCAGTCTTCTCAGTCACACATTTTAAACAACACAGGTGATTTCAGCATGCACTTGCTACCACAGGATCAAGCCAATTCCATAGTATTAAAGAAGCATCAAGAATGAAGGGTTGGGAGGTCTATTTAGCCGGACCAGGTTCCCAGAAAACAACTTCCAGAGGAGCTAGCTTTAAAACTCAACCTCTGAGAGAAAACAGGAAAGGATTGGTTCAGGAACAGGAGATTCAAACTGAGGAAGCAGCAATAGCAATGGCAAACACGAAAGCCACCAAACCAGATCCTTCCAGGCAACAAGAATGTTCCCATCTCATCCAGAACTTCCATCAATCCTTATTTTTTTTCTCCTGTGGATTCTACAGCCCCCTTCAACCTCAGCCTGCAGACCCTTTTGATTTGGTCAGGGCACCCTATCTTCACGGAGAGTCTCACAAGTAATTCCCAAACGCAAGACCCTTAGTTGGAGTGGCTGGTGCTTTGTACCCTTATGCCTATGACATAGTCCAAATCATAAAACTGTACAGTTTACATGACAAAGGTGAGATATCCAGCTCTTCCTTCCACTGTCCGGATTGATATTTTTCACTTACAAGGTTCCAGCTAGAAGGATAGCACTCCTCTAAGCACCGAGGCTGGCCCAGTTATTGGTCTATCACCCAGGCAAATGTGTTCCAGTAGGACAAGTCAAAGCTTCTAAGCCTGCCGTCTGAGATAGCACAGGGTTTCAGAACCCTTCAAGTAGGGTAAACTTTGCATTTCTCTGACCACAATACCAACCAACCAAACAAACAAACAAAAAAACATGATTAAGAAAATATATCTGTTTTCCTTTTATATGTGGTTATCTTCTTTCTTTAGTGTGCTTTTTAACCCAAATATCTGGGCCAGTGTTACTTTGATTACAATGACAGTATTATAAAAAAATTAAGAGTTTTTCTTTTTTCTTTTTCTTTCTCTTTCTTTTCTTTTTTTTTTTTCTCCCAAATATAGCTCAGCATTATACAATCAACCCCAAAGCTCTCCCTGGTGACAGGTCTCCTACTCTTTTAGGCCAATGATACTCCAAGATTTCCTCTACCCAAAACTATCTTAAAATTTTAAGGAAAAGGATAGCAGCTTTAGGGGTCATTTACTTTTAACAAGAAAAGGGTTATAAACTTATATTTCATTTCCGATATTTAGTTTGTGGGCTTTCTAGATGGGCTTTTAAGTCAAAATTTGAGGGGAGATCAACATCACCATTAGTTTTATTTTATTTTGGTCCTTGGGGATAGAACCAGTGAGCCACATCTCCAGCACATTTTAGTTTTTATTTTGAGACAGGATCCTACTAAGTTTCTTAGGACCTCTCAAAGTTTCTTAGGCTGGCCTCCTGCCTCAGTCTCCCAGGTTGCTGAGATTGCAGACATGTTCCACTGTGCCTGGCTTTTTCACTGCTGTGATTAAAGGACCTGACCAGCACAACTATAGAGGAGGCAGAGTTTATTTGAGGGCTCACAGTTTTCAAAGGTCTTAGTCCATAGAAGGCCAGTTCCATTCTTCAAGGCTGGAGGTGAGGCTGAAGATCATGGCAGACGAGGGTGGCAGACAAAATCAGATTACATCACAGTGATAAAGAAGCAGAGAGAGAAACTCCATTTAATAGATACAAATAGATACCCAAAGCCACACCCCAATTCCCACATCCTCCAGCCACACCCTACCAGGTTAGTTACCACTCACTCAGTTAATCCCTAGCAGAGGATTAAATCACTGATTGAGTTAAGACTTTTACAACCCAATCATTTCTTCTTAGAACCTTCTTGCATTGTCTCACATGTGAGCTTTTGGGGGACACCTCATATCCTAACCACAACACTGACATATTAAAAGATAAACACCACAATTTGAAGAGAAAGAGCAAATATCAGAGATTTTGGATTTGTCAAAATGGGAATTTTAAACCATTATGATTAATAAACTGAGGCCTCTCTTGCATAAAATAGACCACATCACATATAAGAACAAATCAGCTACATAAGTAGTGGTTTAAATTCTAAGAAAGAACAAGTAAGAATGCTGTATATAAAAATATTTCAGCAAAAGAGAAACATGCTTTCAAATAGGCTTATGATTAGACTGGATGTCACTTAGGAAAGAATCTCCAAAAGAATCATTAGAAAACTACAAATAGGAATAGCAAGAAGAACAAAGGCAAAGACTAAAAACAACACCACAAAGAGGACATTTAAGTTACTATGCAGTAAGTACAAAAGTACCAGAAGGAAAAGAAAGGGACAGAAGAAATAATTGAAACATTTACAAAGAATTTCCCCAAATTAATGTCAGAGAACAAACCACAGATCCAGGATAGAGCAACAAAAACATCGTATCTGACTTCTCATGAAGTTGGCATGCAAGTAGAGACTGGAGTGTAATAATGAAAGAATGTAAACTAGAAATCAATACCAGGAAGATATCTGGAAAATATCAAAATAAATGGGGAATAAACAGCAACTTTTAAATAACACATGGGTCAAAGAAGAAAACAAGATAATAATATTACTATTTCATTTGGAACTAAATGAAAATGAAGAAGACAACTTAGCAAAATTTGTGGGAATTTGTGTGGAAAGTAGAATTCAGACAAAGTTGATAGCATTGAATGCTTATATAACAAAAGACGATTGATATGAATTACATCTAAATTTCCACCATATGAAACTAATAAATGAAGAGCAAAGTAAATTTAATAGACCAAATTTAAACTAGAGAAGAAATATGTAAAATTAAAAACTGGAAATTAATAGAAAAATGAACAAAGCCAAATGCTGGTTCTTTGAAAATCCACTAAAATTGTTAAACCATGCCAACTATAGGACATAGGACACAAATTATTAATAATCAGAAATGAAAAAGGAGACATCACCACAGATACTGTACATAGTAAAAGGATAGTAAAGGTATATTACTAACAACTTTTGCCTACAAATTTGATGAAATAGACCGATATAGATGAAATAGACCAATTTTCTAAAGCACAATGTGCCAAAACACTCACAAGAAAAATCTGACAATGTTTGATTCAGAAAATTGGCTGAATAATTAATACATTTCAAAAAAGAAAGTATCAGGCCCAGATAAGTTCACTGGTGAGTCCTACCAAACATTTAAAGAAGAAAATGTTTCAATTTTATTTACTTCCTTTTGGAAAATAGTAGAGATAATACTTTTTTATTCATTATATGAGATCAACATTAAACCTCAACACCAATCCTAGTATCAAGGCCATTTGAAGAAGTTGCAAGAAAACTGCAGACCTATAATTTTCATGAACATAGAAACAAAAACCCTCAACAAAACATAAGAAAATCGGGTAAAACAATGTATATAAATAATTATAGACCAAAGTCAGATAGGATTTGTCTCAGGTATGTAAAGGTGGTTCAACAGTCAAAGATGAAATGCAGAGCACAAAGGCAGCTAAGATTCTCCAGCAATCATCTCCTGATTCATGCACCAAGTTGAACAGCTATTCAGGCACCAAATTATCTTCAAAAGACCTATAGAATCCATGTGAGAGACCATAGAGACTAGTTTCAGTATACAAATTATTAAAGAAATCAGGGAAGAGTTCTCTTCATTACTTCTACCCCATCTCCAAGCAGTAAGGAGAGAGACACCATCCATCTGAGGGAAGGAGGAAGAAACCCAGAAATTGAAACCCAGAACCAGGCCTCCATGATGAAACCCTGTGCCAGACAGAACCTCACAATACCTGATCCCACTCCAGGACCTGTGGCCTGAGATACCAGAACTGCATAAGCCAGATAACTAGGTTACTGCCTTGACCACCTTTCCCCTCCAATCTGAGGCAGCAGAGCAGAAGAAATAAGACACTGCCCACTGATGGGCAGTGAAGTAAACATAGCAGTTTGATTTGGAGCTTGGTGCTAAGCCTGCTGTGATGGGACTGGGCACCAGAGAGAAAACAAAAGCCCTTATACCCCATCTCTGAACCTTCCTAGGCATTACACAGAGAAGTGTGCACTAGTGGGAAACTGTTCATGTTTCAACCTAAATATCCCCACCAGCTGCATCATGGACTGAGGTTCTCCCCTGAGACTGTGCAGATACACACACACACATACACACACACACACACACACATATTTCATACTGGGGATTGAACTCAGGGGCACTCAACCGCTGAGCCACATCCCCAGCCCTATTTTGTATTTTATTTAGAGACAGGGTCTCCCTGTGTAGCTTAGTACCTCACTGTTGCTGAGTCTGTCTTTGAACTCTCAATCTTCCTGCCTCAGCCTCCTGAGCCACTGGGACTACAGGCATGCACCACTGCACCTGGCTGTGCAGGTCCCTGTAGCTATGTTATTCGGGTGGGACCCAGCTTAGCATCAGTATTGGTGGTCAAGACACTGCCTTCACCAATATTATTCCAACTTTGGGTAGCTTAACATGGAGCAAGACTCCATTTACAGGAGATTAGGACAGCGTAGTAAGTATAGGACTTTAACTTGATACTCAGTGCTAGGCCGGTAAAATCTAACGCTGGTCATATATCCTAATGGCCCCTTTCCCTGGTTCAGTACCCACAGTCAGAGCCTGTAGTATAGCCTCAGTACCAAGTAGAAACAGGTGGCACTAGTCCTTTAAACTTCTTTTCTGCCAAGCATCACCCCTGGCTAGAAGTCTTAGGCCAGGATTCTACCTCAGTAGGTAGCCCATAGGAATATAGGCAGTGGTCCTATCCCAGTGAAGCAGAACAGAGACCCCTCCCCAGAAGACCCTTACCATAATCAAGCAGAAACTCTCACCATATTTTAAACATGTAACTTCCTCTTCTTGTTGGAAAGCTTTTTACATAGGATATCAGCAAAAACTTCTGCAAAGGGCATTGTGGTGTGTACGTTCCTCTTTTTTGTAAATGCCAGGTTTGCGGAAAAAAAAAATTCTTACAAAACCTCTGTCTAGTCTAAAAAAAAAAAAGGACAAAAAGCACTTGTCATGTAAATCTTTAAACCCCTAAATCCTCCTCTCATTGGGTATAAAGTTCAAAGAATTTTTAGACAAATTTTTAGGCAATAGCCTCTCTGGACCCTGGAGTCAATAAACTTGCTTCCTGAAAATTCATCGAGGGTTCAGCCTCTTCAGTCCTACATCAGCAGAGCTTGCTTGTCTTGATGGTCTATGAACTTAGGATGTGACACAGCATGGCTATGTTGGCTGCAACAAGCGTGACATAGGCAGCTGGGGTTGGTCACACCAAGGTGATTCTGCCCAGAGATGGAAAGAATTCTTGAAAATAAAAGCCACAGACTAAGAGAAACACATTAAAAGTCATATATGGAAAAGGGTTGTTACCTTTATAATCAAGGAGTTTTCAGTGTAAACCTTCATCGGACCTAACAACTACAACAACAATTTTATTGATAGTATATACAATGTGCATACATGCTTTTACACAATTTATACTCATCATTACTTTAAGCATCATGGTTAGCTCTGCAAGTTTTGTGATAATTTTTGTGATAACATTTTACAGAGGAAGAATTTGAAACTCATAGTTAAACAGTATTGGCCAGTTTGCTCAGCTAGTAAGTAACAAAGCAAAGATGCAAACCAGGTCAGTTTGATTTCAAAGGCAATGTTATTCCCATTAGACTCTGCTACTGATGGGAAAGGCATAATAATCTGGAAATGGTGGCATTTTATGAAGAACATTTAACACTGTACAGATATTTAAAAGTGCAGTTCTTTAAAACACTGCCTGTCTTTACAGACAATTTTGTGCAATTTAGCTAAGATGGAGAAATGGACAGTTTCTTCCTGCTGTTTACACTGAGTATTAAATAGAGACATGGCAATGAATATGTTGTAAAGGATTTCTCATTAAAACAGTACTTGTCATATTTACATCTGCATAGCAATTTTAGATGAACAATATACCATATGGGGAATAACCTTACAATGCAGAACAGGATAATTTAATACTTGCTAAATAGAATATTGCCTGTGTTAGGTTTTTTTTTCAAAGAGCATTACTAAATTCAGCAAAACTTAAATTTCTCCATTCTATATTTATTTTATTTTGAGTATGATAAAAACAAATAACAGTAAAGGTAGGTGTTTATATGCCAGCAATGACTTCTAGAAAGAAAGCATATCAATCACACATAATTAAGCTGTCAGTTCCTTATTTAGCAAGAACTGTTCCACCCTAAACCAGCAAATGTAAATATCAAAATAGATGAAGTTTTGGAAAACAAAACACAATATAATGTCCTTTTTCTGGTATTATTCTGAAATTGGGGTTTGTGTTTTTATTATTTTCTTTGTATAACAAGTATATATTTTATTAGCTACCAGAGCCAAAATATTTTGAACAAACCATTTTACCATAGATCTGTATTTGCATTATGTACTTACCTGAAAAGGATTATGACTTTCCTCCTTGGTGTAAAGATAAAGATGATCCTTGAAGGAAAATTTATACTTAATCTTGGTCATGTCCTTGAGCTGTCTTCTATCACACAGGAGTGAACTCAGCATATGAAACGCACATGTACATGGATAAAATTTGACGTGATGCTTTTTGACTGTTCAGATTTATGGGATAATTTTTACAGGCTTAACTATATTCACTTTGGAGCTCTGAGATAAAACATTACTGCACATTAGGTTAAGTAATTAGCTTATACTATTTATGTTACCTGTACCCAAAATGACAACAGTAAGAAGTTTTGTTAAAGATGAATTTATATGAATTCATTCATTCATATAAGTGAATAAATATATTCATTTTTTTTAAAAGAGAGAGAGAGAGAGAGAGAGAGAGAGAGAGAGAAAATTTTAATATTTTATTTTTTAGTTTTCGGTGGACACAACATCTTTGTTTTTTTTGTATGTGGTGCTGAGGATCGAACCCGGGGCGCACGCATTCCAGGTGAGCGCGCTACCGCTTGAGCCACATCCCCAGCCCATCATTTATTGTTTAATTTTTGGAGTTACTTATTCATGAAGGAAGACAGACAAGGTACATGTTCATCTCTCTACTTGAAAGGAATCAATGCAATATTACATAATAGGTTTAAAATTAATAATTATCTAGAAAGAGACAAGATGGGACATACTGTAAATATTTCTCTAAAAATGAATATGTTTTCCTGGACACTTTAATAATGATGCTGAAAATTATTGAATTTCTGTATTGCATTTGCTGTTGGAAAAAATAAAAGGATTCAAGACAGATGGAAGTCAATTTTTACATGCTGAAGGGTGGCCATTTGATAAAAGCAAAATAGTCACAGCTGTGAATGATCATGATAGAGAGGGAAAGTTTAAACAGGAAACAAAGTACATAGCAGAGCTTAGTGAGGGGCATGAAGAGCGTCATGTCCCATCCCTTCCCACAACTGCCTTTTCTCTTTAAAAAGGAGGAAGTGTGGGGTGGGGTTGTGGCTCAGTGGTAGGGCACTTGCCTAGCATGCGTGAGGCACTTGGTTCCGTTCTCAGCACCATGTACAGATAAATAAAATAAAAGTTTATCAACAACTAAAATATATTTTTAAAAAAAGAGTTTAAAAAAAGAGGAAGTGTCCTAGAGATTCAGTGATAAGGGTGATGTGATGGAGATTAGGACAAAATGAAGTCTATATGTGACCTTTAATAGTGGAGAAACTGAGGCTGAGAATTCCAGCACAGTTTTCTTCAGGATCACTGTCACTAAGCAGGCATAATATATTCTGAGTGTGTCCTTTAGGTGCCAGATAACTACATTAAAACTGCAGGGAATCATGAAGGAAGAGTTGTGAGTCCAGTACTTTGCAATTTGCTCTGCCTTGTGAGATTTATTTATTTTTCTTATAAACTGGTAATCCCTGATCATCTAGGCAAGGACTTTTCCAGTCTTTACAAGTTTCATTTCACCTGTCTAACTGGAAATAGGATGGGGGAGGGGAGAGTATAAAATAAAATTGCAGCATCAATTTATAGATGTGTTAGGGAAGAAAGTGTCCCATAATTACAATGGGAAACTTTCCAGGACAACATTTTTATGACAAAATTCATCTGGTAGGCATACAAAAATAATAATGGGAGAAATCTTTGCATGGCATAAAAATGTGTCTTCATAGATCTCAGCAAACTATATTTGAGCTGTAAAGGTCTTATATTTCTAAATCTGAGTGGATAATCTTTACAAAAAAGCTGTCTGAGCCTTACATTTTTCATAGTTAGGGCTTCATGAGTATAAACACTCATTTATACATTTTACATGGGAGACACTTGTTGAATATCAACTATTTATAAGGAACCATAAAAATTTGTAAAAGTTTTAATCCCTGTATAAAAAAAATAGTAGTACTGAAGGAAAAAGAAGAGTCCTGTTCAATTATTACAGAATAAGACATTACCTTTTAAAAGACATAAAATGATAGAATGGCAAGTTTAGAGCTACAGTTTCTAGAGAGCAGGAATTGGAATAATATTAGAATTCAGGTTAGGGTTGAGGTCCTGGCATGAATATTTTTAGAACAGAAACCAAAACAACAAGCCTTGCCTTATTTTGCCTAGCCTTAAAATATAGCCACTCTTCTGAATCTTCAACTGGCTTCCTGTTCTTGTCACTGTATAAGTAGTAATACATATTTTAAAGTTTGAATTTGTGAGGTAGGACATATAAATGTGAGATAAGACAGCATAAAAATGCTAGAGTGATGGGTGTATTAGAAGGTAGAAAGGTCATTGAAATTTAGTCCCTAACAGATCACATTTTGGTTTAAACCAACCAACCAACCAAACAAACAACAACAACAACAAAAAATACATGCTTTCTCCAAACAAAACAACTCTGTTGATCACATTAGGCTTGTGACTTTATCACCTGTATAACCTGTACATACCTCATTCCCTTCTCAATGATTTGATTGATTTGATTTTCTAGTACTATATATTATTAATTATTCAAAATAGTTATTGGTACCTGCTGAGTATTAGGTCTATTCAGGAGATTGAGCGTGAGAAAGGTCACAACTCTACATGTTTCCTGTACTTATAAAATTGAGACCTAGCTGTGAGAGACAAAAATAAATAAACAAGAAAATAAATAAATGATTACAAACTTCCATAAATATTATGAAAGGAATGAAGATGATGAAGCAATAGGTTACAATACAACAGTATCTAATTAGGTGGTGTGGGCTAGAAAATTTCTTAGAGAAATATGTGAAAATTTGTGGACTATGTGACTACTGGGGAATTGAAATGGAAATAATGTTCTATTCAGAAACAACCACTTGCAGGAAGACTGTGAGAAGTGAAAGAAGTTGGCCTTTTTGAGAACTGAGTAGAAGGCTGTACTGGGCCACCTTTTTGGAGTGGTCAGAGGAGGCCCTTGATGTGTAAACACCACAGCCTGCTCTTTGGAACTCTTTTTTTGCAGACTGATAATAACTCGGTTCTCTTGAATTAAATTGTAGCTTTATTTTCAGTCATTTAAAACATAAGATTAAAACCAACAACAACAACTTTATTTTTACATCTAGTTGATACCTCTTTTGTCCTCATTCCCAGCATCATTTAAGCTGTTTGAGGCTATTTGAGATATTGTGGTTAAAAAGAGAAGTGTGGTGGCAGAATTCTAAGATGACCCCTCCAGATTCTTAGCCCCCAGTTGGTTATTCATTAAAATATCAATATAGGTGCTGCTGTGAAGGGCATTTGCAGATTTGATTAAAGTCTCCCCGCAGTATAATTTATGATTAGCCTGACCCAATCACTTGAGCTCTTAAAAATGGATTTTTTTGGGGGGTCTGGTCATAGAAGAGAAAGTCAGAGTATTGTGACATGAGGGAGACTTAATGCGGTGGTGTAAAGACAGAGAAAGGTGTAGAAATGCACTTGAGCAACCAGCCAGAAAACAGAGGCCTTTGTCCTATATCCACAACGGAATGAATTCTGCCAATAGCAAGAATTAATTGAGCATAGAATGTTTTGGGGTTTTTGTTTTGTTTTGTTTAATTTCCAAAGCCTTATGCTGATAATTCATTCTGCTCAAATCCCTGATTTCAGGCTTATGATATCCGAACTAGAGAACTAAGCCATTCCGTGTCAGATTTTTTTGACTCATAGTACTATAAGCTAATAAATAGATGTCACTGTTGAATTTATGGGAATTTGTTGTGCAGCACTAGAAAATGGGGAACATGGTGTATTCCATGCACTCTACGATGACCTTGGCCTTTCTCCTTCTCTAAGTAAATTGCTTCTGGCTTCTCTAGGTACCAGTTTAGGGATAGAGGAGAGTAGAAGGATTGAGAGGAAAGATGAGGTGTTTTCAAATTATCCAGGTACTGATGCATTCAATGCATTCCCGTTATCATGAGAAACAAACGATTCTTCTCCTGCCAAATGGTGTTTTTATAGCTTGCAAGAAAGAATATTTTGCATGCTGACTTCTCCCGATGCGAAGCAAGGTACTATCTTCTTTGATCACCCATTCTGAAAAACTCCAGAGGACACATGCCAGCTTTCCCAGAAATGTTCTCAATGTCTGTACTCTGAATGCACTAATGGTAACAAGGTGAAGGCTCCTTTTTCTCAGAAGCACTTCTGATTTGTGTGAGTGAATCTCTGGAGTCCTCTTCATGTTACCAACGAGTAGAGCATTCCCCACTTTAATCTATGCAGCAAGGAGGCAAAAAGCCAGGGCTTGCTCTCCTTTTCTATTAGGATGATAGGTATTGAAACAGGGAGAAGGGAGCAGGCATAAGATACACTTTTTGAGATAGAAATGATAGTATTTTCTGGAGTGAATGTCAGAAGTGAGGAAAAGGAAAAAAAACATCCATAATACTTCTAAGGTTTCTAGGTTGAGTAAGAAGGTGGTGATTTATGAAGTTTGAGAGAGAAGAATGGTTGATAGTAAAGAGAACAAAGGTTTTGAGTTAGTCACATCAAGTTAAAAATATCATCAACACAACATGATAGTAGCTATAGGACAGATTCATGCCTGCTTCTTATTGCTGTTTTCTCTTTCTGCTCCATTCTAACTCCTTAGTTGAAAAAGTATGACTAGTCAGTAAAATTCCTTCATAAACCATTTTCTATTTTTTTAAAGACAAATATTGCAAGGTCATTTTCCCTGAAATTGTATACTTCATTTTATTTTTTTTCCTTATCGATAATTCTATTCTAATGGTCAGAATTAAATTACTGGTAAATTTTTCCTCCATTGATCCTACCTTCTGTGAAGTAATTTTTTTTTCCAAATAAGATGTTAGTGTTTCAGGTTCTTATTTTAAAGGATATTATATGTTAAAGAGGAAAGTAAACCAACTTATTATCCAGAAAAGGAAAAGAAAAAACAAAGCAAATCTTTAAAAAATCACTCTGTGCCTAATATAATCTTCATTTTCTTTTGTACATCTTTCAAAATCAATGGCAACATTATAAAGTCAGTCCTGTTCTTGAAAGGGTTAATAGGTAATTTGTGAATACCCATTGGTGGATGTGGGTAATCATCTCTAATTGGAATATATTAGACTGTACATCTTTTTAATTGCTATGTGTTTTCTGGCTTCCTGGTCATCAAAGAAGACACTGATCTAACACCTACAGAACACAATACATCACCATTACCAGGGCAATGTCCCTGGGACTAAATCCCCAGGCAGAGCATCTTAAGGATTTTGTGATTTCCATGGTGACCAAGGGAAAATTAAAAAGTAATTCTCTAAGGTGGACTATAAGAAGGCTACAGAATGCTATTAAATACTCCCTTCTTTGTGCACTATTTTATTAATAATACTGTGCATTTAATGAGTTTTCCTCTATGGGGGTTTCTTCATTGATTTGAGTTGCACGAAGAGCAACATGGATGGGAAAATTAGCTCAAGTAAAATGGCCACAGTAAGTTATTATTTTTTTATTTGAAAATAACTGCTTGTAAAATAATTTTTACTGATAGTGTTAAATATTGTGATATTTAACATTTATAGGATCATACTCATATTGTAATTTAAGTATGAGAAATAAAGTTGCAAATTATTGAATAAATTGCTTAAGTTCATTCCACAAGTAAGAAACAGAGATGGAGTTTAAATCCAGGTGTTAGGATTCCTGAACTGTATTCTTAGCCCCGTGCTAGAGATGCCTCAACTGGATAATACAGGAAAACACAGATGCCCCTTCCCTCTCCCTCTCACTGTCATCCACATCTCACTGTCATCCACAAAGTAGTTATAAAATAATTTCACTGATGTCGCAAAAATTTATTTTTTATTGAAATGTTCAGAGTGACTTACATGTCACATTAGATAAGTTTATATGAATATGTTTCCCTATCAATCCCTATCAACAGATAATAATAGATAAATATTCCTCCCAATATTTCATTTATCCTTTGCTTCCTCTTTCGAAACAGATCAACTTGGTCCCTTAATAGAAAGCTCTTTAAAAGGAAGGAAAAGCTTATTAGATGCCCTAGTCAACAATGAAAAGAAGCAAGAAATGCCACCTGGAAAAGCACTCCCTCATGACCGGTATGGCTGGAATGGGATGGCCACATTCAGACCATGACTTGATGGCTGTAGACTCCAATTTTCCTCTAGTTCATATAACTGAATATCACAGTTACATGAGCTAGAGGAACATTATCAAAATGCATACATTAAACACAACTACATTTGCACTTCCTGCCAAGAATGCAGTTATAGCAGAATCTTCTTGATGTCCCTTTGTATCACACTCCTTCCTTCCTTCCTTTCTTCCTTCCTTCCTTCCTTCCTTCCTTCCTTCCTTCTTTCCTTCCTCCCTTCCTTCCTTTTGTTCTTTTCAATTATACATGACAATAGAATCTATTTGATATAATTATACCTACAAGCATGGAATGTATCTTATTCTAATTAGAACCCCAATCTTGTGGACATACACAATGGTGAGATTCACTGTGATCTATTCATATATTTCCAATGGAAAGTTATGTTAGATTCATTCCACTGTCTTTCCTTTTCCTATGCTTCCTCCCTTTCGTCATTACCCTGTGTCTAATCCATTGAACTTCTATTCTTCTCCTCCCCTGCTTATTTTGAGTTAGCTTCTGCATATCGGAGAAAACATTTGACCTTTTTTTTTTTTTTTAGGATTGGCTTAAGTCACTCAGCAGATAGTCTCCAGATCCATCCATTTATGGACAAATGTCATAAAGTCATTCTTCCTTACGGGTGAGTAATACTCCATTGTGTATATGTACCACATTTTCTTTATCCATTCACCACCTCTTGAGGGGCACCTAGATTGGCTCCATGGCTTAGCTATTGTGAATTGAGTTGCTATAAACATCGATATGGATGCATGACTGTAGAATGCTGATTTTAACTCCTTTGGATATATACTGAGGAGTGGGAAAACTGGATCAAATGGTTGTTTCATTCCTAGTTTTTTGATAAAGCTCCATATACCTTTTCCGGAGTGGTTGCCCCAATTTGCACTCCCACCAGCAATGTACAGGTGTACTCTTTTCCCCATATCCTTGCCAACATTCATTTTTACTTGTATTCATAATAATTGCCAGTCTGGCTCTAGTGAGATGAAATCTTAGTGTACTTTTGATTTACATTTTTGTAATTGCTAGAGATGTTGAACATTTTAAAAATATATTTGTTGACCATTGATTTTTATTCTTTTGAGAAGTTTCTATTTAGTTCCTTTGCCCATTTGTTGATTAGGCTATTTGTTTGGAGTGTTAAGTTTTTTTGTTTGTTTGTTTGTTTGTTTCTTTTTTTAATTTCTTTGTATATCTTGGAGAATAATTCTGTACCTGAGGTGCAGGCAGCTAAGATTTTCTCCCATTCTGTAAGCTCTCTCGTCATGCTCTTGATTGTTTCCTTTGCTCTTTAGTTTGATACCATTGCATTTATTGATATTTTCAAAGTTTTATTTATGTTTTTAATCATTGCAACTAGATCTGGTGGTCACAGCTCATGCTCCGCCATGAGGATCTTAATTCTTGGAATCTTAATTATTATTCACCGATTTGCTTAATTATTATTAATTAGAGCACAGTAATACTTTGAAATGCAAATATTTTCATTTGTCTGAGAGAAGTATAAAATTATCCCCAATTAAATGTATAATAAATCCCCAAACCTTCACATACATTCTATACCTCAACTTCTCCTAAACTTAAAATGTATTCAATGTGATTCTAAATTTAACATTCCTTAACGTAAAATCATTTTGTATAGGGCCCTTCATGCAGCTAGGTCTATATGGTTTATACTAATTATGGGGCAATATGCCAAATTTTTTATTATATTGAACTACTATCAAAAGTTCTTAGTAATCAGGAACTGTGGTTTAGTTTCCTTGTGTTACCCACAGCCCTGGCACAAAGCCAGGAAAAGGGAGAGCTCAGGAATATTTTTTTTATTTGAAATATTTGTATTTCCCTTCGTCTTTCAGACATGATATGAAAGAACTACTTTCAGTGAAATCACTTCACTCTTTTGCACTCATCTGAAGTCAATTATTAAGATGTGTCAATAAGATGTACAGCATTATGATTCACCAGCTGACTTCATTATTGGCTTTGGCATTGTTGGATTTTTTATAAACAAACTGCTAAGAGATAAAATAATAAGAATATTTGAAAATACATTGCCTATAGGAGTTGTTGTTATTGAGGGCAAAAGGGAAAGGAGTTTATACATTTCCCAGAAATATTAATAATTAAAGATTCCCTTAAATTATAGTTACCTTGCAACTGAAGTCACATCTTAAAAAAAAGTTTTAATATAATGTCTACTTGAAGCTTTATTATGCATCTTAGTCATAGGTGCTATATCAACTCAAAGTGTTTGAAATGTATTGATTGTGGTGGCTTAATTCATGGTCATTTTCAATTAAATAAATTCAGGTAAACTACTGATAACCTTAACAAAACTTTTGTTTGTTATGTATAAACCACAAGAAGATCTTTAAGTACTTTACAAAATGCTTACTTAAAAACCAGTATCATTAATTTGCATGAGGAGGTATTTTTCAGTAATATTGCTTCATTATTTTAATTTTTAATAAATGAAAGCCATATCCTGGATGTTAAATAAATAAAGACAATTTAAATTTTGTCCATTAGCATTTGCTCATAAAAAAAGTAAACATGTCAGGAAAGCTAAAAGGCACTGTTTGCCATTATGAAAACATATGCATGTGTTCTCAGGAACACTCAATGATAATTCTCTTGCTTGATACTATTTTGGGTTCATAGGTCTTACTCTTATTTATTTCATCATATCATTATCAAAGTTACCCAGTCAGATGTTATAATTGCTCAGAGTCCTTCCATTTTAGCTTAGTATAATAAACATTAACATCATCTAATATTTTCACACACAAATTTATTACCACATTCCAGGAACCATGTTTACTCTTTCAGGAAAGTTTATAGGAAAACTTAACTCTCTGATTTCATTTTCCTGAGGACAATAAAATATACTTTAGGAACCACCATATTCTTAGCAAACTCAATTCCTCTTATGAATAAAGTGACCAGAATAGGGTCCTTTCCATGACTGGGCAGGCTTTATGTCAACCAATAAGACAGCTGCCATGATCCAACATGTTGTGCTGGGAATCTGCTCTCTTGCAAAGACAGCCACTCTTAAGAAGTTCTAGAACAAGACCATTGTCTAATGATGTTGTTTCAATTGGAGAATAACCTAGTGATACAATTAGGTCATATCCCTTTGGTAGCTGGACTATGAAACAGAAAGAGGGGGAATCATCAGGAGGCATTAGATGAAAAACAATGGTCATAGAGGACAAAAAGTAGAAAGGAGTGTCTTAGAATATTGGCTGTTGCTATAACATAATACTTTAGGTTATGTAGTTTATAAGGGACAGAGATTTATTTCTAAGATCGAAATCTAAGATTGAGAGTCCACATCTGGGGAGGGCCCTCTAGCTGCATTATAACATGGCAAGATGCAGGATAGAGAAAAATAGTGGGGTCTATTGGGTCTCTCTCCCTCTTCTTATATAGCCAATAATCCTATCATTGGGATTTTACCATCATGACCTCATCTAATCCTAATTATTTCTTTAAGGTCCCCACGTCTACATACTATCGACATATGAATTTGAGAATTAAGTTTCCAACACATAACCTTTGGGGGAAACATTCAAGCCAGCAAGGGAGGAGAAGTGACTTGCTGTGTTGGAGTCCCTAGAGGAGTGCATCAGAGCAGGGGAAGACAGGCTATACAGCCACTCCAGAATTGTTGCTTCTTCCTGCATGGCAAAGTGGACTGCTCAAGTTTCCCTGCTGGAACACTTTCTTGGGTTCCCACTTTTCCATGGAGCTTTATATTAAATCTCTTTTACATGAGGTAAGCATTTTATCTGTATTCCATTATATTCTGTAAAATCTAATAAAATTCCTACATGTGCTATATTTACACACAGTTTTATAGCATTATTCCTGCCAATGCAAGGGACTTCACCCGAGAATTCATGAGCATCTATTTGGATAACTCTAGTTGCCTCTACTCATTTCATCTACATCTCAAGTGAGTTTTCATTTTATTTTATTTTAATAGTTTCTGTAAATCCCAAAGTCCTTGTGCTTTGTATAGAGACTGCTTGCTTTACTTCATTATTAGTAACCTAATGTACAAGTATATAAACATGGCTTCTGGTAAATATTGCTTCTATTCTTATTTCAAAATCTCCCCCTGCCCCCTTTTTTAAAGAAAAAACTCTTGAATATGTAAC
Organism: Marmota monax; assembly: GCF_021218885.2. Classification (NCBI taxonomy): domain Eukaryota; kingdom Metazoa; phylum Chordata; class Mammalia; order Rodentia; family Sciuridae; genus Marmota; species Marmota monax. Next base: position 20,126,023 of record NW_026692907.1, read on the forward strand.
GTTAATTTAGTTTTTGGAAGCACTGTTGGTACTTCACCCATATCCCCTTGCCACGGTCCTTAAATGGATTCTGATCTGTCTGAAAGCTTTCTCTCACAGTAGGAGTGTGCTAAGTTCCTCACATGTAGGATGAGAGACATAATACACCAGGAACACTCTCAGCCAATGATGAATGAGAGTTGTTAAGTAGATGTACTGACTTCTTTGTCCCCTATCCCCACTTCACTTTGAATATGTTATATAGATTCTTCTGGTGGAACTAAGTTATAGTTGCTGAAAATGATATTTTGCTAATTAATACCTTTCTTTTGCTTTCCTCTCTACTGATATTTTCTTAATTGCCTCAAATGTTCATCTCTGTATCTATTATCAGGAACTCAACTGTTTCAATACCATTTTATCATTGGAGCTTAGACAAAGTTTCCTAGTGCAAAATTCATGTCATATTCTTAAGAGTGTAAATAGAACTCCTTCAGTTCATCTGTAATGAAAACAGATGGTTGTCAGACCATAGTATCACTCCCACACATAAGCAAGTACCTTTTGTCATTAATTTCATTAAGTGTAAATACTTGCAAACACACACACCTAGCAGTCACTTCTCTATTGTTTCTTAAACTAGAAGTGATTTGTAATTTAGGCTATCATCTACAGAAGGGACATCCCAGCAGAATAACTGAGTTCACTCTGCCCACTTCAACTATTTCCAAATTTCCTTAAAATATGTAGTTCCAAAGCCCTAGAGCTTTTAAGAATATATACATGTCAAAATGACAAGCTTCTTGTGTTACATTAATATGTATGTAGAGAGTACACTTGAATCTAGAATAGATTATAATTGTTCATAGTAACCATTTAGAAATAATGCTTAAATAAATTGTAATGATTTTAGTGAAAATAATTTGCAACAATATATTTTGTGAATTTTACTTAGAGATAAAAGTGACACAAATTTAGAGACAAGTATACATTCTGATAATATTTTTTATATAGGCATATAAGCATTAAATCACAAAAAAAGTGAATATGTCACTCCCAAATTTCTTTTTGCCCCTGTGCCATCTCTGTCTCTCTCTCCCAGCCCCAGGAAAACACTGACCTGCTTTCTGATACTATACTTAGATTTTTCTAGGATTTCATATAAATAATCTTTTCTGTCTGGCTTCCTGTACCTGACCTACTTATACTGAGATTCATCCATGAGGTAGCTTGTGTCAATGGTTCATTACCTTTATTATTTCTTATTATGCTGAGCACTGTTACATTGTAGGGCTTGCTTGTCATTTACTTGTTGGCATATAAGTAATTGTCATTTCTTTCTTTCTTTCTCTCTTTCTTTTGCTATTAACAGTATGCTGCTATAAACAGTCAAGTAAATGTCTTTCATAAGAACACAAGTCCTTATTTATCTTGGATAAAAACTAAAAAGGAATGGTTGGATCATGTGGTAGTTACACAATTTTCACATATATTTGTTTATGAAAATGCTAAGCTTTACTTCAAGTTAATTTTAATATCATATGTTTTCAACATCAATGTAGGAGTTTCTATTTCCCCTTTAACATGTGGTATGTTCAGTCATTTTTTTATATTAGCAATTTTAATATTTGTAGTGCTAATTCACTTTTGTTACATTTTTCACTGACTAAATAAATATTGAGATGTTGCACAACTTTTCCTGTGTTTGTGTACCTATATTTATTGTTGATGTTTATATTCATATATTTAATTTATTTTTAATAATAGGGTTATTTCCTGATTATTGAGTTTGAATGTTGTTTAAATCTACTAAGATCACTTTTTGGTATTTTGTTGATAAATCATTTCTTACACTCTATGACATTTCTTTCTCACAAAATTACCTTTTGAAGAGTAGAAGTTTTTAATTTGATCAAGTCAATTTTTTTTCTTTACAAATTTGGATTTAGTGTAATATTTAAAAAATTTTGAGTCTCATTCAACCTAACAACTTTTTTTCCTATATTCACTCAATTCTTATAAAATATTTTGAAATATATTAACATTTATAATCAATTTTATGTATTTTTGCATTATATAGTATTATAACAAGTTTTTGTTATTTTTCATATCAATTTTCAATTGTTGAAAAGACTATTATAACTCCTTGGACTTGCTGTGCACCTTTATGAAAAAATCAACCATCTACATGTTTAGGTCCATTTCTCAATGTGTCAGTCTCTTCTGTTGGTGTAATTATATATATTAATTCCATATCACATGGTTTGGATTATTTTTCTATTTTTATGAAAAGCTGTGAAATAAATTGTTTGTATTTTACTTTTTCCAAAATTATACTTGGAATTTTCTTATGATTTTCAAGTTATGTTTTCACTGCCAAAGAAAATCTGCAAGATTTTAAATTGATGTTGCATTAAATTTGTAGAAAAAATGAAGACATTGAATATCTTAACACCATTAAATCTTATTACCTGTGATCCATGTTTATTTTTCTATTTATAACATCATCTTTCTTAATTAATTTGTACTGTTAAAATAAAATTCCACAAACTGGGTAATTTTTAAAGAATGGAAATTTATTTCTTATAGTTCTGCAGAATGGGAAGTCCAAGATCAAGGTACTGGCAGAAGCACAATTTGCTGAGGGACCCCATTCTCTGATTCCAAGATGGTACCTTCTTGTGTATTTTCCAGACAGGATAGATGTTATGTCCCCACATGGCAGCAGGTGAAGAGCTAAAGATCTAAGCTAGTTCTCATAAGTCCTTATATAGGCACAAATCTATTCTTGAGGGCAGAACTTAAATAGACTGAATCACTTCCCAGAAGTCTTATCTGTTAATACCATCACAATATTTCAACATGAATTTTGAAGAAGACAGTTTCAAAGTACAGCATCATATTTAAATTTCATAAGCAACATTTATAGTTTCTAGTGTATGAAAACCATAAAAGTTTAGTTTTGTTTTTTTCACATTTTTGGTTATGGAAGATAATTTATTCAGAAGAATTATAAGGAAAAAATTAAGGGTAAACAAAACTAAAGAAAATACAGAATACTATAAAACCAATATATGAATTATGAGGCTATCAGGAAAATAGAAAAAGAAGAGACCAAAAAGTTTATTAAAAAAATAATAAACCACCAAAATTTTTTGAAGGGAGTGGACAAACATATTCAAGAAGCACAAAGAAAACTAAATATGATGAACTAAAAGTAACCCACATTGAGACACCTTATAATCCAATTGTCAAAAGTCAGACAAAAAAAAATTCAAGAATAGCAAGTAAAACTTGTTTTATACAAGCAAATCTCCATGAACACTATCAGCACAATTTTCAGCATAACTTTGCAGGCCAGAAGCCAGTCAAATGACACTTCCAAAGTGCTAAAAAAGAGCCTCTGGGACAGAGGTCTCTTGTGTTTCTCCTTTGCTAGCAAAACAATAAAACTTGTTTTTCCTTTTTCTCAAAATGGTGTCCTTGTCATCATATTGGCATCCAAATAAGAACCCAGTTTCAGCAACAAATTTGACATCCCAGATGAGACCTTGAGATCAGGCCCCACTCCAGCTTTCTTAAGCAGGTCTGGCTTTGTAAGGAATCCCACTTCCATGCTGAGTATTCAAGGTGATGATGAACTTGTTGAGATCCAACTGAAAGAGAGTTAGGAGACAGGTGAGTTTGCTTCAAGTTGAATGGGAGAAGCTATTCCTATGAGTAAAGGGAGGGACTGAGGGACTATCTTAGTAGCTGCAGAAGCTCCTGCAGTCTTCCTCATCTTGGCCCCCTGAGGCTGCAGATCATCTCATCATGGTTAGGGACACTGGCCCTAAACTGGAAAAAAAAAATAAAAAATCCAAGCAAAGCTGCCTGGGGTGTAGAATAAAGGCTAAAAAAAAACCTGGCCTTTACACTGCCTTTCAGCCTCTTTTGCCCATGGAGTGTGAAGACTGCTGGTCACAAAAGATGTGGCAATGGGTTTCAGTTCAGTACTATTAGTTTATGACTCAGGGACTGGAATAGTCTCTCCTTTTTAAGATCTCCCCACTTGGTTAGGGGATATATATCACTGGGGACAGGCAGTTCTTGTTAACCCATAAAACTAAATGCCTAGGGAGAATAAATAAATACACCCAGAAAAGAAAAACACAGAAACTACCAACCCTTATTTTGTAGGCAGCCTCTGCAAAGGGATCTTCAAGGAGACCTAAGGAAAAAGATGGAAAGGGCTTCCTCCAATGCATGTCAATATGTCTAGCATAAGAAAAGGCCCAAAAGGAGCCTCTGGGTAAAATCAACAGTGGGGGATCTCACTTGAAGTTGATGGCATCATGATAATAATAAGGCAGACAGGTCAGGCTTAAAACTACCCTCTACTCCAACTCTTTGAATGCTACCTGGAAGAGAAAAGATTAAGACACAGTTTTTGTATTTGCCAGATTATCTGATCCCTCTCCTGAGATGAAATTGTTGTGTAGATTACATGCACACATAACACTCATAAGGATTGTTTCAGAATGTGAATTTAAGAAAGAGTCTGAAACTAAAAAAATAAAATGAAAGTTATAGATGTGGAAATATTTTAGAGTGGAAACTTAGAAGGTAAAAGAAATGTTTCTGGATAAGAAAATATTTCACCTCATAAAGTAATATTCTTGGGCTAACATCTAAGATGAGAGAGGACAAAACTAAGGAGGTAAACAAGTTGTGAATGTTTAAATAAGTCACAGAAGGTTTGTGGAAGGTAAATCTCAAAAAGTTTGTATTTGTCATTAAATTGTCTATAATTAGCCCAAATTTATTTGAACTTTAATGTGCTGAAATGAAGCAAAGTCTGAAATGTTGATCTGCTCTTATCTATCAAGATAAGTTTTTTTTTTCATTTGTTAGGTTTTGTTACTTGAGGTAACAAATTGTTAAAGGAATTGGTGTTTTTTTTTCAGAATTTTTTTTTATTGGTTGTTCAAAACATTACAAAGCTCTTGACATATCATCTTTCATACATTTGATTCAAGTGGGTTATGAACTCCCATTTTTACCCCAAATACAGATTTGTACCTGTTTTAAAGTCTTAAATGGTCATTTTGTAATTGGTTAGATAAACAACTGTTATTTAGGTTATAACAATATAGTTGACATTAGTTGACATCCTAAGTACATGTGACTAAGTATATGTATGCATCTGAGAACCATATCTGTATAAGCCTTATCTAAATGTTATGTAAATTTTATAAAATGAAAGTTAATGTGGGGCTGGGGCTTTGGCTCAGTGGTAGAGCACTTGCCTACCATATGTGGGGCCCTGGGTTCAATCCTCAGCACCACATATAAATCAATAAAATAAAGGTATTATGTCCAACTATAACTAAACAATAAATATTAAACAAAAGTTAATGTAAGTTTACTGGCAAGGTAACCAATAAGTGCTCTCTTTTATACATTGTATCTGACATAGATAGACAAAACTGTCATTTGAAGACCTGTCTGTCTTTTATCAATTTGCTTTGACTATGTCAATTTATGATCATCAACACTGTTTCCTAAATTAGAAGAGATTAAGGCTATCCTTTGATATTTGATATCCCATATAGGTGGATAAAGTAACCTGTTGTAAATAAGTTATATATACAATTTTGTGTTATGCTTCACACCGGAATTAGAATTTAAATGTAGTTTTGGAAGATAAAGACATTCTGATCTGTTTTAATGTGACATTATAAAACATAGAAGCATTTTGCCACTTTTTCCATAAAAAGAAGGTTAAAAGCTCTCTTAGCCTTTGTTTGATTCATGTTTTAGATGTAATGTTGTATTGTTATTTGTCAAGAGCCCCACCTTACCTGAGATAAGACTCTTCCTCCCACCTTATTCCATGTTAGAATGGTTCCAAATACACTAGACTTGAGTTCATTTAGAATTGTGTTCAAAAGATTGAATTTTGTTGTAAAGATTACTGTGATCTCAAAATAAACAGGGCATATTATACAGAACTAAGGTTTAATATTATAAAGATCATTTTACTTGGTTCATAGCTATTGCTCTGTTATTTTCAGTTTGTCCTTATGAGCTTTATAACCATTGCTTGTTAGTATTTTACAGAGATAACTGATTCTAATGAAATAACTTGAGATAATAAGCCATCACCTATGAAACAGATAAGATGCTGATTTCCAGTACTAATATTGACATCAATTAAATGAAAGGGATATCTGTAAAGTTATAGATATTAAAGTTATAACCTATTACACCCCCTTTAAGAATGAAACTGTCCTGCTGGGTGTTTAAAACCACAAACTTGGAGACCATAAGTCAAGGAACTGAAAGCATCAAGGAAAAAGCAGCTAACATTTTGGTCCTTGCCATCTATGGTCAGACAGGATCCAGAGAATGACTGGACTCCTCTTGGGTCCTGAAACTCCAGTGAGTTACCCCATCTGCTGAACAGGGAGATTGAGAGTACTCTAAAGAACAGGAACCCAACCAGTATACATTCTTCAAAGGGGAAGGTCCTTGGAGAGGGAAATGTCCTTGATGTTTCCTGAGAAGCCACAAATGGTCACTCAAATCCTGACCCATTCTGGCAGATGGCACCACTGGTAGAGGAAATCTAAAGGAGCCAAGAGGCTTCACACACATCCCCAAGAGTGATTCTGAGGAATCTTAGCTGATTCTTAAGAATAGATAGAAACCAAGTCGGTTTTGACCAACTTGGTCCTAAACACCTGGAAGGAAAGAATAGTCAAAGCACGGTCCTACATGACACTTAAAAGAAAAAACAATGTTTTTTTTTTTTTTAATGTAACTTAAGGTGTACAAATTTGTTAGCCCTACCAAAAGTAAAGTAAGTAAATCTGGAGGCTGAAAAGGAAGGGTTTTTGTGGGGGAGTGCCTAATAATGAGGAGTATAGGTCTCTAGAGTTGCAAGTTTGTCCTGAGTTAATTTGAGCCTGATCTGATAGACTTACAAATCTTTCTAACTTCCTACATTGATAAACTGGATCTGTTTTACACTGATATGATTATGAGTTAGTGTCCTCATGGTTTTCAGAGACTGGCTGAAATAGTAATTGCTTTTGTGCTAATTTTTTATTAAAAAAATGTAATACCTGTTGTCTTGTTTATTGTCTTCTTAGCAGGATCCCTGCCTTATGTATGCCTTGTTCAGTCACCTGCCATCAACCACTGTGGACCTCTGAACTGCTCTGATGCTGAATATCCTTAACTGTCCATGCCCTGTCTGATAGAGAACAAGGACTTGCCCTAACTTTGCCCTCTTTTAGTAGGAAGCAGCTTGGAGATACCATTCCCCATTTTTCCATAGAAATGGAATGTAGAAATTAACAGTGGGGAGACATAACAGTGGTCTATTTTATGCTTTAAATACAGCCCTTGCTGCTCTGCCACTGCAACTTATTTTCAAAATGGAAATAAGTTTCTTTCTCTTCCTCTCTCTTGGCTCCTCCCTAATTTTTTCCCCTCCTGAATTTCCTGGGAAACAGGATTACCTTTTTTTTCCCCCCATTTTGGGCAGATTTATCTGTCCTTGAGTACAAACCCACCTTTGGAAGAAGTAATCTAGACTTTTAGGAAGGTACTAAGAGATCTCAGAAATGATTATCTCCCAAATTAACAAAAGAATTATAACTCCAACAGAGAACAAATATAATGAAATCTTTGAATCACTTCTTTAAAACTTTAAAAGCTTGCTGTTCTTGCTTATGAGCAGAATCACAGCCTCTGAGACAGGAATCGCCTTTATTTCTCATTTGCTAACAAAGCAATAAACCTTCTATTTCCTTTTTCTAAAAACAATTAATAATAATAATAATAATAATAATAAGAAGAAGAAGAAGAAGAAGAAGAAGAAGAAGTTCTGGGGTAAAAATGCAAACCTACCCACCAAGAATACAATACCTGGAAATCTCTCCTTCAAAAATTAAGGAGAACTACTTTCCCTCTAAAGTAGTGACATGTTTATTAGACCTACATTACAAAAGCCTTAAATATTGTACTCAAAGTTGCAATGAAAGAGCCCTAAAGAGCCACACAGTGGCACAAGGAAATATATAGCATGTTGATATAGGTAAATCATAGACCAGTACAGAAGACTTTATATATTATTCGGCTTTTCATCACTGTGACCAAAATACCTGACCAGAAAAACTTAGAGAAGGAAAAGTTCATTTTGGCTCATGGTTTCAGTCTATCAATGGCTAATTCCAGTGCTCTGGGCCTGAGGTGAGGTAGAACATCATGGTAAAAGTGAGAAACTGATGTGACTCCATTTGTGAGAAACCAGCCTCTATCTCAGAGCAAAGCCTGTCCAAGGAAGGGGCGTGACCCTTGTCCTTGTAAAAACCCACAGAGCCTTTCTAGGCACATACCCACCCTGCTGAGTTGTTTGTCTGCAAATAATAGGAGAGATCTGCTGCGCCAGGTGTCCCTGACTCAGTCAGACTAGGTGGGGACCCATAGCAATCCCCTAGCAGCCCAATCAGCATGAGACAGGGAAATACCTGGGATGCCAGATGACCCTCCCAGTAGTTTATGGTGGTTGATAATGTGTTGGGAAACAATGTAGTTCAGCACGAACACCCTTCTTGGCTTAAACCAATCAGTTCAAATGAATCCCCCTCTTGTAGTAACCAATCACCCCTACCCAACTTTTTCCTGCCAGTGAATGTGCTAATCATGTTTTAGAGTTGTTTTATGATTTTCCTGCGGTGTGTGATGATTTGCTAAGAGATGCTATGATGTATGTGGAGTCCCTGCCTTCCCCAAAGAGTGTATAAAACTGCTGCAAACCCTGGGCTCAGGGCCTCTCAGCGTCACCAGTTGCTGTGTGTGCACGTGGAGGAATCAGCTAGCTCGCAATAAACACCTCTTTGCTGCTTACATAGATCTTGGTCTCTGATGGTCTTTTGGGGGTCCCGAATTCGAGCATAATATTCACAGTGACCCACTTACTCCACCACGCCCTGCATGCCTAGATATAATCCACTCAAATTACTAATTCTTTCAATGGCTAAATAACTCCCATACTCTATTCATTACATCTGCTGCATTGAAACATAAACTTTTCTGGGGACACCTGATATCCAAACCATAACATTGTATTATTGTCATGGAAGTGGTTAATTAATTTTTAATTCTGGCATAAAAGTTAAAGAGTAAAAGTATCAAAATAACTAAAACTAAAACTACATTTTAAAATATACAATATGCATCTATGTAAATTGTTACAAGTATATATAATTATGTATGAGATAAATTATTGTGTTTGCGTGCAATTGAATTTAAGTTGCTGTTAGCTTAAGTAAAATATTATAGCTCTAAGACATTGTTTAGATCTGAAGTCCCCCAAAAGCTCATGTGTTGAAGGCTTGGTTCCCAGTGTAGCAATGTTCAAAGATGAAGGTTTCGGGAGGTGATTGAATTATGAAGGTTCTGACATTATTTATTTATTTTTTAAATATTTATTTTTTAGTTGTAGTTTAATTAATTAATTAATTAATTAATTAATTAATTTTTTATTTTGTTGGAGTTTATTTTATTTATTTATTTATTGTTTTATGTGGTGCTGAGGATCAAACCCAGGGCCTCTGATGTGCTAGGTGAATGCTCTACCTCTGAGCCACTACCTCAGTCCCAGAGGGTTCTGACCCTATTAATGGATTAACCCATTGATGAATTAATAGCTTGATGGGATATCAGAAGTTGGTGGAAAGTTTAGGAGGTGTGTTCTATTTGGAATAAGATCACTGGGAACATTCGTTTGAAGGGTGTATTGGAATCCCAATGCCACCCCTGACTCTGTCTTCGGGCACCTCTGAAGTAAGTAGCTTTGCTCTACCATATGCACCATTCCATGAAATTCTTTTTTTTTTATTGGTTGTTCAAAACATTACAAAGCTCATGATATATCATCTTTCATACATTTGACTCAAGTGGGTTATGAACTCCCATTTTTACCCCAAATACAAATTGCAGAATCACATCGGTTACACACTCACATTTTTACATAATGGCATATTAGTGACTGTTGTATTCTGCTACCTTTCCTATCCCCTATTATCCCCCTCCCCTCCCCTCCCATCTTCCCTCTATACCTCATCTGCTGTTGTTCAATTCTCTCTCTTGTTCCCCCCCTTTCCCCTCACAACCTCTTATATGTAATTTTGTGTAACATTGAGGGTCTCCTACCATTTCCATATGATTTCCCTTCTCTCTCCCTTTCTCTCCGCCCACTCGTCTTTGTTTAATGTTAATCTTTTCCTCATGCTCTTCCTCCCTGTTCTGTTCTTAGTTGCTCTCTTTATATCAAAGAAGACATTTGGCATTTGTTTTTTTAAGGATTGGCTAGCTTCGCTTAGAAAAATCTGCTCTAATGCCATCCATTTCCCTCCAAATTCCATGACTTTGTCATTTTTTAGTGCTGCGTAATACTCCATTGTGTATAAATGCCACATTTTTTTTTATCCATTCATCTATTGAAGGGCATCTAGGTTGGTTCCACAGTCTAGCTATTGTGAATTGTGCTGCTATGATCATTGATGTGGCAGTATCCCTATAGTAAGCTCTTTTAAGATCCTCAGGGAATAGTCCGGGCAGATCGTATGACTTAAGAAATTTATCGATATCTTCACTATCTTCTATTTAATTGGAATATAGGGTTTCAAAATACTTTCTAATTATCTTCTGTATTTCTGTAGTGTCTGTTGTGATATTGCCTTTTTCATCCCGTATGTTAGTAATTTGAGTTCTCTCTCTTTTTCTCTTCGTTAGCATGGCTAAGGGCCTGTCGATCTTATTTATTTTTTCAAAGAACCAACTTTTAGTTTTATCAATTTTTTCAATGTTTTTTTTTTGTTTTGATTTTGTTGATTTATGCTCTGATTTTAATTATTTCTTGTCTTCTACTACATTTGCTGTTGTTTTGCTGTTCCTTTTCTAGGTTTTTGAGGTGTAGTGTGAGTTCATTTATTTGTTGTTTTTTTTCTTTTTTTGAGGAAAGAACTCCAGGAAATGAATTTCGCTCTTAAAACTGCTTTCATTGTGTCCCATAGATTCTGGTATGTTGTGTCTGTGTTGTCATTTGTCTCTAAGAATTTTTTTATCTCCTCCTTTATGTCTTCTGTAACTCATTGATCATTCAGTAACATATTGTTCATTTTCCATGTGATGTAGGATTTTTCCTTCCTTTTTTATCATTGATTTCCAGTTTCATTCCATTATGATCAGATATAGTGCATGGTATTATCTCCACACCTTTATATTTACTAAGAGTTGCCCTATGGCATAATATATGGTCTATCTTTGAGTAGGATCCATGTGCTGCTGAGAAGAACGTGTATCCACTCTTGATGGTTGATATATTCTATATATGTCGGTTAAGTCTAGGTTATTGATTGTGCTATTGAGTTCTATAGTTTCTTTATTCAGCTTTTGTCTAGAGGATTTGTCTAATGGCGAGAGCAGTGTGTTGAAGTCGCCCATAATTATTGTGTTGTAGTCTATTTGACTCTTGAACTTGAGGAGAGTTTGTTTTAAGAACGTTGCAGCACCATTGTTTGGTGCATACAAATTGATAATTGTTATGTCTTGTTGGTGGATGGTTCCTTTTAACAGTATATAGTGTCCTTGTTTATCCCTTTTGATTAACTTAGGTTTGAAGTTGATTTTATTGAATATGAGTATGGCCACTCCTGCTTGCTTCCAGGGCCATGTGAGTGGTATGATTTTTCCCAACCTTTTACCTTCAGCCTGTGTATGTCTTTTCCTATCATATGAGTCTCCTGAAGGCAGCATATTGTTGGATTTGTTTTTTTGATCCAGGTTACTAGCCTATGTCTCTTGATTGGTGAATTTAGGACATCAACATTTAGGGTTACAATTGAAATATGGTTTGTACTTCCAGTCATGTTTATTTATTTATTTATTTTAGTTTGGCTAGTTTTTACTTTTTGGTTATTTTCCTCCCCCTTTACTGAGATACCTCCCGCTGTTATTTTGGGGCACTATTTTCCAATTCCTCTTCTTGTAGTATTTTGCTCAAAATGCTTTGCAGTGCTGGTTTTCTGGCTGCAAATTCTTTTAGCTTTTGTTTATCATGAAAGATTTTAATTTCATTGTCAAATCTGAGGCTTAATTTTGCTGGATACAGTATTCTTGGTTGGAATCCATTATTTTTCAGCGTTTGAAATACATTGTTCCAGGATCTTCTCGCTTTCAAAGTCTGTGATGAAAAATCAGTCGTTAACCTAATTGGTTTACCCCTGAATGTAATCTGCCTCCTTTCTCTTGTAGCTTTTAATATTCTCTCCTTGTTCTGTATGTTGGCTATCTTCATAATTATATGTCTTGGAGTTGGTCTATTACGGTTTTGAATGTTTGGGGTCCTGTAGGCTTCCAGAATTTGGCAATCCATTCCATCTTTCATCTCTGGGAAGTTTTCTAGAATTATTTCATTTAATAGGTTGTCCATTCCTTTGGTTTGAATCTCTATGCCTTCTTCTATCCCGATGACTCTCAAATTTGGTTTTTTTATGACATCCCATATCTCTTGAATAGATTGCTTGTGAGATTTAAGCATTTTTTCTGTGTTGACTATATTCTTTTCAAGTTGATAAACTTTGTCTTCATTATCTGATGTTTTGACTTCTACTTGATCTAATATATTTGTAATATTCTCGTTTGAGTTTTTAATTTGGTTTATAGTTTCCTGCATTTCTAGGATTACTGCTTGATTTTTTTTAAGATCTCTATCTCCTGGTAAAGCTCATTCTTTGCCATTTGAATTTGTTTGTTTAATTCGTTTTCAAAATATACTTTCATTGCTTGGACTTGCTGTCTCATGTCTTCTCTAATATTCCTTTCCATCTGAGTTAGGTATGCCTTGAGTTCTTTCCCTATCCATGTTTCTGATGCTTCTAGGTCCTTCTGTAGATTTAAGTTGTCCTGCATTGTTTGTAATCCTTTTTTCCCTTGTTTTTTCATGTTGTTCATGTTACTTTCCAGCTCTATTTGATTGCTGTGTTTCTGCTCTCTCCTATAGATTTGTTTTGGTTTTTGATATCTCTGTTGTCTCTCCTTTGTGTTGATAGACTATGCCTGCTAAAGTGGATTCCGCTGGGAAGGAATTCCGACGGCCGAGCTCCAGTGACTTCACCTCTCTGCTATGGCGGGCCTCAAGCTCCTTGCTGGGGTGTCTGAAGGGGGGGTTGGGACTGGACTGTCTCTGGTTGATTTCAGCTCCCAGTTGGCTACTTCATGAAGGCCTGGCTATAGACCTCTTCCTAGAGTCTCTGTGCTGTACCTGCTGGGCCGCACGTCGGGGGGTCTAGCCGCACGGTCACCTGCGGGCGGGCGGTCTCCAGCCGCCCAATTGCGCGGGCAGCGGGCCATTCCATGAAATTCTGCTGTATCATAGGTCCAGAAACAAGACAGACAAATGATCATGGACTAAAACTTCTGAATTGATCAGCCAAAATGAATCTTTCCTTCTTCAAGTTGATTTTCTCAGATATTTTGTCAAAACAATAGAAAGCTGACTAACAAGTATTTTATGTAAACCTCAAGGAAATCACAAAAAATTGCTTATCAAAATTATACAAGAGAAAAAGGAAAAGTAATTAGGGTACATCAGTACAAAAATTTTAAAAATGCAAAGAAAGACATAAAGAGAGGGGAAGAAAGGTAGAAAAAAAAAGTACACAACTCACAGAAAACAACTCCAAAATGACAATAGTAAACCTTTTCCTATTAGTAATTTAAATATAGATGTACTTTATTCTTCAATAAAATAATATGCAGTTTACAAGAAACTCACTTTAGATTTAAGGCCACACCTTGACTGAAACTGCAGAGACTGAAACAGTTTTCCATGTAAATAGTAACCAAAAGAAAGCAGGAATGGCTATATTTATATCAGACAAATAGACTTTTAATCCAAAACTCTTACAAGAGGTGTTTTAGTCAGCTTTTATGCTGCTGTGTCTAAAAGATCCGACCAGTAGAATTTTGCAGAGGAGGAAAAGTTTGAGGGCTCATGGTTTCAGCATAGACAACAGGCTCTATTCCTCAGGGCTCTAAGTGAGGCAGGATATCAATGACAAAGAGAAGCAGCTCACAATCATGATCATGAAGAAGAGAAGAACTCCACTGCCAGATACTAAATATGTATCTCAAAGCCACACCCCCCAATACCAACCTTTTCCCTGCAACATACTAGGAGCCTTCAGTTACCACTAAGTTAATTCCTATAAGGACATTAATTCACTGGTTGTGTGAAGACTGTCACAACCCAATCATTTCTCCTCTGAACCTTTTTGCATTGTCTCAAGTGTGAGCTTTTGGGTATACCTCACATCAGAACCATAACAAGAGGTAAGGAAGGATATTTTATAATATTAAAATTAGAATCTTTCCAAATTCAACTTATGAGTCCAAAATCACCTTGATACTCAAGGTAATACACCAGAACAAAAGAAGATCATAGGTCAATATTGCTGATTATATATTGCTAATATTTTCAACAAAATATTGAATGCAACAGCACATTTAAAAAATGGATCATATACTTAGTGTGAGTAAACATATGAAATCAATTAATGTGATAAATCACATTGATGAAATAAAGAGTTAAAATCAAATAATTATATGTCGGTAGATATATAAAGAGAATTTGGTAAAATTTAGCAAGCTAGAAAAAGATGAAATATACTTCAACATAATTAAGTCCATGTATTACAAGCTCAAAACTAACTCTATCCTCAACAGTAGAAAGCTAAAAGTTTTCCTCTAAATCAGGAATGAAGCAAAGATTTCAACTCTTGCTGCTTCTGTTAAATGTTGTACTAAAAGTCTTAGCCAAAACAATTTTGCATGAAAAAGAAATAAAATAATTCCAAGTCAGAATTCTAAATCAGAATGGAAAAGATAGGATTTTCCTTATTTACAAATAGTATGAGCTTATATATTTAAAAAATCCTGAAAATCCTGTAAAAGCTGTTAAGAGTAATAAATAAATTTAGTATAAAGTTGCAGGACATTAAACCACTTATGTTTTCATAAACTGACAAAGAAATATCTGAAACAAAAATTAGAACAATTTAATTTACAATTCTACAAAAAAAAGGGTCCAGAAATCAATCCACGCACATACAGTCAGCTGCCTTCAAAGAGGATGCCCAGAATAACCAAGATGTGAAGGATAATCTATTCAGCAAATGGTTATGGGAAAATGGTATATATGCATAACAAAAAAATGAAACTGAATGTTTATTTTACCAAGTTAATTTGGATGATATTTTTATGTGAAAATCAATTAAAAATAGATTAAAGATTTAAATGTAAGAACTATAATAACTGAAACTATAAAGTCTCTAGAAGAAAACCTAAGGGAAAAGCTTCACAACACTAATAGTGGTTATAATTTCATTGATAAGACACACAAATCACAGACAACAGATAAAACTGAACAAGTGGGGCTATATCAACCTAAAACCTTCTGCATAGCAGAGGAAACAATTGGTAAGACAGGAAGAAAACCTATGGAATGGTAAAAAATATTTGCAAACATGTATCTGACAAATAGTTAAAATTCAAAATATATGAAAATATAATTCCTACATGTCAAATGCAAATATCTTATAACTTTATTTTAAAAATGGGTTAAGAACTTAAGTGACTATTTTTTCCAAAGAAGAATTAAATGGCCAACAGATATATGGAAAAATTCTCAATTTTATTAATCAGGAAAATGCAAATAAAAACCACAATGTATTATCATACCACATCCTTTAGGATGGCTACTAAGAAAAACCAAAAGATAGCCAGGGTGTGATGGTACAGGCCTCTAATCTCAGGAGCTCAGGAGGCTGAGGCAGGGGGATCATGAGTTCAAAGCCAGCCTCAGCAAAAGTGAGGCACTAAGCAACTCAGTGAGACCCTGTCTCTAAATAAAATACACACACACACAAAAAAAATAGGGCTGGGGATATGGCTTAGTGGTCCAGTGCCCCTGAGTTCAAGCCCTAGTACAAAATAAATAAATACATATATATAACAAAATAAATAAATAAATAAATATTTATTTTGTACCATTCATATATGAATATATGAATGAAGTGGTGATGATGAATAGGTGGAGAAATTTGCACACTTTTAGTAACTATGCAAGATTGTCCTTTTACTAGGTAAATATTATGGAGGTTCCTCAGAAACTTGAAAACAGAACTACTATTTGATCCAGCAATACCACCTCTATATATTGTTCCAAAGAGTTGAAATTAGGAGCTCAAATATACATTGGTATTCTGATGTTCATTGTAGCATGATTCACAGCAGTGGAAATATAGAAGAAACCCAAATATACCACAAATGAATGGATAAATAAAACATGATAAACACATACAAGGAAATACTGTTTGACCTCTAAAAAGAATGTAATTCTGCAAAATATGACAACTTAGATGGGACTTGACTTTGTTTTTAACTCTAAAGCATAAGGATATGGAAAAATACCTTGTCCCTAAATATTCCCTTTCTGTTCCCAAAACCTAGCCAAGTTAAGGAAACAATGAGATCAAGCCTATACTGGAAAGTTCAGATACTTATTATTATTATTATTATTATTATTATTATTGTTGTTGTTGTTGTTGTTTAATGTTTTAGTTGTATATGGACACAATAACTTTATTTTACTTATTTAATTTTTATGTGATGCTGAGGATCGAACTCAGTGCCTCACAAGTATTAGGCAAGCGCTGTACCACTGAGCTGCAATCCTAGCCCCCAGATACATATTATTTTAAAGGACCTTGACTCTCTCATATGCACTGGAAATTAATGCAAGTTAATATTATCTCTAGAAAGCAATTTTCTTTCACGTACACCAAGACAGTTAGTCTTTGGGATGCTGGTCGTGCAGCAAACTAAGCCAGATAATGCTGATGATTCCATGGCTTCTGCAGCCTAATATAAAATTTCTCTTTGAATGGATATAGGTGCAGAAGTGAGGAAAGCATATATGTCACTTATTCAGCCAGCCACCCCTGGGCACAACACCTGTGGGAGAAGAGGCATTGGTTGACAAATAACTGTGAGGGGACAGAGGTGTGTCCATTAGCCTCTTGCCTCAGAACTCTTCTTGTAAGAGTCTCATCTTTTGTAAACTTTTTCCAATAAACCATCTGTCTCCGGTGATGTACCTGGACACTATCTTTAGCCTGTCTGCAATCTACCCCACTACCCTGACACAACTGGGCTGAGGATAAGGCAAGGTCATAGACCAATTGAAATAAGCCAATCTCAGAAAAATACTTAATGATTTTATTTATTTGAGGCATATAAAATAGTAAATTCACAGATCAAAGTATGGACTGGTAGTTATCAGGGAAGTTGAAGAGGACAGGGTAAGTAGGAGTTCCTAATGAGTAGTGATGAAGTTTCAGGTTAGCAGGATGAAGCTCTGAAGACCAGTTGTATAGCGTGAAACCTATAAGGAGTAATAATGTCCATACATTTAAAAGATTTGTTAAGAGGAGGATAGATCTCATTTAATTGTTCTCACTACACTAAAATTTTTAAAATGTAAAATGTTAGGTCTATTTTTTCTTAGATACTTTTAGCAAGTTGAAGACATTTTACATCATTTTGTTCTTATTTGATATGGTTTTTGTATATCTGTATCACTTTAGTTATCAGGGACATGTCAACTTAATAAGAATAGTTGGAAATTATTCTCTCTTCCTCAAATTTTCTTAAGCATTTGTGTTGAATTGGTATTATTTCTTTCTTAAATTTTTGGTAGAATTCACTGGAAAACCCATCTTGGCTTGACATTTTCTCAGCTGGAAGATTTTTGATTTAAATTAATTTTTAGAATAGCTATAGAATCATTCAGGCTATTTCTTTTCAAATAAACTTGCATTTTTGAAGATGAATTTTTCATTTTATTTGTTTTTAAATGTATATTATCATGTATTTTTTCATAATTTCTTATTTTAATTTTAATATCTGAGGAATCTATAGTGAGATTTTATTTTTATAACTCTAGCCTCTGTGTTAGTTTGGGGTATTTTTTTCCCCCTGAATCCTTGCGTTCTTTGTAATTATGCATTTTCCCTTTGGGGTACTGGATATTTTTATGTTCTTTTTTTTTTTTTTTGTGGTGCTGGGGTTTGAACCCAGGGCTTTGTGCATGCAAGGCAAGCACTCTACCAACTGAGCTATATCCCCAGCTCTGGATATTTTTATATTCTTAGAATTGTTTTGAGCTTGATTTGGGTACTCAGTTATGTTCTTGACAATAATTTTTTCAAACTTTGTTTTTAAGATTTGTTTTGAAAGTCCAATGTGATGCTCAGTTTCAGGTCATGTATTGGCCATGATTGAGCTGAACTTCTGGTCTCCATACAGTGTCTCATGCATTGTAAAGTCTTCCCTACTGGCGTTATGGACTAGCCTAGAACTCACCACATTTCTTTACCCTCTCTCTGATATCCTTATTTTGCATTTCCAGATCTCCAGTAGCTTGAAAAGTAATTGTTGCATATATTTTATCTAGTATGGGTTTGTTTTACGTCATTCTGGTTTGTTTTAGAGTCATTCTATTATTATTCCATCTTGGTCAGAAGTGGAAGTCTATAATGTAAGACTTAAAATTATCATTTATTCAGAAAATATGAGATTCAAAGTATGGACATTAAGGGTTCTTTAACTTTTATGTAGATATATGTAGAAAAATCAAATTTATAAATACATACACATATGTATATGTGCAAACATTTTAGTAAACAAGTCTCATTCACACTTTAAAATATTTTTTTATAAAAGAGCACTGAATCAAATGTCATTTAAAATTCATTTATTAAAAGTTTTAATAGAGTTCTGTATCCCCAGTAATCTAAATATAGTTATTATGATATTAAATGGTATACCATTATGAAAATTTTCTTTGATAGTTTTCTTTTTTCTGTTTTCTTTTTTAGGTTGGAATTTCAAAGGCATACACCATGATTAAGGGGATTAGGAAATAAAAGTTCCTGGGATCATGAAACATTCATTATTAAGTATGTCATGTAGGTATTAAAAACTAGTTTGACCAGAAAAGGAGATAAAAATTCACATTTAATAATTTTGACAAATCATTTGCCTTTAGTACAAGACTTTGTTAAACTTGCTGTTGTATTAGTGAAACTGTTGTATTAATAATAATAAATTTTAATACATGCACAGGAATTCTACTAGTAAGGGCTTCCCTTTGAACTTACAGTGCTAGAGGTAAAATATGAATACTTTATTAGTTGTCGACAGATTGCCTTGTAGATACTTGCCTGTGTTTCCTGTTTAAAACATTATGTCTCCCAGAAATGTATTTGCTAGCTAGAGGCAGTTTGACATGTGCATATTTCTTGCTGCCTGCAGTAATAAGCAACACCAAATGTAGACAGGTAAAATGTGACATCACAATAGCAGAATATGAGAAAGAATGAGCATTCTTAGGCAATATTGCATTTATATCTATCATTTCTATTAACAAATAATGTCAACAACAAGCTCAATTATTTTGTTCAAATTGAAAAATACATAGTGAAAAAGTACTTTCAAATAAGTCATATTTGGAGAAACAATATTGCCTATAACTGGAAAAAAAACTGAAGGTAACTGTCACATTTTGACAGCATACTTTCTAATATATCTTTTCAAAAGTGAAATCTAATCATGTTCACCCTTTTCCCATGCCATTTAATCCCTCTCCTTGATATGTCTTGCTTCCTAAAATGCTATAATGAAAACCAGAGTTCATGGCAAAACTCTAAGCTCCCTTACCTCTCATTAGTTGCACTCGACTTTGTCAACTTTTGTTCCTTCAGCTCTCTTCTGTGGCTAAACTGAAATTCAGACATCCATTGATATATAAAATGTTAAGGACATAGCAGGGTAATTTTTTCCCCAAGGAAATGTTTTGCTCTTTGTTTGAAAATATACTGGGAACAAGTGGCCAGGGCAGCCCTTTACTTATCCTTTTTAAAAATTATATTTTACTTAGAAGTCAGCAGAAATAAAACAACAACATGGTACAAGGAATAATTCACTTATAAGTTACTAGTTTCTGTATTAAAAAAAAAAACACTGAAGAAAATTCTTTCACTTTTTTTCCCCATTTGATTTGCATTTGCTTGAAATATACCTGATAGAGATTAGAAATATAATGGAAAATATTTTGAAAAGCACTGAAGTCAGTTTTCACATGGAATGATAAAATACAATTTCTAATAATTAAGCATATCCAAAAATAGAATGGGCTGCTTTGTGAGTCAGTGAAAAAAAAAACCTGCAAAAAGAAAATTTAAAGTACCTGTCAGTGTACACTGTAGAAGGGAATGCTATTGTCTCTGTCTTCCTGTAGAGCTTTTTTTGGAAACTATCATCACCTTACTGGTGTATATTATATGAATATGTTACTTAAATTCCTTACCAGGATGTCCATAATATGAGAGCCAGGTACTTGTTTTATTCATTGTTTTTTTTTTTTTTTTCATCATAGAGTCTTGTTCAAACTAGATTCTCAGTATATATAGTTAATATAGTAGGAGTAATAATAAGAGTGGAATGTGCTATTTATCAGGCATATTTAATTTAGTAATAGTAACAGTGATATGTACTAGTTATCGGAAAGTGTATTAGATGCTTAACTTTGATTATCTGATTGAATATTTGCAACAACACTGTGAGGCAAGTGCCATTTTTATTTATTTTTATCAAAGAACATAAGCATGAGGTGTTTTAATGAAATGCCTGAATAAAAATATATAAATTAATTAATGAAAAAATGTGTTAATGGAAAGTTGGGCTAGGGAATATATGACATATATTCTGTGCCAGTGAATATAATAACTTTATATGTCTATCAATATAAAAACTACATATTAAAGTTTAATGAAAAGAGTATATTTATTGCTATCAACACCCCTTTAACATCTCTTTTAGGCATCTTTTGCATTACTTCTTACAGTTAGCAAATATCAGTAATTTCATTTGTGTTGCTGGAGAAATGAAGGAGAGAGGAAAATGCAAATATCAATTATGTAGAAATTCATGCAGTATCTACAAATTCACATCCATCAACAGGCTTTTGGCTTTACTTCCAATTAAATTCTTTTCAGTAAACATTTAATGTGTCTCTGCAAGGTACTGAATAATACAATGAAACATTCTTATTACTTAGAAATGTAGGTTGTAGACTCATTGAATTAGTCTCTCTTGGAGTTACATGTGACATCAAATAGCCCTGCTGATTTGTTTTTCATTGGATTACTAGTTGCTTGGTATTATTAAACAGCTAGAAAATGATTCTCCACTGAGACCATTGTGATACCCTTTGATATAATGGCAAAAAAAATTGCAACATTCCAGTAATGTTTATATACCCCTGAGGAGGCTTTAGGTACTTAGGTATTTTCTTTATTATTAAGCTTGTGATGTTATAGTTTTGTACTTAGGGGATAAGTTACATATGATTTTGGAAGGTTGTATTTTTGATCTGCAAGTATTTCTACTTCTTTATTCTATCCCAGAAGGAACCAGAAGATTATTTGAAGAAAATACTTAGATATATCAGTTATAATTCAATGGAGGCATGAATAGTTAGGCCACTGATATTTATAAAAAAAATAGACTTTTTAAAGCAAATACTTTGGCATAATATCAATAAGAGTAATACATATGGCTTCTGATTATTTGTGGAAATTATTGCAGTCAAAAATAAAGCTAAAATAAACCTTATAATAAATAAACCTAAATAAACCTTATACCACTATTTGCGCTTATACCCAGTGGTTTGGTGGGAGTATCATGGCTTTAAAACTCTGACTCCAGGAAGATGGCCACTGCATACGGGGGTTGCTGAAGTGCTGAGCGTGGTGCTCAAAGCAGCGGCTTTAATAGAGATTTCGCACAGTCTGTTAAAGCTCCTTTCACCGTTAATCTGTAGTGGACCACTTTGCCTAGGAGCAGGAAGAACAAAGAACTCGAAAAAGAGACGCTTGGCTGCTCAGAGCCGCGGGCGCTTTGCTCCTATCTGCTTCCTCTTTCGCTTCGCTCCGGGCGGAGAAGCTGAATGTGTAATCAGCAGTGGATTGTAAGTACCCGAGGCAAAGAAAGCTCAGTGTGCCCCGCCTTTTTTTTTTTTTCTTTTCTTTTTTCTTTTTTTGAATATTTTTTATACAGGGAGAGTTTGTGGATTGGGATTTCTGGCGGGGCTGTGGTTTCTGTGCCGAAAATCCACTCCGCGGGAGCCGCCATTTGCTTTCTGCTTGCTGTCTTGATGGCTCTGTATACACTGTCCAGCAGCCGCACCTAGAGGTTGGAGCTGGGCTGCGTGCCGAGCCCTGTCCTCCGAAGGCTGGACTGCAGCCTCGAGCGTCTCGGTGGCCTGTTCGCCGCTGTACCTTCGGGCAGAGCCTGCTCTGGGGTCGTTCTGCACCCCCCTGCCAGGGGACCCGTGCTCCTGAGGAGGGGGACCGAGAGCCGCGGCGGCAGCCGCTTGGGCCCCTGGGGCCGGGCACCGGGCTGAAGAGCTGCGGAGGCCAGGGCGGCTCTGCTACGGTCGCAGACAAGCGCGGCGCTCGTCAGCGTGGCCCAGAGACGGAGGCGACGGCAGCAGGGTTTCATTTCTAGAAATCTGGACTGGAAACAGAAGCAGCAGTTTGTATAATCCCAAGAACTTGCTTATACCAGGAAGCTGTAAGGGCAACATGAATATCACTGAGGAGATGTAACATGGTGGCAGGCGCAGAGAGATCAAGTCTCTGACATCTTCAACTGCGCGGGCATAGGGAGCCGTAAACTGTCTAAATGCTGTTTGCTCAGGATCACTAGGCAATGCTGAGCTGACGTGGATCTGGGGTGTACAGGCTGGGCCCCTCAGAACACACACACAGAGCCCGAATTGGAGGCAATTAAGCTCCGGTTCGCCTGCTACGTGTGACTCAGCACTAACGATCCCGCTGAAATAATTGGCCGGCCCTTAGGAACTTACAGAGGTAAAAGCCAACCGAGCCTTCATAGGCAGTGGCCACAGGACTGAAACGGGGATTGGGAGAGACAGTCAGGACCCACCCGTTGCATTGGTCACCAGGCAAAGGGAACAAACGGTCACCATTTGCATGGGATATCACCATGGCAGAGAAATGGCGTCACGGGCGGAGGAGATAACTGCATTGAAACCAGAGCGACAGGTGTGTAATCCCCTAGTCATCTCTCTCCACACAGCAGGGAAAACATAAGGGCCACTCCCAGCTCTCCTGTGAACGCAATAACCAGACCGAGGGAATCAGGAGTGACGCGGGACTCGCGGCGCGGAACTCCCGGCTACCGCTCCCACCAGTGCTGACAACTGAGGTCTCTTGCACCAGCTACCGGGGGCATGGCTACAGGAGGGCAAGCAAATTCGCTGGGGGATCTCAGCCCCAAGCTCTACAAACTTAGGGTCTGAGGGAGGCAAACAGGGAGAGTGAGCCCAGGTGTTCATGAAAACAGGGCTCCCAGGAGCAGCAGACCTGGCATGTAGCCAGTATTGTGGTGAGCACCACAGGTGAGCACGGCTTGGCTTTAGGAAACACAAGACAAGGCCCTAGACACTCAGGATTGGAGACCCGCCCAGTCTAGGAGAAAGAGCTGCTGCACAGTGAATGGTTCCCACCTATTGAGAGGAGAAGCTTGGTCCAGTGGGCACAGCTCCACCTACTGGAAGAGAAGTTAATAGAACTCTAGGACTGCATTTATTATTATTATTATTATTATTATTATTATTATTATCATTTTTTTCTTTTCTTTTTTTTTTTTCTTCTTTTTCTTTCATTTTCAATTTTTATTTGTTGTTGTTCTTTAATTTTTTTTCAATGTTTCTATTTTTTTTAATTTTTTTTTATTATTATTTTTTTAAATTTTAATTTTCATTTTTTATTATCACTATTATTTTTGTTAAAAATTTTTTTTCGTCTTTTCTTTCTTTCTTTATTATCTAATCTTTGTTATTCTTGTTTCTTTTGTCTTTTCATTTCTTTTCAATTTTCTTATTACCCCTTCCTTGAATTCTACCTGCCTACTCTCATTCTCTTTAGTGACTTCTTCCCTTCCCTTCTAATATCTTTCCTCTCAAGCATCAAATAAATCTATAAGAGTAAACAGTAACTAAGCAGTCAAACAGAACAAGAAGTAACATGAGCAGCATAAAAAAGCAAGGAAGAAAAGGAGTACAAACAATGAAGGACAGCCTAAATATTCAGGAGGACCTAGAGTCAGCAGAAAAATGGTCATATAAAGAACTCAAGGAATACCTTAGACAGATGGAATGGAACCTTAAAGAAGATACGAGACAGCAAATCCAAACAGTGAAAGAACACTTTGAAAATGAATTACATAGACAGATAAAAGAAGAAGTTAAGCATCTTTATCAGGAGATTGAGATTATAAAAAAAAACCAAACAATAATTCTAGAAATGAAGGAAATGATAAACCAAATTAAAAACTCAATTGAGAGTATCACTAACAGAGTGGAGCAAGTAGAAGCCAGAACATCAGATAATGAAGACAAAATATATCATCTTGAAAAGAGCCTAGCCAACTCAGAAAGGCTGGTTAAAAACCACGAGAAAAACATCCAAGAGATATGGGATAACATAAAGAAACCAAACCTACGAGTCATCGGGATAGAAGAAGGTACAGAGATTCAAACCAAGGGAATGAGTAACCTGCTGAAAGAAATAATTACAGAAAACTTTCCAGAAATAAAAAAGGAAACGGATATACAAATTGTAGATGCATACAGGACACCGAGCACACAAAATCACAGTAGACCAACGCCAAGACACATTGTTATGAAGATATCCAATATACAGAACAAAGAGAAAATACTAAAAGCTACAAGAGAAAGGAGGCAGATTACATTCAGGGGTAAACCAATAAGGTTAACAACGGATTTTTCATCACAGACGCTGAAAGCGAGAAGATCCTGGAACAACGTATTTCAAACACTGAAAGACAATGGATGCCAACCAAGAATTCTGTATCCAGCAAAATTAAGCTTCAGGTACGATAACGAAATAAAAATCTTTCATGATAAACAAAAGCTAAAAGAATTTGCAGCTAGAAAACCAGCATTGCAAAGCATCTTGAGCAAAACACTACACGAGGAAGAAATGAAAAACAATTACCAAAACCATCAGTGGGAAGTGCCTCTATAAAGACAGAGGGCGGGGGGAAAGCTAACCATGGAGAAACAAACTAAATTAAAAAAAAAAAAAAGAAGAAGATAAATAATCAAACATGGCTGGAAGTACAAACCATATATCAATAGTAACTCTAAACATTAATGGCTTAAACTCCCCAATAAAGCGACATAGGCTGGTAACATGGATTAAAAAAACAAATCCAACAATATGCTGCCTCCAGGAGACACATCTGATTGGAAAAGACATACACAGGCTGAAGGTGAAAGGTTGGGAAAAAATATACCATGCACACGGTCCTCGTAAGCAAGCAGGGGTGGCCATCCTCATATCGAATAAAATTGACTTCAAGACTAAATTAATCAAAAGGGATAAGGAAGGACATTATATACTGCTAAAAGGAACCATTCACCAACAAGACATAACAATTATCAATATTTATGCACCAAATAATGGTGCTGCGACGTTCATAAAACAAATTCTCCTCAAGTTCAAGAATCAAATAGACCACAACACAATAATTATGGGTGACTTCAACACACCTCTCTCACAATTGGACAGATCCTCCAAACAAAAGCTGAATAAAGAAACTATAGAACTCAATATCACAATCAACAACCTAGACTTAACTGACATATATAGAATATATCAACCATCATCAAGTGGATATACTTTTTTCTCAGCAGCACATGGATCCTCCTCAAAAATAGACCATATATTATGCCATAGGGCAACCCTCAGTAAATATACCGGGATGGAGATAATACCATGCATTTTATCTGATCATAATGGAATGAAACTGGAAATCAATGATAAAAGACGGAAGGAAAAATCCTACATCACATGGAAAATGAACAATATGTTACTGAATGATCAATGGGTTACAGAAGACATAAAGGAAGAAATCAAAAAATTCTTAGAGATAAATGAAAATACAGACACAACATATCGGAATCTATGGGACACAATGAAAGCAGTTTTAAGAGGGAAATTCATCGCTTGGAGGTCATTCCTGAAAAAAAGGAAAAACCAACAAATAAATGAGCTCACACTTCATCTTAAAGCCCTAGAAAAGGAAGAGCAAAACAACAGCAAATGTAGCAGAAGGCAAGAAATAATTAAAATCAGAGCGGAAATCAACGAAATTGAAACAAAAGAAACTATTGAAAAAATTAACAAAACTAAAAGTTGGTTCTTTGAAAAAATAAATAAGATCGACAGACCCTTAGCCATGCTAACGAAGAGAAGAAGAGAGAGAACTCAAATCACTAACATACGGGATGAAAAAGGCAATATCACAACAGACACTACAGAAATACAGAAGACAATTAGAAATTATTTTGAAAACCTATATTCCAATAAAATAGAAGATAGTGAAGACATCGATAAATTCCTTAAGTCATATGATTTGCCCAGACTGAGTCAGGAGGATACTCACAACTTAAACAGACCAATAACAATAGATGAAATAGAAGAAGCAATCAAAAGACTTCCAACCAAGAAAAGCCCAGGACCGGATGGGTATACAGCGGAGTTTTACAAAACCTTTAAGGAAGAATTAATACCAATACTTTTCAAGTTATTTCAGGAAATAGAAAAAGAAGGAGCTCTGCCAAATTCATTCTATGAGGCCAACATCACCCTGATTCCGAAACCAGACAAAGACACCTCAAAGAAAGAAAACTACAGACCAATACCTCTGATGAACCTAGATGCAAAAATCCTCAATAAAATTCTGGCGAATCGGATACAAAGGCACATCAAAAAAATTGTGCACCATGATCAAGTAGGATTCATCCCTGGGATGCAAGGATGGTTCAATATACGGAAATCAATAAATGTTATTCACCACATCAATAGACTTAAAAATAAGAACCATATGATCATCTCAATAGACGCAGAAAAAGCATTCGACAAAGTACAGCATCCCTTTATGTTCAAAACATTAGAAAAACTAGGGATAACAGGAACTTACCTCAACATTGTAAAAGCTATCTATGCTAAGCCTCAGGCTAGCATCATTCTGAATGGAGAAAAATTAAAGGCATTCCCCCTAAAATCTGGAACAAGACAGGGATGCCCTCTATCACCACTTCTGTTCAATATAGTTCTCGAAACACTGGCCAGAGCAATTAGACAGACGAAAGAAATTAAAGGCATAAAAATAGGAAAGGAAGAACTTAAATTATCACTATTTGCAGATGACATGATTCTATACCTAGAAGACCCAAAAGGGTCTACAAAAAAACTACTAGAACTAATAAATGAATTCAGCAAAGTGGCAGGATATAAAATCAACACGCATAAATCAAAGGCATTTCTGTATATCAGCGACAAAACTTCTGAAACGGAAATGAGGAAAAACACTCCATTCACAATATCCTCAAAAAAAATAAAATACTTGGGAATCAACCTAACAAAAGAGGTGAAAGACTTATACAATGAAAACTACAGAACCCTAAAGAGAGAAATAGAAGAAGATCTTAGAAGATGGAAAAATATACCCTGTTCATGGATAGGCAGAACTAACATCATCAAAATGGCGATATTACCAAAAGTTCTCTATAGGTTTAATGCAATGCCAATCAAAATCCCAACGGCATTTCTTGTAGAAATGGATAAAGCAATCATGAAATTCATATGGAAAAATAAAAGACCCAGAATAGCAAAAGCAATTCTAAGCAGGAAGTGCGAATCAGGCGGTATAGCGATACCAGACTTAAAACTATATTACAGAGCAATAGTAACAAAAACAGCATGGTACTGGTACCAAAACAGGAGGGTGGACCAATGGTACAGAATAGAGGACACAGAGACTAATCCACAAAGCTACAACTATCTTATATTTGATAAAGGAGCTAAAAGCATGCAATGGAGGGAGGATAGCATCTTCAACAAATGGTGCTGGGAAAACTGGAAATCCATATGCAACAAAATGAAACTGAATCCCCTCCTCTCGCCATGCACAAAAGTTAACTCAAAGTGGATCAAGGAGCTAGATATCAAATCAGAGACTCTGCGTCTGATAGAAGAAAAAGTTGGCTCCGATCTACATATTGTAGGGTCGGGCTCCAAATTCCTTAATAGGACACCCATAGCACAAAAGTTGATAACAAAAATCAACAAATGGGACTTACTTAAACTGAAAAGTTTTCTCTCAGCAAGAGAAACAATAAAAGAGGTAAATAGGGAGCCTACATCATGGGAACAAATCTTTACTCCTCACACTTCAGATAGAGCCCTAATATCCAGAGTATACAAAGAACTCAAAAAATTAAACAATAAGAAAACAAATAACCCAATCAACAAATGGGCCAAAGACCTGAACAGACAATTCTCAGAGGAGGACATACAATCAATCAACAAGTACATGAAAACAATGCTCACTATCTCTAGCAGTCAGAGAAATGCAAATCAAAACCACCCTAAGATACCATCTCACTCCAGTAAGATTGGCAGCCATTATGAAGTCAAACAACAACAAGTGCTGGAGAGGATGTGGGGAAAAGGGTACTCTTGTACATTGCTGGTGGGACTGCAAACTGGTGCGGCCAATCTGGAAAGCAGTATGGAGATTCCTGGGAAAGCTGGGAATGGAACCACCATTTGACCCAGCTATTGCCCTTCTTGGACTTTTCCCTGAAGACCTTAAAAGAGCGTACTACAGGGATACTGCTACATCGATGTTCATAGCAGCACAATTCACAATTGCTAGACTGTGGAACCAACCCAGATGCCCTTCAATAGATGAATGGATAAAAAAAATGTGGCATTTATACACCATGGAGTATTACGCAGCACTAAAAAATGACAAAATCATAGAATTTGCAGGGAAATGGATGGCACTAGAGCAGATTATGCTAAGTGAAGCTAGCCAATCCCTAAAAAACAAATACCAAATGTCTTCTTTGATATAATGAGAGCAACTAAGAACAGAGCAGGGAGGAAGAGCAGGAAGAAAAGATTAACATTAAACAGATACATGAGGTGGGATGGAAAGGGAGAGAAAAGGGAAATTGCATGGTAATGGAGGGAGACCCTCATTGTTATACAAAATTACATATAAGAGGTTGTGAGGGGAATGGGAAAATAAACAAGGAGAGATATGAATTACAGTGGATGGGGTAGAGAGAGAAGATGGGAGGGGAGGGAGGGGGGATGGTAGAGGATAGGAAAGGTAGCAGAATACAACAGTTACTAATAGGGCATTATGTAAAAATGTGGATGTGTAACCGATGTGATTCTGCAATCTGTATTTGGGGTAAAATTGGGAGTTCATAACCAACTTGAATCTCATGTATGAAATATGATATGTCAAGAGCTTTATAATGTTTTGAACAACCAATAAAAAAAATAAAAAAAAAAACTCTGACTCCACAATTCTGTCTGCTATTTACCTTGTAAATTTTATCTTATTTATTACACTTTTCAGACTCTAGTTTTTATCTTTAAGTTGGAAATATTTTGTAATTAATTGCGTTAGCATAAGAAATAGAAAATGAATGGAAAATTCTTATCACAGTGCTATACACAAAGCTGATGTAAATAAATAAAAATAATTAATTATCTTTCCCATCATCTACATCTTCTCCTTCTTTCTACTCCAACCCTCCATGAGTCTTTTTTAGTAAGTTTACCAGTCCACAGTGATAATACTGTCTTCTGATCATTTTTGTAATTTAAAATGTGCTACATGCATTTAATTATACTAAATTTTCTCACAAACTACTTCTAACTCATGTGCACTGAACTTAATAGTAGAAAGTGTGTTTTCTTGCAGAAAGAAATATTTGCCCAAGAGTTATTGGGCTTGTGATACTGAAAGTTATTTAATCTCAGCTTATTCATCAGTGAAATGAAGTCCATCTTACCACTACTCAAGTGGTTTCTTGATAATATGAAATAAGATAACTTTGGTGAATCCCTTAAGTAAAGTACCTGACCTAGTATAGATACTGAGTATTTGTTAGGTTTTTTTGTTTGTTTGTTTGTTTTTTCCGCTATTTGTCCCTTTGTCCAAAAAATAGTTGGGCTCTCTTGTGAGTCAGTGAAAACTAAAAGAAAACTGCCAAAAGTTTTATTTATTCAACCAAGCAATTTCATCCTTGGAGACAAGAGCCAGACCTCACTTATCATGGTACTGTATTACAAATTAAGTTTGTCTTTCTGCAGTTTTCAAAGCTAACTTCCATTGGATAAGTTGGTGTTTTCAAACTTTCTTTTGTATGGAATAGCTCAGGAATCTTGATAAAATGCAGAGTGAATTCAGCAGGTCTAAAGAGAGGCCTAAGAGTCTACATTTTTAACAAGATCCCAGGTGTATCTGTGATGCTGTTCACAGACCACATTTTCAACAGCAAGCATTAAACTATTATAAATTCAGGTAGAAACCTGTTAGAGCTATAAAAACTGTTCTAACGATAGAATGAGTAGGAACAAAGCTAAAATGGAGCAGTATTAAAGAATGCAAAAATATAGTTTTGCATGTAGTCATTTTGATGTGATTCCAAAGGTTTTAAAGATTTTATTGTTAGCCATGGTTGCACAACTGTAATTATAGCAACCTGGGAGTCTGAGGCAAGAGCACAAGGAGTTTAAGACCAGCCTGGGCAACTTAGCCAGATCCTGTATCAAAGTGAAAATAGGAAGGTCTGGGGAAGTAACTCAGTGGTAAAGTGAACCTAAGTTCAATCCTACTAACAACAACAACAACAACAAAATCGTTTTTTGTTATTCCAAAGACTGTAATTCTTTTTTTGTGAATCCTTTCTCACTTTCATAGGTGTTAGTCCTTATCTTGTCTAACTTTGGCTTTAGGTGCCTATTCAATCTCTTTAGCTGTGTGGATCCCTCCCATGGGTTTGTTTATTCATAAGATCTAGTAACTGAGAACCTGTCCTACTCTGAAGCCCTAGAAAACTTATTAGTTTGATGACAGCCAATGTGTAAAGAACATTTTTTCAAGCGCAGTTGCATATATAAAAAACTAAAAAAAAAGAAAAGAAAAAGAACATGATAGGCAAAGATGGAAAATAGATAAATGAGAGTGTGTTTTCAAGGTGTCCACAGGTTTGAGTAATTGACATAACAAATTTGTGAGCCAGAGGGGCTATATATTATATCTTTGAGCATGCTATCTGGGGAAAACAAGGAATTGTTTCTGTGTCTTTATCTGCCAAATTCCAGAAGGATTGCAAACCCAAGAGCCTGAGCAGGCAGGAATTAGTGAGACTATCTCACTAATTCTGACAAATATGTCTTTTTCAATAATATGTTGCTCACTTTGAGCTCTTTACCACTCTCGTTACTCAAAAGTATTATGACATCATACATAATTTTATAGTTGGATTTTCTTTTTAGACAATGTCCAGTGAATTGCTTACAAATGAATTTTGCAGTTTTGATAGCAAAAGTTAATTCTCATGTTTTATGCAGTAGCATGAAAGTGGATTTCAACATGTAAAATATTAGAAAAAACAGAGTATTTCATTAGACATTAAAACAAATAAAACTATGCAGTAAAAACAAGATCCATTTGTTTTAATGATTTTAAACAAATAGTATCACACAATGACTTTTTTGGGCAGATAGTAACTGTATTCTATCCTTGTGCTTTTGATTGTATTTTGAATTAATGAAATGCAGAAATGTATTTAACTGGATAAAATGGTATTTCGTTAGATTAGTTTTTGATAATGATAATTTTAATGTTTCTTATTAGTAATAAACATTGGTTACAAGCAAGAAATAAAATAATTTTAAAGAAACTTTATGTAGTCACTCTCCCTTAATTTAGTGATTAAATGGTGCTTGGCACCTGTTAGAAAACAGACAGTTTTACAGTTTGGTAAAGATACAAATTGTGATTAGGCATTTATTATTTATCAATATTAGTTAGGAAAAAACTTCTTTTCTTTACCCATTTTATCAGTGCATACTTCTGAACATTCTTTTAGTTCTTCAAATATAGAGGGTGTGTGTAATCTTTGCTATCCAAAGTTTAGAAGAAATATGTGGAATAAAGGACCTGATATATCTCCCTACCCTATATATATAAACATATACATATATATATATATACACATATAAATATATATACATATATATACACATATATAAATATATATACTTGTTTTGTGGAACAAAATTTTGATGGTAATTATTACAACATAAAATAAATATATGATAGATGATGAATTAAAGGATTATCCACAAATGAACAGATAATAGTAATCTTCTGCTTCTGTTTCTGAATATTATCATGTACTGATTCATGAAGTCAATCACAGATGTCATCCAGACCATGGTATTTGGTGTATTTGTTTTATTTCACCAATGTTCTGATGACTTATTAAAATATTTAATGTGGTACCAAAAATACCTTTTTACAAATACAAATTTTAATCGAAAATATAGTAAAGACCTTGAACAGAAAAATCACAATATATTGTTGTTATAAAATATTAGGATAAAAATAAGTGGATTAAAGTATGTTCAATTTTACTAGTGATCCAATGGCAAGTACAAAAAGGCAATTTAAAAATGGACCCAAAAATTTTTTTTTCCACATCAGAAGGGTTTTTTGATGGTTTCTGTGAGGAAATGGAAAACTCCAAGCACTGTTAATGCTAGTAGAAATTATTATAGCAGTTTTTGGAGGAAGATTCACAATTCATTTTAAAATTAACACTTTAAATTGTCTATTGTTTTTCTGATAAAAATAATTTATAAAGAGTTTGAATTCTGTAAGAATGCTTCTGTAAGGATATGTCTTGCATGTTATATAGAGAGTTATAAAGGCAGATGTAGGTACATTTGGATGGGGATCAACTAGAATGCCTAGATACTTTTATGTTAGAGAAGCAATGGTTATGAACCAAAAGAATACACTTAAAATAAATTCAGTTTGTATTTTTAGCTATATCACATTTAAAAAAAATCTACTCTAGTAGATAGTGTGATAACCAGTCTCCAAAAATATCCTTTCAATGTGCCACACTTCCTAGTGTTTACATCCTTGTCTGTATTCATGTGCAGTATTGTATATATTTGAATGGAGAGTATCCTGTGATTTGCTTTGACCATTAAAAGGTTTTGAAAATTATAATGTATGATTTTATATCAAAGTCGCAATATTCTTGGAGCCTCTACCTGAACCTCTTGGAACCCTTGTTCTTTGGGCTTTCCTTCTCGAGATGTTCCATTTTGGAAGCCAGTTGCCATGTTGCAAGAAGTCCAGACCATATAGAAAGGCCAAGTGTAGGCATTCTGCTTGATAGCATCAGTTTAATCTTGAGCCCATAATCATGTAATGAACCATCTTAATTCTCAAGCCCAGTTGAGCCTCCAAATAAACATCTCCAGCTGACATCTGACTACAGCTTTCACAGAAGACTCTAAGCAAGAATTTCCCAGCTGAGACCAGTCAACCCAGGGAACCATGAGGGCTATTAACATAATTTTTATTTAAGCCCTACGACTCAACGATTGGTTATTTAACAACCACCAGAATAGATATCTTCTTACCTTAAATAACTTAATAAGCCTTTTGTGACTTAATGCAATTTCTTTTAGAATCCTCTCATAAGAGAACTACCAGTACTTCTCCCTCAGAGAGCACTAGTTCTGTTTAGATCCAACTGGTAAGTGCACTACACCTGTACAAAATGTCTCTTCATGCCGCCCTCTTTTCTTATCCTCACACAAGACATCTATTATATTGTCAAGTTTTCTGTAGGTCTTAGAGCTTTTTAGTACTATTGAAGAATAGTGAGTATTGAAATAGGGAAGTCTTCAATAATTTCTGATTATGACTTTGGATTTTTAATTTTTTTTCCCTGTGAGAGAAGGCTATCTTCCTCCCTCATACTTACCAGAAAGTGTCTTACCTGGTCTTAGTAGTGAAAATTAAACCTTGTTATTCATCTATAAAGAGAATCTTTGTCTTAAATTTTAACACCATTTAAATTTTTTGTAAATATATCAGTGTAAGTTATGGAACAAAATTGACCTTCAGAGTATAAATGAGAGAGTTGAGAAGAAAGAATTAAGTATAATCCACCCACAGGTAAATCTTTTCCTTCCAAGTAAAGAGCAACCCCAGGTAATCTCCACGACTCCTTTCTCTTCTCCTTTACTTTTATAATCTCAGAATGCATCAAGGCTCTTTTCTCACATCTCTTCTCTTCTTTCCTCATACATGTCCTGTTTTCCTCCCCTCTTGACTATATCAAGAGGCCAGGTTGAGTGATTGACTTAAACCATCTAGGTATGTGTGAGTGCTTTCTACAATGTTCACAAAATAAAGAAATTGAGGAATGATGCATTTCTCAGAGTGTATCAGCATTATTATTGGTAAGTGGAGCATGACTGGGTGTACACACACTGTCTGTCCATCTATCTATCTATAAATGGCAAGGAGAGTCTAGAAGAACACAACCAACTTACATCTTTTAATGTTTTCTAATTTTAGATTCCTGTTCAACCATTCTCCACAACTCCATTTGAATGTGCATTTGAAATATCATGTATGAACTGAATTCCTTACCCCTTCCCACCCGGTACCACCACAACCAAACTTCTTCCTTGTACATGATTAGCAATTTCAGTGAGTATCGATTTTGTTCTTCCAGTTGACAGGCCTAGGTCTTTCTTGACTACACTTTTGTTTTTCCTCATTTATAGACATTCTAATTGTTTTCCATCCTTCTGTTCCTGACTCTGCCTCCACAGTTCTCTATAAAAATCAAGTATATCCTCACAAAATCACATCATCTCACTCTTCTGCTTAAATCACTCTAATATATCCCTTCCCACCTAATGCATACAAATCTTTTGCAAGGACTCTTAAGGATCTATTGAAATTGCCATGACCTCCTTCAGATACCTTTTTATCCATTCCCCTGTCAGGTGCTACTCTTGATGGTTTTGTGACCTCACCAAAATGGATCCTGCATTGAGGTCTTTGTACCTCTACTCCCTCTGCCTGTCACGTTCTTCTCACTGATTTTGCTCTTCATTTGGCTTCTTCCATAGTTTCTTTCCAATGACTTCTTCCATTACTTTCCTATGATGGCAATAATGAACATGATTATGAGATGAGGAGGAGGAGGAGGATGGGAACTTAAAAATATTCTCACATATCTATGTTCACGCTCTACTTCAGAATCTTTCGCAATGCTTCATGTTTCCTAATGTCTAAAGTTAAGCAACATTTCCGTTATAACCTCGAGGTTATTTGGACTCAAGTCATCACTCTTAACTACTCTGCAAATATTTCCCAATTTAACAGCAACCCTCTTCCCTCCCCTGACATTCCTTTTCCACTTCACCACATTTAACTCTTCTCCACAGCTCTTACTGCCTAATATTTCACTCACTTAATTTTTATTGCATGTTACTCTTTCCCATGAAAAGTATGTAAGTTCTGCAGGTTCTTGGACTGTTTTGCTCACTACTGTATCCATATCACCGGGAACAGTCTAATAGGCCCTCAATAAATATTGTCTGAAGGGGCTGGAGATGTAGCTCAGTGGTGGAGCACTTGTCTAGCATATATGAGGCACTGGGTTTGATTCTCAGCACCCATATAAATAAATGAATAAAATAAAGGTTCATCAACAAAAAATTTAAAAACATATTTGTCTGAAGAATGATATATTTCTTTAATTCCTTTCTTTATGATCTCTATTCCAATATTACCTCTTTTTAAAATTGATTCAACTGATATTCTGTGATATTTGAGACTTTTGAACAAGTGCTTTCCTTAGCTTGAAATATTCTTTCATCTCATAATATGTTAATCCATATTCATCCTCAGACCAGCCTCATTCCTGTGTGTCCATGTGTGTTGCCCTTCGTAGCACTTATCATTTGATAGCAGTTTTCGTCACTAGAGTGTGGGCTTCCTATGTTGTTGCCCTACCCAATCTGATTTCAATTGACTTCTACTTATTCCCAGAATAGGTAGATTTTAACGAAATGGGTGAATGACTTTGCCAATGAATGAATTAGGATAAAGGCATGGAGAAAGTACTTACATGCATCATTAAAATGAATTTAAAAAAATGGTCAGAGGATTTTCAGAGAACTGTGTTTTCATAAATCTTAAAATTCTTCTCAAAAGTTCTTATAATTGAAAGAATCAATAAATTAATATTAAAAGTACATATGAATTTAGAGTTTTGTTACTGCACTTGTTATTTATACATATGATATTTGGCAAGTGTGTTTTGGTAAATTGTAGATTTGATTATTGACAAAGCAATAGAATAAGAATATATATATGTATATATATGTATATATATACATATATATATTTACTTTTCATTATATTATGTGAGTTATTTAGTATATGTATATTTTAAATAATATTTGTATACTGATATCTGTTGGTAAAATGTCTTTCAAACTTTATTGTCTAGAATTGTTAGGGTCTGTAAACAAGTCAAGATGGCGCCTGGCATTTGGCCAGAGGGAGTGGTTTGTGAAGTAACGCCAGCGAGCCATTAAGTGTGGAGATTCCTTATTGGTTGACTGCTGTATCTAGTTTATTTTAATTAAGATAAGCTATCTGGAATGTATATATACCCCTCCTGTCCTACAATAAATGGCTCCCACTCCTGCTGTATCAATGTACACAAGTTGCTCATCACCCCCCGGTTATTCTGCCCGCCCAGCTGCAGCCAGACTGGGGCATAGAATTTTTCTGATATGCTTACTTGATTTAAGTGAAATGAAATACACTATTATTTTTGCTTCTAGGCCAAATTTTGTAAATGAGAACATACTGACATAGACTTATATTTAACTCTAAACACACACACATTCACACTATGGAATAAAAGCAAATTATTAAAAATCATAATTTCATGTTTAAGTATTGGAGGGTTTTATTAATAAAAATTAATGTCTGTCCCTATTTATCATTGTTTTCACATAAAGCCAATTTATAAGTAAGTGTAGGGGTTTCTTTATTTCAACCTGGGTTTTAAAAGTGAATAAGGCTATATTTATTTGTTTTTGTTTTTTAATTTTTGTTTTTGGGTACCAGGGATTGAACTCAGGGGCACTCAATCCCTGAGCCACATCCCTACCCCTATTTTGTATTTTATTAGAGACAGGGTCTCAGGAGTTGCTTAGTGCCTCCCTATATTGCTGAGGATGGCTTTGAACCTGGGATCCTCCTGTCTCCACCTCCCTAGCTGATGAGATTATAGGCATGAGCCACTGCGCCCGGCAGGCTATATTTAATATGGAAAGGAAAAATCAAATATGTAACATAATGGGCTCTAAAATAAAGTAATATTGTGTACCAGGTTCCCCAAGTGTGCTGTTTACATAGAGAAGAGGACATGTTGCTTTGTATTAATCATGTTCTGTGATTTTAAGTGGCTCAGCATGAGTGGGCTGCTATTCCTGGTTTGTGTCTATAGTGTTCTCTGATCCCAGATTGCTTACAAGACATGGTGTTGATCTTGAGCATAATCCCTTATTTCTTCCTCATTTTCCCTTTAACTCCATGCCGGAGAAAGCTTTTGGTGGGCAGATGAATACTGTTGTGCTCTAGGCCTTGTGAAAGCTGTTGTTTGTTTTATGCCTCTCATTTCTCTCCACTGTCACTTGTGGGTTTTCTCTGGATTGTGCCTCTCTGCCATCTGTGATAAGATGTGGAATTAGTGTATATACTGATTATTTTGGTTCTATATAGCAAACAAAAAATCCAATCTAACTTTCAGGAGTTCTATACTCTATCTGGACAAAATCCAGACAAAGATAAATATTGTTCACAGAAAGTAATGTTTAGAAGCAAGATCTGAGTATACTTTATCTCTCATCTAAATAGTAGAGCAGATTTTTAATTGCTATTTATATGTCTATTGAATATACAAAATGATAGAAGAGTCGCTAGCCACCTGTCTAAAGTGGGTCTATGAACTGCTTATTTCTAGGCATAGATGGTATTGTGAACAGAGGAAGACTAAAACATTTATCTAATTGGAAGAGCAAATTAATGAATATTCAGAGGGCTTTGGCTTTATGACAGGAAATTTAATGAAGAAAAGATCATGAAATGAAAGATTTTCAAGTCTTCAAAAGGACTTTTAATTTAAAATATGTTTAGGCTGAACTACTATTGAAATAAATGACTAACAGTAGAAGTTGATACAATTTAAGAAAATAGAAGCTTAAAACTGTACCCTAATTTGATTCATAAGCCTCTTTAGCTAATGCTTGTTCATCAGCTACTTGGTGTTTAGTGAACAGATATAAAGATCTTATTAAAACTTAACCCAAGTCTACTCCTACAATGCAATAATATCATGGATGGAAACAATGTGTGGTTATACAGATGACTCAGTTAAAAGTGAAGCAGCAAAAACTCACTTTTAATTCAATGCCATTCAATTATTATAAAAAGATTCTGAACTGTTTCATAGAACAAATCATTGTAAATTCAGTTGTATTTGGTCAACATATGAAACAATCAAATAAGGTTGATATATATATATATATATATATATATATATATATATATATATATATATATATAACAGATCCTTAGAAATGTTCACATGATTATCATTTTAAAAATCATCATTCCCTACTTCTTGTTTAATTTGTTGGAATGTACTATCATTTACATACATATATACTCATGGCATCATGTAAATTATTTTAGTATATTAAACTGTGTATTCTTTTGTAATTTTTGTTTGTCTTTGTTATTTTAAGATGCTAGCAGGAGGGATATTTTGCAAAGTTTTCCTTCTTAATAATCCTTATGTTTTATGTAAACTCAAAAAGTACTTTTATGATTGAGATAGCTTTTAAAAAAAGTGACCTTAAAATGCTTTGCAAATAAAATCACAAAGCCATTGAGATAATGTTAGACATATGTAAATATCAATTG
Source organism: Marmota monax (assembly GCF_021218885.2). NCBI lineage: Eukaryota > Metazoa > Chordata > Mammalia > Rodentia > Sciuridae > Marmota > Marmota monax. Next base: position 20,165,152 of record NW_026692907.1, read on the forward strand.
GCTTAAAGTTCAGTAAACTTTGCTCTCAGAGAACATTCAAATTTTGTAAGATGTATGCCAACAAATTCAGCAGTCCGATTTTTTTCATCTAACTTTTTTGTGTCTGGAATTCATGAGATGGATTGTTAAAGGCTGTAAATATCAATATCTAAGTATGTAATATAAATGGTACAAAGAGCAAGAGTGAGCAGAGGTCCAAAAACAGAGCTAAGAAAAGAAGAAAATGATAAAAGTGAAAATATCAAATATAAACTTAAATAATGGAAATTATGGAAAATAGAAAGAAATCTCCCACACAGATATTTTTCCTTATGTGGCTTAGAGTATGTTGTTATGAATAGCACAAGGACAAAACTGATTAAAAAGAAAATTCAAATCTCAGCCAATAGCCTAATTCAAGTGAAAAAGAGACACTCCTATTTTGTAAAATGACTTTAAAATTAACATTTTCTTTTTATTTCCTTCTACATTTAAAATCTCCTATATTCCTCCATATCCCTTTTGACTTTAGGTTACTGTGTCCATTATTCATCCAAGGGGATCTATGGACTGGACACCTTCCTAAATATATAATCACGGTGGCCATACCTTAGGTGCTGTTCTTAAATTAGAAATTAATAAACAGGTGGTGAAACATTGGGGATTTGAGAGTAAAAGATTTCAAATCCATAGACACCCATCCCTCCTTCTGTCACTTCTACTGGGCCTCCATTTCTTCCTTCTTTTCTTTCAGTCCTCACATTTTTCTTCTTATATCCTTCTGCCTCCCTCCTTGCACTTTTAAGTGGCTCTGTGATAAGATTGGCCACTTGAATAATCACGAATAATTCCTGTATTTTAAGGTCAGCTTAATCCCTCTTTGCCCTCTATCCTAATGTATTCACAAATTGTCAACAACTCCAGAAACAGGTATTCTCCCAATCACAGTGAAAACTACAGTATGCTTATTCTCTATATACACCCACAAAATTTTACATATTATAAAGTTGATAGAAGACATAAAACTAAAAAGGTGGAATTTTCATTCTTTGTTTTTTTAACCATTTATTTACTATTAAACATGTTTTAAAACATATACTATTTTATTGATTAATAAAATAAGTTATTTCATCTAATTATTTCATGATCACTGATGTGGCACACACACACACTCAGAAGGGGTAACAACTAAAAAAAAAAAAAAAGTGACACCAAATCTGTTGGAAGCCAGAGAGCTAGTGATTTTCTTTTGATAGCAGGTTTATTGTATACTTTGTCTGTCTTTACTTAAATCATACTAAGTCCTTAAACAATTTGACATAAGTCATAGCAGGTCTTTAAATGTATTTACTTAATGCATTATTTTTACCTGAGTTTTATATCAGAAATACATTTGTACAAAATTATTACGGCTTCTGCTTATAATAGTGAACTTCCCATTATTGTTCTCCTTGGGTTTCCATTAGAATATTTGAGTGAAAGGTATTGTGTTTTATTTCTTTTTGTAGTCTCAGCACTTAGAAAAAGGGTAGGTATGTTGTAGGTCTTCAATATAGTGAGATTAGATAGATTAGCATCCCAATAATCACCAGATTTTTACTTCTTAGGTTTTACTATATTTTTCTAGGGAGGTCTTTTTTATTGTCACATTATGATGAATAGGTCAAAATAGTTTAAATTAAAGATTAATTGAGAGATATAAAATGTTTTAAGAATACTTTTAAAAATAGAATCAGGGCTATCTTTGTATTAGGAAATCAGAATCTATGCCTCCTAACCCTCACAATGACTTAAAAAATCCACTTCTTATATGAAGGAGATAAGTAAATTCTAGTCAGCCTTGTCTATCAGCCAACAGTTTCTATAAATTTAAACTCATCAGATTATCTTGACAATCTCATTGTATTTTAATGTGTCTTTTTAAAAGCAAAAATTGGTTTAAAATATGGTTTAACATGAATTCTATTTTTACAAAGTATGCTCCTATATGTTAATATGAAATAGAAAAAATATGCTAAAACTTATCTCACAGAAATAAAGAGATAAATATGGAAAAATTGGAGAAAGTTCTGAGTGCATCAAAAGTTAGATTACTTCCAAAACTCTGCCTCTAGACCAAGCCAATTATTAGGAAGCTCCTAATTGTTATTCTATTAGGGCCTGGTCTTTGCCTTCCTTTGCATTTGTTATAAGCAGATAATGAACTACACTTACTGTGAAGAAAAAGTTATGCCTAATGTCTCTCTAATGATTGTGAATCCAAAGTTAGCCTCTTTTTTCATTATATTTTCTAAGTCTGAGTGATAGTATATAACTTTAACATTTGTGACTCGTTTTTTTTTTAAATATCCAGAATTCATTGGTTTTTTTTTTGTTTTTAATGTGAAAAATGTTTTTATTCTTACTATAAAAGTAATTTTAATTCTAAAGCAATTCGAATCCTGAAATAATTTAATTAAGAAGAGAGCTAAAAATAAATCACTAAAATTTTTATCCAGAGATCTGGGTGAGGTCACAAGTACAAAAACTAAATGTTTGTATTCTAATTCTTTAAGATACTTTTCCTTAAGTACATACACATTATTAAATAATGTTATTTTACATGACGTTTGATACCCTAAAAACATCAAAAATTGTTAATGCTTTTCTGTGGCAATAACTGTAGATCTATATTATCATTGTTCTATGTTAAGTGTTCCATGGATATGGAATCACTGAGTGGCCAAACAGTGGTCATTTATTTACATAATTTTCAAAAATTTTAATTATGAAAGGTCTTGAAAGATGTACATTCTTTCCATGATTGTCCAATTTTCAGTTAGAATCCATGACCAGAAATAGAATTAGTTGATCAAAAGGTGTGCTGTTATAAATATTGTTTGTGTATTGGATTTATAATGGTTTATAATTTTTTTTTACTCTTGCCAAAAGTTTCAGCTTTCTTCTACTGGTCTTGTCAATTATATTTTTTTCTGATTTATGAATTTCAATTTTAAATTTATTATTTGCAATCTCCTATTTTCTCTTGTTCTCCTTTTAGTTCCCTATAACTCCTCTATCCCAATTCTGAAGATTAATATTCACTACATTTTAATATTAGAGAATATGATCTATGGATCTTGACCACCTATACTGGAATGCTGGTTTGTGCATGGATTTTTTTTAACACTTTTGTGGCTCAATTTTCTCATTAGTAAAATGGGGAAAATAATAATGTTTATCTCTTAGGTTTGCAATAAGGTTTAATAATACTTCTGAGTTCTTGGAGCAATTCCTGATAAAATAAATATGTACAATGTTAACTATTATTATTAATATGGCTTTTATTTTAATAAAAACTTTTAAGAGATATGAGATATGCCTAAATATCATAGTTTTTGCTTCAAGGGGTACCTTTTCTTATAACTTTTAACTTAATTTCTAATTTTGCTTTTCGCATGTCCAAGAGGAATGTACGGGAGAATATCTGTTGGAAGTTGTACTAGTTATGCTACATTTTATCAATTCAACTTAATTTTATATATTAGTATCACAGTATGTAGCATATGAATTCTCTATCTAAAACAAAATTGTTAATTTTGTTGTGATTTTTAAAATATTTTTTCCATGGATAAAATAAATTATTTTATGGATATAAGTAATTATTCCTTTTGAGAGAATACTTAAGTCTGTTAATAATGTTTGGAACATTTAAATCCATTATAGCTATTATATTTTGTTAAATATGATTTGTCAAAATTCAGACAGAGATGTTTTAACTCTCCCAATTATAACTGTTTTTCAGAAATTCAATTTAGAAAGATGCTTTATACAGATATTTGCTATTTTGTTCAATATGTGAAGGTTTAAGTCTATTACATTTCCCTGAAAATGTAAGATTTTTGAATTGTTTTTTATTGTGCCATTTTTCCTTGTTGAATTCTTTTTTCATTGATTCCACTGTTATGAATATATTTCCCGGACCGTTTTCTGCTGTTTATAGTTGCTTAAGAATCTTTTGCCAATCTCTTATTTCAAACTTGTTTTTATCACTTTATTTTTTTGTAAACAACATATGTGTGGATTTTGCTTTTACCCATTCTAACAATTATCCATCTCCAATCAGGAAATTCAGCCAGCTTACATTTTGTGTAATAAATGATATAATTGATTTTATTACTAGCATTTTATTTTATGTTGTCTATTTATTTTACTTTGCTGTTGTTTTCTTTTCCTTTTTATTATTTTGCTGGCTTTAATGTAAGTGTGTTATTTCCCTTTTTTGCCTTGCTAATTACATTCAATGCTTTTCAATATGGTAGTATTCATCTTTTCATTCTGAATAATCATAATTTAATACATTGTTTTTCTTTGTTATAGTAATGAAAACAAATGACATTATCTCTGACCACAATCCAAGATAAAAGCTTTAGAAAACATTAACTTCTCCACTTCTCCTTTCTTTTACCTTCTATATTATTCAGGATAAACTAGGCTATACTGTGAGGGGGAAAATGCTGGAATCTCAATTCTTCAGCCTTTTAAAGTTTGTTTTTCACTTATGAGACATCATGGGAACTTTTGCTGTGACGATTGGCCTCCATTACCTAGGGTGTCCTACCACCTCAGTCCATGGACCCCTCAGTCACTAAAGCAGAAGAAGAGAGCTGAAGATCCCAAAATTGTGTTTTTATGTTTTAGTTCCACTCATATTTTAGTTTTCTGCATTAGTGACTTTACTTGATTTCAAGAAAGTCTGAAATATATTATTTTTGCATATAGGAAATAATGCAAACATATGGTATCTACTTACCATTCTACTCTTATAAATTCTGGTTTTTTTTTTTTTTTTTTAGAATACCTCACCACTTCTTTTTTCAGACCAGTATTGGTCTCCATACATCTTTTTTGTTTATAAATAATTACATTTTTTAAGGAACTAAGAATCAGAACAGAGGGAAATTGTATTTTTCTTAAGAGGAGGAAGTTAAAATTTTAAATTTGAAATAGGGGAATTCAGGTAAATTTTTATTGGGAATGATGCCAAAATTGATTTAATTTTCCTACATAAAGCGGTGGCTTGAGAATGTAGAGTTCAATGAGATAAAACAGGAAATCCAAGCTCAGTTTCCACTTCCAGAATCCTTGGTTGCAGTTTGATGGCTTTTTAAGGAAAGTTACATAGAAGAAGCCCAAACAGACTGTAGGTATGTGAATTGGTGATCTAACTACCTCTGCATTAAGAAAATTCCTCTAGGGTATGAGAAACCTTTGTTGAAATGTTGACCCTCAGAAGGTTGGCCTACTCTGTGCTCTGACCTGCTGAAGGTGAATAGAACAACTTGGTTCAGCCTGCAAAGTTAGAATCCATCTGGAGCCATCTTGACTTAGCATCCAGTATGTATGGGGTTTGCAGAAAGAGCCCAGTGTGATCATATCCACTAATTCAATTAAAAATTGAAGTATATATGATATAAAAGGGAAAATATAAAAAATAGAAAAACTTTAAGAAAAATAGTGGAGGAATAGAGACTGGAACAGATAATGCAAGAAGAAAAAGAGAGACAAAGAGGAGAAAGTAAAACACACAGGGTTGTTTTACCTAGGTTATACTGTTGCTAGGATATATATATATATATATATATATATGAAAGAGAGAGAGTGAGAGAGAGAGAGAGAGAGAGAGAGAGAGAGAGAGAGAGCCAGCTGGAGTGGGGACGGCTCTCCTTCCCACAACAAAATACAAACCCCAAAGGCACACCACAGTGACCCACCTCTTCCAGCCACACCCTATTCAACTTCAGTTACCACTCAGTTTTTCATGTAAGGGGATTAATTCATTAATTAGTTTAAGGATGTCATAATTTCAAATGTCAAATCATTTTACCTTTAAACCTTCTTTCATTGTATCCGACATGAGATTAACGGGGATACCTAATATCTAAACCATACCATTGTTTTAATTTAATTTTTACTCAGGGAAAGAATATATCAAGTATGCTCAGACAGTCTAAAAATTGCATAGAGCTCCTGGGGGCGGGGGGGAATGCTACTGTGTTTGGATGCAGGATTCTTGAGAGTCAAACCCTTTTTCTCAGCAGACTCTGACCTATTAATAGGTCAATTCCTCTGATCAAGTATTGGACAATATTTGATCATTCTATCTCTGTACAGATATAAAAAAATCTCATCATTATTCCTTGATAAGAAGCTGGTTCTTTTGTGGGGTGGGCTGTTTGGGAAGCTCTCTACTCATATTTATTGTTCAGGAATTTCAAAACAATATATTTGTGTCTATATTTAAAAATGAATCTTGCATGAATCTCAATGAGCCCTTTCCAGCTGAAGAATCTAGTCTTTTTATTATAAAGAGAAGTTAGTTTTAATTACTTGCATAATTGTTCTTATTCTGTTTTCTTTGTTTATTCGGGAATATCAACATTTGGATGCTACATTTTCTGAAACTATTCTCTCTGTTTTTCATTTTTCCCTTTATTAATTCCATTTTTTTTTAAATTTGCCACATGCTCTGGCATTGCACTTGACATTCAGAGTCTTCAATTCTTTATATTAGTCGTGTTCCTTCCTTCTTCTTGATTAGACTTTAAAGTATTAAGCAATTTAAAAGTAATATTATAAGATAATTATTAATATATATTTTTACTTTAAAATTTTGATCCCTTTTTCTGCATTTTAGTTGAAAACCTCACCTGAGTTCATCAGTTTCATTTACTTTTGTAGGTGTTCATCTTGTTCTTTTCTTTGGTTCCTTAGTGTCTTTCTTCAGTTGTAATTTCTCTTTGCTTGCTAAGGGTTTTGTGTAGTCTCAGGAAGCCCCTTAGTGACTGGTTTTAAGCACATAGTTTCTATACTTGTGGACTGGTGATAAACCAGGAGTAATCAGAGAAGCACCACCAGTAGTCCCTCTCAAGGTGTTCAGAGGTCAGCAGACAGATCTTTCTAGCATCCTAAGTGAGCATGCCAGGGAGACCCTCCCCCAAGATGACTGTCAACTTTCTGGTGTCTCCTGAAATCTTTCATCCATGGTCAGAAAGATCTATGTATGTGATGTTGCAAAAGAATGACAATCTAGTGAATGAGTAAGGGCTGACAAACAGATATATTATGCTCATGTGGCTAAATTATGTGCCCCAAAAGGAAGAAGTGCAGGTAACTATTCCCTAATTTATAAATAGGTACCAAAGTTTGGTTCATGCTCAAGGCTACATAAACCTCTTCTCTGCTTCAAGACCCCTCAGACACAACCCCAGTTAAATAAAGACAGCATATGTGTCCTTACCTTTCTCTCCCTGAGGTTACAATGAATCCGTTTAGTTGCCTCTCAGAATTTTACTAGTGTTCCTTTTCAGATGGGTCATACTCAAAAAGGAAAGAGTAGAGATTGCCAAAAAGAAAAAGAGTTCTGCCTAGGTTTTAATCTTGCTAGGATTTAGAAATTTTATTAATTTTAAGGAACACTTTATAAGCCTTAGAAATTCCTTATTGCTTATACATTTATTATATATTAATATATTTATTATAATTAGCAAATCTAGGTGCTTTTTAACTTTTTTAAGGAGATAGCTTAATGAGTGTCTGAGTATATTCATGTTTATTACCAGATGCATGCTCCACAGACATCGGCTGCCACTGAGTTTACAGGACTGCAGACCCACTAACACATGCTAGCTGAGGGCAGAAGCCCACATCTTCCATAGGAAAATGCAAAAATCACTGGCCTGCTGTGTCTCTGCCATAGGTTCCCACTGCTCATGCACCCCAAAATCTACACAGGGAAGCTCACACTTATTTTGATAACTCCAGGCCCAGGAAAGATTTCTATAAGTGAGCACATACATGTCATTTCCAAACAGGGAAAGAACTAGATGCTAGGCCATAAACATGTATTGGACACACAAAAGAATGGAAGGAGCCTCCTATATTTCTGTCAGAGGTGGGTTGGTGATGTTGCTACCTCCACTAGCTCAGAAACTTAGGGGTAAAGTCAAAGAGGTATGGACATTTACTAAGTTTCCTAAAATCAGATGAAATAAAAATCTGGAAGGCCCACATAAAAGTGCTTGTCAAGGAATAGCTTAAATCTCTCAAATGTCAGTTTTTGATTTCACAGATATCAACAGCTGTATTGATTTGATAGGTTTCCCCTTGTTATTTGATATTGCATTCCTTAATCCAATTTTATGTATTTCCATTATGGTTTAAAAACATAAATTGGAATTATGTTTTCTTTTCCCTTCATGTTTATACTTTCTCCTCTTTGTCTCTCTTTTTCTTCTTGCATTATCTGTTCCAGTCTCTATTCCTCCACTATTTTTCTTAAAGTTTTTCTATTTTTTATATTTTCCCTTTTATATCATATATACTTCAATAACAAGTCTACTTTCCTTAATAACTAATTTCTCAATCTCTTCTAGAGCATTATTCCTATTTTCCCTTTGGAGTCGAGAATATTTTTGTAGAGAATATTTTCAATAAGAGTTTTAAAATTTACTAGTATATGGCTTTGTTCTGAAGTGGCCCCAGGTACTTGTGATTATTTTCTTCTCTCAAAATGATGATAACAACTGAACATGGTAGCATGATCATGTTGATTGGAAATGTTGACATATATGCACCCAGCAGAGGGCACATAGTAATGAAAAATCACTTCACTAAAATGTCCTTTGTGTAACATAAAATGTAATCACCCCACCTGATGCTCTAAAATCAACATAGCAATATAGATAATTTAAGAAAATGAGACAATAAGACTTCACCCAAAGTGAATACTCCAATAGCTGTTACTACTGATGTGGAAGGAATGCCAGATAAAAAATTCAAAACTTTACTGTTGAAATAATCAGTGAGCTAAAAGAAGATTTTGTTCGTTTGTTTGTGGTGCTGGAGATCCAATTCAGAGTCTCATGCATGCTAGCCAAGGATTCTAACCAATGACACCTATCCTCAGCCCTATAAGATCTCTGCAAGAGAGAAAATGCAGTATTTAACAAAGCATATCATTTAACTGGCAGAGATTCTGAAAAAAAATAACCAATAGAAGTCCTGGATGTGAAAAATTCATTAATCAAATAAAAATCTCAATTCAAAGTCTCAATAACTGATTAGACAAAGAACACGTAATTTCAAGCCCTGAAGACAAGGTACAAGAACTTGAACACTAAGACAGCAAAATAACATGAAAACAAGCAAGCAAACCACCACAACAAGATTATCAGAATATACAAGAACTCTGTAACAACATTAGGAAAAAAAAAAAAAACAACTTCAAAATCATTGGCATCAGAGAAGGAGCAGAGATATAGACTAATGGCATCACCTATTGGGTAAAATAGTAACAGAAATATTTCCAACCTTGGGAATGAGATGGTCATCCAAAGGCAGGAGGCATTTAGAAACCAAAATAGACAACACCAAAAAAAAATGCACCTCTCCAGAACATATTATAATTAAAATCCCAGATATGTAAAACAAGAATAGAATTCTAAAAATCTCAAGAGTAAAATGTCAGGTCACATTTAGTGTCTTTATCAAATGATACTGAGAAAAGGTGATATCCATATGTAGAAGAATGAAACTAGATCCATAACTTTCACACTGCATGAAAGTCAAATAAAATGGGTGAAAGAGCTAGGAAGTAGACCATAAAAGTTTGCAACTACGAGGAGACAACATAGGGACAACAGTACAACATAGAGGCAAAGGCAACAACTACAATCATGGGATTTTAAGGTTCAGGAAATAATGATTTAATTCCATGGGATGGCATCAAATTAAAAAACTTCTGCTCAGCAAAAAAAAAAAAAAAAAAAAAAATTAAAAGCATAAAGAAAAAGCCTACAAAACTGAGAGGAAAACCTTGCTGCTACTATTCTGACAAGAGGATTAACATGTAATATACATAAAGAATTAAAAATATTAATATCCAAATATAATAATATTTAAATCAATAAATAAGCAAATGAATTAAACATTTGTCAAAAGAAATTCAAATGAGCATAAATATATGAAAAATAAGTTCAACATTTTTAGGAGTCAGGAAATGCTAATCAAAACTGAGACTTCATCTGGCTCCGTTTAGAATAGCTATCATCAAGAATATAAATATTAATAAATGTTGGTGAGGATGGGAGAGAAAGGAATATTTATGCACTTTTGGTGGGACTGGAAACTGATACAACTACTATGGAAATACATATGGAGGTTCCTCAAAAGAATAAGAGTGGAACCCAGGTACATATACCCCTTGTTGATTTATATACAAAAGATCTGAAGTTAGGATACTACAGCAATACATGCATACCTATGTTATAGAAGTGCAGTTTGCAATAGCTAAGTTATTGCAACAGCTTAGATGTCTGTCCACAGGTGAAAAATGGGTTTAAAAATGTGGTACACATACACTATGGAGTTTTATTCAGTGATAAAGAAGAATAAAATTATAGGTTTTTGTGGTGAGCCGTGTCTGTAGACCGTTGCCGCCATTAGAAGATGGCGCCGGTCTCCGTTGTGGATCTTGGTAAACAACTCCTTATTAGGGAGAGTTGGCCCGCTGTCCTTCAATACCCTATGAGAAAACCCCACGTGGCAGCTTTGGATTGGACTTGAATAAGCTTTATTAGGCTGTGTGTGGGTGCGCGGAAGCAAGAGCGCTTGAGAGAAGACTAGAATTAAGGCCTGAATAAACCGCTGAAAGAAGAATCCTGTGTCGTGTCTTCCTTGCTGGCGAGGGGGTCGCGACAGGTTTTGCACAAAAATGGATGGAACATAACATCATGTTAAGTAAAATAAGCTAGACTCAAGAGAGTCAAGGGTCACATGTTTTCTTTCAAATCTGAATGCTAGACAGAAAAAAGGAAAAACAAAAAAAGGAGGTCATGAAAATAGAAAAGACACCAAGAAATAAATGGGCTCAGGGAAAGTGAAGAGGTGAGGGAAAGGAGAGATACAAGGGAATGAAATTGATCAAGTTATGTGCATGAATGAATATGTCACAATGAATTATAATTAGTATGTATAACTATAATGAACCAATAAAAAGTTTTTGAGATATGATTTCATTATTAATCATAGGAAAGATCTTAGTAAACATTCTTTAAATATGTAAATTAATCATTTTATACTTTTGTCACTATTCTATATATATCAATTCATTTGTAATTCAAATATCCAACATTAATATTTTATATTAATATTATATAATATTATATTATATAAATTAATATTATATTATTCAATTATAATTAGTTTTACCTAGTTTTTTATCCTTTAGAAAGAAATATGGGTTGACATCTGTAGTGATGATTGGAGATTTGTCTTTATCAATTTCTTTTTTTTTGGTATCAGGGATTGAATCCATGGATTCAGAGCCATATCCCCAGCCCTTTTAACTATTTATTTTGAGACAAGTTTTCACTATGTTGCTTAGAGCTTCATTAAATTGCTGAGGCTGGCTTTGAACTCTTGATCCTCCTGCCTCAGCTTCCCAAATCATGTGTAACAGCACCTTGATAATCTTAACAATTTCTGTATTATATTTTATGCAATTGTATTAAAGGGCATTGTGTAATCAGATGAATTGACCCTTTTTTCAATATTAAATTCTGCTCTTTCAAAATATTTTGTCTTACTTCCTACTTTGCCACACCAGCTTTTTTTATATGTGAGTGATGATGTATTTTTCCTTATTCATTTGAACTTAACCTTCTATGTCTGCATTTATCCTATGTCTCTGTAAACAGCATGTTTTTCTTGTTTTGGGTGCTGTTAGTCTGAAAATCTCAGTATTTTATTTAGATTATGTAATGTATTTTACTTAGAGTATATTACTTTTAATATAACTACCAATATTTTATTTCTTCATTTTTTGTATTAATCAAACATTCGGGGCATTTTATTTTTTTCACTCTATTTTTGGTCATATCATATCAATACAATACCTTTTTTCGTAACCTACAAAGTTTAATATGTTTATTGGGTTTATTATCTTCTTTCATAAAATCAGTATTCTTACTGCTACTTAAGAAGCAAAAGTTAAATTCTAGTTACCTCTTCTGTGCTTGGTCTTTTTATAGTCCATTTTATTTATGCATAGAAATATGTTACAAACTCTAAAATGAACATCTATTATATGAGCTTTAAGGGCTCAATAGTCTTTTTTTTTTAAAGAGAGAGAGAGAGAGAGAGAGAATTTCAATATTTATTTTTCAGTTTTTGAGGATCGAACCCGGGCCGCATGCATGCCAGGCGAGCGCGCTACCGCTTGAGCCACATCCCCAGCCCCAGCTCAATAGTCTTTTTACATTTACCTTTGCAATGCTCATCACTCCTTTCTGCAGTTTCATATATCCACCCTTGATTTGTTCCCTTAATTCAATCTTATATAGTTATGAGTTGCTGTCATTTTTCTGGATTATTTTCCTAAATATTTATACATTTTTATTATTTATAAAAATGTCATATACTGTTTTGATGTTTATAGAATTTTATTTTTATTTTGTAAAGTTAATGTTAAACATCCTCATTTTTATGCTTTTAAAAATAATCCATAATTTCATTGTTATATATCTTGGGCCAAAGAATTATTTCAATAATTGTTTGGTGATTCTTAAAATTTAAATTAAATGTATTTTTAATTGATACATACAAACAAAAAACTTGTAAATAACAATGGGTCATGTGATGTTTCATTACATATATATCTTGTATAAAGTTTAACACACAGATTTGGATAAACATAGCTATCTTATTGTTTATTACAATAGGCAATATGGGTAATTAAGAACAAAAATACAGAACAATCAGATCATCAGAATTTACAAGTGTTTGTGAGGATGTGTGAAAAAGGGAACAGTTGCACACTGTTTGTGGGAATGTAAATTAGTACAACCATTTTACAATACTATTTTTTAACATTTTGCAATTGACAGTACATTATTATCTATAGTCAACTGACTTTGCAATAGCACACCAGAATTTCTTGCTCCTTTCTAACAGGAACTTTGTCCCTGTTATAGTTATCTTTTTGCTGGTGTGATCAAAAAACACTACTAGAATAATGTGGAGGAGGAAAAATTTATCTTGACTTAGTTTCAGAGGTTCAGTTCACAGCTGGCTGATACTACAGCTTTGGATCCAAGGTGAAACTGAACATCATGGGGAAAAGACATGGCGGAGGGAAGCAGCCCAGGACATGATTGGGAGGAAACACAGAGAGAGCTCCACTCACAGAGAACAAAACATAAACCCCCAAGATAGACCCCCAGTGACCTACTATCCCCAGCCACACCCTTCTTATCTACAGTTACTGCCCAGTTAATCCAGATCAGTGGACTAATCCATGGATTTGGTTGCACCTATCATAATTTAATCATTCCACCTCTGAAAATTATTGCATTGTCTCACACATTAACTTTTAAGGGACACCTCATATCTAAACCATAACATCATGCTTTGACAAATCTTTCCCCAAACTTCTCTCCTAGCATATGACAACCATCATTCTCCAACTTCTGATATCAACTTTTAAAATTCCACATAGCTGTGATATCATGTGATTCTTGTATTTCTGTGCTTGGCTTGTTTCAGTTAACATAATGATTTCTAGTCTCATCCATGTAATCACAGATGACAAGATTTCATTCTTTTTATGGCTGAATTGTATTTTATTGTGTATATCTACTACATTTTCTTCATCCATTCATCACTTGGTGGACACATAGATTATTTGAATTTCATTTTGAATAGTACTGCAATAAACATGGGAGTGCAGATGTCCACTTAACAAACTAATTTCATTTCATTTGGATATAAAGCCAGTATTTGGATTGCTAGATTACATGGTATTTCTAGTTTAAATTTTTCAGGAACCTCCATACTGTTTTCACTAATGGTTGTACTTACTAATTGACATTCCCACAAACAGTGTGCAACTGTTCCCTTTTTCACACATCCTCACCAACACTTGTAAATTCTGATGATCTGATTGTTCTGTATTTTTGTTCTTAATTACCCATATTGCCCATTGTAATAAAAGAATTAACTCTAAGTCTACAATACTTTGTAAATTATTCAGATTGCCAGCATTTAATAAATCCTAGACAATACTCAATGGATAATGAATTGTGTCCAACTCCCCTATAATGTCATTTATTTTATTTTCTCTAATGATCCTCTCAGATTCTTGGGGAGGCATATTAACTTCAGCATGGTTTGTAAATATGTTGCATATCTGTGAATTTTCATTATGTACATTAATGCAATATTTATCATTTTACAAACTCAGATATTGTTAAATTTTAAAATTTAAAAATGAGAAGTTTCCATCTGTGATTATAATATTCTCCCAAATCATGTAGATGGTATTTCATTGAGTGTTCTTAGCCACCATAGGAATTTTCCTTGGTTTACTTGATCCTACTTGCATTATGTTTCCAGATCTTTCCTAGGCTTTATGAGCCATTATCTAATTCCAAGAAAACAAAGTATTATTTACTTCTAGCTCTTTTCTGTTTGCATTTATAAAGAAGTGCAAAAAGTAGAAATATAAAACTATAAATATTTTGGAATAATTATATCTAAAGATTTGCTTATGTTCTTATTGATAATTCCCATTGTCTTTATTACATGATAGTCTGTGAATGTTTATTATGTTGACTAACTTGACTAGCTTATTGTTATCTCATGATATTATTTTTGAAAATGTCCAGCAAATTTCCAGGTCATTATTTGCTTTTCTAGAATAATTTTTAAACCTCCTCAAAAGCAAGATAAGAAATCAAGTAATCCACCACCCTTTATTATGTTGCTAGTATGTGCTAGGCACTGGGCTAAGTATTTGACTTAATGACTCTCATTTAATTTTTATATTGGCCTACGAAGTTTTTTTATTACATTTATTTCTATTTTACTAACACAAGAATGCAAAATAAGAGAATAAACATCTAATTTTCACAACCTTATAATAGTGAATTCTGGTAGGCATGCTCACACTCTTACCATTGTTATACTGCTGATTGGAGAAAACAAGTTTTTTTTTGGTCATTCAGGTACCATCATGTATATTTTCAAAATATATTTACAAGGTAATGTTAACTAGAGAGTAGAGTGTCATATAAATTTTATGATAATCTCATGATTTATAGAATTATAAGTGGCTGAAAATACTGCTTGCTACTTGACTTCATTCATTCATTTATTCATTCAATTAAGAATCATGATCTTATGTCACTTGTTCTTGATGGCAATAGTTTGGGTACCAAAAATAAGATAAAATGTAATTGAACTTAGAATTTGCTTCCAGGAACCATGGTTAATTAGGAGAACTACTGTATAACATAATTCAATTGCAGAAATATAATGTTTTTTACTCCTGAAAAAGATAGTGTTTAATTTTGATTACCCAGTACATTTTCTACAGTTTAAGTTCTACTCAAGTGTTACTTAATAATGATTTTATAGGTTAATTGGTAGTCTATGATTATCTGCTTCTCAATTTCCCATCATTATATGTATTTTTGCTATCAGTGTGCCTGTATTATCTAACCACTTAATGCTGTCTACTGTCTCTTCAACTTTTACAAACATAAGAGCACTAAAAAAAAACATAAGAGCATTGAAAAAAAAATTTCCCTCTCAAAATGTATGTATTATAATTTATGCATTTTTCTTTATACCTTTGTTTTATTTATTTACTTATTGTTTATGTGGTGCTGAGGTTCGAACCCAGGGCCTTACACATGCTAGGCAAATGCTCTACCGCTGAGCCATAACCCCAGCCCCTCATTTATGTCTTATTTGACAATTAGATTTTTATTAATACTAGGTTTTTATTGGGTTCTATATTTCCTATTTTCAATGCAGCCAAATACATTTTTTTTCAGTTTGCTGATCTTCATCTACTTACAAAAGCTGGAAGATTTACAATGCTGCGCTATGCCATCTGGCAAGGAGAAAATGGCCTTGTTGGCGAATCCTAACAGCTACTAAAGATGAAGATTCTATTCTATTTCTTTTCCTAGCTTTGTATGCCACCTGCCCTCTTTTTGTTACTGTATTTTTCTTTACATGTCCATATTAATCATGTTTTTTTCACTTTCTTCAGCAAAATTTCAGGAAAACTTCTGGACTAAATCTTCAGGTAATAAAAACTAATTGATTAGGTCAAGATACAAGACATACATACTAAAAACAAATTGATATGCCTCCAAGTTTATTGTCTACAAGTATGAATATTGAATTGTAAGAATATTGTATTATTTCATAGCCAAATTCAATGTGCAGGGAGAAAGGCACATGATAAAACAGCATATGAGAGATGAATGCCAATTACCACTCAAAAGACCAAACAGAAATTTTCAGAGTATAATATACAATCAGGAAACTAGAACAAAATTGTGTTTTCATTGTAGAGAAACAATTTAAATCTTGCTACATTTACACATGTTGATGGAAAAACATGTAGCTGAATGACTGTCAGTACAGATGGATTTGTCTGTAAATGGATAAATTTTGGAAGGATTTTAATGATCCACTCTACTTTCCTTTTAATGAGCTACATCAACGTGTTTACCTCAACAATCTAATGAATTCAGAGAATCTTGAACTTGAATCCTTATTTTGGTCTCTGGTGCTTATGTGTAAAATTATATCCTTTATATATCTACAGAAAAAGCACATATTTTCCTACCACATTTTTGCATGAGTATATTGGAATAAATAAAAACATGATAAATATCATGCAGATAAGTTACTAATTTTATTGTATCTGTATTTAGTTTCTACTTAGACTACAGAATATTAAAATATCCATGCTGTTATAGTTTAGATATTAGGTGTCCCCCAAAAGCTCATGTGTGAGACAATGCAAGAAGGTTTAGAGGTAAAATGATTGGGTTATGATAATCTTAACCTAATCAAGTGTTAATTCCCTGATAGGGATTAACTGGATGGTAACTGTAGGCAGGAAAGGTATAGATGAAGGAGGTGGGTCCCTGGGAGTCATGTCTTTGGGGTTTATATTTTATCCTTGTTGAGCAGACCTCTCTGTTTCCTGTTGCCATGTTTCCAACTGTTTTCCTTTGTCACATTTGTCCACTGTGATGTCCTGCTTCACCTTGAGCCCCCAAAATGGAGGCTGCCGTTAATGGACTGAGAACTCCAAAATTGTGAGCCTTCAAATAAAATTTTTCTCCTTAAATTGTTTTTTTCAGGTCTTTTGGTCACGGAAGTGAAAAAACTGACTAAAAAACACTGCAGTTTTGTGTAAAGAACTTTCCCAGTGCATGTTAGAGATTTATGTAGTTTTTGAAATTTAAAATCCTCAAATGTATATAGGAGTCATTTTTTTAAAAAAAATCAATTATATATTACTGATTAACTATATAAACCATATAAAGATTTGGGATATACAAATTTGAAGGTGTAGATCAGCTCATATAAAATTTCCAGATATTTTACATTATAGTGCCTGAATTTCTGATCCACAATAATGCTGCCTAAACTACGAAGCAGCTATATTTACAAATTTAATAGTTTTGTCAAAAATTTTAAATATTCTTTTTTAGTTGTTGATAGACCTTTATTTATTTATATGTGGTGCTGAGAATCGAATCCAGTGCCTCACACATGCCCAGCCGCAGCCCTCCTTTGTCAAAATATTTAGGGATGACTCAACACAGTTTATTAGTGAAAACAGTATATGTATGAAAAGAAGTTTTAGAATTAGAAAACTCATATGACATCTTTGGTGTTTTGTGTATACTGTATGCATGAGGTTTTTTTTTTTTTTTTTAGTTATACACAGACACAATTTCTTTATTTTGTTTGTTTATTTTTATGTGGTTCTGAGGATCAAACCCAGTGCCTCACATGTGCAAGGCAAGCGCTTTGTCACTGAGCCCCAACCCCAGTCTGTAGGCATGAGTTTTAATGTCAGCAAGTGCCATTGAGGTTTATAGGGCATCATTTCTGTAGAAATATATTGATTGGTTAGGATTTCAGAAATATCTGTCTTTTACGATATAGACAGCAGATGGGCAGTGGCTAACACTGAAAAATTTTAAGTCTGAGTAATGAGTTTAAAGGGTTTTTCTATTAAAGAGTAAATTAAAAACAACAACAACAACACCAACAATTCTATGCTTCTAGAGCCTGTGATCATGTGTGTCCATGATGCACATCTGTGTCATAGTTAAATACTGTCAAAGGTGTTTTCAGGGAGTATGATACTAAGGATTTTTATCCTCATCCCAAGACAGAGGAAATGAATAGGATACTTTGAACCTTCTCTAAGCTTCTGACACTTTTACAGTGGCCTGAAGATAGAAAATATATCCCAAATTACAATTCTACTATAAAGAAACAAGATAGCAAAAGAACTAGTCAAAGCATTTTACATCTTAGTTTGAATGCTCTGGAATGAGAATAATGGCAGTAGAATCACATTCTCTGTCACCTGATTCAATAGTGACTACTAATACTAGAACACGTGATAGGTATCAGTCCAATTGGCTTTTAGAGCAGAACTTAAACCTCAAATTATAGCCAACATCTCATCAGTCTTAAACATATCACTCTGATTTCTCTGTACTTCCCTCTTTTCTATAGGCAAAATTATTATTTCCTTGTTTTTTCATTCATCACATGTGTCTTCATTGCCCAAATCATCATTTTTATCAGTGGCATCAAATGGCATACTATCTGCAAGTCAACAATCCGTGACCTGAGCAGATCTATCAAGTAAGAAATTAAGCAATGACTCAAATTGATGATCCAGTTTAATTTCAAAGCATCCTCATTGATCTCACCTGACTATGAATCAGCATGCTGCCAAATATATTTGTGTGCATTTCAGTCACACTGCAATTTAAAAATTGATATTTTCAAAGATATCTGGTGTTAAATAAACCCTCCTAGTGGACTTGAAGGTATTCTTCCTTAGATAATGGTAATAAATATAGGCTTTAGACATTTGTATAAAGATGTTATTTAAAATAAAGACCAAGTATTCAGTTATCATTTGGATTGAAGATTTGGAGAAATAATATTATAATCAAAAGTATTTTCAAAATAATTTATTTTAGCATGTGGCAAAAATAACACAAACAGGCAATGATATTTCACTATCTTACACTCTTTTCAGCATAAAAGGGAAATCCTCATATGTTAGGAACATTTTGTGTGTAAAAATTTCAAAATTACAATTGATAACTAATCTTTAACATCAAAAATTCATGTTTTTACTAAACTTTGGAACTAATTTTGTATTGATAACAATAGATTCTGTAGAAATCTCCAGTTTAGCAGAGTTTATATATTCATATTTCATTTTTATTTATCTCAAATTTTCTTGTTCATTCTATCCAGGATCAAGCTGCCTTTCTGTTGATGTTATAACAGTAACACCATAACAGCATGTTTTGCTTGCACCCTGAAATTTGAAATAAAAAATGAAATATTCAGTTTACTTCACAATTCCACAAATGCACATCTTTTCCCTTCACAGTATGTTGCCCCAATGAGCATGACTACATGTGACAGATTACAACAAACTTGGTGACTTAAGAAGCACACATTTATGTATCATTCTGGAGACCAAAGTCTCAGGGGGTAAAATCAAGGTATAGTCTATGTATTTCCTTCTGAAGGCTATAAGGGGAAAACTTCCTGAGGATGCCTGCATTTTTTCCTGGGCCTGTTCCAGGAGTTACATCACTCAGGCCTTAGCCTCCTCTACTGTGGCATCTCCTCTACTCTGACTCCCTAACTTCTCTTTAGAAGAGCTCCTGTGATTATATTAGGCCCACACAGATTATCGGGGGTGATCTCAAGAGTTTTAAATCAATCAGATGTGCAAATTCCCTGTTATATAAATTCATGTGTAATGTAAACTCCACCTAGTACAAATTATTCACATGTTCTAAGGGTAATGATGCTTGCATCTTTGGGATCGGTTATTCTGCCTGATCAGAAGAGGTATGCACATAGAAAAGATATTCAATTCTTAAAAAAATGAATCAACAGTTTTAAATTTCATCCATATATTCATATTTCTATTTTATAAAGTGGCTTGCAATATGATTTTTGAATTTTTTTTTCTTTTTGGTACCAGGAACTGAATTTTATATTTTATTTAGAGACAGGTCTTGCTGAGTTGCTTAGGGTCTCCTTAATTTGATGAGACTGGCTTTGAACTCACCATCCTTCCATCTTACTCTCCTGAGCTATTGAGATTACAGGCGTGCACCGAGAATCTTGCAATTTTTGAAAATTTGATGTCTTCTTGTCTCATTTTTCTTGCTTTAAAAAATAAAATTTGTATGCACTCATTTATAAGTTTTTTAATTGTATACTTTATTTATTTTTATATGGTGCTGAGAATTGAACCGTTGCATGTGCCGGACAAGTACTCTACCACTGAATCATATCTCCAGCCCTATAAGTCTATACTTATAGAGTTTCTATAGAGCTTAATATTTGTTTCTTTTTGGGGAAAGAGCAACAAACTTAGTCAAAACTTGTTATGAATTTGAAGGATTATCTATAAACATTTTGGAAATTAGTAGTATGTTTCTTTCTTTTTCACAGTCTTTGGAAAACTTGATTGAGAAATGGGAAATATATGTAGTTTTTACAAATATTTCCTTCTGATATTAACCTGAGATGATGATCCTTTTTTCTTTTAAAAAATATGGCTAACTATTAGTCATTTTTCTTACACTGAAAATTTTGTGAAAGATACTTTTGTCCTCAATATCATCTTAGCAGAAGTTTTTTGCAAATGTTGACAGTAATAAACTAAAGAAAGCTATTTAATAGAGTGGTTGCTTTATTTTTTATATAGTTGAGAAAGGTGAGTGTCATTAACATCCTCAAGGCATTGAGTTTTTGCAATTCAATGTCCTTCTTTCGTGTTCAGTTCATAGTATAAGCAATAAAATTTATGACTGTTTATGAAATGTACAGGTACTTTATCTATAGAGAATACACAATTCTTTCTATTTTCATTTTCCGTTTTCATAGAGTTTTTGTATATCTTATCTTTGAATACAAAGATTGGAGGAAGCACACTGACACTTATTTTGTGAGTATTGTACTAATAGGTAGCACTTACAGACCTTTCTATGTGCAGATATACACAATATCTACTCATTTAATCTTCAAAGGAACCACATGAGATGCATCGTTTTAGTACCACCAGTTTACAATTGTAGAAACCAGGGACACAAAATTGAAACAACTTTCTCAAAGTCATATTAGAAACCAATACATGTGGAAGAGTCATTTCTAAGGAAAGATCCTCAGAGGAGTCCACATACAAGTAGTGCTGGTCTGACTTGTGGAAAAATCTCTGTATAGAACATGAAATGATTATGCTAGTAGTGCTTTCAGCCCTCCATTTCTTACAATCAGAGTTTCATTCCTATCAGTTCCAAAGGGAAAATGCTGATCTGAGGGAAAAGGGCTCAAATCTATCCTGAATTTGTGGAACTCACCACAAAACATTCCTTCCAACTAGAGGAACTTATCTCATCCCTATTTAGGAAATTTAACATCTGCTTTATTCCTTTGTACTTGAGTTTTACTTAACATATGAATTCCCAGGTTCCAGGACTCAGTTTCAATATTCCCAGTACCCAAAACAAGGAAGAGTGGTTCTGATATGCAAGGCCTGCCAGGTGATTGGGACCTGAATAGACTACTTGCTGACAGAGTTGGGCTGTGCTGACTTCTTGCTTACTGAGGGAATAGCAACCACGCTATTCTTCATTGAAATCCTCTGAGTAGCTCAGTTGAATTAAGTCCAACAATACTCATTAAGCATAAAGGGACATAATATGCAGTCTCTGGACTCAAGTCTTAGCTGCATTATTTGCTATCTCTGTGACACTGAAAAAATTATTATCTTTTTGGTTTTAGTTTACTCTAAACAAGAATAGAAGCATAAATAATAACAACAAAAAGTAGGGCTTTTCTATGTGCCAGAAACTTAAGGGAAAAAAAGTGAGAAAAATCAAGAATTGTGTCAAAATCCATAAGATTATATGAAAAAAAGGCCTACAAATTCATGCATAATATTTTATGTTGTCTTTGTTCAGAATATTGTATTAGAGGTGCCTTGTGTGACATAATATGGGATCTGGTAAGACCAAAATCACACAGGGCTACAAAGAACTAAATGAATGCTGGAATCCAAGCAACATAGTTATGGGGGAAAGCCGTGGGGAAATGTGGTTTGATAAAGCCACGTGTCAAAAAAAAAAAAAAAGAAAGAAAGAGGAGCCAAAATAGAAGCCAAGTAGAGTTACATCAGAAAGCAGGTGAGATGCCTGGAAACTGCAGCTGGGGTAGCAATCACCACTGCCATTTGATGATGCAGGTTGACATCTCTTGCCTCAAGCCACTTTTAATGAGCCTGGAATCTGTGGTGTCTCACTCCTTTGGCAGCATCGTGGTTCAGGTGCTGCCCAGCACCTAACAGGAGCAAGGTCTCTAAATTCTGCATCTGTTCTAGTGTCAGAAAGTCACAAAATCACAGAAAGGTCTCTCACTTTTTTTTTTTTCACATCAGAGGAATACTTTCTATGCTGTTGGGGTACATTTCATTTAAAGAGCTTCAAATGTTTTTTAAGAATCTGTTGTGCATCATGGATAAAGAAGAAAAAAAAATTTCTCTGTGTGCTGCTTCTTTGTTGTGACATAAACTATCACCAAAAGAAATTTAATACCCTCAATGATCAGAAGAAAGAAAAATTTCTAGTTTTTTTGATAAAATTAAGAAACAAACTGCTGAAACATAAATTGGGGTCATTATTTTGCATATTTCCTGCAAAGGTTTTGATTATAATTTATGGAAATAGGATCAGAATCTTATTTAACATGGGGAAGATAAAATATCCTGTTCTTTTTAAAATAAACGAGATTTCATTTTTTTGACTGTGAACACATGTACACATAGTCTTTATTAAATATATGTAGAAAAGATGTGAGAGTGTCGGTGTGTGAGCATTCACTGCTTACATGTAGCGTGTTGTATGTAGAGTGGAGTGGGCAAGTGAGAGAGGAAGGGAAATTCTGCTGACTCCTCAAATATAATTGAGAGTAAACTCCAAAGGAACCAGTCTTTATGTACAGCTCTCACTATTGCTGAAGGCTATCCTGGATTACATAATTTTGTGAGCTTACTTCAGGGCCATAGCTTCATTACAAATCAAGGAAAATTTCAATGCAGTGGCTGGATTGCTGTACATATTAGAAGTGATTAGCTGCATTCATGAATCCATAATCACACCTGCAAATGAGGAAAGAATCTATAGAAATAGGAAGCATTTCCAAATCCATGAATATGCATGCAGGGTGAGTTGCCAGAAATATCATAATAAAAATAGTTTGTAAGTATCCAGGATCCAGCAAAAAAACCCCAAAAAATCCACTTTTATTTTCCAGATGTCAGAACTCAGCCATTTTAACTGAAACAGATAATAAACCTGAAGTTCAATATTTAGAAGTCACCATTCATGGTGCTTATTTCAGAAAAACAGTTTCATGTGTGTCGGAGAAACACAGCTGACTCTAAGGAGTGATTTCAAGGGTCCAAGAAGCTCAATACCCACTCACCTTTCTTTTTTTTTTAATTTTTTATTGTTGGTTGTTCAAAACATTACATAGTTCTTGATATATCATATTTCACACTTTGATTCAAGCGGGTTATGAACTCCCATTTTTACCCCATATACAGATTGCAGAATCACATCAGTTACACATCCATTGATTTACATATTGCCATACTAGTGTCTGTTATGTTCTGCTGCCTTTCCTATCCTCTACTATCCCCCCTCCCCTCCCCTCCCCTCTTCTCTCTCTGCCCCCTCTACTGACATTCATTTGTCCCCCTTGTATTATTTTTCCCTTTCCCCTCACTTCCTCTTGTATGTACTTTTGTATAACCCTGAGGGTCTCCTTCCATTTCCATGCAATTTCCCTTCTCTCTCCCTTTCCCTCCCACCTCTCATCCCTATTTAATGTTAATCTTCTTCTCATGCTCTTCGACCCTACTCTGTTCTTAGTTACTCTCCTTATATCAAAGAAGACATTTGGCATTTGTTTTTTAGGGATTGGCTAGCTTCACTTAGCATAATCTGCTCTAATGCCATCCATTTCCCTGCAAATTCTATGATTTTGTCATTTTTTAATGCAGAGTAATACTCCATTGTGTATAAATGCCACATTTTTTTATCTATTCGTCTATTGAATGGCATCTAGTTGGTTCCATAGTCTTGCTATTGTGAATTGTGCTGCTATGAACATCGATGTAGCAGTGTCCCTGTAGCATGCTCTTTTTAGGTCTTTAGGGAATATGCCGAGAAGGGGAATAACTGGGTCAAATGGTGGCTCCATTCCCAGTTTTCCAAGAAATCTCCATACTGCTTTCCAAATTGGCTGCTCCAATTTGCAGTCCCACCAGCAATGTACAAGTGTACCCTTTTCCCCACATCCTTGCCAGCACTTGTTGTTGTTTGACTTCCTAATGGCTGCCAATCTTACTGGAGTGAGATGGTATCTTAGGGTGGTTTTGATTTGCATTTCTCTGACAGCTAGAGATGGTGAGCATTTTTTCATGTACTTGTTGATTGATTGTATGTCCTCCTCTGAGAAGTGTCTGTTCAGGTCCTTGGCCCATTTGTTGATTGGGTTGTTTGTTATTTTATTGTCTTATTTTTTGAGTTCTTTGTATACTCTGGATATTAGGGCTCTATCTGAAGTGTGAGGAGTAAAGATTTGTTCCCAGGATGTAGGCTCCCTATTTACCTCTCTTATTGTTTCTTTTGCTGAGAAAAAACTTTTTAGTTTGAGTAAGTCCCATTTGTTGATTCTAGTTATTAACTTTTGTGCTATGGGTGTCCTATTGAGGAATTTGGAGCCCGACCCCACAGTATGTAGATCGTAGCCAACTTTTTCTTCTATCAGACGGCGTGTCTCTGATTTCATATCAAGCTCCTTGATCCATTCTGAATTAACTTTTGTGCATGGCGAGAGAAAGGGATTCAGTTTCATTTTGTTGCATATGGATTTCCAGTTTTTCCAGCACCATTTGTTGAAGATGCTATCCTTCCTCCATTGCATGCTTTTAGCCCCTTTATCAAATATAAGATAGTTGTAGTTTTGTGGATTGGTTTCTGTGTCCTCTATTTTGTACCATTGGTCCACCCGCCTGTTTTGGTACCAGTACCATGCTGTTTTTGTTACTATTGCTCTGTAGTATAGTTTGAAGTCTGGTATCGCTATACCGCCTGATTCACACTTCCTGCTTAGCGTTGTTTTTGCTATTCTGGGTCTTTTATTTTTCCATATGAATTTCATGATTGCTTTTTCTATTTCTACAAGAAATGCCATTGGGATTTTGATTGGCATTGCATTAAACCTATAGAGAACTTTTGGTAATATCGCCATTTTGATGATGTTAGTTCTGCCTATCCATGAACAGGGTATATTTTTCCATCTTCTAAGATCTTCTTCTATTTCTCTCTTTAGGGTTCTGTAGTTTTCATTGTATAAGTCTTTCACCTCTTTTGTTAGGTTGATTCCCAAGTATTTTATTTTTTGAAGATATTGTGAATGGAGTGGTTGTCCTCATTTCCATTTCAGAGGATTTGTCGCTGATATACAGGAATGCCTTTGGTTTATGCGTGTTGATTTTATATCCTGCCACTTTGCTGAATTCATTTATTAGCTCTAATAGTTTCTTTGTAGACCCTTTTGGGTCTGCTAGGTATAGAATCATGTCACCTGCAAATAGTGATAATTTAAGTTCTTCTTTTCCTATTTTTATGCCTTTAATTTCTTTCATCTGTCTAATTGCTCTGGCCAGTGTTTCAGGAACTATGTTGAACAGAAGTGGTGAGAGAGGGCATCCCTGTCTTGTTGCATATTTTAGAGGGAATGCCTTCAATTTTTCTCCATTCAGAATGATGCTAGCCTGAGGCTTAGCATAGATTGCTTTTACAATATTGAGGTATGTTCCTGTTATCCCTAGTTTTTCTAGAGTTTTGAACATAAAGGGATGCTGTACTTTGTCGAATGCTTTTTCCGCATCTATCGAGATGATCATATGGTTTTTATTTTTAAGTCTATTGATGTGGTGAATAACATTTATTGATTTCCGTATATTGAACCAGCCTTGCATCCCAGGGATGAATCCTACTTGATCATGGTGCACAATTTTTTTGATATGTTTTTGTATCCGATTCGCCAGAATTTTATTGAGGATTTTTGCATCTAGGTTCATTAGAAATATTGGTCTGAAGTTTTCTTTCTTTGAAGTGTCTTTGTCTGGTTTAGGTATCAGGGTGATGTTGGCCTCGTAGAATGAATTTGGAAGTTCTCCCTCTTTTTCTATTTCCTGAAGTAGCATGAAAAGTATTGGTGTTAGTTCCTCTTTAAAGGTTTTGTAAAATTCTGTTGTATACACATCCGGTCCTGGGCTTTTCTTAGTTGGTAGTCTTTTTATGGTTTCTTCTATTTCCTCGATTGATATTGGTCTGTTTAGGTTGTCTATATCCTCCTGACTCAATCTGGGCAGATCATATGACTTAATAAATTTATCTATGCCTTCATTATCTTCTAATTTATTGGAGTATAAGGATTCAAAATAATTTTTGATTATCTTCTGTATTTCTGAAGTGTCTGTTGTGATATTGCCTTTTTCATCCCGTATGCTAGTAATTTGAGTTCCCTCTCTTCTCTTTGCTAGCATGGCTAAGGGTCTGTCGATTTTGTTTATTTTTTCATAGAACCAACTTTTAGTTTTGTCAATTTTTTCAATTGTTTCTTTTGTTTCGATTTCATTAATTTCAGCTCTGATTTTAATTATTTCGTGCCTTCTACTTCTTTTGCTGTTGTTTTGCTCTTCTTTTTCTAGGATTTTGAGATGAAGTATGAGATCATTTATTTGTTGGTTTTTTCTTTTTTTAAGGAATGAACTCCAAGCTATGAATTTTCCTCTTAGAACTGCTTTCAATGTGTCCCATAGATTCCGATATGTTGTGTCTGTGTTTTCATTTATCTCTAAGAATTTTTTAATTTCCTCCTTGATGTCTTCTATAACCCATTGATCATTCAGTAACCTATTGTTCATTCTCCAAGTGATGTATGCTTTTTCCTTCCTTCTTTTATCGTTGATTTTCAGTTTCATTCCATTATGATCAGATAAGATGCATGGTATTATCTCTACTCCTTTATATTGTCTAAGAGTTGCCCTGTGACATAATATATGATCTATTTTTGAGAAGGATCCATGTGCTGCTGAGAAAAAAGTGTAACTGCTTGATGTTGGGTAGTATATTCTATATATGTCAATTAAGTCTAGGTTATTAATTGTGTTATTGAGTTCTATAGTTTCCTTATTCAACTTTTGTTTGGAAGATCTGTCCATTGGTGAGAGAGGTGTGTTGAAGTCTCCCATGATTATTGTATGGTGGACTATTAGACTCTTGAACTTGAGAAGAGTTTGTTTGATGAACATAGCTGCACCATTGTTAGGGGCATATATATTTATGATTGTTATGTCTTGTTGGTGTATGGTTCCCTTGAGCAGTATGTAGTGTCCCTCTTTATCCCTTTTGATTAACTTTGGCTTGAAATCTATTTTATTTGATATGAGTATGGACACACCTGCTTGTTTCCAAAGTCCATATGAGTGATATGATTTTTCCCAACCTTTCACCTTCAGCCTATGTATGTCTTTTCCTATCAAATGAGTCTCCTGTAGGCAGCATATTGTTCGGTCTTGTTTTGTGATCCATTCTACTAGCCTGTGTCTCTTAATTGGTGAGTTTAAGCCATTAACATTTAGGGTTATTATTGAGATATGGGTTGTTCTTCCAGCCATATTTGTTTATTTCTGTTACTAAACATGGTTTGTTTTCCTCTTTGATTATTTTCCCCCCTTTACTGTCCTACCTCCCACTGTTGGTTTTCATTGTTATTTTCCATTTCCTCTTCCTGTAATGCTTTGGCGAGGATGTTTTGAAGAGATGGTTTTCTAGCTGCAAATTCTTTAAACTTTTGTTTATCGTGGAAGGTTTTAATTTCATCTTCCATCCTGAAGCTTAATTTTGCTGGATACACAATTCTTGGTTGGAACCCATTTTCTTTCAGTGTTTGAAATATGTTATTCCAGGAACTTCTAGCTTTCAGAGTCTGTGTTGAAAGATCAGCTGTTATCCTGTTTGGCTTACCCCTAAATGTAATCTGCTTCCTTTCTCTTGTAGCTTTTAAAATTCTCTCCTTATTCTGTATGTTGGGCATCTTCATTATAATGTGTCTAGGTGTGGATCTCTTATGATTTTGCACATTCGGCGTCCTGTAGGCTTCTAGGATTTGGGATTCTGTCTCATTCTTCAAGTCCTGGAAGTTTTCTCGTATTATTTCATTGAATAGATTGCTCATTCCTTTGGTTTGAAACTCTGTCCCTTCCTGTATCCCAATGACTCTTAAATTTGGTCTCTTGATGTTATCCCATATTTCTTGGATGTTCTGCTCATGGTTTCTTAACAGTCTTGCTGAGCTGTCTATGTTCTTTTCAAGTTGAAATACTTTATCTTCATTGTCTGATGTTCTATCTTCTAAGTGTTCTACTCTGCTGGTAGTATTCTCCATTGAGTTTTTAAGTTGGTTTATTGCTTCCTGCATTTCAAGGATTTCTGTTTGTTTGTTTTTTATAACCTCTATCTCCCTGTATAGTTGATCTTTTGCTTCTTGGATTTGTTTATGTAATTCATTGTTGAAGTGATCTTTCATTGTCTGATTTTGCTCTCTGATGTCTTCCTTGAGACTCCAGATCATCTGAAGCATGTATATCCTGAATTCTTTATCTGACATTCCATCTGCTGCAGATATTACCTCTTCTAACGTTGAGTTGACCTGCATTACTTGTGGTCCTTTCTTTCCTTGTCTCTTCATACTTTTCGCGTTTCTTTCTGCTTGGTGAAACTGTTGTGCTATTGAATTTTCCCTCTATATATTTATATTGGTCTTGTATAGTTGCAAAATCTCCCTCGCAGTCGCAGGCGGTGGCTCTGCCCCTCCTCCAATTGGGGCAATGTGCCTACCACGCCTGCAGGCCGCTGGGCCTGTTCTGCCAGTCGGTAGCAGGTCCGCCTACCTTGCAGGCGCAGGTGGCGGCTCTGTCCCTCTGCGGGCCGCTAAGCTTGTTCTGTCGGTGTTCGCAGTTCTGCCTACTTTTCAGGCGCAGGCAGCGGCACTGCCCCTCTGCAGGCCTCTGGGGCTGTTCTGCCGGTGGGTCGCAGGACCGCCTACCCTGGAGGCACGGGGGGGAGGGCGGCTCTACCCTTCCGCAGGCCGCTGGGCCTGTTCTGTCTGTCGGTTGCAGGTCTGGCCTGTTCTGTGGGTGGTCACAGTTCTGTCTACCTTGCAAGCGTGGGGGGAGGGGGCAGCTCTGCCTCTCAGCAGGCCGCTGCTCCTGTTCTGCCGGTGGGTCGCAGGCCCGCCTACCTTGCAGGAGTGGTTGGCAGCTCTGCCCCTCTGCGGGCCACTGGGCCTTTTCTGTCGGTGGTCACAGTTCCGCCTACCTGGCAGGCGTGGGTGGTGGGGGGCGGCTCTGCCCCTCAGCAGGCCGCTGGGCCTGTTCTGTGGGTGGTCATAGTTCCCCCCACTCACCTTTCATGCCCTGAAAAATAAATGCGTATATGTTGGCTGGCATCTGGCCTTCTTCATTAGAATTTTGCTTTTAGTTTATTAAGGCTTTCTTTGAAATTTTAAGGTGAGTAAAACCATAGCCACATATTTCTTAAAATATACACATTATCAGTTGGTCAGCCTTAAAAATATGAATTACAGATCCTGTCTTATGGGGAATTTATAATAAAATTACATGAGAAACCATGATGTCTTTGAAGTACTGGAAACTTTGGTTAAATATATATTGGCCACATGATTCATTCTGAATGAATGTATTATGGTTACTTGAAGACAAACAGCACTTTCTGGATCTCTAACTCTCCACCCATAAGATTGCCTTTACATCTTCATTACTTCCTGAATAACATTGAGAATTAAGGATGTGTAAGAATGAGGCTTATTCAGAAACAAGCAGGAACAGGGTTAAGACTATAGAGACATTGAGAAGTTAATTTTCTTCTAATCACATTGGTTTCTTCTCTTTAGATTTAGAGCTTAAATTACCAGCTTTTTTGAGAATCATACATCCATGTCATGGGTACTCATTAGTGTTACAAATCTCTGTGGCCAGGGTAGGGGGAGTAGTGGTGGCCTTAGATACATGAAATTTTGTGGAACATTGATTAACCCAATAAATAAGTGCCAAAGGACAGGATTTTTTGGGAAATGGTTGTTTCATTAAAATCCATACTTTGTATCCTAATAGATCACCTTGCTATCTGAAGAAGACATACTAATTAAAATAACAAGAATTGTTTCTTTCCTTTAACAAGTTAAGTCTATTTTTAAAAGTAGATTTTTTTGTGGGTAGAACTTCAGTTTATTTTACTTAATTTAATTAGGATACAAATTGAGTGAGTGCAATATGTTCAAAGGAATGCAACTATTGAGATACTAGTTGATTCTTCGAAAAATGGTGTCATAAAATATGAGAATGATAAGCACTTTTAGTAAATACACATATTTTTAAAGACCTATTCTGGTCCCATTGTTTCATTAAGTGCTAACTCTTCAATAATTAAGATAAAAAATATTCTAGACTTTTTGATCACACAATGTAGAAAACAAAGAATAAATAAGAAAGCACAATAAAATGTGGTGCTTAGTATTATAAGGAAAAACTCAAGGAACTGTGGTGATATATAATGGGAACACTTAAATTAGTCTTGTGCTTAGAGAGTCATGAGACATTTTTACAAAGGAAATCGCTTTGAAATAGGAGATTGGGATAAATAAGAAGCATTAGTAAAGAGAAAGGGTAGAATGTTCACCTGAACTTCAGATAGAGCATGAATCTCCAGGACATATAAAGAAACCAATAAAATTAACACCAAAACACCAAATGATACAATTAATAAATAGGCAAAGGATTTGAACAGGCACTTCACAGAAGAAATAGGATTGGTCAACAAATATGTTTGACATCTCTAGCAGTTAAAAAATGCAAATTAGAACTACACTGATATTTCATCTCACTCCAGTCAAAATGGCAATTTTCATTTATTGTCAGTAACAATAAATGATAGTGAGGATGTGGGGAAATAGGTACACTCATACATTGCTGGTGGGACTCCAAATTGGTGCAACAACTTTGGAAAGCAGTATGGAGATTCCTCATAAAACTTGGAATGGAAC
Source organism: Marmota monax (assembly GCF_021218885.2). NCBI lineage: Eukaryota > Metazoa > Chordata > Mammalia > Rodentia > Sciuridae > Marmota > Marmota monax. The sequence continues at coordinate 20,196,460 of NW_026692907.1, forward strand.
CACCATTTGACCCAGTTATCCCACTCCTTGGCTTATACCCAAAGGACTTAATATCAGCATACTATAGTGATGCAGCCACATCAAGGTCAATTTACAATAGTATAACTATGGAACCAATCTAGGTGACCTTTCAACAGATAAATGGATAAAGAAAATGTGGTTTTATATACACAATGGAATATTTAATCAGCCATAAAGAAGAGTGAAATTATGATATTTGCCAGTAAATGGATAGAACTGGAGAATATCATGTTAAGTGAAATGAATCAATCCAAAAAAACCAAAGGCCCAATGTTTTCTCTGATATGCAGAGGCTAACTCACAATAAATGAGTATTTTGGATTAGACAAAGGGGAATGAAAGGAAGGGAGGAATAATGGGAATAGGAAAGATAGTAGAATGAATAAGACATTACAATTCTATGTGCATATATAACTAAATGAACAGTGTAATTCCACATCACATACAACCAGAAGAAGTTATATTCCATATATGTAAAATATGTCAAAATATATTCTAGTATCATGTATAACTAATAAGAAAAAATAATATGTATGTACATTAAAGAAATAGGTACATATGCACATATAAAGAAAAAATATATGTACATGAAAAGAAATATATATATATATATATATATATATACATGTACATGTATGTATTTATATGTACATGTACATATAAATACATATATATACATGTACATATATTAATGTATAATAGAAATTATATTTCATTAGGGAAACCCAAATGTTTTTTCTAGTGAAGAGGGCAGAATCAAAAAATAGTCTGAAGAGAAAAACAGACCATGTAATGGAGGTTTTTTTTTTTTTTTTTTTAAGGCATGTAGAAGGTTTAGACATCATCTTATGTCAATGGAGAGTGCTATATAATTTCAATCCCAGACTACATGTGTTTCTTCAGGTACTCTAAGGCTAAGGGTATATGATCCCTTCTACAATTTGGTGCTTAGCCTTCAGTATTCACTAACAAATTTTTCTTTCACTATTTCTTTTCTTCTCTCTCTCTTTTTCCCTTTCTTCCTCCATTCCTTATTTCCTTGTTACATCTTTTGATCCTTCTTTACCACTTTTCTTTCTCACAGATTTATTGATAATATTTTAATGAATACACTTAAAATAGGTACATGAGATTACTTATTAATATAGATCAGGATATATGTTACTGAAACGGCAAATGCAAATCTCTCAATGGTTACAATTAAACTAACCAAATACATTAATGTGCAAAAAGAGACTAGGGAATTAAATCTTCCTAAAATCATTCAGACATGCAAAATTGTGACTAGATGTAAATAATAGCCACAAGATAAAACTCACAATGGCAGAAATTATTGTAACTTATTTTGAATAGTGAGAAAGTGATGGATAAAATAAAATCTTAATTATGATTTTCATAGAGAATAATGGATCATGATAAAATATACTTTTGCAAAATAAAAAAAGAAGAGGAAATTATTTGGTGCTTCATATGAAATTTAATAAAGCAGATAAATTGAGCCAAGGAATTCACTACTAAAATCCTTTTAATAAAATTCATTATTTGGTAAATTTTCAATTAAAATATTGACATTTTTTAGCTTCCAGGCAAGATGAGATAGTATTTATCTTCATACCTGAAACAGACAAAACATATGAAACCATGGTTTTTAAGAAAATGGACATTAGGAAATGAATGATAGAGATTACTGAGAGATGAGAAACTAATAATATGAATGCAATGATTTAGAACACCTTAGTGCTGTAAAACACTTTCCAACATATGAAATGGAGAAAAAAACAGGCAGACTGTTTGGGAAATTCCTTGAGTTGAGGAGATGGAGCTGAGAGTCTTCAGGGATCAAGTCAGCTGGAATATGAAAAGAAAACACAACAAAAGGGACAGATGTATAGAAAGAGAACTTTGAAGACCCAAGTTAATCTTTCAAAGTTGGGAATTAGAAATCGATAATGGAAATATTTCTGAAATTTCTCCAAATATTTGTGAACTTGCTACATTTCTAAACGATCAAGGGTCAAAGAAATAAATAAAAATAAAACTAGAAATGATTTGACTGCTTTAATGGTAACATATCAAAATTTAGGTGTACAATGAAATAATAAGAAGGAAAATTTTTTATCATTAAATGGAATCAAGAAAATAAAATCTCAAATCAATGGCATGGGAGTCATCTAAACCAAAACCCAAACCAAAATCACTAGAAAATATAAAGCAAATCTAAAATAACTAGAAGGAAGAAGCAATGAATGTAAGATTTAAATACATTAAGTATAAATGGAAAAAAATTCCATAAGATAAAAACACAGTATATTGCAAAGTCAATTATGTTCATAAGTTTCCAGATAAGAATGACAAGAAAAAATAAAGGGGGAGGTGAAATAAATTACCAATATAAAAATGGGAAATGATTGATCAATGTCTACTAAGTTACACTAAGAAGCAAGAAATACCATTGTGCGCTTGCACAGTAGGGTGACTATAGATAACAATAATTCATTGTACATTTGAAAAGCTGAGTAGATAAGATTTTGAAAGTTTTATCCATAAAGAAATGATGTGTAAGAAGATAATGTATTTAAGCAGTTTAAACATTACACAAAATGACATGAATCAAAAAATGTGCAATCTCAATAACAATTTTTGTTTTATGTACTAGTTGAAAAACAAATTTAATTTAAAAATTAGAAATAAATAAGAAATATCTTACTGGCAAAAAAAGAAAGAAGAAATGAGAATGGTTATATGGCTACATATTTTATAGATATTAACTGGAAATTGAGGAGATATTATGGAAAACTTTATACCAAAAAATTAGTCAACAGAAAATTATGAATAAATTTCACAACAAATCACCACTGGCTACTCAATGAATATATCATGAATATCTGGATATATATAAAGACATTTAAATTCTAATTCAAAATCTTCCTGGAAAGAAAAGTTTCAGTTTCAGATTAAATCCCATGAATCTTCTCTTAGGGAGACCAGTGGTCATTTACCAGATTGACTCCACACTGGGGAAGAGTTGTACTCAGATTTCCCAAAATTCATAAAAAAATAACTCCTAAATTTATGTTAATGTCTGAGCTGAAAGTCACAGTGTGTTCCACTGCTCAGCTTGAAGGCAGTAGAGTGAAGTCATCAGTGAAAAAATGTGATTCAAATCATTCTTTATGTGGGATCAATGGATCACAGACCAATCCTGTGGTTCTATTTCCAGTACCAGCATATGGAATAGTAATAACTGGAAAAAAATCTCAAGTTTCAGCGTGAGACATTTATGTTATGAAAGGCCAAGTAAGAGACTCTAAAATAGCTCCTGTCACCCTCACTACCTTCTATGATGCAACACTGTATCTCTGGAGCCAGGCAGAGGAGAATTAGTTTCATTCATTTACTGGGGTACTTGCAAAGCTCAACACTGAAGTGAGGAAAGACTCAGCTTCAGTTTGGGGCTATGGTTCATCTTGCCAGTCACTTGAGTGTTATGACCTAATATATCCAACTGTATTAGAAGTATTATGATAGACATGAGAGTTATATAAAAATTCTGCAAAACCACCACAAATGGATAACAACACAGAACTCTAAAACTCTTGAATAAAGTCACATCTTCTTCAACTGATAAGTATTCTCCATTGGAAATGTAGCCTTGCTTTGTCACTGGAAGTTTGTAGAGTGAACACCTGTTCATGGGATACCACAACTATGCAACTTGTATTGTACATCATTAATTGTGTGTGATCTGATCCACCGAACCATAAAATTGGATATGCATTGCAGCATTCCATTGTAAAATGAAAAGGGTATATATTAGACTTGGCCACATAGGTCCAGGAAGGCACAAATAAACCATAAGACCAGATGGCTTAGACTCCCATGGTACCTGCTCTTGCTGCTTCACTGACTCCCCGTCAACTACAGATGTGACCTTAAGAGGAGTTTCCCATGACTGGTTAATGGAGTAAGAGAAGTGTGATTCTGGTTTACTGTTAGATCTCTAAGATAGGTGATACTGATTGAAAGCAGACACCCCTACTTAAGTCTGTAATGTGTGAGACCTTGAAAACAGTGGTAAAGAGAAATTCTTCTAATTGTTCATTTTCCATAGGAGTGATGGTGTGAATTATGAATCTGTGATAATTTATGAAGAATAACAAAAGAACTTGGTTCTATTTAAATTCTTGTTAGACTTGGGGAAAAATAAAAACCAAAATAGGAGTATTTTCCAAAGATTTCTGGAGTACAGGAATACACATAAGCCTTTTAGAACAGAACAGTTTGATGATATCTTTGGCCTATCTAAATTGCAAATAGAAAATATAGGGAATCAATAATCTGGTATATAAAATGGGCCATCCTACAGATAATCATATGCATTCCCCCAAAACATATGGTTTCTTTGGTGAACCCATGAATAACGTAACCATGGTGGAGACCATGCACACTCTTGACAGTAGAAACTGCTTGACAAATCTAACCTGGGTGCCTAATCTGCCCAAAGCAGAAGCTATTGAGTCCTCAATACTGTATTATTTCTAAGAGTCTAGACAGCCAGCTGGACAAGGTTGATTATTTTGACCTTTTTCATCACAGTTGGAGTAGCACGCTTTACTTTTAAGAGCCAAAAGCAGATCAATTAACAGCAATATTCAAAATTTTATAGAATCCCTTGTGTGTTACTATTTTTCCTCACACCCATTGCATCTGACTAGAAGACACACTTTGCATTACATACATTAAGCAAGTAGAAAAAAAGGAGGTTCTCACTTTAATGGAGAAAAGTTTAATTTCCTAGAGATTTTTATCCTGTTATCCTCATTGAATGCCATAATAGAATATTAATTAGTATCTAAAATTATGTTTGTAATCCTTTGTTATGATGCATAATTTAAAACGATCTTTAAGTCTTAACTAATCTATTGAACTTTATTTTTCTTGGCTACTTTCAGAAAACCCTGTTTTATTTTCTTCAAATTTTTTAATTTACTAAAATATTAATTGTACAACTGCTATTTTTAATACAGTTTAGGATAGCCAGGGAAACAGAAATAAAATATGCAGTTCCTACTTTCAAGGAACACACAGTGTCACATGTAAAATATCAGTCTGCCCAGGGTGAGCATATCCTTCCTTCTCTCAATACTATAGTTACCTAACATTGATATGCTGAAGACTTTGTGTTATGTTCCAGAGGTAAACCAATAGGAGAAGAATTAACAATTATTTTATTATTTGGTATTAAGAGATAAAAAGGCAGCAAAACTATAATACTATAATGCATGATAGATTATAGTAAATGAGCTAGAAAAACAATGTGAAAATACAGATATTATACCCGGCTATAAGAACAATTTTTGACTATACTAGATAAAGTCTATCTTTTGTGTTAAGAAAGGGCACACTTATTGGAAATGCCATGCCTATCAGTTATAAATGGCAAAACACGACAGTGAAGAAGGCTAATGTACCCTCCTTAAAATTTAACCTGTTGACATCTGTCAAATAAATTAGAATTTAATCCGGTTTAAATATATGATCTGTTTCTTCTTCTTCTTCTTCTTCTTCTTCTTCTTCTTCTTCTTCTTCTTCTTCTTCTTCTTCTTCTTCTTCAAGTGGAAACAATAAGGGGAATAATTGAGTTTTTTTCAGAAATGAAGAAACAATTCTCAAGTAGTAATTTAATAGGACAGTCTAAGTTATTAGGATGCCTCAGCTAGATTTTTTTTAAGTATTCTGAAAATAGAATTTAATAGAAAAGATGTGGGAGACAAGACAGGATTTCCATAATCTAGGGAGGGACTATATCCTAATGGTGGAACAAATAATGAGCATATTTAGGCTATTAAAGTGTTGTGGGTGGAATTGTGGAGGAGGAATCATAAACTAATGTTTTGTATAAGCTCTAAATTGGAAGGACTATGTGTGAACATTTATTACTTATAGTTAGTTTGATGATTATTACAAATGAAAATAAAAAGTGCAAATTTAAAATATGTTACAAAATAGTATAGTCCATAACAGGTAGTAGTGTAACGCTTTCATTTTGCAGAGGGAGCCTTTACTATATGATACGCCATATACTTTTCTATGTGCTTTATATGAATGAATTGATATGTTACTCATAATTTTACAATTGTTATTATCTGGTGCTGCAGTCTGGCTGGGCAGAAATCACGAGCCACTCAAGCAGGAACAAACTTTATTTCCAAGCTCCCCAGAACGCCACCCACGAGGCTCTCTCAGGAACACCACACACCAACCAGAACTCCCTCCACAGGAACTTCACCAACCAACACAAACTCCCCAGGAATCTCCGCAAGAACTCCAAAGTAGCGGGCACCCAAGGCGGACAGCAGGGGTCTATATACAATTGAATACACAACCTGTTTCAGTCCAGCATCATCTTAATGGCTCCCCTCTCAACCATTACATCTGGCAAAATGCCAGGGGCCATTCCGACTCGGCTGTGGCTCTCAAAAATCTGGATTTCATAGAACAACAACAATAAGCAAGCACAGATATTAAGTAACCAGCCCAAAAATTTAAAGCCAGTTAATTTATCCTCAGAGACAATATCTTACCCATAATTCTATCTTAATAGAAATACTGCAAGATGAATTTTGCATTGCTGTGTGTTTTTATCCTCTATATTAAAACAGTCTACTCCATGGTCTTATGACACTCTATAGAAGCCTTTTAAATCTGTGTAAATTTTTAATAAAACATCTGAATCTTTGACAGTGTCACAAATAAAAAGAAAAAAAAATACTTGAGCAATTTAATAACCTTTTAAAAATCAAAATGTATCCAGTCTGATTTGAATTTTCTTTACCATTTGAATGAAGTCTGACATAAATTTTTTTCTAACCAATTTTCTGGAATTAACTTCTGAAAAAGTAACTTAATGATTCCTAAAAATTTATATTCTAAACTTGATTTTAAACGTTTCAGTGTAATACCTAGTATGAGTCTCAAAACCACTTCTGTATTATTGCTATTACATTTTTTTCTTTGGGCCCAGTGTGGTTATACTATTTTTGTGAAAAAAATTGACAAAGAGCAATAATCTTTATTCTATTTCAATTCTTACTGTTTATCTTCTACATTTCAGAATTTGAAGCTTTCTTCTTGGCTTGTTTAAAATTTTTCATTAATTCTTTCTTTCTATTTTGTCAACACATGCCTTCAAGTCTATATTTCTAGAACTATTGTCTTACCTATTAAAAATTTCTACATGGATATTTGATTAATTTTGAGTCGCTAACTGCATAAAAAGTATAAATTAGGGGCTGGGGTTGTAGTTCAGTGGTAGAATGGTTGCCTCGCATGTGGAAGGCACTGGGTTTGATCCTCAGCACTACATAAAAATAAAGATATTGTGTACATCTACAACTAAAAAAGTCTTTAAAATACTGTAAATTGAAATCATGGATATTAAATCATTAAGAAATAAAATACTAAATACATAGGGAAACTTCTGTAATATTTTTCCTAAACAGAACTCTCTAAAACTTACATCAGCTAAAGTCAAACATTAATCTTTTAATTTTACTTATTCTCAAATATAGTCATTTGAATTTATATTAATATTTTCACTTCCAAATGTTTATATATATTTTATAATATTATATATACTTATATGTAATTTACATATTTAATATGTAATTTCCTTGACTCTAGTTTTTAGCTTATTATTACTAACACTAATCACAATAATCGTATCATGAATATACCTATTTTTTTCTTTGTGAGTTACAGATTTTTTTCTCTATAACTTTTGTATATTTATATCAGATTAATGTTCTACAGGCTTAAAATGCCAAGCATCTATTTTAAAATACTTAAATAATTTCATTTCTTTCCTGGGTTATACCAGAAAAAGGGCTTTCAAGGCATTTGTAATGAAAAACAATTTTAACATTTTGTCAATAAAGAGTTTTAATAAACACAATGTTTTAAAATTATTTTAAATCATATCAGTTAAGAAGAACTTTGTTTTAAAAGGTAATTAAACATATGGTATTATGTATTGAATTCAAGACTTTAAAAAACAAATATTCTTGGTAAAAACAGAACAACATAAGTTCTTTGGGCTAGTTTCATCATTATTGGTGTGAACTCTGTTTTGTTTAACTATGGAAGTTATAGCAAACTAATAATTCATTAAGACTTCAGAAAACTCTTAATTTTTATATTATTTATATAGCATATGTTTAACATCAAAAGATAGAGACTAAATAGTTACTCTAAACTATTTTAATTTACCAATGGAATTACCGAAGACTAAGAAGAAAAAACATGACTATCATTTGTAATAAGATTATATTTAATATTTGAGTGAATGTGATACTATTTTTAACTTTTAGAATATGGGGAATGTTTTCCTATAATCAAAATAGCTTACATGTTGGCATAATAAAATTTCTGTTAATAATTGATAAGGCACATAGTGTTTTCTTTCTCAAAGTTGGAAAATTTTATTTAAAAAAAGGTGTTTCTTTTGATGGATATTTTTTAGGCATGCTTTGTGTAAAATAATTAGTCTCATATTTTATGTATGAACAAACTTATAAAAAATTAATTGTATACTGGTTCTTAAAACATCATTCTTTACATAAAAAAGTATATTTCCATATTTCCCAACTAGCCTACAGAAACCAAAGATTTATAATCATATGTTATCTGAATCCCAACATTTGCCTTGGAACTTGTAATGAAATCTAGTCCAGGAAATGAGAATGAGAAATATCTCACTTCAATAATGCAATGCCCAGGTTCACTTTCTCTATTTAGAGCAATGTTTCTTTTCTTTTCTACCTTCCTTTTTCTTTTTTCTTTCTGATATTTGCCCTGTTATTGTTTTTTAAGAGAGAGAGAGAGAGTTTTTTAATATTTATTTTTTAGTTTTCGGTGGACACAACATCTTTATTTTATTTTATGTGGTGCTGAGGATCGAACCTAGCGCCTCGCGCATGCCAGGCAAGCGTGTTACCGCTTGAGCCACATCCCCAGCCCTTGCTCTGTTATTTTTAAAAACCTGTATATCTGCCTACATTTTAAAATTGATGCATAAACACTTAAGATTTTAACATTTAAATATCACACTGCCAATGATTTTGGTGGCACATGAGATGTTATTGAATGGGAAAAAAAAAAAACACCAATTAAAAAACTGTTACCTGAACAATGACTCAGAGGAGTTGGTAGTAAATGTGATGATGATTTATGAATTCTGTAGCCATTTTGTTTTGCATGTATCTTTATTCCCTGGAGTGAACTGACAAGAAAATAGTCTGTGTTAAAAATAGATATTTTTTTAACTAAAAATATCTCAGTAAGTATAAAAAAAATTAGAGTATTAGAATATTTTAAATTGTATTTTGATTGACAGCATGTCTTTCATGTACTTGATGCTTCATGATTAGTGGTGTGATTTATAACCTATGGCATTTTATATGTTATCAGATAGGCACCCCTTGTAATTGAGAGGCTGACTATATCTGATGACAAAAAGATAATTTATATAATAGTCTAGATTAGAGATGATGGTAAGCCTACATGAGTAGGAATGGGGTTGGGAAGAATAGGGCAAGACACATGTGAGAGTGGTATGAAGGAAATAAAACAGAAAAAAATAGTGATATATTCATGTGTCATGGAATAAGGAAAAATGGTATAAAGATTATTTCCTGGTCTATTAACAATTATTGGTATATTTTTATGTATATTATGTTTAAAATGGTAAATTCATTGGAGAACTTAGTACAAGAAGAAGCCTATCATTGGAAAACTAAAAAGTAGAATATAAAATAGAGTATGATACTGGTTATAGTAATGTTTGTACAAGGATAAACATGGGATAGAGTATAAAGATTACTCTCTTTATTTGGTGGGGAACTAGTGGTTGAACTTCGGGGCACCTTACCACTGATCTATCTCCCCAGTTCTTTATTATTTTATTTTGAGACAAATTATCACTAAGTTGTTGAGGATCTTGCTAAATTTCTGAGATTGACCCAGAACTTTCAATCCCTATCTCAACCTCCCAAATTGCTGGCTTGCATCATAACACTTGTTAGGACAATTTTTTTTTTCTGTTTTTGAATGTTTATCCTTTTATTTGAAGGAAGTTAATCATGTACGAGAAAAGCATGTTCACCAGGGAAATGTTGGAAGAGAAAGGTTATAGGATATAACAAAAAACTGTCTCAAAATTAATCTAACTTCATTCCCACATAGACTGCTAATCTAGTCTTTTTCATCTAAAAATAAATAAAGAACACTCTGATGGCCTCTTGTTTCATGACCTGAATAATTTCAAAAAGCCCTGAATATTCTTAAATTTGCAAAATTTTGGAATAAAAATGAAATAACAAAAATTTGCATTCTCTAATAATTTTCTTTTATTCTTGGATTCTTATAATCTGTTCAATTTCAATTTTTTATTATTTTGTGATAAAAATATTTCCTAAGTCTGAGTTTAATGCTTGGCGCCTTGTTTCATTAGGTTTGGGAGCTGTGCCTCTAACTGAAAGTACATGCATGGGTGGCTTTGTTTGGAAGACACTGTTCCCACATTGTATGGAGTCCTATTGATCACCTGGATACTCTTTCAGCTGGGGCATTGGCCATTGTTTCCTAATGATCAGTATAAAGTGCCAAGGTTCTGTTCTCTGCTTAGGATTTTCTAATCCTTTGATGAAACCATAATATGATTTATTCACTGTGCACATCTGGCTAAGCGGTTTGTGGCTTTCTTGGGGCTGAAGCTTACTCATCACTGCTTTTTTGGTGTATGTAACAATAGGAACTCATTAGCTCATGGACTGTCTTTCACTATAAAGTTGTATTTATTTGCTGAAGTACAGAAAGTTTTAGATGTTAAATAATGTACATGAATTTGTGATACAAGCACAATTATGTTTTCCTGAGTGTATGTATATATATATATATATATATATATATATATATATATATACACTAGTTAATGGAAAGTGGATATTCAGGTTGTTTACATAATTTTTTTCATATGTACAAAAATAAGGATGATTCATATCACTTTGAAAAACTGGTGATGGTTTTAGTTTAATCATTAATTACCAAATCTTTTTCTTTGATCTTGGGAGCAGACTTTTATACTACTAACAACTATTAGACATTAGTTTCTTTTCACACATTTTAATTTTTTTTCTTTGGAAAAACAAAAAAAATCTTTTTTAAAAATACATTTGACTCTGAGAAAAATGGACATTATGCTACAATTTTGTCTTTGATTTGAAAATTTTAAGTGACTTTTACCACATTTGGTTCCTGTAGTACTTGATTACAGAAAATTCAAGATACATTTTCTTGTACTTTCATAGTAGATTGGTAATTCTTAGTAATCTACAAAGTGATTCTGTAGATTTTAAATCTCACAGTAAAATGTTTTCAATAAAGTTGCCATTTAGATAATATTATCAACATAAAATTACATAAGGGAGAAGAAAAATTATCAAATTTTGGTCTTCTTTTCTTTTTAACTTCTGCTTCTACACAATTTATTAATACATAATAATTTTCTGTAATGTACAGCCTTCATTGTATTGAAAACATTAAGTTTGACACAATATTAGTGAAAAAAATTGCTTTTTGCTAATGCTATAGTAAGCAAGAAGGAAAGAACATGACAGAGACAAAATTTGAGGAACTGTTATACTTCGGATTCTTTGATAGCACATTGTTATCAAAGTGTACTAAAAATTAGAAAACAATTTTTTGAGCATAATAACTATTGAGGTTATGATCATTTTGTAACATTTTTATGTTTCAGTGTCTGGCTAAGTTTGATCATTTAGGTAACACAATTATGTCAAATTTTCTGATACCTTAATATATCAAGATATTTTTGTAGAGTGTGCAGACCTTTATTGAAAATTTAGTGCATTTTTAACTGCAAATCTATTTGAAAGAATTATGGACTCTCATTTTTTAAAAAGTATTCGCTTTATTGTACTTATAATCAAAATATTCATTGATATTACTGCTTTAAAATATGTAGTTATTTTATTTTCAGTCATTCTTTATTGATAAGAAATTGAGGACATTTTAATAAAGAACATTTTCACTATTCTATATAATGTTATGTTCTGCATGGTTGTGTGTATAGGATTAGTGTTGGGCAGGCCTAGAGGAGGATGTGATTCACTGATAATTTTGAAGGGAGGTATGATTCAAATAATATGTATACAAAATAAAAGTACAATTTAAAATATACCTTTACTATGTAGAAGTTAGGCTATTGAACTCGGAGTCAAAATATGAAGTTTCATTTTTGTACTTGATGAATTGGAGGCAATAATATACTCTCCAATGTAGAAATAATCTAGCCAAATGGAAAGAGTTGATGAATAGTCATTTAGACTAGAGCTTGAGGGAAGATGCAAAATTAGATAGTCATTCAAGAAATGAGACGAGAAGAGCACAGATGAACACTAGAGTGATGAGAAGGTCTTAGGAAGAAAATGTAAATTTAAAAAGAAAGAACATCAAAACTCAAGATCTGAAAATAAAACAAAATGAAATAAAACTAAACAAAACAAAAAGCCCTACAGATTAGAAGAGAAAAAACACAAAAACGTGAGAAGGAAACTATTGGAGAGAGAGAAAACAAAGCCAAAGTATATGTTAGAAAAAAATTAATATATTAATAATGTCTCTCATTCTATTTTTAAAATTTTAATGTTTTTTTTCAAAATTTGGCAGTGAATAAATTAAAAGTTTAAACTTTAATCCTATGATATCTTCCCAGAGTAATCCTGTAATAGCATGTAGACTTTTCCAATCTCCTTATTGTTCCTCATGACACTTTCTCACATCAGGACTTCTGCTTCTGAATCTCTGGCACTGGACAACCCTTTTCATTCCATGCATCCAAATGATTTTTTAAAAATTGCCATCATGTTTTTTTTGGGTGGTGGTGATAGTGATGGGTTACCAGAATAGAACCCAGGGGCATTCGACCACTGAGCCATTTGCCCAGCCCTATTTTGTATTATATTTAGAAACAGAGCCTCACTGATTTGCTTAGTACCTCACTTTTGCTGAGGTTGCCTTTGAATTCATGATCTTCCTGCTTCAACCTCCTGAGTTGCTGGGATTATAGGCATGCACTACCATGCCTCGCAAAAAAAATTGTCATCTTACCTCTTGCAATATCCCTACTTATTTCAGCCATGTTGATCTTTTCTCTCTTCAAATTCTTATGACACTGGATTTACTTTCTAAATTTAAAAGTTTCATAAAGATGTGTGTGTGTGTGTGTGTGTGTGTGTGTGTTTTAACCCAACAATCAAAAAATCAATTTGTGGTCATGGAAAGTATTCATGCTTTTCTGAAAAACAAGCTAAATCATATCTCCCTCTTCTTTCATACATAACCTATTAGGATTTTGGATATAGATTTGATCTCCTCAGTATATGTACATACATGCTCAGTTTTGGGAGTAAAGTTTATAGATTTACCAAAGGTTAGGAGTTAAATCAATAGACTGAAACTGTTCTTGTCCAATTTTATCCCATCAATATACACAGGGCTTTTGTTTTTAAATTTAAAATATTATCCCTGTTAATTCACTGGATAAATATACATTGGATGGATTTTACAACTTAAATTGACTGTTTAGATACCTAAAATGGATAAAAACTGAGACTCAAATTAAGGCAGAACTGTTGGTCCTACAAAGCTTCTTCTATTTTATATGATATTTTGATGCACTTTAGAATGAAGTAAATCTCAAGCTTTCTCTAATGTGGTTCATTTTAAAGATGGATATCTAAAGTGAGCTCTAAAATAGAATTATGGCAATGAAATAATAAGGAAATTATAGATTGCTTATGTGCATATGTCCACATGTTCTTCACAAAAGTGTTGCTTCTAAAAAATAGGCACTTAATGAAATTCTTAGCTCAATCCACAATAACTTCATTGACAGAGTGAAGCTGTTAGAGAGGCATAAGCATAGCCATTATAAGAAGCTGATGATTAATAATAACTTCTGATGAATACATAGTAGCTATTTATTGTGGTGCTAGCAGATGATTATATACTAAGCCCGTTGTAGAACACTTCACTATAAATTAGATGAATGGTTTTCTTGTTAAGAATTTTAAAGGGCAAATAACAGTGACTATATTTATATAGCTAAAGGCCAAACACACATTTTATATTATTTAAACCTAGAGCTAAGGTGATATTTTAAGTGCACTGAATTTCTAGATAAACATGTGAATTTGGGGTCAAGTGATCTTTGACTAAGGCATCAAATTTTTGAGGCATGATAGACTTGTGTCATAAATGACATAAACCACAAATTCTCTGGGTACATAATTAAAAGGTCAGGTTTTTACTATACAAAGCTCCAGGATACCTACGTTCAATTTTTAAAGTGTTAGCTAATTCTCCTCTTCCAAGGAAAGGTTCCTTAATGTAAACATAATTCGGATACATATATGCAAACCAAGCATTTACATATCCATATAAGCAAAATAATAGATATGTTATTCATTTGTTTCTGAAAGCTAAAGGCAGACACTTGACAAATAATTTCTGTATACATAAGTAAAATAAAAACTGATAGGTTTGATTAAAATGCATTAAGTAAAACTAATAATAAATTATTGTTAGCATATATAGATTGCACATTCTTTTCATGATAGGATTCCAATCATTTAGAAGAATACCAAGGTACTTTATTTAATACTTTCTTAAATAAATCTCTCTAGTGAAAAACTCCCCAGGAAGAGAACATCTACAGAGTAAGCCCCCTCTGAAAAACAGCATCCACTAAAAAGAAATGATAAATAAATAAATAAAAATCAACCTTTACTGTCTTCCAATTACCATATTGTTCTCTAATTTATTGTCCTAACACTCACAGATGATAGGCAGTTTCAATGATCGATTCACTGTTGTTAATAAGGCCTGACATTCCAGTAACACCCTGTTCAATACTTCCACCCATATTTAACCTGTCCTGAAGCATTTTAGGCTCTAAATCTGGGGTCTAAACCTACGGGGTCTACCAATGGTTCTCAGTTGTGTAGTCTGTGCCCTGAACAAGGCACCTACCTAAAGGCAGAACTGCATTTAGCTTCATTGGTAAGCTATTGGTGGCCCTGCTTGTATCCTCTGTCAGTAGCCTACTTCTTTTTTCTAAGCATCATCTCCCATACTTTTCTGAAATTTAATTTCTATAACGTTTCTTTGTTTAATAATAGCTTAACTTAATGCATCATATCTCCTGAAAGCAGTAATATTCTACCAGGTGACTTCTGAAAATTCACTTTCAAAACCCAAATTTCACTTTCATAATCCAAATCTATGAGTATTAAAATGCAACTACTGTGGCAAACTGGAGTTGCAGTTTTTGCAGAGCTGTGGATACTGTAGGGTTACAAGTTATCATCACTTGTTCATCTAATAAACTATGGGTGTGTATTGAACATATATTATTCCTCTTTCCATTCATTGTGTAATAAAGTAACTGAATTTTTTTTTATTTTAGTGTTAAAATGAAGTGAACAAAATGAAGAAAGTGAAAGAAAATCTGAAATGTTCAAGTCGTCCTGGGGAAAAGGATGTATGTGTGATCATAAGGTACAACCATGGGAGCTGCTTCCACACTTATTCTTGTATTTCCTTTAATAGCCAAGATATCCAAATACAAAGAGGAGAAATAATTCTATGGTGGGAGGTAAACTTCCAGCATTTTATAGAAACAATACTGGTATTTTTTTATGTTTACAAACCAAACAGAACATTCATCTACTGCTTAATATTATTCTTGCCAAATTGGGTGGAACCTAATTGCCATAACAGTAGGTAGGCTGTGCACTTCTTTTTACTCTAACAAATGAATAGTATTTAAATTGCTGGAATAGCTGCCATCATTTTCTTGTTTTTTTAAAAACCTGTTTTTTGGTTTAACCTATTTTTCCTGCAGTTAGAACACATATTGTCTAATTGTCCTTACTGATTGATGCACCTTCGCCTTGTGAGTTCCTTAGACGAAGAGAACACTCTATTTTTTGAACAGATGCTTCATTATGGGAGGTGAGTAGCTCAGTTACATCACCATTTCACCTTTTTCCTGTGTCTGGCAGTTGTTGTGGGCTGTTAAACAGCATTAATAGAAGATGAGACCAGCCTCTTGCTCTAAGTGCATGAAAACTTCTTTTATTGGTCTCACCATCTTCATGGTTCGTTAAATGCAATGTAGAGTCATTTTACTGCAGCTACTGGACTCCAGAAAGACCTGACAGTTAAATGAAAGTTGTCAGTCTTCCTTCTGTTCTAGCTAGATTGGATAATAAAAGAGAAGAACCTGGAAGTGAGGAACAGAACTGAGATCAATTTGTCAAACAAATAAAAGAAATGTAATGAGTTGCTGAAAAAATGCAGCAAAAAGGCTTGGTATTTAAGTGCCTAGACAAACAGAGGCCAGTAGTTATAAATCTATAATGAATGGATTCAAGAATTACAACTATGCTTTGCATAATAGATAAGTGTAAATCTTGCATTCTGAAACTGACAAAGAAGAATTTTCGTAAGTTGCAATGGAAAAATACCATTTGAGTATGGAAACTGCAAAGAAATTTTACCAAGTATAGTTCATTTCACATCAGAAATATAAGGAAGTCAAGATTGTTGATATCTAACTATTCTTATTCACAAGGAAAGAAGAAATGGCCTCCTACTTAATTCGACTGCATGCTTTTTAAATTTCCTGTGATTAATTTTCATTGTGCCTACACATAAAAAAAAACGAGACTTAAATTAGAAAGCATTTTACGGCTCAGCATCATCTAGTGTTTCTGAATAAAATATCAAAACTTGTTTTAAAATATCAGTTGGAAAAATTTGTAAAGGGTATTTAATGAAAAATTATTTAAAAAGCAATGTCAAATATGTTGGAAATTGTTAAGGAATAACTGAGGTGCCACAAAAACAGTTCAATTTAAAATATTTTGCTTTCATTGTTCACATTTCATACCAAAAACACTTGGAGAACTTGCTCTTTTCCTGAAAAGACATACCAAGAATAATTTAGGGAAATTGTTCAATATTATTTGGATTTTAAAAGTAACCATATTTTTATAAAAGTTGTTGATGCCCAAAGTTCTCACTGATGAATTAGAATAGTGCTGTTCAGCAGAATATTCTTCAGTGGAGGACACTCTTCATCGGCACTGTTTGATGTGACAGTTACCAATTACATACAATTCCCTTGGTCATAGAATACCTGAAGTTGGCTAGAGTGGTGAAGGAAGTGAATTTTTAATGTTAGTAATTGTAATTAGTTTAAATAAAAGTCTAAAAGACTACATGTGGCTAGTGACTACAATATCAGAACAGTATTGAATATTATCTAGCTCATCATTAATTGCTTTGTTGTGATAATGCGTGCAAGTAAAAGAACATAAGAACAATAACCCTAGTATAGTTTTATTCGAGTGCTTCAAAGACTTAACTGATCATTTTTGATTAACTTGCATCATAAATTCTGCATGTAAACAACTTAACAATATTTACTTGGTGTGTTAGTCTGTGTCCACCATAGAAATAGGGCTACTAGGATAGGGTATATAGCCATAGATCATTTAACGATGAGAAATCAGTTGTTAAGATAGTTTCATCATTGTGCAGCATCATAGAGAGTACTCACATAAACCTAAGTAGTATAGGTCAACCACTTGACATGGCTTCTTGATGCAATGAAAAGACAATAAAAATAGATGCATGAGGCTGCTGCCTGCATAACACATGCACTGTTTCTTCACAGCATACTTCTTTTCTTAAGTAGACCGGATATAATCTGGAGTAATAACAAAAAGTATAATAAGTACATAAATATGAAGAGAATTATTAAAAGGTATTGGCTCACATATTACACAGAAGTCTCAGGATTTGTGTTTGGCAAGCTGGAGATTCAGGGAAGTTGATGTCTGAGTTTTCCTTCAAGTCTGAAGGTCTGAGAACCAGGAGAGCTGATGATGTAAGTCCCAGTCTCAATCTGCATACTTAGATAGGAAAGACCAATGTACCAATTTGAAAATCATGGGACAAGGA
Organism: Marmota monax; assembly: GCF_021218885.2. NCBI lineage: Eukaryota > Metazoa > Chordata > Mammalia > Rodentia > Sciuridae > Marmota > Marmota monax. The sequence goes on from NW_026692907.1 coordinate 20,214,592, forward strand.
CAGGAATTGCCTTATGCAGCTTTTTTTTTTTTGTCCTGTTCAGGCCTTCAAGGGATTATATGAGGCATGATCCCCTTAGAGAGGGCAATCTCATTTACTCAGTCTAATAATTCAGATGCCAATCTCATCTAGAAGCACCCTCACAGATATACCCAGATTATGTTTAAGTTGATGTCTAAGCATCCCAGTCTAGTTGATAAATAAAACTAACCATCATATCTGGCATTACAAAAGACCTCTTTTCTTTCATCCACCTTTCTCTCTCTCTGACACATTAAACATTAACATTCAATTTGAAGAGACCCCTCTTTAGCCAATTTATTGAAGGATGACTCCACTAAATAGTCCTAAATAGCTGGAGAGATTCCCAATAGAAAAAGGAATAACCTAGGATACTGTGAGTTCCTAGGCTATATTCTCATTTGTCACTGATTTCCAGTTTGTAACACAGAGCCTAGGACTGTTTCCATCACATCATTAGTATTGGGAAAATTTAGCTTAACGAATGAAACCTGATATTGTTTAATAATGCTTCCTATTGAGTAATGATCTCTTGCCAGTGTTTTGGTCTTTTATCTCTCACTTTTCTCATAAGCTTCCTTTCTGATGGGTATTCAGTGTTCAAATATATTTTGGAGCAGTGGTTTTCAGTATTTAATTTGCATGTGAATTACGTCTATTAAAATGTAGATTCATATTTGATAATTCTGGGCTGGAGGCTGGTGCTCCCCAGTCATAGTGAGCTCCAAGGAAAGAATGCTCTTAAGAGAACCACGCATCAAATAGCAAAGATTTAGGAAATAGCTTGAAGGAAGAGAAGACACAGACTGTTGTTCATGAGGTAGAGTCATAGATTTAGCTTGTGCGGCGTACAGTAGCCTTGAAACCCTTTACAAAGTAAACTTTATTCACTACTTCTTTCAATAAACATTGCTTGAATGTCTAGCATGTTGCAAGTATTGTACTAAGAACCAGAGGGAAAAGACAAATAAAACCATGATTCCTGGCCTCATATTGAATACAGAGTAGTAGAGAGGGGTGGAGAAAATTGAAACAGAATGGCAATTCTTTGTAGGATTACACATCAGAACAGGATATTACAGAAGTTAAATTTGGGACTATTATTTCAAACTTAGTAAATTCCAAGAAGGTCTTGTTATCTGACTTTAGTATTGAAGGAAAAGCAGCATTTCATGTTAATCATGCATTCTAGATAAAGGTGGTTCATTGGAAAAATACATGGTAATAACAAGAGCAAGACACCGATAGGAATATTCCATGGATGGAAATTCTATCTCATGCCTTCTATTTTTATTTGTAAAGTGAAGCATTTAATCAAATACTAAAAGGTAAAAAGTGAAGTTATGATTTAGGCAGTTAAGAAGAATGCAGGAAATTTGAAGATTAAGGACTAATAATGGAAAGTGTCCATGTCAAAGATCCAGTTGAAGTTGCCATCAGGACATTATTCAAATACTAGGAAACATAGGGTTTTCTTTTCTTTTCTTTTTTTGTGTGTATGTTTTCCTGTAGTTTGGGTTTCAGAGAAAAAAATATGGTTAGTTGTATTAGACTATTGTAATATTTGACCAGATGGATATAATAGAAGGATCAAAAAATAAAAAGTTCACATGTTGGTGTTGTAAAGGGTCAAAGAAGAAAGCTGGCAAATAAGCAAAATTAAGGAAATTAATGAATCATAAGATAATAGATATCTGTGCATATTTGATGAGATATAATAGTGTATGTATAATATAATAATATGTGATAACATAATATTATATGATAACAGGAGATATATATATATATATATGTATATATGTATTATGTAATATATACATATCAGGTTGTGGTCAAAGATAAAAAAGTTAGAAGTTGAAATTTAAGTAGTTGAGTAGCTTAGAGCTGCTGACAAGGATAATATGACTGGGATTAGATCCTGCCTTATATCTTATTCTGGTACCAATACTGTTAATGACACACTGTACTCTTATAAATAGAGGTCTAATTGCTAAATGTTGTAGGGCATGGGGGATTAAGTTTTGAACATGGTTTTTTAAATTACTTTTGTCCATTGCTATTAAGTATCCTCCATAATATTTTCCCTTGAAATAAGCTATATCTATGTAAATGAAAAAAAGATTTAATGATCTGCAACTTTGCCACTAAAAGAAATGTCGTAGTATGCATATTTTCATAGGAAAAGCTATTAATATTCACTGTTCAGAAAAACATAATGTGACAAATGCTGATAAAATAAAATATAAATTCTTTGGCCAGACATTAAAAGCAATTCTCAGCCTGACTACAACCTGGTTGTATCTACTCAACTCCTTGTGATTCCCTATAGAAACTTAATTTCACCTTGAAGAAATGATTGCTAGCATTAATCAAAGGGTTTCTCTCATTTTTCTTCTCCTATTTAATATACTGTGATAACTAATAATATTTACTCTTTTTTAAAGTTTTATTTATTTATTTTTATTTATATATGACAGCGGAGTGTATTATAATTCTCATTACACATATAGAGCACAATTTTTCATATCTCTGGTTGTATACATAATATATTAACACCAATCTGTGACTTTAGAACATGTACTTTGGATAATAGTGATCATCACATTCCACCATCATTAATAACCCCATGCCCCTTCCCTTCCCCTCCAACCCCTCTGACCTATCTAGATTTCCTCTTTTCCTCCCATGCTCCCACTTCCTATACCACTATGAATCATCCTCCTTATATTAAAGAAAACATTCAGCATTTGTTTTTTCGGGATTGGCTAACTTCACTTAGCATTATCTTCTCTAACTCCATACATTTACCTGTAAATACCATGCATGAGTTTATTCTCTTTTATTTCTGAGTAATATTCCATTGTGTTTATATGCCACATTTTTTAATCCATTCATCTATTGAAGGGCATCTAGATTGTTTCCACAATTTAGCTATTGTGAATTGTCCTGCTATAAACATCAATGTGGCTGTGTCCTTGTAGTATGCTGTTTTTAAGTCCTTTGGGTATAGACTGAGGAGAGGGATAGCTAGATCAAATGGTGGTTCCATTCCCAATTTTCCAAGAAATCTCCATACTGCTTTGCATATTGGCTGCACCAACTTTCAGTACCCCCAGCAGTGTACAACTCCTGTGGCACAAGAAGTAGAATCAAGAATCAATAAATGGGATGGACTCAAACTAAAAAGTTTCTTCTCAGCAAAAGAAACAATCTGTGAGGTGAATAGAGAGCCTACATCTTGGGAGCAAATCTTTATCCCTCACATATCAGATAGAGCACTGATCTCTAGGGTATATAAAGAACTCAAAAAGCTAAACACCAAAAATACAAGTAACCCACCAATAAATGACCCAAGGACCTGAAGACACACTTCTCAGAAGATGATGTGCAATCAAACAACAAATGTACGAAAAAAATGTGCATCATCACTAGCAATTAGAGAAATGCAAATCAAAACCACTCTAAAATTTCATCTCACTCCAGTCAGAATGGCAGCTATTATGCATACAAGCAACAATAAGTGTTGACGAGGATGTGGGGGGAAAGGTACACTCATACTTTTTTTTCTTAATTAATAAACTTACACATGGACAAATTCATGTCCATAGAACCAGTAGAGCTAGTATTTCAAACTGGACACTCTTTTTTCCAAAGTCTATAGGCTCTAGTACTATCTGCTGCACATCCTAATTGTTACAACTTATTATTTGAGTACTCCCCAGGATTTCTTACAACCACTGTGGCATTCACATCTACTTGATATTATTTTCTTAGCTCTGTCTTTCTGAACTGCATTCATTTTCCATTTCAACTTGATTTCCGTTATCTATAAGAAAATTTCCTTGAGCATCTCCATAATAGTGGTTTCAGATTACCTTTAGCAAGCTACAGTGTTCATTACAGAGTCATGGAATTAATTTAGCAAATGTGTCATATTTGTGCTTTAGCCCTGCTCACTACCTTCCTAGGGGGAGCTTATATAAACAGCACAGTTTTGCATTTATACTCTGAAAGTCTTGGATTCCTTGGCACAGTGATCTCAGTATTCTCCAACGAGGAATTAGAGTAGAAATCCAGAACAAAATTTGTCATTGTAAAGATAGTAAAAATAAATATACAATGTAAGTTCAAATAGCAAGTTAACAATACAGTTAGGCCCTTTAATTTTTGTCTTTGATGAACGCATTTCCAGAACCTCACTTCTGGACTAAGTGCATTTTATAAACAGTAAGGTAGAATATTTGGAATCATACATGATCCTAAAATAATCCAAGATAAAATTTGATTTCTATAACTAAGTTGGTCTAGAATTCTCTCATTTTCTCTTTCCAATTCTATTATTATTTTTTTTCAATGCTTTGCCATCCCAATTCAATAGGTATGGCACTATTTCTTTTTTGAACTTTTTTTTTTACTTGTACCTAGATTATAAATTCATTGAAGGCAGGAAAGAATCTAAAGTTCATTCTTTGTAAAGCAAAAACTCAGAGACATAACATGAAAGTATTTAATGTGACTTTGGCTCACAGAAATTCCCAAACAAAATGAAGACCTCCCCAAATGTGCAGTTTTAGCTATTCTTCATTATATATTGACAAATGATAGCTGTAAATTAGTTCCTTTTTTCTGCATGGGATAACTTCCAACACACCAATGAATGCCTGAAGCCATGGATAGTACTGAAACACATAATTTAATTACTTCTCCATCTTAACTAAGCACATACCACACACTGTGATTGTAACTTTTGCTCTTTGAGGTTTGTGAGCACAACTAGCACAGATTATTTTTTTTTCTTTTCCCAATTTCATGGATAGATTTATTCTTACCATGGATCTTAGCAACCTCAGCATAAGATTGTTTTTCCTTTCCTTATTAAGTTGAAATCATTCAACTTTTCACTTAAAGGAAGCACCAGACAGCTTCTCCTTGGCATATCCTAATTGCTAGCTAGCATCACTACTCTTGTGCTTTGGGACCATTACAAAGTAAAATAAAGGTTACTTGAAAAAGCTGAAAATGTAGCTTAGTGGTACAGCAGTTTTCTGAAATGCAGGAGGCCCTGGCTCTGATACCCAGCATCACTCACACACACTCACACAAAGAAGTCACTTGAACACAAGTTCTGTGATAACACAAGAGTCAGTGTGATGATGGAGACAGCTATTAAGCAACTAAGTGCAGCCATGCTGAAGAAGGGAATTGTTCATGTTCTGAGCAGGATGGATTGGGCTATCTCAAACTTTCATTACCACTTTACAAATGGCATGCCATTTAAAACACAAATTATTTATTTCTGGAATTTGCCATTTTTTTTTCTTTCTTTCTTTAGGCTGCTACTAAGTGAAAGCATGGAGTGGAAAACAGAATAAACTACTGTACATATTTATGGGACACAAATTGATGTTATGGGTTTGAATACAAAGTAGAATGACCAAATCAATGGTTATGTTCTAATTAGATTGAATGCCATTCCTATTTCCAGTCTTCAAGTGTTTGTACATTCCCGCTTTGCTTTCTAGAAATAAATTCCTTTCCCTCTAGAAAAACCCATTTCGTAGCCATAATGTATTTACAGCTGAACTATGAGTGATAACCCCTTGTTGACTGAAAATAATATTTATGTCATAGGACAATTATCCTCACATCATTTAAGACTTTCTGCAGTATTACTTTACCTGTATTTGTCATTTTGATGAGGCTACATTCAGATGTTGGCAGCTTAGGAGAAGCATCTTTTATACACGAATGGTTTTGAATGGTCTCTCTCTCTCTCTCTCTCTCTCTCTCTCTCTCTCTCTCTCTCGTGTTGTTTTCAATATATAAAATATATAAACAGGAGACATGAACAGTTTTTTATGATGATTATGCATTTGTTAAGAAGCAAAAGATTGGAACATACTTTAGTTTTGATTGAGATAATATGATTTTTACCTAACAAATACAAGTAAATGATACATTCAGATATTGAGAACCAGAAGATCTTTTCCAGGTGTAAAAATTGCCATCTTTTATAATTTACCATAATATTTTTTTTTCAACAGCAGAGGTCTAAAGTTTGAGAAGCTGGGTTCACAGTACACCACTGCTGTACATTTCCTGAACAATAAACAGCTCATTTTGTATGACACTTTACTTTTAAGGGATTGTTCTCAAATGCCATCTTTAGCTTGATTCTAAATATAATACATCATGAGAGAGAAGTCCAGGTTTGTTCAGGAAATGTACAGCAGTGGTGTACTGTGAACCCAGCTTCTCAAACTTTAGACCTCTGCTGTTGCTACTGCTTTATGTCACTTTCCTGTATATAAGTACAGTTGTCCAGAGTCCCAGGTATTCTTTCCTTTTATAGTTTGTATACAAAATTTGCCTTCTAAAAAAAGATTCTGATGCTAAAATCTTACTTTTGTCAATTTTGCATCAGCCACTAATTGAAACTTACCAATTTGAGGGGTTATGCCCTTTATTATTCCCTTTGTAGAAGTCACTGCTGACTATACAAAGAAAGGCTCTGAAAATATATGTGTAGGAATTTTTTTGCACTTGAGGGTTATTGAACACTCTCCCTGTGAATTATAGGTAACCCCAGCTAGAATCCAAATGAATTAATGATATAAAAATATATTTTTTGCATTGATTTTAATGTAAAATGGGTTGTCTTGAATTTTAAATTCATTCAGATGGTTTGGTATAGACAACCCTGCGTTTTGTAAAAATCAGTTTCTCAGAACACTTTCTATGAAAGACATGAGTAGGTTTCCTGTGTGAAGAAAAGGAGTTTTAATGCCTTACACAAAAGAAAAAGGAGTGGTTGATGCCTTACACAAACTCATACAGACTTATTTACTCCAGGATATAGGGGCCTTCAAGATACAATGGGCTTCCTTCAGTTATTTAAACATAAAATGTATTTTTCACAATGCTTGTATCTCACAATAACTCACTTAACTTAGGTATTTGTATAGTAGAATTTCTTTTTCCCTGGAGGTGACTCATATAGTTCAATTCTATCAAGCTAACCCTGAAATGACGATGCTTCTTTTGCATTCAATTTTCCAGACTTAATCTTTTCTTTTTTAAACTTAAAAAAAATGATTAATTTGAAAGGTAGCCTGCAGGAACAGCCAAAAGACATCAATTTTGGTATTAAATGGTTCTCGTAATTCATGTTTTATTTCATGTTCCTATACCAACTAAATTTTAAAAACCCATACCATCTAGATCAACCTATCTTTTCCCCATGCTCTTAGCATGGCTTTCATCTGGGAAAAGGTCTATGGTGTATTTGGACAGGGACATTGGAAATGGGAATTATGTGTCACAGGTGAAAAAATATGTCGAGAGTATTTACATTTGTATTTTAGGGTTCTAGGGTTGTAGCATTAAAATACACTAAACCTAATGCAGCATAATTGTATTCTGTCACTGTTCAGGATGCCAGAAGTTAAAAATCAAGGTGTCCTCCAGGCTGAGTTCCTCTGATGGTTTGAGGGAAGTGAATCACTCCTGGCGTCTTTTAGCTTTTGGTGGCACTACCCCTCCTTGGCCTTTGGAAGCATAACTCCTATTTCCCCCACCTCTTTTGTCATGGCTATCTTTGTTTCTTGTTCTATATCTATTCCTTGTAAGAACGCCAATCATTTCGTATAGGGCCCATCATAAATCCAGAATAATTTTATTTCCAGGTTTTTAACTGATTAGATCTGCAAAGATTCTATTTCAAAATAAGATCACATTTTATTTTGCAGGTGGACTTGATTTGGGGGAGATGTAATTCAACCAACTACAAGTGGTATTATTGTAACAGCTTTATATATAATCTGATACATGTATTTTACATAAAATCTGGAAGAAATTATAAGCTTTGATTTTACTAGATTAAAAGTCTTTTATTTCATATGTTTTCAATTGCTTTTTGATTTTATAAACACACATATAGGATATTTATTACAATCCTAGAAAATTAAACAAACAAATAAAAATAGCACACTGGGGTTAGTGTGGATCAGTTGCAGGTAGTGACAAACAAATCATGACTTCTTTAAATATAAAAGCTGAGGAGGATAAGGTTTTGACAGCTTATCAGGAATGAGAAGAAGATCTTGAACAGGAAAGACAGGCTCAACTTCTTCTTTAGCTCTGTCACTATGATATGGGGCCACAATTAGCTGCCAGGGAACAAGGACAAGGATAGAAGCCAGTCTGGAGCCTCTCATGGCAGGAATTCAGCAAATATATTGGTAACAGTTCAGAGTAGTTTCTCAATGCTCCATGTCCTGTCCTGCCCCTTCAGCAACTTTGTAAAAGTCATAAGTTGAGGCTATCTTTATTAGGCTTTCAGATGACTCATATTAAAGGAGGTTGGCCTTTTTATTAGGTAATAAAATTAAATTACAGTGTAATTTTGGTTGCCTAAATGAGGAACCTAGAGTCTTGAATTTAGGTTAAAATAAATCAGTTGCATAAGCATAATTTATGGAAACTTTGCTACACATCAGTTGATGTTTTAAAGAAAGAAAACAACCCATACATATGTGCACACACACAAATGGAATTTATTGGCTCACAACATTAGTAGGAGCCAACATTATGACACAACTGCCAAAATAATATTTAATTCCAAGGCTCCCTTTACAGAGTATAAGGAACTTTCCTAAGAAAGCAAAGAATTTCAGGGAATCAACGAACTGAAAGAGTTTTATTTTTCAATTGGCAAGAGACAGGGACATTTTCTAATATCTTCCGTCCTCATTCTGAACAAACTCAACAATGATAGGGATTGTTGGATGAAAAATACATAAGCCACATTTGTGTTATTTTGAATTTATAGATGGTTTTTATTGTGCTAAATACACAACAGAAGGTATACATATAAATTTAATAAACTATAGTAATTGCAGTGTTTCTTTTTTTTGAGAATTTGGAAAATGTAATGCATCTAGAAAGATAAATTATTGGTTTCTGTGGGCAAACAAACATTTGACATTTCTGACAAATATTTTTTGGATTATACACAAATCCTGGATTCCACTAGTTCAACAAATAAAATGAAATCTCCCTCTGATGTTATTTCTAGTTCTTCTTCTTAGATAAGACATCAGATAGTTTGTCAAAAATTATATCACAAGAGGCTAAAGCAGCTGTTATTTATGCCAGACTAATCTGTGCAGCCAGTGTCAGTATAAGAAGTTCAAGTCCAAGGGACTTAGGAGGCCTCCCAGCAGCCTGCCTGTCATTGTTAAGGAAAGGAGATTTGGAAAGCATCTGCTAAAGGCATAGGAAGGGCTGCTTCCTGGGCTTTGTTGGGTTTTAATAGTGATTGTGAATTTGGAGCAGTCAATGTGGGTCACTCAACAAACAAACATAACCTCAGAGAGGAGGTGCAGGTCATCTGGTTTCCAATTTACTATAGGCAAAATAGTAAGAAGTAGATTGTGGTACATCATTAAGAACCATAAGCATTTCTAGGAAATTCTTTCCCTCTAGGAAAACCCAATACACAAAAGGTAGAATATATAAAATAAATAGATGATAGCACCCTATGTATCTTTACCAGAGTATTCACAGATGTTTTTTCCCAAGTAATTAAATATCATAATAATTAAATCATATTATTCAAGTTGAAGAATTAATACATTTTTTTTTCACAAACAGGAAGATTCACCAGTTTCACAAATATTTATTGAGTGGCTGCTATATGCAAGTAACTATGTCTGGCCTTTGGGACAAACAGAATTGATGACACAAGTTTGCCACATAAAGGCAACATGAGAGTGTCAGCAAATGTTTGGTTACTGAAATACAAAACATAATTAAACATAATTGCACAAGGGAGACAAACAGCAGCAGTTACATTTTACCACTAGGTAGGATGTGATAAATCTATAGTAGGAATTCAAAGTTAGGATTTGTGTAAAAAATATGAGTTTAATATTTTATCTGGAGGAATCATTGACAACTTCATAGAAAAAAATATTACATCATTTCTATTGATAAATGTGATACTGTTAGAAACTGATAATAATGGGAAAAGGAGGCCAAAAGAAAATGAAGAAGTCATAAAGAGGGGAATGACTTCATGGTTAATAATGTCTCTCCTAATGAAGTCTTTGTTTTTAGGCAAATGAGAAGCAAGTAAAAAATATTTAATTTCAGATGAACTTAAACTTCATGAAGAAAAGTAAAATAAGCCAGACAGAGAAAAACTTAGTGAAAACAAGCAGTGTGATAATATTTAACTCATGGAAATGTTTTTTAGGAGAAAGTGATATTTGGGCACAGATTTGAATAAAGTGAGTGAGCGAGTCATAGGAGCTCTTGGTAGAGGACATTCCTGGTGCATAAAAGGAAAGATGCAAAGACCATTACTAGAAAATAAGTTGAAATGCCATCAGAAATCCAATGTCCCTGAAAACAGTGAGATGAACACAGAGAAATAGGAACTCTTTCATAGGGAAGTGTCTCTGTCACAGAGGGAAGACAAGAAAAGTGGTATTGAGAAGAAACCAAGAGCTTAGTTTTGTATGTATTTACTTTTAGAGGTGGCTAGGTCTCTAAAATGTGGATAAATGTTGGATAAGAAGTTATAAGATTCCAGTGCCCAATGAGAGGTCAGAGTTGGGTATATGCAGTTGGTGTATATCATACAGGCTGAAGTTATGAGCTCAAGAGCCAAATAGCCAGAATGTGAATCCCTGGCATGCTGTGTTAACATTGTAAATTTGATCAAGACACTGGATTTTTCTGGCACTCAGTTTGATCATTTACAAAATAAAACTTTTTTTTCTGACAATTAATCATTAGAGTTAATTAACAGTATCTGTTGTGTAGTTGTTTTAACCTTTATTAGTTTGGTTGCTATTATTATAAATGAGCCGTGAGTAAAACTCTGAAATTAAATGAGAACACCCCAAATCCTGGAAATCTCTGATACTGAGAGGCTGTGCAAAGATAAAATAGGTGATAAAGATGAATAAGGAGCCTTTAGTGAAGTAGGAGAAAAATCAGGAATGTGAGTTGTCTGACAACATGAATAAAATGTTTCTAGAAGGTAGGACTTATCATTGAAAGTTTGCTGAGAGTGTGAGTAAAATGAAGACAGAGACTTGTCCAAGGGAATGGTTCAGTAGGGTACACTCACTGTCATCTTGTAAATATGAGTTAAGTGGCATATGGGGAGTATGGCTGCAGTATGGTGGTGGAAGGTGAGAATGGGAGGCGAGACATTCAGGACAGAATGTGGAGGTAACTATGGAATTCTGTTCCAAAAGGAAGCAAGGAGTGGAAGGGAGCTATAGAGTAACATGGTACCAAAGTATTTGTTTCATTCCATTTAAACTGTAAGTGTCTCTGTGGGAAGAGACAGACGATGAAATAAATAGCGCAAACAGCTTTCTGACTTGGCCATAGCTAATGGGATCCAAAGCAGAAGTAGAGGATCAATGTTAAATAGAAAAAATGGCACAGCAAACTTGTAAACATGCAGAATATATATAGGTTTTGGAAAATTGGTTAGTGGAAGATGATCTTTGTAAAATGGTTGTATTTTTTTTATGAAAATAAGAAACAAGACCAACTACTGAGCTCTGACTAGAAAATCATATTAGAATTATAGTTTTTCAAGTAAAACTGAGGTTCACTGTGGCCCTATATCTCTCCAGTATATTGCTAAAATATTATAAAATGTCTAGGTTGGGAAAACAGAAGAATTGACAGGTGTATGAAGATATGGTATTAAGACAAATAGGCCCCATACTTTAGTGAGAGTGTAGATTGAAAATAGTGAGTAGAAATTAGAGGGATAATAGGGAATCATTGCCAGTCACATCCTTGATATGGATGCAATTATGCATAGACAGAATGTAAAAGTCTATTAGAAGAGGAGTAGATAAAGTATCTTCTGCCATTCCTCTATTTAGAAATGTTTTGAGAAAACCAAACAGAAGAAAGCCAAAGAGTCGTCAGAACTAGAACACAGAACAGGTGAAGACAGTAAGCAATATGTCAAGAAGAAATTTCCAATGAGATATGTGATATGTCTAGTTTGGGAGATGGCTAGAATGGTAAGAATATGTAAGAGGACACTTGATTACTAATGTCTTAAGATAAACCAGTATCTCATAGGAAAAATCTTAAAATTTATCAAAAACACTTGGTGAAAATACTAGTCCAGGAGTTTTTGTGGGCACATAAAGAAGTAATGAATGCCAAGAGTCATAAATTAATGTGGCTAATGGTTCTAAGATCTCAGTGAATGGTAACAAAATGTGCATAGTAAAAGAAAAATAAGTGAATGGAAACAAAAACATAAAATGTTTGGGGTTACCGTATAGGTATCACATTCAAATTTGTTCTGTAGTTAGATAGCTGGGAATAAAATAAATCAGGTAGTTTTGGATGCAAAAACTACCTGGTTTATTTTATGTCTTCTATCCTCTGTACTACAGGTTCATTTACCCTGAAGGAGTTTCTCCATTTTTCTTTTGCATAGCTGGAATGCTCCGCCAATCAGGACAGTTGTGATGTGGGCTGTGTATGGTTAAAGTTAAAGGATGAGAAAAATGAATGATCCACCTCTCAGGAAAGGAGCTCATTGAGACAGGATCATTGTTATTCAGACTTAAAAAGAAAAGGACACATTAATGTTGGGTTAAATCTACTTAGGTACTTCAGGAAAACATAAAATCATAAAAACATTAAAAATGCCAGTAAATTGATAAGAAGTGCTGATTTCAGCTAGTTCAACCTTATAAATTATTTCCTGAAAAACTTCTATGATAAAAGCCACATCTTAAAATTAAATTATATGTAGTTAGATGAAGCAAAATGGGAGATATCATTTGTCAGATTGATATTAGTAAGTGCCTATAAGAAAGCATGATGATGTAAAAAATTTATCCCAAAGAAAATTGTTAATGTATTGTCATAAGGTGATTTGAGCTCTTCTCCTCTGTGAAGCCCTCAGACAGATGGCTATGTGTGGACTTTGACTTTTATGTCCTCCACTAACTCTCCTATAGGATGGATATGTAGGATACAAAATATATTCTATAAAAAAAAATTCAGACTGTATAAAATGACTTCCTGGAGTTGTGCCTGCAAAATTTTTAATAGACTTTATTTTTTAGAATAGTTTTAAGTTCACACGAAAATGCCATGAATTTTTGGGAGCAGATTTGCAATTTATAAACAGTCAGTAATATGTAATCATAGCTGGGTTATTTTTGTGTTTGTGTGGGAAAGCAATAAACAGATATGTAAAACTCACTCATGCCATTTGCAAAGTCAGGAATAAAATATTTTTATAAAATGATTTCAAGGGAAGGAATAAGGTTTTGTGATTAAAGTATAATACTTTAAATAACTTTCAATCTGTTATGAGATTCTTAAATTATCATTTTCTTAAGACTCCCTCAAGTTTAAAGAAAAACTTAGCCAGGTGTGATTTCCCTTTCAGTCTTTTGGTCTTCCCAGCAAGTGTGGGGGTTACAGGGAGGCTCTAGGGCAAAAAAGAATGAAGTTGGTCCTTCTCCAAATTCAGAGAATAGTATTGCTTAAGGGAAGAAAAAAATAAAAGTAAAGAACTAGAATTATAAAAATATCTATTCACCTGTATATTATTCTTCAAACCACAAAAAAATTGCTAGGCCATCAAACTGTCTTCAACTCCCTTTCCCCAGTAAATCTTCCTTTTATTAATATTGCTGCGGTTCTACTAGTTACGAAAAGCATGGAACACTGCATAGTGCTTACCATATTCAGAATGTAAATGGATATAATATTTAATTTCTATTGTTTATGTTGTTTATGTTTAAATATTTATCTCTCCTATGATGCTCTAGAATCTTCTCTTTTCATGACATTACATTCTCCTCTTACCCTTCCTCTCTAACTACTTGCCTTCAATTTTTTCCCCTTCTTTTGTATGTACTTTCTCATTGGCCCACCACTACATCCCAATAGTTATTTATATCCTAAATAAATGTATTTCAATCTAGAGACTAGATCAGAGTTACTGTCATTTAAACCTTTTGACAGTGTCCCATGTTATCCCTTGGGACCTTTTAAAAATAAATCCTTCATCTTTATTGTGCCACTACACTGTCTGTCTCCTCTGTTCTTCAGTTCTAACCCAGAGTCAAACTTGGCTCTTCACCTTCTTTTATTTCTTTCTTGTCTATGCAATCCAGTCCACCCCAAATCCTCCAAATTTTATAGCAGCAGACTTTTCTGCCTGTTTGTTTGCTCACTCAAGTATGATCATTCTATTATTTCCAATACCTTCCAAAATGAGAGGTATTAACATGCAGATGGGGCAGAGTCCAGGCAAGTGATGGACTCCTGTTCATTAATAGGCACATGGTCCCTGTACATGGTCAGGAATGATTTATTTATCTTCATTTGTGACAATATGATATTCCCTCCTTTGTGTACCTTTACCATTCAGACAGATAGAAGGAGGAACACAACGACTAAATTTGGTTTAGATTAAAAGGAATTTGGGACACATGTAATGGAAACTAAACTCAATTTTCCCTGCTCTGTTTTGTTTATCTCCCTGTCTTTCCTTTTTAGGAAATGACACTACCAATCATGGAGTTGCTCATGTGTATCTCAGCTCTGTTTCTACTCCCCCAAGTCCAATTCATCACATGCTATAGAATATTGTTCCTTAATATATGTTAAATCAACTAAGTTATTCCTGCTCTTTTTATACTGTTTTCAAATGATTATTTTTTTCTAATTTGTGTTGATAGTCTTTCAATAATCTAAACTTCAAGGAAGATGTTTCTAATTGATGGGGATTTCTTCTACTACTTCAGGGACTCTGAAATTTTCTCCTACCTTGAAAATTTTCCATCCTCTGTGAAGTTATCTTCTGCAGTTGCATGAGGAGAAAAAGACATAGAGTTGCACCTTGTACTTAATAGATTCGACATAGAAAAAGCTACCATGATTTCAGCTGAGTCAGTGGGAGAAAATTCAGTCATATGATCCACCACTATAAGCATGTCTGAGAATCATACAGTAATTTTGTGACCTATGAGTGAAGGTATTAAGAAAAGTGAAAAATAAAAATTGTTTGAAAAAGCTGAAAATCACTAAAGCAAGAAGTTAAAATGAAAACTCTAAATGAGAAAAATAGAACTTTATAACATAATATTTTATAGAGTACAAATTCACTCATGATGACTGATATAATTTTAAAGTCAATAAAAGAAGAAAATAAAACATGAAAATATGAGACAAATATAAATCATGAACTATAATAAATTAAGTATAAATATAACTTAGTTATATTAAGTATAAATGCACAAAATTATTTAATTAAAAGTCAAAGAATATAATACTGGATTTAAATAAACATACACACTAATCAAAGTATAAGCAATTTAAAATAGACTTGAATCCTTTGAATCTTCTCTCACATGCGCTGTACTCTGCTGAAAATGATGTCCCTTTCCATGATCATTATCTACTCATCTTTAGGCATCAATTAAAATGTCACTTTATCACAACAATTTCCCCCATTTCCCTTTCTAAGACAGATGAACTACCATTATATTGTCTCTTTTATCTCAAACCTGTTATTTCTTCCCTCATAGCATATTTCACAACTCATAACTCTATATTCATTTTCTTATTTTTTGCTATAACTTTCATTACAACTTGCTCTTCATAAATGGAGAAGGCACAATGTATTATTCACTACTATGTTCCCAATACTTAGAATGTTTCCTGAAAACTAGAAAACATTCCATAAATATATACTAAGTAAATATACATGAGGCTAAATAATATTATAACCCATGTTTATGATTGCTTTGTCAACAATTTTTATTATTATCATACAGTATTTTTTTTCCTATTTTGACATTGCATCTTTGATCAACATGTCTTAGTAATGTAGGATTTGATAATCTCTGTGCCCTTTGTGTAATACCATCAAATTCTTCAAAGAAATCACACCTAGATTTATTACTAGTGTTAACCAATTTCTTTTTATTTGTTTACTTTTTCAGAGTATTTCAAATCATATGACTTATAATTATGCCCAAATTCACTGTCTAGAATGATAACTAGATACTTTTTTTTAGTCTAATTTGGCTTTTAATCCATTGCAACAAGCTTCCTCCCTCTGTGGACATTTCCATTACTTTGCAATAATAAATTCAGTCCTGAACTATGGTTTTTAATGCCATGCATTGGCCAGCCCCTGCTCAGCTGTCTCAACTTACCTATTAGTACTCATACCCATAACATTCCCACAACGCTGAACTGTTTTAAATTCTTAAAAGTGCAAAATTCTGGAATTACAATAATTTTGCAAATATTGTCCCTCGTTCATACTTTTCTACCAAACTTTCACTCCTTTTACAGATGTCACCATAAAGATCTTTTACTTCAGAAAACCTTCTGTGACTCCCCAAGACCTGTTTAAAAGATTATATATATATATATATATATATACTTGATCTTATCATAGTATTGCTACTGCAAGTTTTACCTCTCTGTACCTACTAATCACTGTAGAAATTGGGTTTTATTGATGTATTCTTAGAGTTTAGCTGAGACCTTGACTCACATGCTATGATTTGCATATGAAGTGTCCCCTAAGATCATGTTTTAGGCAATGAAGGAATGGTCAGAGGTGAAATGATTATATTATTATAGCTGTAACCTCATCATACATTAATCCATTTGAAGCATTAAAAATTTGAATGGTGTTAACTGTAGCCTGGTGGGGTATGGCTGGAAAATATGGGTCAGTGGGAGCATGCCCTTGGGGATTATGTTTTGTCCCTGGCTCCTGTTGCACTGTCTCTGCTTCCTGGCTGCTATGAGTTGAGCAGCTTTCCACTGCTATGTTCTTCTACTAAGATGTGCTGTCTCACCTCAGGCCTAGAACAATGGCATTGCCTGACCATGAACCTCTAATCTTTTCCTTATCTAAGTTGTTCTTGTCAGGTATTTTGGTTACAGCAATGGAGAACTGACTAGCATATAGAGACCTTTATCCAGAGGAAGAAAGAAAGAAAGAAAAAAATGAAGGAAGAAAGGAAGGAAGGGAGGGAGGGAGAAAGGAAAGAAGGAAGGAAGGAAGGAAGGAAGGAAGGAAGGAAGGAAGGAAGGAAGGAAGGAAGGAAACAAGGGAGGGAGCAAGGGGAAGGGAGAGGAGGGGAGGAAAACAAGAGAAGAGAGAGGAGAGGAGAGAGTGGGTAGGGAGGAAACATGAAGGGAGTACAAAGGATGCAGAAAGGGAGATAAGTAGAAAGGAGGAAAAAAGAAATAAAAAAGGAAGGAAGGGAAAAACAGGCATTAGGACAGTGTTTGACAAACTTTCTGTGAAGTCAGATAGTAAGTATTTTAGGCTTTTGGGGACACACCATCTCTGTCCAAACTACTCAACTCTACCATTGTAGCACTCAAATGTTTAAAAGATTTTTTATATATAATGATCTTATCATAGTACTTTCTATGGGCTGCGTACCATGTTACAATATAATCCAATTTACAAAATATGTAGCAGGATTTGGCATGAGAACCATAGTTCTCTGGCACTACATTATTTACACTGTTTGAATTAATTATAGCCACAACTTTTTGTGACCACTGTGACCACTCCCACCAAAAAAAGTACATTATTTTTTCCAAAGCTGCAAAACTAAAAGTCCCAGGTCTCAGCAATGCCACAGAAAAGAAAAAAGAGGAAGTGAGAGTCAGAATACAATGGAATATGTACTTTTGTTATCCCTTGCTCTAAACTAGAAAGTTTGCAGGTTAAAACAATCTGTTCATATTCTTCCACCTAATATTTAGGCTTAATTACTGACTAAAAGATTTCAAGTTCTTAATGATTGGCATATGAAGATTTTATTGAATTTGTCTAATTTACCTAAATTTTCTCTACTTCAGAGAACTGTTGATCTGAAAAAAAACTTTTGTGATGATCCCCAAATTTAGTGTTTCTCCTATTGTTCTTTCTTTTGGATCTCAATACAAAATACCAGCAAAATTAACAATTTAACTAAGAAAGGAAAGCAGTCCACTAGTAAGTATTTCTTACCCTTTACATTTGTACAAAATAAAGCTCTATTATCTGGTATTTAGGAAAATGAAGAAGCATGACAATAGAACATATTTTATGAATGTTATGGATAAGCACAGAAATATTTGTGAGATCAGATTTCAGAGAAAGGGTGTATTTAAAACTTTTGACATTGGATTAATATATCTATGTCAATTAATAAAATGAATATAGAAGTAGACATCAAAAAATAATGCAGAACAGTATCAAAATAAATTTTCTGCTAAACATATCACTATCAATAGTACTCAATCTAGCTTGGGTTCTATGGGCACAGCATTCTGCTCTTGGTGAAAGTGAAGGGATTGTGTTGGAGTCCACAACTCAGCATCCCACTATAGATAACAGGATCCTGGCAGTGCTGGATTTGAGTCACCAAACTATTTTGAGTTTGAATCTCTGCCCTATTATAATATTGGGTACTTAGAACAATTATTTTAGTCCAAATCTTTCATAATTTGGCAAGGAAGAATGACTACCAGTTATGATGGTCCAAATGCTATTATAATGACAATCTCAGTGTAAGCCACTGATTTAATCATTTTCTAACTAACTTGATTTAAAAAATCTTAATAGTTTATATTTTTATCAGTTTTATTTGGCTAAGTCACTAATGACATAAACTTCTAACAGGTGTAAGCTGAGTCTTTGGAACAAAGCTTTATAAAAGGAAATAATAGCTTGATCAGCAAAAAATGAGAAGCTAGCCTGTGAACATGACATTACCACTTAATGGTGAAGAGAATGAACAACCCCAGGAACACAGAGATAGAGCTGGGGAACTGAGACACTGCATATTCTTTTGTGAGTAATGAAAGGCTAAGAGTAAAGCCTGTGTTCAGGAGAAAGTGAGGTTGGGGAGTACCGATTGCAATGTTATTGAAAAGCTAATGACAGAGTGTGCTGTCTTAGCCAGGCACAGATATATGCACAATACGGACAAAAAGAAATTGGTGTAATAAAATTCTACAGGATACTTCTGAACATGAGAAAACCCTGATCTCTCATTTGGTGGGTAGTGCAGTATAAAATGCAGCTTGCTTTAAAGAGACTTGTTTATAGTATTAACATTTCTATTAATTGTATGGGCTTATTTATATAACTGATTGTGATTCAGTGTGAACACATTGTCTTGAGTACTATTAACTCAAGAAAATTGAACTATATGTTAATGTAATCATATTTTTATCCATATCAAATGTCTTATAAGTACTTTATAGGTGATATCTACTTTAATTTGTGAAGGAGTAGGTACCTTAATTACTTCCATTATATCACTGAACATACTGAGAGATATGAAGTGGAATTGTCTTACTTCAGGTCACACTGCTAGCATTAAGGCCCAGGTATTTAGGTATTTCTGACTAGCAATTCCTAAATCCACTTTTTTTTTTTTTTTGGTATGGGGGATTCAACCCAGGGTACTTAATCACTGAGCTATATCCCCAGACCTTTTTTATATTTTTATTTAGAGACAGAGTCTTGCTGAGTTTCTTAGGGCCTTGCTAAATTACCAAGACTGGCTTTGAACTCGTGATCCTCCCTCTTAGCCTCAGGAGCAGCTGGAATTACAGACAGCACCACTGTGCTGGCAAGCCTCAAATTTTATTTATTTATTTATTTTTATTTATTTTTTTAAAATTTTTTATTGTGGGTTGTTCAAAACATTACAAATTTCTTGACATATCATATTCCACACTTTGATTCAAGTGTGTTATGAACTCCCACCTTCACCCCATACACAGATTGCAGAATCACATCAGTTACACATCCATTGATTTACATATTGCCATACTAGTGTCTGTTGTGCTCCGCTGCCTTTCCCATCCTCCACCATCCCCCCTCCCCACCTCTCCCCTCCCCTCCCCTCCTCTCTCTCTACCCCCTCCACTGTATAACCTTGAGGGTCTCCTTCCATTTCCATGCAATTTCCCTTCTCTCTCCCTTTCCCTCCCACCTCACATCCCTGTTAAATGTTAATCTTCTTCTCCTGTTCTTCGTCCCTACTCTGATCTTAGTTACTCTCCTTATATCAAAGAAGACATTTGGCATTTGTTTTTTAGGGATTGGCTAGCTTCACTTAGCATAATCTGCTCTAATGCCATCCATTTCCCTGCAAATTCTATGATTTTGTCATTTTTTAATGCAGAGTAATACTCCATTGTGTATAAATGCAACATTTTTTTTATCCATTCATCTATTGAAGGGCATCTAGGTTGGTTCCACAGTCTTGCTATTGTGAATTGTGCTGCTATGAACATCGATGTAGCAGTGTCCCTGTAGCATGCTCTTTTTAGGTCTTTAGGGAATAGACCAAGAAGGGGAATAGCTGGGTCAAATGGTGGCTCCATTCCCAGCTTTCCAAGAAATCTCCATACTGCTTTCCAAATTGGCTGCACCAATCTGCAGTCCCACCAGCAATGTACAAGTGTACCCTTTTCCCCACATCCTCGCCAGCACTTGTTGTTGTTTGACTTCATAATGGCTGCCAATCTTACTGGAGTGAGATGGTATCTTAGGGTGGTTTTGATTTGCATTTCTCTGACAGCTAGAGATGGTGAGCATTTTTTCATGTACTTGTTGATTGACTGTATGTCCTCCTCTGAGAAGTGTCTGTTCAGGTCCTTGGCCCATTTGTTGATTGGGTTGTTTGTTCTCTTATTGTCTAATTTTTTGAGTTCTTTGTATACTCTGGATATTAGGGCTCTATCTGAAGTGTGAGGAGTAAAGATTTGTTCCCAGGATGTAGGCTCCCTATTTACCTCTCTTATTGTTTCTTTTGCTGAGAAAAAACTTTTTAGTTTGAGTAAGTCCCATTTGTTGATTCTAGTTATTAACTTTTGTGCTATGGGTGTCCTATTGAGGAATTTGGAGCCCGACCCCACCGAATGTAGATCGTAGCCAACTTTTTCTTCTATCAGACGGCGTGTCTCTGATTTGATATCAAGCTCCTTGATCCATTTTGAATTAACTTTTGTGCATGGCGAGAGAAAGGGATTCAGTTTCATTTTGTTGCATATGGATTTCCAGTTTTCCCAGCACCATTTGTTGAAGATGCTATCCTTCCTCCATTGCATGCTTTTAGCCCCTTTATCAAATATAAGATAGTTGTAGTTTTGTGGATTGGTTTCTGTGTCCTCTATTCTGTACCATTGGTCCACCCGCCTGTTTTGGTACCAGTACCATGCTGTTTTTGTTACTATTGCTCTGTAGTATAGTTTGAAGTCTGGTATCCTATACCGCCTGATTCACACTTCCTGCTTAGCATTGTTTTTGCTATTCTGGGTCTTTTATTTTTCCATATGAATTTCATGATTGCTTTCTCTATTTCTACAAGAAATGCCATTGGGATTTTGATTGGCATTGCATTAAACCTATAGAGAACTTTTGGTAATATCGCCATTTTGATGATGTTAGTTCTGCCTATCCATGAACAGGGTATATGTTTCCATCTTCTAAGATCTTCTTCTATTTCTCTCTTTAGGGTTCTGTAGTTTTCATTGTATAAATCTTTCACCTCTTTTGTTAGGTTGATTCCCAAGTATTTTATTTTTTTTGAAGATATTGTGAATGGAGTGGTTGTCCTCATTTCCATTTCAGAGGATTTGTCGCTGATATACAGGAATGCCTTTGATTTATGCGTGTTGATTTTATATCCTGCCACTTTTCTGAATTCATTTATTAGCTCTAATAGTTTCTTTGTAGAGCCTTTTGGGTCTGCTAGGTGTAGAATCATATCATCTGCAAATAGTGATAATTTAAGTTCTTCTTTTCCTATTTTGATGCCTTTAATTTCTTTCGTCTGTCTAATTGCTCTGGCCAGTGTTTCGAGAACTATGTTGAACAGAAGTGGAGAGAGAGGGCATCCCTGTCTTGTTCCCGATTTTAGAGGGAATGCCTTTAGTTTTTCTCCATTCAGAATGATGCTAGCCTGAGGCTTAGCATAGATTGCTTTTACAATATTGAGGTATGTTCCTGTTATCCCTAGTTTTTTCTAGAGTTTTGAACATAAAGGGATGCTATACTTTGTCGAATGCTTTTTCCGCATCTATCGAGATGATCATATGGTTCTTATTTTTAAGTCTATTGATGTGGTGAATAACATTTATTGATTTCCGTATATTGAACCAGCCTTGCATCCCAGGGATGAATCCTACTTGATCATGGTGCACAATTTTTTTGATATGCTTTTGTATCCGATTCGCCAGAATTTTATTGAGGATTTTTGCATCTAGGTTCATTAGAGATATTGGTCTGTAGTTTTCTTTCTTTGAAGTGTCTTTGTCGGGTTTAGGTATCAGGGTGATGTTGGCCTCATAGAATGAATTTGGAAGTTCTCCCTCTTTTTCTATTTCCTGAAGTAGCTTGAAAAGTATTGGTATTAGTTCTTCTTTAAAGGTTTTGTAAAATTCTTCTGTATACCCATCCGGTCCTGGGCTTTTCTAAGTTGGTAGTCTTTTTATGGTTTCTTCTATTTCCTCAATTGATATTGGTCTGTTTAGGTTGTCTATATCCTCCTGACTCAATCTGGGCAGATCATATGACTTAAGAAATTTATCTATGCCTTCACTATCTTCTAATTTATTGGAGTATAAGGATTCAAAATAGTTTTTGATTATCTTCTGTATTTCTGAAGTGTCTGTTGTGATATTGCCTTTTTCATCCCGTATGCTAGTAATTTGAGTTCTCTCTCTTCTTCTCTTCACTAGCATGGCTAAGGGTCTGTCGATTTTGTTTATTTTTTCAAAGAACCAACTTTTAGTTTTGTCAATTTTTTCAATTGTTTCTTTTGTTTCGATTTCATTAATTTCAGCTCTGATTTTAATTATTTCGTGCCTTCTACTTCTTTTGCTGTTGTTTTGCTCTTCTTTTTCAAGGATTTTGAGATGAAGTATGAGATCATTTATTTGTTGTTTTTTTCTTTTTTTAAGGAATGAATTCCACGCAATGAATTTTCCTCTTAGAACTGCTTTCAATGTGTCCCATAGATTCCGATATGTTGTGTCTGTGTTTTCATTTATCTCTAAGAATTTTTTAATTTCCTCCTTGATGTCTTCTATAACCCATTGATCATTCAGTAACCTATTGTTCATTCTCCAAGTGATGTATGCTTTTTCCTTCCTTCTTTTATCGTTGATTTTCAGTTTCATTCCATTATGATCAGATAAGATGCATGGTATTATCTCTACTCCTTTATATTGTCTAAGAGTTGCCCTGTGACATAATATATGATCTATTTTTGAGAAGCATCCATGTGCTGCTGAGAAAAAAGTTTAACTGCTTGATGTTGGGTGGTATATTCTATATATGTCAATTAAGTCTAGGTTATTAGTTGTGTTATTGAGTTCTATAGTTTCCTTATTCAACTTTTGTTTGGAAGATCTGTCCAGTGTCGAGAGAGGTGTGTTGAAGTCTCCCATGATTATTGTATGGTGGTCTATTAGACTCTTGAACTTGAGAAGAGTTTGTTTGACGAACATAGCTGCACCATTCTTTGGGGCATAAATATTTATGATTGTTATGTCTTGTTGGTGTATGTTTCCCTTAAGCAGTATGTAGTGTCCATCTTTATCCCTTTTGATTAACTTTGGCTTGAAATCTATTTTATTTGATATGAGTATGGACACTCCTGCTTGTTTCCGAAGTCCATATGAGTGATATGATTTTTCCCAACCTTTCACCTTCAGCCTATGTATGTCTTTTCCTATCAAATGTGTCTCCTGTAGGCAGCATATTGTTTGGTCTTGTTTTGTGATCCATTCTACTAGCCTGTGTCTCTTAATTGGTGAGGTTAAGCCATTAACATTTAGGGTTATTATTGAGATATGGGTTGTTCTTCCAGCCATATTTGTTTATTTCTGTTACTAAACATGGTTTGTTTTCCTCTTTGATTATTTCCCCCCCTTTACTGTCCTACCTCCCACTGTTGATTTTCATTGTTATTTTCCATTTCCTCTTCCTGTGATGTTTTGCCGAGGATGTTTTGAAGAGATGGTTTTCTAGCTGCGAATTCTTTAAACTTTTGTTTATCATGGAAGGTTTTAATTTCATCTTCCATCCTGAAGCTTAATTTCGCTGGATACACAATTCTTGGTTGGAACCCATTTTCTTTCAGTGTTTGAAATATGTTATTCCAGGATCTTCTAGCTTTCAGAGTCTGTGTTGAAAGATCAGCTGTTATCCTGATTGGCTTACCCCTAAATGTAATCTGCTTCCTTTCTCTTGTAGCTTTTAAAATTCTCTCCTTATTCTCTATGTTGGGCATCTTCATTATAATGTGTCTAGGTGTGGATCTCTTATGATTTTGCACATTCGGCATCCTGTAGGCTTCTAGGATTTGGGATTCTGTCTCATTCTTCAAGTCTGGGAAGTTTTCTCGTATTATTTCATTGAATAGATTGCTCATTCCTTTGGTTTGGAGCTCTGTACCTTCCTGTATCCCAATGACTCTTAAGTTTGGTCTCTTAATGTTATCCCATATTTCTTGGATATTCTGCTCATGGTTTCTTAACAGTCTTGCTGAGCTGTCTATGTTCTTTTCAAGTTGAAATACTTTGTCTTCATTGTCTGATGTTCTGTCTTCTAAGTGTTCTACTCTGCTGGTAGTATTCTCCATTGAGTTTTTAAGTTGGTTTATTGCTTCCTGCATTTCTAGGATTTCTGTTTGTTTGTTTTTTATAACCTCTATCTCCCTGTATAGTTGATCCTTTGCTTCCTGGATTTGTTTGTGTAATTCATTGTCGAAGTGATCTTTCATTTTCTGATTTTGCTGTCTAATGTCTTCCTTGATACTCCAGATCATCTGAAGCATGTATATCCTGAATTCTTTATCTGACATTCCATCTGCTGCAGCTGTTACCTCTTCTAAAGTTGAGTTGACCTGCATTGCTTGTGGTCCTTTCTTTCCTTGTCTTTTCATACTGCTTGCGTATCTTTCCTGCAGGCATGGGAGGCGGCTCTGCTCTCTCCTTATTCCAGTTGGGGTGTCATGACTACCACGCCGGGAGGTCACTGGGCCTGTTCTGGGCGCTGGCGGCGGCTCTGTTCTGCCCCTACTCCAATTGGGGTGACGAGTGTACCACGCCGGCAGGCCACCGGGCCTGATCCGCCGGTCGGTTGCAGGTTTGCCTACCCTGCAGGCGCGGGTGGTGGCTCTGCTCTGCCCCTACTCCAATTGGGGTGTCGTGACTACCCCGCCTCCAGGTTGCTGGGCCTGTTCCTGGCACGGGCGGCGACTCTGCTCTGCCCCTACTCCAATTAGGGTGGTGTGTGTACCACGCTGGCAGGCTCCTGGGCCTGATCCGCCGGTCTGTCGCAGGTCTGCCTACCTTGCAGGCGCGGGCGGCGGATCTGCCCTGCCCCTCCTACCACGCCTGCGGACCCCTGGGCCTGATCTGCAGGTTGGTCACAGGTCTACTCACCCTGCAGGCACGGGTGGCTGTTCCGTTCCTCCCCCACTCCAATTGGGTTCACGTGACCACCACACCGGCAGGGCCTGATCCGGGCGTGGGCGAAGGATCTGCTCTGCCCCTACTCCAGTTGGGGTGACTTGTGTACCACGCTGGCAGGCCGCTGGAACTGACCCGCCAGTCTGTCACAGGTCTGTTTACCTTGCAAGCGAGGGCGGCGGCTCTGCCCTGCCCCTCCTACCACGCCCATGTACCACTGGGTCGCGGGTCTGCCCACCTTGCGGGCGCGGGTGGCGGCTCTGCTCCGCCCCCTCTCCAATTGGGGTCATGCGGACACCACGCTGGCGAGCCGCTGTGCCTGCTCCGGGCGCTGGCGGCGGCCCGGCTCCTCGACGACAAATCGAGGAGACTCGGGTGTCTGTGCCTCAACCCCCCTACCAGGAGACCAACTGTTTCTGTTGCCGCTGGTATTGATGAAGTTCTCTCCTCCGCCGCTTTCTGATGACATCAGATTTCTGCCACGTTGGTATCCTATGCGAATGGCAGCATTTCTTTCCCCCTCCGGGCAACCAAAGCAACGGGTGAATCCTGACCGGCCCTCAGCAGGACCCGGACCGAGAAGCAGTTTCTGCGGGCTCCTAGCCCTGGGCCAGGGCAGTTCCGGGAGCCGGAACTCGGCCGCTCCGTGCTTGGTGTGTGCTCCGATAAGTGTAGGCTCCAAGAAGCAGCCCCCACGGGCTCAGTTCCGGGAGCCGGAACTCGGCCGCTTAGTGCTTGGTGTATGCTCTGATAGGAGCAGGGTCCAAGAAGCAGCCTCCGCAGGCTCCCCAGCCCTGGGCCAGGGCAGTTCCGGGAGCCGGAACTCGGCCGCCCCGCGCTCGGTGTTCGCTCCGATAAGATCAGGTTCTAAGAAGCACCCAGGCACTGAACCCTAGCAATCTGTCTGCAAGCCGCAGGCGAATTGCAGCCTGAAATTACCTGTTCTATGGCTGAATGAGCTGCGGTCAGTCGAAAACAGGTATGGTGATGTCAGCTTTCCAACATGGTGGCTGCTGGCCTCCTCTGTGGTCTGACCGGTGTGGAGAACCGAGATGAACCGCTTCCTTCCCCCGTCTCGAACCCAGAATTCAGCCCTGAGTACGGTGCTTGCACGGCTGGCAGAAACTGCAGCGCTGTATCCCTGTGTCGCTATCTCCTCGTTTCCCAGCGCGCGCTGCAGACTCTAGCCGCGGGGCGATTTGCTGAATAAGCAGTGTTACCCTCCGTGCGACAAACCTCTCGCGTTTGAGTCCCCGTAGCCGATCCTCGTGCGATGGAAATCCTTCCTCCAGGTTCCGGAGCACCCCATTCCTAACAAGATAGCCTTTAGCCGTCCTGACTTGTCATACTCCCACACAGTGAAGCAGCACACGGGGGCAATGCACTCCCCTCGCCGCCATCTTCCTAATCTCGGTTTTGGTCTTTTTCTTTCTCGCCTAAGGAACATTTTTCTGGCAAGACAATTTAAGCTACTGAAAAACACGGGATCCATGGGGTTATAAATGATGGTAGAATGTGATGATCATTATTATCCGAAGTACTTGTATGAAGACATGAATTGGTGTGACTATATTTTGTATACAGCCAGAGATTTGAAAAATTGTGCTCTATACGTATAATAAGAATTGTAATGCATTCCGCTGTCATATATAAATAAAATAAAAAAAAAGAAAAACAAAACACAGGATCCGCTGTTTGTTCCATATCTTAGTATAGAGCCTGATAAATTTTTGGCCCCTAGTAAAAATTTGCAATATATCTTCTGAAAACAACTGACATGCTGCCAAATAAAGCAGTCAGCCCCAGCTCCTTAGCTTGCCCTTGGGTACCTGCCATTTCAACAGCACCACCTGTATACTATTGTTATTTAGCACAGAGGGTATTGAGGACCTTTCACTGTGGACATTTAACTCAACTGGAACAAAGGCCATCAGTGTTTTTGCCTCACTTGAGTTTTAAAACTTGACCTATGTTTAGATGTGCCTGTTTATGAATCCAACCTCACAATAAAAATAGCCAAGCCTAAAACTGTTTTTCAGTCTTTAACTTCACCTGAATCTACTCCACCTATCTCCATTGTTTTGGATTTGTTGTTCTAAGCCTGAAACTGTCCCACTGCCTAGATATTTCAAATCTCATTGAGATTTGTCAAATGTTTTAAATAAATATTTAATGCTTAAGATATTTTAAATATATTCAGAAGGCATTAGAAAGAAACACCATTGTTACCTTTGAAGTGTCTTAATGCTGTGCTGTGATTCCATTCCCTTCCCCCGACCAACCTGGCCACCACTGAGCGGTCATCACATTCATTATCATGCTTTCTACACACACACACACACACACACACAGAGAGAGAGAGAGAGAGAGAGAGAGAGAGAGAGAGAGAGAGAGAGATTTACATAAGAGGAATCATATTGTCTGCAAACTTCAACAACTTATTTTTAATAGTGAATATTATATTCTTTTAAGTTGATCTGTGTTGACGTATGCAGGGATGATTCATTTATTTTCACTGTTGTGTACCAAAAGTCATTCTAACATTTTGTCTGTTATTCATTGAATGTGTTTTTTCACCTGCTGCTCCTTGGCTTCTCATCTAGTTATAGATAAAATGTGTATGAGGATTTAATGAAATAGATTGTATGGAAAACAGCTCTGGAATTAATTTTATAATGCAAATAAGCACATTTTGGGGCTAGGGTTGCAGCTCAGTGGTAGAGTACTTGCCTGGCATGTGTGAGGCCCTGGGTTCAATTCTCAGCACTGCATATAAATTAATTAATTAATTAGTTAGTTAATTAATTAATTAATCAAATATCCATT
Source organism: Marmota monax (assembly GCF_021218885.2). NCBI lineage: Eukaryota > Metazoa > Chordata > Mammalia > Rodentia > Sciuridae > Marmota > Marmota monax. The sequence goes on from NW_026692907.1 coordinate 20,242,975, forward strand.
GACAACTAAAAAGTATTTTAAAAAATAAAAGAAAGAAAAGAAAAGAACCATACCTCAAGCTCAGTAAAAAGGCTCTGACAATGTGTTTGAGTCAATAGTATTTTTGCAAAATTTGGAAAAAAAATAGGAATCTGTAGTTAATGAAGATTCCTCATTCCTTCTACTTAGTCTCCATTTTCATTACATATCCCCATGTCTATAATATCATTGAAGTGAACTTAGTTGGAAGATTTTGCTAAAAAGAAATTCAGTTGGGAATGTAACCTACCTTTGCTTCATGAGATGGAAATCTATAGTTTGCAGCAATCTTCTTGAGAGTTAGGTACTGTTAGACATAGAATTCATGAGAAATGTTTTAGACATGAAAGTGTAATAATGGCTTTCCTGAAAGCCTTGGCCAGTACACAGTCTGCAAACTAACTTGGAATTTTGTCCTTAAGAAGAAGGGATGGATGTTGAATCACAATATGGTATATCTCCTGCCTGATAGCAGGCATCAGAGGTATGTGAAAAGTGGAGAAAAATCAAGGTTTGAAATGTACAAAGCTAGAAGAAAATTAGGAGAAACTCTTCTAACTATTAAACATGAGCAATTGTAAGCAGCATAATGAGTTTTCTTATACACCAAGCCAAATTAGCAAATTTGTTAGGATTATATTTGATAAACAGGATATGTAATTATAAATGGACCATACAATAAAACAATTTTGCCAGTATTACATGTAGGTAGTAGAAATTATTCTAGCAATGAGACATGCCCTGCAACGTATTTCTTGGGTCATTGTGAAATCAGCAATTCATCAAGTGGAAAATACATTGTGAATTGAAGTAAAATAGAGGCTTGTACAGTTTGATAGTCCAGTTAATGAATATTTTCTACATTGTACAAAAATAATATATTCATAACAAGCCACTGCAATAAGAATACATAGACAACAAATGGTTTAGTGTGTATTAATTCAAACACTACTGAAGATAAATCAGTTATTACCTAAGAATACATAAAATATTCTCAAATGCTACCAGAATATATGAAATAAACCTGATAAAAGGTTTCTCAAATTTGACAACAATCAAAAAAATTACGTCACATCACAGGTGAATTGCAATCAGGAGAGAATCATCTTCACCAATTAAAAAAAAATAAGCCATTATATGGTAAGACTGCATTATCTTTCTGTTCTCTACATTAGTAAAAATTACAAAACTGCTAAATATGAAGAAATGATCAGAGAATGTACAATCAAAATTAAGATTTTTATAGATATTTTGATAAGTATCTATATGATATTACATATTTTTTTCTGATTTTGGTAATTTTTGTGCTTTTGGATTTTGAAATCACACAATTGGTAATTTTTTAAAATTCTAAGTAAATTCACTTTCATACTTAGTTTTGCATTTTTTATATTTTATTTTTTCTTTGGAAGATTTTCCAAATTGTATATGCTTTTGGCTACACAAACTCTGAAATTCTATTTGTTGAGTAGAAATTATTTGACAAATATTGTTACAGATTTTTAAATATAGAAATACAAATATGTTGATATTTTTACATTTTATATACAAAGAGGTATAAATGGGAAAATAATGTCCATTTTTACAAACACGTTTTTAATTTCATGTCATCTCAGTTTATGTTTATCATTCAAAGTCTTTTATGTTTATCATTCAAAGTCTTTTTCAGTTTACATTTGTGTGTTATACCCTTTCACAGACATAGAGATGGAGTAACAAAAATAAAGTCACAGATGATGTGTAGTCTAAAGATCTGGAGTGAATAAAATAATAATTAAAAATATATAATCAATTGCCAGGTACAGTGGTAATTGTGGTCACAGTGGCACATGCTTATAATCCCAGTGACTCAGAAGACTGAGGCAGGAGGATAGTGAGTTCAAATTCAGCCCCAGCAAAGGCAAGGCGCTAAGCATCTCAGTGAGACCCTGTCTCTAAATAAAATACAAAACAGGGCTGGGGATGTGGCTTATTGGTCAATTGCCCCTGAATTCGATCCTGGTATTCTTTTTCAAAAATATGATCAATAATCTTTCTACAAATCTAGCACAAACACTGATTTGTTCAGATTAAATAATATTCTGAAATAAACTCTATATGCATATGTGTATATACATGTACAAAATTAAAAGAATTGAAGGAGACTTAAAGCAGAAACGACAATATTTAAAAATGTAAACATAAGTAAGAAAATATACTTCCCAAATATAAATGCATTTATGGATACAGAGTATGGCAATTTATGACTGAAATCTAACACGTTTGTCCAACTATCAAGGTATTCTATGAGCTTCTGAGTTACGAGTGGAGATAAAGTTTATATTAGAACTCTATCACCTGACATTCTGCACTACATTACAAGAAAAAAAATGTTTACCCCACTGTGTTGGACATATTGTCTAGAACAGAACTGGTATCAATTACTGAAGCTTCAAGAATAAAGCATAAAATAAAAATACAGCCTGTCAGAAAAAACAGAGTGTGGCTGTTTGTGATACTGCAGTAAAATAAGGGTTTCATGTTATTGGAGCAGATGACAGTTCAATCTAGTGAAAACAATGGCATTTGAAAAATATTAGATCTATGTATTATCTATTTCATATAAAATAGATTTTATATGAATATACACACAGCATGGGTACACATATAATTTAACACTTCAAGAGTTAACTATCTTGTCATTATTCACAGTTGAAATTATGAAAAGCAATTTTGTGGTGGCTTTAAAAATATTTTAAAATGATTATATGACACTTATGTCATGTTGTTTTATATATCACAAAGATAGTCATTTGACACAGCATGAAGCAAAATGTTATTGCTGGGTATACAACAATACAGTATCATTTGTTCAAAGTCCTTCAAATAAGTACTGTTTTAGAGGAAAGAGTCATGAACTTCAGAATCAAAAGGCCTGACTTGAATTTGACTTTGCCTTATTAGGTTGTAGTATTGTAAGCAAATAGATGGATGAACTTCTCTGTGTTATTTCTTTCTGCTCTAAAATTGTCAATAACATTTGCCTTTCATTACTTATTGTGAGGATTACAGCAAATATAATAGGAGACATTACTGGCTACATACTCTGACATTTTGTGAAATTTCAGGTTGACTGCCTCTTTTTTCCACTCATACAGCATGGTAAGAGGAGACAACCATCAAAAGTGCAGGCAATAAGAGCAATCTTAGAGATGCACAATTTGTGTACAACATTAAACTATACATTATTTTCCTATAGAAAATGCAGAAACATTAAAATTCCTGTTTATTGCCCTTGGCTTTTTGGGATCTTAAATAAAATTGTTGTTACAGTTTGGACCTGAAAAATCACCCCAAGACCAACTGTTGAAGGTTTGGTGCCAATGAAACAAGTTCAAAGGTGGGGCTTTTGGAAAATGATTGGATCATGAGGTGTTTTATATCATTAATGGATCGATTCATTTATGGGTTCATAACTGAATAGACTATGGGGAGGTGATACAAACTAAAGACTGTAGGGCCTAATTGGAGGAAGTGGGTCAGTGTGGGTGTACTTTGGAAGGATGAATCTTGTTCCCAGCCCCCTGTTCATACTTCCTCCTCTTTCTTCCCAACTGCTGTGACATGAGCATCTCTGCTCCATCATGCTCTCTCTACACAGGTTTATAGCAATAGAGCCAGCCAATTATAGGGTGAAACCTTTGAAACCATTTGCTAAAATAAAGGCTTACCCTTTCAAGTTGCAATGAAAAATGACTAAAAATTACCATGGAGGCCAGTGTGTCTCTTAATAGTTTAACTTAGGTAAGACATTGACAAACCATAAATACATACTTTCAAACTGAAATAATTAGTGTAAGGAGAAATGAGCTATAGAGTCTGATTTTGTTTATTTTCCTGGAGTAAGTTTATGTATACTTAAAGGAACTTCAGCAGTAGAAGATATCTAATAGATAATTTCAGATCTTTTCAATCCCATGTGCCCACATGAATTTTGAGAATTTAAATCCTCTCTTCTTCCACCCAGGAATATCAGTGCATTTTCCCCAACCAAAATGGTTAAAGAACAATCAAGAAAAAAAACAAACCAAGCTAAAGGATCTTGTGATTTACTAGAGGAAGAGCTCCCCCTGCTCAGGGAAAGAAGAACAGTAAGGAAAATACATAGATCATGTATACTCTAACCTTGGAGTATTTAATTTATTTACAATAGGAGAAAAACATTACAAGAAGTAAAATCAGTACAAGCTGGAGATTACCAGAAAACAATGTCTTAAGAAAGAATAAAGATAATCTAATATTGTTGAAAAATTAATCATAAACAGATTAGGAAAAGATGCTTCTTCATAGTCATGGAAAATAAAATTTGTTGGAAAATACTGTCTTTCTCAGTGTTTGTAAAGGCTGGAAAGAAGCTGAACTAAATGCTCAAGAAATATTTGTATTCAAGTGTTACCAATATTTCTTTCAAAATTCCACAATAAAAGTATTAATTTGGGTACTGTTTACATTTATTTCTTCCTTTCTGGAATAGAATTGCAGAAAAGTATTTAAACTGAATAGCACCAACCATACTTCAGATATACATAGCAAACATTGTCCATGCGGTTTCCATGATTGCCCCTAGCTTCTGTGAGATATTTTCCATTTGCCAGATAAAAACTTAACTGAAAAATCAGTATTTTGCATGAAGTCATACAATTAATAAGGGAAAAAAAAAAAAAGAATGGTGGAATTGGAGCATACATGGATCTAAATGGCACAAGGACACATTATCTTTAAAAAGAATTTCCATAATTTACTTAAAAACATTACAAGGAAAAACATTACAAGTGCATATATGAATATATCACAATGCATTCAAATTTTAATATAACTATAATAGTCCAACTTAAATAAATAAATAGAAGGAAGAGAAATAGAGTAGTAGAAGATTGGGGGTAGGATAAGTAAAGAAGATTGTAAAAAGGAAGTCAAAGAGGAAATGTTGGGGATTGAAATGGAGCAAACTATGTTATATGCATTTATGGATATGTTAAAATTAATCTCACTATTATGCTTAGAAGTAGAACTGGATCATCCAGGTAATTGGATAAACTAATGATTTTAACAGGATCATTGTAGAAATATGTTTTCTTTCTTATATTGACAACAATCTAAAATGTAAATAATATGATTAAAAATAGAATCAGAAAAAACCAAGTTCTTGGTTAAAAAAATTAGAAAATGTGTAAGACTTAGATACACAAAAATTAATAGAAAATAGATGAAAGAAATTAAGAAAGATGTAAATAAATAAAGTGAAATAGCATTGTCATGAGTTTGAAGACTCAATATAGATAAATGGCTAATTTCCTCAAAATTATGTAGAGATTCAACACTAGTTTAATAAGTCCTAACACGGTTTGGTGGAAATCGACAAAATTAGTCTAAAATGTATATGATATTAAGAAGAATGATAAAAAAAAACTAACCTATTTTAGCAAATGACAGTATCAGAGGATTTAAAACACCTGATTTGAAGATATATTGTTAAACTACAGTATTTAAACCACAATATATTGAAACCAGTTGAACACAATGGTTCAAATTAATTATTTAAAAAGTTTGCAATGGTAATTCAATAAAACAAATCTGGATAGCCAACTTCACATTATTCACATAAGTGACCTCAGAAAGAATCATAGTTTCATGTCATTTTTTTTTGTCCCTAGATTCCAAATATTATGGGAACAAGTTGCTATGTTTTGGATATGAGGTATCTCCCATAATCTTGTTAATGCAGAAATATACAGAGGTAAACTGATTATGAGAGTTATGAACTAATTTAAATAGATTAGTTGGTGGGGGTGATTGAAACCAGCTCCATAGAATGAGTTTAAGAACTTTTTTTTCTTTTTTCCCTTTCTATTTCTTGAAATAGTTTGTGGATGTTTCAGTTTGGATGTAAAGTGTCCCCCCAAATGAATCAGACATTATTACTCTGCATATATGATTCCAGGACTGGTAACTCTACATCATGTACAACCACAAAATGAAAACTTATACTCCATATATATATATATATATATATATATATATATATATATATATATATATATCAAAATGGAGGATATATATATCAAAATGTATTCTACTGTCCTGTATAACTAATTAAAACAAATTTTAAAAATAAAAATAAATTAATTATTTTAAAAATTATAGCATAATTGTAAAAAGTTCATGTGAGAAAATGGAGGAATGTTCAAAAATGAAAAGATTAGATTATGAGAGTTAGTACCTAATCAGCAGATTCATCCATTTGATGGGTTAATAATTTAAGAGGACTACTGTCTTGGGTAGTCACTGTATTCAGATGGGGTAGGGCTGAAGGAAGTAAGTCAATGGAGATGTGCCTTTAGAATCTATTTAAATTTGTTTCTGTCATTTCTCTTGCTTTCTCTGCTTCCAGACTGTTAGACACTAAGCAGTCTTCCTTCACCGTGCCCTTTTATCTTGATGTCTTGCCTCCCCTAGGGCCCAGAGCACTGGAGTCAGCAGACCCTGGACTGAACTTCTGAAAACATGAGTCAAAATAAACTTTTCCCTCTCTATCTTGTTCTTGCCAGATATTTTCATCACAGCAATGAAGAAAAGCTGACTAACAGGAGAATTGGTGTTAGGTATTCTTTGAAAGCATGGTAACATTCAGCAGTGAATCCGTCAGGAATTTTTTTTTTTTTTTTTTTTGTGGAGGTTGGGGAGACACTTGAGTGGTTAATATTCATTGTTTTTATTGACCTGCTTAGTTCTGTTGCATCCTTTGGCTCAATTTCGGTAGATTCTATGAATCTAAAAATGTGTCCATTTCTTATAGATTTTCCAATTTTATTGAATATAAGATTTCAAAATAGTCCTTAATGATCTTATGGATTTCAGTGATGTTTGCTATAAAATCCCCTTTATTTCTCTAATTTTATTAATTTGTGTATTCCCTTTCTTTTATTTATTCTGGCTAAGGGTTTATCAATCTTTATTTTTTCAAAGAACCAACTCTGAGGCATCAATCCTTAGCATTTTTCTTTTAGTTTTGATTTCATTAATTCATCTCTGATCTTTATTATTCATTTCCTTCTCCTGTGTATTGTTCAACCTTGTGCTTATATAGTTTATCTTGTACTTTCTCTTTCTGTTGAGTTCTCTTTAGTTTCTCTTGCTGTTCAGTTCTAGTTTCCTTCCATAGTAATCTGAAAAGATGTAAGAAATTATATAAATTAATTTAGTATTTATTAAGATTTGCTTTATACTCTAAGATGTTTCTATTTTAGACAAGGTTCCATGAGCTGCTATTGTTGGATGGAATATTCCTTAGATGGCTTTCATTTGATCTATAATGTAGTTTAATTTTGATATTTCTTTGTTGATTTTTTTATCTGAATTACTTATTTGTGAGAATGGGGTACTAAAGTCACCCACTTTAATTGAGTTTGGGCCTATCTATCTATTGCTGTATGTCAAGTAATGTTTGTTATGAAATTGGGTGTACTGATGTTCAATGCATATACATTTTTAATTATTATATTTTCTTGGTGGATTGTTTTCTTCACCAATATGTCCCTTCTGATTAATTCTGGTTTGAGGCTTGATTTGTCAGATATTATAGTAGGTACTCCTGTTTGCTTCCATATTCTATTTTCATAGAACACTATTTTCTATCATTTCATTTTTCAGTCTGTATATGTTTTGCCATTGAGATGTATTTCCTTCAGTGAACAAATATTTTCTTTAAATCCAATTAAATAGTCTGCATCTTTTATTGAAGAATTAAGGCCATATATATTCAGGGTTGAATACTACTTTCTGACATTTTGTAGTTTTTCTAATGTTATATTCTTTCCAATTTCTCATTTGCATAACTACTTCTAAAGTAAGATTTATTCTTTCCCCAATCTAATGTTTGTATTTAATTTCCTCTTCTTTGTACTTATATGATTGCTTTAAGCATCTTCTGCAACGCAGGCTTAGTGGTTTTATATTCCTTTATGCTTATTTTAAAGGTCTTTATTTCTTTTATGATTCTAAAGGATAGTTTTATTGGATATAATCTATGAACTTTAGGAGGAGTTATGATGCCTTGCTTTTTCATATATATATACACACACACATACTTTCTATGTTGAGATTTGTGTGTCTGTTAGGTTGGATGTCTTTCTTACTTGTCTGTCAGGGCCTTTTTAGGGAACAACCTTGTCTTTATGTTTTGTTCTGGGATATCAGATTGCTGTGAGATATTTAATATAATTCCAAGTGGGTTTTGTAACATATTTTTCTCATTACTTCTTTGATAATGACTCTTTGTCACAATACACACTGTGTTGGAGTCTGAGGGCCCCACCTTCTCTGTAGTTCTCACAAGAGTGTGGTCCTTTGTATGAATCAGGCAATTGTGTTATAATAAGTAGCGCTTGGGTTCACCTTATGTGATTACTCCTCAAATCATGTCAATGCTGTATTCTGGAAGAGTATTAAAGAGACCAATACTTAGTCCTCTAATTGTATGATATACACAGTTGTTTCTCTCTACTGGTGATGTAGAATCAGATATCCAGAATTAGATCATTAGGCCACTCTAACTATGCCTCCATAGGCCTGGTAATTATTTTGCAGTTTTATCTCCCTGTACTTTGCATTCCCATATTTGATCAAGTCCAAATGGGTTGGGTTGATGTGGGATAAGCTACACTGTCTCTTAGGCAGACTGTTAATGTAGTTCAGCACAAGATCATCTGCCCATGTACACAAAGTGTCATGCTCAATTCCTAGCACTTAATCAAAAGGGGAAATGAACAACAGCATCAACAACAAACAGTGGTGAGACAGATATAGCATTAAAGTGAGAACCAGGTACCAACTGCATTCAGAATACTAACAACTATGAAAGCAGAAATGCTGGGAGCAGATATTGTATAAACTAAATAGTTTTTTAAAAATGATAAATGCAATTAATTAAGGGGAAAGAAAAGGGGAAGAGGATAGCAAAAGATAAGTTAAAATATTAAAACAGTGAAGAGAGAGCAGAAGAAAAATATAAACATAATAAAAGAATAAAATAATAAAAAATATATAGAAAAGGATTTGACTATTAGGAGAAGAAAAGTATATCCATAAAAAAGATAATAAAAAGAATTAATGGTAGAAAAGAAGAGAAATTATGTGCATATATTTATATATATGTATATATATATATATATATCCATATACAAACCAATCAACAAATACACAAAACCTTAATATAATATGAAAAAATTTTCTTCACTAGTTGATGAAAACTGGACAAGAATGGATATCTAGTACTCATGAACCTGTACTTTTTTCAATGTCTCCTTGAGTTATACACTTGTTAGAGTAAGGGCTAAAAATTATAAAAGCTCTCCTTCTTTTGTGTTGCTTATAAGGCTTCTGGCTGGACTTGGGAATGAATCTTGTTGGTGACTCTCAGCCAGGGGAAACACAGCTGGTACTAGCATTGAGTGGTGGCAGTGCATAAAGAAAGAGACAGAATAAGAGGATGGTAATTCCATTGCAGGTGCTCCTTCACGAGCATGAAAATCATACTTAAATGGATAATTATTATAAAATAAATGCCTATTTTAAAACTATGCTAAATACTAAGAACAAGAAGAAAATAAATTAGTAGCATTGATATGGTGTCCATGTATGTGTATGGGGAATAAATGTGATGATAAGGAGAGCATCTACTACTTTTGAAAAATCAGTTAATAAAGTTCTTATTGCAAGGATGACTTTAAAAGATAGGTAAAAAAGAGATTCATGCAGATATTGATGGCCGTTACCTTCTAGGCAAATGAGTAACCAGGGGGTAGGGTATATGTCAGAAGTGTCGATGACAAGATTATGAAAGTGAGATGGCCAACAAGGCTAGAGATAAATAAATGAGGAGAAGAATTTTAGGAGATGAATTTAGAGATCTAAGTGCAGATCAGTTTGGGTGGCATTTTACATATCCTTTATACTGCTCCACTGCTATTGTTGAAAATAATAGAGGTCATCAAAAGACCTTGAATAGGGGTATTTTATCATGTGTGGCTTTTATGTTTTACAAATCAATCTTGTGAGAAAGATTTAGGATTCTGAAACATACTTGAGATCTACGAATGTAGTGCTATTGCAAAGTTTCTGTATTTGAAGAAAAGTTACTTGACTGGGACCAATACTACCAGGCTTAGGTTTACCACGCCTCGCTAATCTCTGAAGATATTGGACCTGACTTAAGATGTATCTGGATCTCATTCAAGCAATATTTTGGATACTCATGAGCCAGCTACCTAATCTACATTGTGCAAGCTAGATTTAATTTTAATAAAATAACTTCTAAGTTCTCAGATATCAGGAGTTCTCCTAACGAATACTATGGTCACTTAGTTTTCTGACTTACAGCACAATGACTGTGCTATGGTCCTCAGTGGTAAGTTCATTCACATGTCACCCAATGAAAGTGTTTCAGTTTGATTCTTTTCATTGTAAAGGAAATCTCTAATTACACATGGTGTAAACAGTGAAATGAACCACTTGGTCATGTCACTTGAAGATCCAGTGGTTCAACAAGATCATTTTGGTCCCAGTTTCTTTCAGATTTTCTGTTTTTTTCACAAACAGTCCCGAGTCTACTCTAAAGCTGGTTCCCTTTTGGTTCCTAATGTAGCTGCCAGCAAGTGGGTCAGATGCTTCATTTTCTTCCAGCAGTTTCCTCTGGGAACAAAATGCTGATCTCATAGAAGTGAAGAGTAAAATGATGGTTAGCAGAGGCTGAGGAGAGCTTGTAAGAGGGAGGGATGCAGAAGGTTCCTCTCTGGAGTCTACGTTAATTGGAGATACAAGCAAGTGAATCTGGTATGTGATAACAATAACATGCTGTTAAAGAATTTTGAAATATTTTCACTTGAAAAGATAATAAATATTTGATGAGATATATTTGTGTAACCAGATTTAAACATTATGCAATGTGTGCATGTATAAAAACATCAGGTTACCCATTAATATGTATAGATTTTGTTTTATACACTAATTCAAAATGCATTTAATTTAAAGAATAAAAATAAACTAAAATTAGAATAATAAATAAATGTCAGAGTTTCTTACTGATTGAAAGTTTCCTGAATAGATTTCTGGGTTCAGGGAAGAGCAGTGTTCTGACTAGTTTTGACCTGGGCTGTCTGAAGTATTATGAGAAGGCAGGGATAAGGGAGTCCTGGTTTCAATGGGGAACCTGATACCATGCTAGCGGAGATCAATCCACCCTATGCAAAGTTAATGCGGCATGAAGAAGAAAGAATGGATGCTGAGAAGACAATGAACCTAAAGGAATGGAACTCACCAGGGATGAAGCCTCTCTCTCTGGTGTATTCATACCTGAAAACGGTCTCAATAGACCACAGCTTTCATCCTAGCCAATGAAAAGCAAAGATGAAGAACAGCATCTCCTTATAAGGAATGAGCCCCACAACTTGCAGAGTTATCGTTTATTTTTATTTTCTTTTTGAGGTGTCAATTTTGATGTAATAAAATGGGGCTTACAAGAGGGCAGAGTTTAGCTAAAACAGAGTATTCAGTTGGTAAAAGTTCCAATTATGTGCAAAGAACAGGAAAACAGGGTGTGTTGTTTTTGTTGTTAAAGAAGCAAACTTTAGAAATTTGGGCAAAGAAGGAAGACTATTAATCACTTAGAATCTTTGATTGCTTTAAAGACTTCTGATTTCAAGAACATCAATATTTGTCCAACATTATGACACCACAATTGTTCAATTATAGCTTGTGAGCTTTTCTTTGGAATTAGAAGCATATTTCTTGCAAGTGTGACTACACTTGTTGGCTAGGAATTGCCTTAAGAATAAGCCTAGAAAATAGTTTAAGAAACTCTTGTATCTTTCTTGACTTTTCTGTCTGGATGATTTGTCCATTGCTAAAAGTGGGGTGTCCCAAGTCCCCTGCTACTATTATATCATAATCTAACTCTCCCTTAAGATATTTTCATGATACACATTAGCATTATTTTCTTGAAATTTGGAGAACTCCTTTTATGATTTCTTGTAAGACAGGTTGGATGTTAATGAATTCTCTTAGAGGTTATTAAATGACTTAAGTAATGCTGTGGGTCACAAAATCAACACACAAAAACCAGTAGTGTTCATGTGCACCCATACCGCCCCCCACACAGGAATACTAGACATCCAAAAAAGGAGAAAAAGAAAAATTAATGAGTTAGAGACTATCATTGCTAAGCAAAATATATCAATCTCCCAAAACCAAAGGCCAAATGTTTTCTCTGATATGCAGATATTAATTCACAATTAGGTGAGAGAGCAATAGGGAAGAAGAGAGTTACCTTAGATTAGGTAGAGAGGAATAAAGAGAGGAGAGGGGAGGGGATACAGGATAGGAAGGATAGTAGAACAAAACAGACATTTTTACCTTATGTACATAAATGACTATAGGACTTACAGGATTCTACAATATATACCATCAGAAAAATGATAACTTATACCCCATTTATGTATATCAAAGTTCACAAATTCATTCTACAAAAAGTTATATGTGTGCATGTATGAATATGTAACATTATATATTCATATGAATAACATACATAGTTATATTATATATAATTATAATATACCAATAAAAACATGGGAAATAAAAAAGAAGGATGGACCTAGAGGACATTATGTCAAATGAATAAGGCAGGTACACAGAGAGAAATAATGTATGATCTTATTCATATAAGATCTGGATCTCATGGAAATTAATAGTAGAATTTTAATTGCTGGAGGCTAAGGAGAGAAAAAGGGAGTAAGGACAGGGAGAGGTCAGTCAGTAGTTACCATGTTACAGTTAGATGAGAAAAGTAAGTTGCAATGTTCCATGGAAGGAGAGATTGAATACAGTTAACAGCAATGAATAGTATATCTCAAAATAGTTAAAAGAGAGGATCTGAACATCTTTGCCACCAAGAAATAACAAGGGTTTAAGATGACTGATATCCTAATTATCCTGAATTGATAATTACCTAAAGTATTCAGGAATCAAAGTATCACATGGCACCTCACAAGTATACACACTTCTTATGTGTCAAAAAAGAGAACGTTTTGTAACAGTAAAAATAAATATAGTAATGTATTTAAGGAGCCTTCAGTGTGTGATAGCCAATAAATTGAAATGTGTATACTTTTTTTATCAATCCTCTGAAGCAAGTGAAGTATACAGAACTTTAGCACCTTGCCAAAGGTCACCTAGCAAGACAAAGAGTACAACTGAAAATGTTCTTGTATCCTCTGACTTGAGCACTCATAAGCATTTCACCCATATCTGGGAAGTTGTATAGGATCTTGTCAATTAATTGCTAAACAATATATATAGGTAACTAATGAGATCTTTCTGAAATTATTGTTCTATATTCATCATTTTTTCTGATCTTTCTTGTAACCCTGCAGACAAGTTTTGCAGGTTTGAAAAGAAATGTTGGAGACTGAACAAAGTTCATTAACTCAGCACACATGGGGATTCTGGAAAAAAGAAAACACACAGGCCTCATTTCACAAGCATATAGGCCCCAAGCTTTAGATAAAACAAAGCATGGTTACATATATGTTCAGAGCCATCCCCTTGGCCTTCTAGCTTAGAAAAAATCTAGATACACATAGTAGTTCCCCAGACTCTATAATATGACTTTAACCTTTGTGGAGATTAAAAAAAAAAAGAAGAAGAAGAAGAAGAAGAAGAAAGAAAGAAAAAGAAAAAGAGAAAAGAAAAAAGTATGAAGCAGTAAAACAAATTAGAATAGAGTGGGAGTAGGTGTAAATGCATAAGAGTGAATTCAGAATGCTGGAGAAAAGATCAAAGGCATGATCGAAATAAAGAGAGAGTCCTAAATGAGACACAAGTTAAGACTACAAAGACAGAAGAATGCAATGAACCATAGAAAAGCAGTCAGGCCTATACAGTAGGTCAAACATGCACATGGATGAGTATTCTTGAAAAATAAAAAGAACAGGGAAGGTAACACAACACACATTCTAGTCAGATCTATCTAAAGAACCTAAGAAAGAGTAGGCAAGCTGATTCTCCAAAGTGATAATTCTTTTCTATGTAATTCTCTCCAAACCACTGATACAGTGCCAATCCATTCTCTGCTGTACTTAATTTTTTTCATTGCTAGCCACTAAAATGCCGCTTCTGCAGTCATGTTCTATTATTGCTTATTCCTTCAATCAAAAGCCACTGGATGTTTAAAATTTGCTTGGTTCACTGCTTATCCTCTGATTCTGTAGAGATGACAAAATATCAACCCTTACCATCTTTGAGCCAAGTCCTTTGAAGGAGACAGACATGTAAATCATGACACAACAATTCAATGGGAACAATGAACACAACACAAAAACCTATTCCTAGTTTACTGGATACTGGAAACATCTGATGAATAAATATTTAAAATTAACATGAGATGAGATTAAAAAGAGCATCTGCTCAGAAATCAGGTATCCAAAAAATGATTGGCAAGAAAAGAACCTTGCAAAGGATAACAGCAGCACTGCTAGCTGACTGCAGACATAAACAACCAGAGGGCCTGAAGTAGTTTTCTTATCATTGCCACAAAAAGAACAATAACAATAAAAACAAATGGCAGGGTCACCAGCTCAGATATGAAAATTGCCAATAAAAGCAATACATCAGACATATTAGGAGAGAAACTTTACTTTGGAATGAATCATAGACCCTTGTGATCATTGAAGCCTGTAATATAGCTCTAGAATATTTCAGCTATTTATTTTTTCATCCTATCAGATTTAGAGAAACGAAAGCCTGAATGTTAGCCTGTCTAAGCTATTTCAGAAATTAATTCCAAATATTAAACCAAAGAGAACTGCTGCAACATATAAGGAAGCCAAAAAGCTCTCTAAGCCAGAATGGTGCAATAAAACTTGCAATGATACTATAGTGTTATAATCAATGCCTAATTGACTTACTAATTAAAGAAAATAGCTTATCAGATATTTATTTCTATAGATCAGAAACCTTTTAAACATGTGAATTTATTTTTGGACTAGAGCTTATAGTTAATCTAAGCATTTGTTATAGGATAAAAAATGTTCAACAGCTGCTTTAAAAATACATTTCTATTTCAGATCAGGATTTTAATTGATCAGAATAGTTAGGCAGCTACCAAATTCTTCTCTTTCTAAAATAAGTTCAAATGTATTTCTCCCTAACAAGACAGAGCTACCTGCCTAAGATACCTGACATTAGAATAATGAAGGAAATGGACATGTACCAGCTAAATTAATGAAGAATACTAAGCTTTATTTTCTATTGAATAGGAGATAAGCAATGCCATTATGTGGTTATAAAATATGTACAGGAACTCATGCACACACACATATGCATAAATATCACACTGTATTATTTTATTTGGAAATAGACTGCTTTCTTCTGCTTTAGGCCCCATAATGGGGAAATCATATAAATCATTTAATTTTCTTGAGTTCAGGAATAAATATATTGAATCATCCCAAATAAATGGGATTTTATCTTATTTTAATATATATCTAAATCTTACTTTCACACTTAAAAATGCACAAACAGATACACGTCTTTGATCTTTGCCTATGTTGAATAAGCAGATGAGTGTAATAATTTTCCCAGTAGGAGTTAAGTCAACATAAGGAATGATTTCTGAGCTAAGGCTTTCACCTCTTGGGAACGGCCTGTACCTTTTACCCCATTTATCATCAGAAATCTTCTCCATGAGTATAATATGATTCTACTCACTGACTGCCTTTATTTATCTAGCTTTGCACACCTGAGTATGAGGAATTCACAAGCACTCCTGAAGTATCAGATTTTGAAAGCAAGAAATATTTTGTTGGGAATCATCATAGCTAAATCATATTAATGACTATCTTCTAGAGAGAAAGACCACAAACTCCTGTGGAGGCCCAAAGGATACCCTGTGACTTGATTTTCCAACTCCTACTTGGAGTATGGTAAGATCTTTTAAAAAAGTATCCCATCCAATCAATCTCCCTTTCTCTTAACACTGCCAAAACACTGCAACTAAATCTGTTCAGATTATAAAATTGGCTTCTGCTTTGTCCCACTACTTTGCCTTTGTGCACACATCCTACCTTTTTGTGGCCAAAGTTCTGCTTGTTACTAAAGAAAAACCAACCATTTTTATAATTCTGGGCACAAGTTGAATGACCCAGCTCTGGCATCCAATTCTAAAAAAGATTCTTCTCCAGTCTAAATAATGATAATTCCTTTCATTAAATTAATCGTTTTCCTTGCCTAAGAGTTTACTTTTATTTACTTCATAAGGTCCATTTGGTTGATACACACTAGCCTGTCAATACCAAGGACTCAAAACAGAGTGGTCCAATATGTTCTAAAATAAAATAAAGCCACTGTATATAAGTCCACTGTATGTAGGAAATAAAGCAAATTGTTAAGGTCTTAGTCTATGAATTTTGTGACAACAGTAATTGATAGTCACTAAAAATAAAACAGAAGAACAAATTAAGTTTCTGAATGAGTTCCAGAACAGACAACTTACAGAGAGAGGACACAATTGTTATGAATGTTGCTGCAAATTGCTGTGTAGTTTCCCTTCAGGATGGAAGAACTGGAAGAACTGGTACTAAATGCAAAACTGTTTCCTTTATCATTTTTGAATACACAATCCCTGATCTCAAATCAGAAGCTGGATTTTATACTTCAGAAATGGGACCACAATATGCATATTTTCTGTGCCATGTTTCCCCTTTTCTAAGTTGTTAGCTGAAAGTCCATAGTTGACTAGAGAAATTCCCTGGTCACATGGGCCAATGCCAGGAGATACTTGCTAATGAGTTTTTACATGCTGGGCTATTGCTTGGTCTCTTCAGCACTATACTTGTGTGGTAAAGACAATATTTTGCAGCATAGAGTTCAGTGATGTGTGGTCATTCCTCATAGAGTTAAATTTTTAGAGATTAAGAATATCATTGGCAGAAAGCAGATATGTAATTGACTAATGATGGGAGGACAGATTAATCAAGTCAATTATTGCATAGACAATTTGATGCTCATATTCAACTGAAAACAGACAAAATTTTCTTCTTGCATTTTTCTGACACCATAAAGCTTATTTGGAAAGGTTCTAAGACAAAATACATCAGGGTTATAAGCCTGGGTAATTTAATCAAGATTTAAGACATAAATATAGGCTGGAACTCAGATATTTTTTCACGTTACTTTGATATATCTTTTCCAATGAAATGAAAATTAACTTATAATGTGCATCAATAATACAGAAATTAAGAGAACGAGGCTTAATTTCACTGGCCTTAGAGCTTTTGGTTTAATTGAAACAAGCCAGACATTATGGATTTTCACTTAATGTATAAATGTTTATTTACTATTATTTGAAGCATTTTTTAATGACATAACTATTTTTATTGTAAAATAGTTATTTAACTAACATTTGCTTTGTTGAGCAGCATTGGATATAATTTCTTAATTTATAGTACATTTTATTTAAACAAGATCATTTCCCATTCTAATAAAGGTAATTAATAAAATCAGTATTTCAAGTTACAATTCTTTTATAACTGTAATCAGATAATATTTCTTAAATAATAAAACATTGGGACATGGATTATTTGTACCTTGAACCTTACTTGTAGAGTTCCTAGATAATAGATTTCATGCCTTATTAAAGTACTTTAGCAATTAGAATGGAAGATATATTTAGTTCTTTGCATTTAGAAGGAAATGATATTTCATTTCATTTCAGGTTATCAGTGTAGAGAAACTGTACCTGCAATACTATCTAATATATCATCTACCATGCACAATCATCAAGCTATATAAGCCATGAAATTGGTGTAAATATGTCTTCTGAAATAGAAAAAAGAAATATAGAACTATTTGTATATATTACCTATTCACATGGGCACATGTCTGGAGAAAGTATTGTTTTTGATGCTGGGATTTTTCTACATATTTCAATGCACATTAATATTGTTCACCTTAGCAGAAATTCTGAAACCATAGTCACTGAATCTATAGGAACATACTGAATTAACCATTTTAGTCCAATTTAAAGAAAAGTCTTAACCTACGTTGCCTTGGATGCATAGTCTAGGTTAGTACCTGGAATAAATTCTGTACTTGAAGCTTAATAGTAACTTATAAATGGAAACATTTCTCCAGGCATTCAACTTGGATAGGCACTGAGCTTTGGGGCAATGCAAGATTTAAAAATATAATTCGGTGTGTTAACGATAAGAGGATAAATCACCCCCTAGGACTTTATGGTTAACAAATATTAGGACAGGGATGCAAAGTTCATGTACCTTTCAAAAGGAAATTTTGTATTTAATATTTTTACTTTGTGTAATTATTTTTCAAGTGCAATAACAGATTATGAGAGTGGCACAAGTGTGTTGAATTGGCAAAGAGTTTGATTATTTTTACTTGGGAAATTATGGTCAAAGACAAAGGATGAAGATGACTTCTATAAAGTTAAAAGTAATTGCCAAGGGGCGATCTCATTATGCCTAGTAAAGACTCACTGGATTGCCCAGGAAATGTCCACTAAATCCATACAACTTACTGAACATAATATCATAAAACTAACATTTATTGATCTCTTTTAATACGATCATTGTAAAGTACTTTATATGCATCATCACAGGTAAAACCCTGATCGCATTCTAAGACGGTATATGTAATTGCGATTATAGATGAGGTCATGATATTGAGTCAGTAAATACAACAGGACATGACATTACATACATAAACATTTACAATGCTCCCCTCTTTCCTAAGGAGGATGATTCCTTTGCTTCCTCTACGTATCTTACAATACTCTTTGACTCAGCTTTTTCTGCTCAGTTGAGTGCTAAAATGAAGTGTGAGGAAGAGAATTAGAAAAACCAAAAGAAGGCTAAATGGCTTACATGAAATCAGAGAAACAGACAAGTGGACCAAGACAGAAATTCAGTGGCTTTGAGAGAAGACAATTACAGACTTTTGAAAAGGAGATGCATTGAGGGAGACCATGGGAGGTGTGAGTGCTGCCTTGAATGTGAAAGAGCCTTAGGAGCTAAACCTTTTGACAAAAGGCCAGTCATATTCCAAGGGGATTTTCAGGAGACTTTGTCAAATAGCATCTGGTGTTATCTTCCCAATACTAGAGGGAAGTTCTATCGTATTTTTTAGTTCTTTGTAGTAACATAGGATCTTTGTACAGTAACTTGAGATGTAGTTTAAGGAGAATCCAGTAATGCTCAAAAGGGACACTGATGGATTTCATGAGGAAATCACTCAAAATCTCACTAGTAAGTAATCAAGCTGGAAGTTCATACCCTGTCTAGCTTCCAGACTTTATCATTATTCACCTCCATAGATGAGCTTTATCTCCCAAGTGTTCTCTTTCCTCTAGAAAAAAAGTATCTGCCTTCATTGAAGAAGGAGCTATGTTCATAAGACTACATAACTATAGGCCCAATATACTACTAGATTACTGACAGCCCAATTCACTACTAGATTATTATTAAAATGTATTAAAATGTTAAATTCTATTTAAACATCTCAGATAATACTGATGGTACTGCAGCATCCAACCAATTATTTAAAATTTAAAAAAATAAATTTAAATTACAGTTTTATTAGCTATGGGAGTTGGGGATTCATCCCCCAATGACAAATGGAACAAAATTCCAAATCTGGGCAGACAAAAATATAGCTATCAATACAATTTCAAGATGAAAACAGAAACATGTCAAATGAATAACTGTGAGAAACCAGGGAGCATGATGATTTTAGAAATCCATTGGAGAGTCAATAAACATGGGCAGAGTTGGTGCACATCTGTAATACCAAAAGGCAGAGGCAGGAAGATTACAAGCCTGGACAATTTAAGGAGATCCTTTCTAAAAAATAATTTTTTAAGGATAATCAACACGTGATCATTAGAAAGGGTATGTGTACAGGAATAGAATCAAATAGTGAAAAGTAAGGTAAAAATTGCAACATTTTCAGAACAATGAGAAACTCAATTTCTGTTCTTTGTTGACTAATTTTGAGTTTTAAGTCTAAGCTCTTGCTAAGAATATTTTGTTTATCTGCCTTGCTTCCTTTGAATTGTTGACATTCCAAATAACTGTTGCAACTTACCCAAAGAATTTGTGTCACCCCAATGTGTGGTACTTCAGAGCAATCCTAAATGCTTAAGCATGTTTGTTTCCATTCACTTTTAATCAGATGAAACAACTAATGAAGAGATATTTTTTTAAAAAAATATATTTTTAAATTTTTTAGTTGTAGGTGGACACAATATCTTTATTTCATTTTTATGTGGTGCTGAGGTTTGAACCCAGTGTTTGCTAGCAAAACACTCTACCACTGAGCCAAGACCCCAGCCGCATGAAGAGATATTTTTAGTTAAGAATTAAAATTAATTTAACAATTCAATGAGACTTTTTGTGGATTTTTAAAATTTTTGACATTTTGTCATCTTGCATTTAACCTCAGGCCTCAAACAGATTTGTTTCATCAGAGATTTATTTAATCCTTCTTACTTGAAATATTTTTCATTAATTGAAACTTCAGTCTGCAAACTTGAGTTGCTTAGAAGTTGTATCAGAATTTTTAGACCATATTTTGTCTTGATTGGTCTGTTTTGGCTTGCTGGAGTAGCAAGTTTCTCAAAATAAAAGAACTTGACATGTTTCCCTCTAAAATCAATTTCCTTTAGAAGTAAGTCCCTCTAAGATCCTATTAGTAAGAGTGATGCTTTCCCTGCTCCTCTGTGCACGACTGCTCTAACAGCTGGGATACAGAAGGACTTCACATGCCACCTTGGCTCTGTTTGGTTCACTGAAATATAAGATTACAATTATATTAATACTTCTCAATCAATTTAGCTATTTCCACATATACCTCAAAAGGAACCCTGTTTTGTATAAAATATTTTGGACCTTATTTTCTCAAAAATATATAGTGTAATGCTAGAAATATATACTACTTCCCCCAGGACAAATTGGTATCTAGTAAATTGCATTAAGAAAACAGTTACTTTATAAGATCATGTTGCTTTCCTCTTCTTCCTAGTTGCATAATATTTGTGACAGTCATTTCCTATAGTTCTTTGAGAGCAAAAGGGAAATAGTTCCTTTATAGTTTTCTTGGGAATAACAAGTCTCTTCAGTTAGATTAAGACTTGTGTCTGAACCAACCAGAGAGTAATAGAAGGAAACTTTTCTTATTTCCATGTACAAAAAGAGACAATCCTATTACCTCCTAAAGTCAGAAGATAAAATTGTAGTCAATGCATCTTTGAAGATGAACTGTTAGGCACATTTTTTTTTTGTCTACAGAAATCAATAGAATATGTAAAACTACTGCTTGTTCACCCCACACACCCTAGGGGAAAAAAAAAAAAAAACATAAGGAAGAGAGAAAGAGAGAGAGAGAGAGAGAGAGAGAGAGAGAGAGAGAGAGAGAGAGAGAGAGAGTGTGTTTCTTGCTGCCACCAGCACACTAAGAGTCATCAATATAAACTAAAATTATATGAGGCTATGAATTTAGCAGGAACAAGTGTTTAGTCTTAGAAAATCCATTGAATGTTCTCAGGGAAAAATCAAATTGCATGGCTAACTAAGGAGGTTGGGAATTCTGGAGTCTTGCTCTCTTTCAAGAGAAGGTCAGGGAACTAAGCTCTTCTTCCTAAAAAGGGAATGTGTCTGTCTATTCTGTGGTTTCTGGGGTATTCTTCTACAGAAAATATTTTTCTTTTATCACTCATTTATTTATTTATTCAATCCTTTATTCATAACAGTATAGATTCATGTTTATTTATTTTTGCTTTGGGTTATAATCCAATATAATGTTAATTATCATTTATTCTGTTTTAAAAATTTTCCATCTGTGTCTTTTGGGAATGCTTTCAAAGGGGCATGGGCTGGCTTCCTGTATCCCTTTGACATGTCCTTGCCCTTTTGTTTGCTGAACACTCCTTTACTTTCTGGTACTACAAGATGCTCCAGGGTCATAGTATATTTATCTTGTCACAGTCCTAGGATTTAATTAAATTTTTAATTAGTCAAAAATAATTTGGCAGACCTCTGAGCTCCATCCCTTCACACTCTGTGGCCTCCTATTATCCTGAAGTCACCTAGAAAAGCAAGGATTTTTGTCTCATTGAATCTGAAGCTTCATATCATGTATGGGCCATCCCAAATCTGACTCAAAGTTCTCAAAAATTCTAATATTACCATATGGTAGCCAATCTTCTCCCCATTCAATTTTTTTTTCTCATGAGAGCAGTTTGTATCCGTTCAAGGTCTGAAACAGAAGCATATATTATTCTCCTTCTGGCCATTTGAAGAAATTTTGATAAAGGAATAGTTTACAAAGTATGAGCAGTATTTAATAACATATAATGTAGTACTCTAGGCCTAATAAAAATGGAAGCTACTATACCAAGCTTTTAAAAAATAAGTGTAGGGAGTGTTTAATAATGTTGGAAAAAATATGTTGAATGTAAAAAGAAAGGCTCTGAAGAGAGAGGAAAAAAATACATATATATGAACAAATGAACCCAACTCATTCTTCTGACCTCTGTCTCTTTTCACTTTTAAACCTGCTGTTGGAAACTTCCATTGGCTGAACATTTGAGGAGACAGAGAAAAAAGGAGGTCATTGAAGCAGCCAACTACCTTGGCATCCTAAGTAGTTGGAAAAAGGTAAAGAGAGTAGACAAGTTTATATAGAAAAATGCAATTTGCTTTTTCCAATAACAAGTGAAGATCTGGCACTTACTTACTGGCTGTATATTCTAACACTATCACTATTTTCATATGCAAACTGAGATCAAATTCTACATTGCATTACTGAAGGTCCATATTATCTACATTTCTAATGCTAAAAGAAAGAAAAAAAATATAAAAAATAAAACATATGATAATAACATTAAAATTAAAATAGGGAACTTTGTTCATGAATGATTATTTCACTTTATAGAAACAATGTCTATTCTTCTTTGGTGACATCAGAAAAGACCAAAGCTTTTCATTGATTGATTTGTGTGTTCATTCATTTATTCAGTTTCTATGTATAACAGATTTCAGTTACAATTTAATTAATTAAGGCATATAATTAGAGATACAATGATTTTTCTTTTGGAATGACACCTCAGATTCACCACATCTTTTTAAGTAACTTGATTTTAAATGCCAGTTTAATTTGATGAGTAATTTTTGTTGTTCTGTTTCTTTAGATTCTGAAGTAAAAAAATAAAAAAAGACTATTGAGGAAAAAATACCTTATAATAACACACACATTCACACACATTTATAGTGACAAGGAAGAAAGTTTTCTTTCGTTCTTTAAACACCCTGAATTTCAGTAAAAGGGAATATTTGTGACTTGTTTAAAGTGTCATCGATTATGTGTCCCTAAGACCTTTTGTTTCCTACTCTGTTTTCTATTCTCATTCTTTAAATTATCAGTTTCACCAAACCCTCATTCTCTGCTGGTGGCCTAAGCCCCTACTTCACTAAGAAGAAATCCTACTGGGGAGAAATGAATGACAGTAGAGGCGGTAGAGAGAGAAGAGGGGAGGGGAGGGAAGGGGAGGGGGATAGTAGAGGATGGGAAAGGCAGCAGAACACAACAGACACTAGTATGGCAATATGTAAATCAATGGATGTGTAACTGATGTGATTCTGCAATCTGTATATGAGGTAAAAATGGGAGTTCATAACCCACTTGAATCTAAGTATGAAATATGATATATCAAGAACTATGTAATGTTTTGAACAACCAACAATAAAAAATTAAAAAAAAAAAAGAAAGAAATCCTACCGATTCCTCAAGGTGGAGATGAACTACAAGTAATTACATGCCACCAGGATAAAACTGGGATCATAATTTTGTTTTTTTTTTTTTTGCGTACTTAATTTTAATGACAGAAGATAGTGGATAATTGACAAAAGATAATATTTATTTATTTATTTATTTCCACTGAGGAGGACAGTCCAATGGAAAAATTAAAAAAAAAAAACAGTATAAGAGATTAAAGTAAAATTGATCTATGGAAAATGAGAAACCTTCCATCCATTGCAAACAATGGAAAATAAAGAGTGTATTGATGAAGATTGAGGTAACTTGTATAGTTAAAATTGAATTTAAAAAGTATCTTCTTTCGACCTTCCTGCTACCATAGCCAATGGTCACATCTTTGTTGTGATCTTGGGCAACTTTCCCAACTCTATTCCTTATTTACCTTCTCTATGTGTCTTTCCTTTTATCTTTGTCTTCTGATCATACCCTGTCTAGGGGAGATGAGGCAGGGTTGGGAGTATGCTCAGCTTATTCTCCTTGGACTTGGTATTTGGAATTGTTCCAAAGCTCAGATCTAATCTTTCTTCTCTACAGTTTCTGCCTTGGCAATTTCAAGCAATTCTGTGGTTAATAGTCAATTATACGATTTTAATTATTATTTATATATAATCAATTCCAAAATTTACATCCCAGTCTGGGCTTCTATTCTAAATATAGAAAGAATTTTTAGAAAGGGAAAAAGAAAGAAGGAGTGTACAAGAGTTATATTTTTTTATATCCAAATTAATCTAAATTAGGAATCCAAAACCTCATCTGACTGTATTATTTTCTCACAGTGCACTTTATTTAAATCACAGATTTTATCAAGTATGCATTCATTTATTAGTTATTGTCCATTTCTTTAACTAACATTCATTATCAGCCAGATCCAAACAAAATGTTTAAAGCTATATTCAGGTGTGCAACACAGTGCCTGGCAAAAGTGGATGCTCAACCAATATTTACTTGTAATGTAAAATAATGAAGCTTATGTAGGAGAATTCTAAAATGAAATGGGTAGTTAGAGGAGGAGCACATATCCCAATATCCCCTATCACTTTCAGTTTTGCTCTTTTCTGAAGTCTTTGCCATATGTACACAATGCTGACATTTAAGACCTTCATAATATGGTTTTAACACAGTTCCCTCTCCCCTCTCCCCACAAATGCTTGACATGTTCCACACCTTCTGAAAACTCACTGTTCCCTGGTAACAGATTCAGGCACATGACTTTTGTATTAACTAAGATGCTTGCTCTAACTGCTTAATATTTTGCTTTAAAGCAGTACCTAATCTTCATGACTTCTGCCTTTGAGTCCCATGTTGTCCTCTGGATTTCGTGTTTAGTACTGCTCCTCTGGGTTTGAACATTTTCTGTCATTTGCAGCATGCTTCAGAGTCTTTTTCTAGAAACTATGCTACAAACCGATGCCCTGGGTAAGTATTTCAAGCACAACTTGAATATACAACTCTACGACTTTTCAACTCAGAGTAGCCTTCACACATAGGATCACAAACCATTCCCAGGCTCTGTAATCTTATTAATCTGTGAATTGTCTACATATATCACAGAAGAAACAGTAATTAAATAAATAGATACATGAATAAATGTTTCTCAGTTTAATCTTCTCCCTGTTTGCTTCTTCATTTGACTTTGATTTGCCCTTCCTAATAACATTAACCACTGTCATGACTTTTTCTATGCAAGTCTGTGCTGGCGACTGTCTTAAACCCCTACACAGGGAACAACAAAAGGAAAAAAGACCATGTGAATTGTTCTCTTCTTATCCTAGCACAGCTTGCCCCATGTTAGAAGTATGAAAGATCAATTTATATTGAATTCAGGATGGAAATTTGCACACAATACCACATAGGAAACTAAACTTATAGAGATGAATAGGATGCCCTACTGATAGAACTGTTTATCCACTAATAGTTTTAAATGAAGGCAAAGCCAAGCCATTGTCATTGCATATTTAACAGGTGATTTTTTATTTGCATCAGGTTGGTTTTTACGTATACTATCCTGGACCAAGGCAACAGTATTTCACTTTGGCTGTCCCTGTTTCTGTTCTTGTACTACCACTCTCTCTTCTTCCCAGAACAGTTCAGTCAGAGATATACTTTCAAGAACTAAGAGGCATTACATCATTTTTCTGATCACAGACTCCACCAGCTTCCCAGGTTCAGAAACCTCCAATATTCTTACCCAATATGCTCTTCTAACAAGCTTCACTTCACAATGTGCTTTCCATCTCACCTGGCTCTTTATCTGATCTGTGAATCTGATCTGCTAACGTGCTAATCTTGAATTTGCTGTTGAAAGTCTTTGTGTTTGGCATTTTGTGTTTCCAGAATGTACTTTTCACAGAATGTCTTGTTTCCTGTGTTCCCTTGATACAGGGTTATACTCTCATTTTACTATGTAACAGGGGCCTCCTACCTATCTTCTACCTTTAGAAAGTGTGACTTTTTGACCACTCTTACTGAAGTAGCATTGAAGGATTTCACCTCTTCATTCTTGCTCTATTTTTCTTCAGAAAAATTATTATCACAAAATCTCAGCATCAGCATAGAAATTTGGATGTTATACTTCCTGTGACTTCATTGCTACTTAATTTGCAAATAACTAGAAGAGATATTTTCATGTGTTTACTGTTAGGAGCCTTGGCACCAGAGATTTTTACCTTAGCAGAAGCAGTTTAAAATAATTCCCTATTCACCGGGGGTTTTCACCTCAATTACCTCCTACACATAAACTCTCCTGAAGAAAGCACAATTTTCCCATGGCATCTTGACATTCTGAGGCAAAGGAACATTTGAGGTCCCAAGTATTGGTATTATATGGCATTTGCATGATCAAGATATATTTCAAAACTCCTTCTTAAAGCAGAACCAAGTCCTGATAACGGAATATGTTTTTCAAGCTGCCTTACTGATTAGTGTTGGTGTGGCATGTTAACTGAGTGCCCCAAGGGAAATGAACAATGCTTTAAATTTATATTATGCCTTTCATACAGAAGGATCTCCAAATGCC
Organism: Marmota monax; assembly: GCF_021218885.2. Taxonomy (NCBI): domain Eukaryota; kingdom Metazoa; phylum Chordata; class Mammalia; order Rodentia; family Sciuridae; genus Marmota; species Marmota monax. The sequence continues at coordinate 20,269,928 of NW_026692907.1, forward strand.
CTACCAGTTATATCTTCAGAGATCAGTCACCACCATTGAAATGCAGGCACCTGTGGAGTTGGATATGATAGCTGCTCCACAGCAAACAGTATTTAGAAAGAAAGGTGGAGAAATAACTTCTCAAGTGAGAAAGGCAAAAACTATTTTATGTAGGTAAAAGGTAATTACTCCATTGGAATATGACCAACATATGTGTGTTCATAATTCTCTTTTTACTGATTCCTCGGACTGGCCAGATTAGGTCAAAAACCTTTTATGCAAGGTGATGACTTCTTCTAGGCTCCATATGTAAGCTCTGTTAACTTTGCCAATGTAAATGTTAATAAAAATACATGCAAATAAAATGCATCCTGTGATCTTGTCCTTATAATGATGGCCAAGGTCTGAGCATTGTGCTATAAGTAAATGCTATTCATGCTTTTTGTTCCTGAATTGGCCACTTGTTTGAAATAACCACTTTGGTATTAATAAAGGGCTTGTCATAGCCACCTCAGGTTTCCTTACTGGTCATCCAGAGAGGTCCATGCCAGGGTAATCCTGCTTTGTAAATAATTATCACCCTGTCCAAGGGGCACAGATGAAAAGCTAGCTCTTAGTCTTTTTAAATAACCTGTTTGCACAGTTAAATTTCCTCCTACTGTGGAAAGGTTACAAATTTTCCACTGTAATTTCAATTTCTTTTTATTCCCTTTCTTTCTCATGAAAAAAAATAGTTTTAGACGAAGTGAAAAATAAAATGGAGAGAGTTCAATTATTGATAAATGTTGCTGACTGTAAAATAGAGTAGTATATTGCACAGATTGCATTGAGGTGTTTTTAATTGATGGATTCATTATTTTCTCAAGTACAAAGGCAATCTCTAGGAGAACTCAACTCTGTCTTTTAGAATCTGGAATAAGTCTTTAGAAGCCATGTCCAGTGATTCTGTTATAGATTATTTGAAAAGCACAGTGGAAACGTTTTTTTTTTTTTTTTCAAAATATTTGTTTCTCACTTTTCCTAAAAATGTTTTTAATCACAAGCCAAGGCCCTCCTCAATGAATACATTTACTACAGTGAACAATATTCAACTTCAAAGTAGAGGTTTGAATGTTGAGTTTTAATATTTATAAAGGACAAACTCCATGTACACAATTGCACACACACATTTCACAGATGTGTGTTCACACATACATACACACACATAAACACACACATATATCCAGCCTTGAAATATGTTCTATCGGAATTTGCCTAAGAAATTTGTACCTGACATTTCCAAACCGATTCCAATTATATTTCCTTTGTCATTGTCCCCATTTCACTGAAAATCATCAGTGGCAAAGCAACTGAAATGTTTGGATTTACTTACAATTTAACATTATGCTTGCTCATAAATAATTCACTGGTGCACAATTATGTTTGTTTATGAGTATATGTCTCTCTGTATATATATATATATATATATATATATATATATATATATGCAACGTTAAAATATTCATTTATTTTTTTTTATAATTTTGTTTTTGCACACATGCCTTCAATTGTTTTCCCCATTTATACTTTTTCTCAATCTCATCCAGTCCCTCTAAGGTCATTTTATACACACACATGCATGTACACACATACACATCCTCCTCCTCCTCCTCTTCCTTCTCCTCCTCCACATATCCAAATACATACATATATATGTATGTATATAAAACAGCTTGTCTCTAAAAGTCTCAGGGCATGTTTAAGTTTCAACAACTTCAGAAACATAAATTCCACAAGCTTTTTTTTAAAAAAATACATATTTGGAAGTTTACTAGAAAATCTGGCACCATTTAATTCTATGAATTCTGAATAATCAATTATTACTTTTAGATTTTTTTAAAGTCAGTTTGTCATTTTCAATCAGAAAGCCTTAGACAACAAAACCAAATTAATGTCATATATTTATATATATTTTTCTTTTAATTAGTATCAATCTCTTCCCTTAACAGCTTCAGTCCACTTAGATCCCACTGCTTAACCTCCATCACACTAATGTTTTGTAGACTTTTAATTTCGGTTTATCACACATATTTTTATGTATATATACATACACACATATGCATGTATAGTTGAAAATATGTGTGTATATATACATACATTCAATCTCCAATCTCCTCAAATTCATATACATATTTAAAAATCTAAAATATATATATAGGTGCATATATGTTTCTTTCATATATTTCTTCACAGTTTTACATGTTTATGATGATTCCTTGGAATTTTGGGTCTATATTTGACTGTTTAGTGCATCACAGTACTTTTCAGATTTGTTAGGACTTTTGAAATGGATGTTTTCCTCAGATATCTGTCATGCTGATTTCTGAGTTTTTAGTTCCTTTAGTGATTTTTAGGCTTCTCACCATTCCTTCTGCTGTTGGCACCATCTTCATCTTGTTTCCAAAAGTACATTGTAGAAATAGTTGTTGAGTCTTCTGGGAAGTTTTCAATATAAATCAAGTTTGCCTCTCAGCTTTCCTGTCTGCTGGCTTAAGGTTGAGTGTTCTGGGTTACATTAAATGATTTATCAGTCATCTAACCTGCTTTCCAACCTCTACGATTTTGTTGCCATTGTACCTTTTTCTATTCCCTCTGATAGTATAGGTTTAATTCTTTTTTTTAATGCTTATTTACTGGGATTTTGAGAAGTCATAGAAATAAAGTACTAGAGCAACCTACTATGTTTATTTATTACTCTCTCTGTTTGACCTGCATATGACTTTCTTTAAGTTTTCATCCATAAAGTTTTCTTTGTGTTCTCATTAATAAGGTAATTGCATAATCCCAAGTGATTTTTTTAATATTTGCATCTAAAACTTACTACAATGATTTATCTTATAATTCTATGTTTCTTCATCAAATGCATTATTATTTATCTCTGTTCCTTTAACAAACTTTAATTGGTGCACATTCTTTTAAATACTAATTTGCTTTTTGGTCCTAAAAAAGATGAGAAACTTTATCCTGTATACCTATACCTCTCATGCAGTTATGTTATGTTCAACAATAAAAAGGAAATAGCATTTATCTCCTCATTCAGTCTATTCTTTAGCTTCTACTTTTACCAGCTCCATTGCAGTATCTGATGTTTGAGAGGTACTGCTATCCAAGGCCTAGCCAAACTTGGTACAATTAAAAAATCCAACCCTGGAATGCAGTGAAGTAATCTTTCTGTTGTATGCACAGACCTGACTGTGTCTACATTTAGTGGCAATAATGGTGTCTATCAAAAAAAGAAATATATTTTCCTACATACAACAATATTCTATCTTAAAATAAGAATTACTTTTCCTTCAGTACAGTAGCTAAGCCTGTCAAATTAATGATATTTTTGCACATTGACTTAGTGTAGAGAAACCCTTTCTAATGTAAGTACCTGTCAGGTTTATGTCTCCATTAGATTAATATAAATATACATCATATTTTGCCATATACTTAGTCTTTTTTGCAAACTTATATCATTCCCCTTACTTTATCTCATGAGAAGAAATAATGAATGCTCAGAAAAGAAATATGTGGGGCTGGGCACAATGGTACACACCTCTAATCCCAACTATTTGAGAACCTGAGGCAGGAGATGGCAAGTTCCACACCAACCTCAGCAATTCAGTGGGATCCTGACTCAAAATAACAATGAATAAGTAAATAACTAAATAACTCCTTAGAATTTAGCTTATTAATAGAGCACCCCTGGATTCAATACCCAGTACTGAAAGAAAAAGAAAGATAGATGATAGGTAGGTAGGTAGGTAGATGGGATAAACAGATACATAATGAAAACCAAGAGTGACTTAAATAAGAATAAAATTAAAAGGTTTTTAAGGTGTTCAGAAGCCTTCTGCCCCTCTTTATCAATGCTAGTCTCTGTATCTAAGACTGATAGGTTAAACAGTAAATTCCTACTTGTGTTTACAAGACCTGTTAGAATAAACAGGCCAATATCTTAGCAAACCACCTTTGAAAAGATATTCATCATTAAGCATACTGTCTTTGAAGCAATTTTTTAAACATTTTTGTTTATTCATTTATAAATCACTTCATAATACTTTCCCTAATAATACTTTCACTCTATGAACATCATTGTCTATAATAATAACTATAGTAGCTATGATTTGGTACACATGACTTCAATAATCATTCCTGGATTATCAATTGTTAAAAAGTGAATAATTAAATTTCCCATACATTTTTATACCTATTATCAGGCCCTCTCATGAGCCTTGGAAAGTGGGAGTTGGACTAGCTGTTCCTGCTTCTTGGTTCTGGCTGCTTGAAAGCAGATTTGGGGTGGGGGCATAGCACTACTCTCTAGCAGTGCTTTGGAGTCCAGTGATTCACTTCAGAGAGTAGAAGCATACTCATGGTAGTGGCAGTTGCTTCAGGCTCCTTAGTTAACAGCCACAGCCCTTTGTTCTGATGACTCAACTGATGCAATCAGTGGTAGCTAGCTTCCTGATCCCACAACTTTCCTGCTTATGCCCTGAGAATGGGAATCTTCAATTGTCAGTTTGAGTTGTGATTCTAAGGTGGGGTGCATTTCAATAACCCCTGCTTATGGTCACACTCCTTCAAAATGTCTTATAACTGTCTAATCTATATTAAATATGTTTCTGTTTAAAATAGCTGGGTTTTCTTTTTATTTATTTATTTAGTTTTTGGTGGGGAGGTGATACTGCGGATTGGGTGCTTTACGACTGAGCTACAACTTCAGTCATTTTTACCATTTGAGATAGGGTATTGCTAAGTTGCTGAGGTTGACCTTGAACTCCTAAACTTCTTGAATCAGCCTCCCCAGTTTCTAGGATTATAGGTGCATACCAGCGTACCAAGTTAATATTGTTTTTTTTTTACTTTCTGATACAAATTCCTGATTGACATAATAACTAATAATTCATAAATTTTTACGCTTAGACATTACCAAAAATAATATGTGTGGATTACCCTCTTAAGTCACTCATATTATTATTATTATTCACATTTTTACAATTGAGAAAACTGACGTCCAGAAAGGCATGTACAACTATATGACAGCAAAGACTGAAATTCAGCCAGAGTCAGGATCCCTCCTATCATGGGACTCATTATTGAAAGTGCTACCACTAATGTTATTAATTATAATTAAGATAACTAAGCATTTGAGTTAAAACAAAAAAGTAACTGATTTATTTGGTTAGAGTACTTCCAAGGCCATTGCTCTTAGTTCACCTTTCTCAATAGGAAGGTGAATGAGTGGGATTCTAGCTATGGAAATTTGCATAACCAGAAGTCAGGTCACAACCATTAGCAACTCAAGACTTATGTAAATTTTACCTAGTCACAGCTCATTCAGCCATAGAACAGGTAATTTCAGGCTGTCATTCGCCTGCGGCTTGCAGACAGATTACTCAGGCTCAGTGCCTGAGTGCTTCTTGGAGCCTGCTCTTATCAGAGCATACACTGAGCACGGAGCGGCCGAGTTCCGGCTCCCTGAACTGCTCTGGCCCAGGGCTAAGGAGCCCACGGAAACTGCTTCTCGGTCCGGGTCCTGCTGAGGCCCGGTCAGGACTCACCCGTTGCTTTGGTTACCCGGCAAAGGGAACGAAATGCTGCCATTCGCATAGGATACCAACATGGCAGAGATCTGATGTCATCAGAAAGCCGTGGAGGAGAGAACTTCATCAATACCAGCGGCGACAGAAACAGTAGGTCTCCTGGTAGGGAGGGTGAGGCACAGACACCCGAGTCTCTCTCGATTTGTCGTGGAGCCAGAGGGGAGGAGCCGGGCCGCTGCCCGCGCCCAGAGCAGGCCCAGCGGCTCGCCAGCGTGGTGATCGTGTGACCCCAATTGGAGAGGGGGCGGAGCGGAGCCGCCACCCGCGCCCGCAAGGTGGGCAGACCCGCGACCCAGTGGTACACGGGCGTGGTAGGAGGGGCAGGGCAGAGCCGCCGCCCGCGCCTGCAAGGTAAGCAAACCTGCGACAGACTGGCGGGTCAGGCCCAGCGGCCTGCCAGCGTGGTACACACGTCACCCCAACTGGAGTAGGGGCAGAGCAGAGCCTTCGCCCGCGCCCAGATCAGGCCCCGCCGGTGTGGAATGTGGTGGTCACGTGACCCCAATTGGAGTGGGGGCGTAGCGGAACCACCACCCGTGCCTGCAGGGTGAGCAGACCTGCGACCAACCTGCAGATCAGGCCCAGCGGTCCGCAGGCGTGGTAGGAGGGGCAGGGCAGAGCAGCCGCCCGGGACTGCAAGGTAAGCAGACCTGTGACAGACCGGCAGATCAGGCCCAGGAGCCTGCCGGCTTGGTACACACGTCACCCCAATTGCAGTAGGGGCAGAGCAGAGTCGCCGCCCTTGCCAGGAACAGGCCCAGCGACCGGCCGGCGTGGTAGTCCCAACACCCCAATTGGAGTAGGGGCAGAGCAGAGCCGTCACCCGTACCCGAAAGGTGGGCAGACCTGTGACCGACAAGCGGGACAGGCCCAGTGGCCTGCCAGTGCGACAGACACGTCACCCCATTTGGAGTAGGGGCAGAGCAGAGCTGCCGCCCACGCCTGCAGGGTAGGCAGACCTGCAACCGACCGGCGGATCAGGCCTGGTGGCCTGCCGGCATGGTACACTCGTCACCCCAATTGGAGTAGGGGCAGAACAGAGCCGCTGCCCGCGACCGGAACAGGCCCAGTGACCTGCCGGCGTGGTAGTCACGTCACCCCAATTGGAGTAAGGAGAGAGCAGAGCCGCCGCCCGCGCCTGCAAGGTAGGCAGACCGCCGCCCGACCATGCAAGGGAGACTTTTCAACTATACAAGAGCAATATAAATATATAGGGGAAAAAAAACATTTCAAAAACACAACAGTTTCACCAAGCAGAAAGAAACGCAAGCAGTATGAAAAGACAAGGAAAGAAAGGACCACAAGCAATGCAGGTCAACTCAACTTTAGAAGAGGTAACAGCTGCAGCAGATGGAATGTCAGATAAAGAATTCAGGATATACATGCTTCAGATGATCTGGAGTATCAAGGAAGACATTAGATAGCAAAATCAGACAATGAAAGATCACTTCGACAATGAATTACACAAACAAATCCAGGAATCAAAGGATCAACTATACAGGGAGATAGAGGTTATAAAAAACAAACAAACAGAAATCCTAGAAATGCAGGAAGCAATAAACCAACTTAAAAACTCAATGGAGAATACTACCAGCAGAGTAGAACACTTAGAAGATAGAACATCAGACAATGAAGACAAAGTATTTCAACTGGAAAAGAACATAGACAGCTCAGCAAGACTGTTAAGAAACCATGAGCAGAACATCCAAGAAATATGGGATAACATTAAGATACCAAACTTAAGAGTCATTGGGATACAGGAAGGTATAGAGCTCCAAACCAAAGGAATGAGCAGTCTATTCAATGAAATAATACGAGAAAACTTCCCAGACATGAAGAATGAGACAGAATCCCAAACCCTAGAAGCCTACAGGACGCTGAATGTGCGAAATCATAAGAGATCCACACCTAGACACATTATAATGAAGATGCCCAACATACAGAATAAGGAGAGAATTTTAAAAGCTACAAGAGAAAGGAAGCAGATCACATTTAGGGGTAAGCCAATCAGGATAACAGCTGATCTTTCAACACAGACTCTGAAAGCTAGAAGATCCTGGAATAATATATTTCAAACACTGAAAGAAAATGGGTTCCAACCAAGAATTGTGTATCCAGCGAAATTAAGCTTCAGGATGGAAAATGAAATTAAAACCTTCCATGATAAACAAAAGTTTAAAGAATTTGCAGCTAGAAAACCATCTCTTCAAAACATCCTCGGCAAAACATTACAGGAGGAGGAAATGGAAAATAACAATGAAAACCAACAGTGGGAGGTAGGACAGTAAAGGGGGGGGGAATAATCAAAGAGGAAAACAAACCATGTTTAGTAACAGAAATAAACAAATATGGCTGGAAGAACAACCCATATCTCAATAATAACCCTAAATGTTAATGGCTTAAACTCACCAATTAAGAGACACAGGCTAGTAGAATGGATCACAAAACAAGACCCAACAATATGCTGCCTACAGGAGACGCATTTGATAGGAAAAGACATACATAGGCTGAAGGTGAAAGGTTGGGAAAAATCATATCACTCATATGGACTTCGGAAACAAGCAGGAGTGTCCATACTCATATCAAATAAAATAGATTTCAAGCCAAAGTTAATCAAAAGGGATAAAGATGGACACTACATACTGCTTAAGGGAACCATACACCAACAAGACATAACAATCATAAATATATATGCCCCAAACAATGGTGCAGCTATGTTCATCAAACAAACTCTTCTCAAGTTCAAGAGTCTAATAGACCGCCCTACAATAATCATGGGAGACTTCAACACACCTCTCTCACCACTGGACAGATCTTCCAAACAAAAGTCGAATAAGGAAACTATAGAACTCAATAACACAATTAATAACCTAGACTTAATTGACATATATAGAATATACCACCCAACATCAAGCAGTTACACTTTTTTCTCAGCAGCACATGGATCCTTCTCAAAAATAGATCATATATTATGTCACAGGGCAACTCTTAGACAATATAAAGGAGTAGAGATAATACCATGCATCTTATCTGATCATAATGGAATGAAACTGAAAATCAACGATAAAAGAAGGAGGGAAAAAGCATACATCACTTGGAGAATGAACAATAGGTTACTGAATGATCAATGGGTTATAGAAGACATCAAGGAGGAAATTAAAAAATTCTTAGAGATAAATGAAAACAGACACAACATATCGGAATCTATGGGACACATTGAAAGCAGTTCTAAGAGGAAAATTCATTGCTTGGAGTTCATTCCTTAAAAAAAGAAAAAACCAACAAATAAATGATCTCATACTTCATCTCAAAATCCTTGAAAAAGAAGAGCAAAACAACAGCAAAAGAAGTAGAAGGCAAGAAATAATTAAAATCAGAGCTGAAATTAATGAAATCGAAACAAAAGAAACAATTGAAAAAATTGACAAAACTAAAAGTTGGTTCTTTGAAAAAATAAACAAAATCGACAGACCCTTAGCCATGCTAGCGAAGAGAAGAAGAGAGAGAACTCAAATTACTAGCATACGGGATGAAAAAGGCAATATCACAACAGACACTTCAGAAATACAGAAGATAATCAAAAAATATTTTGAATCCTTATACTCCAATAAATTAGAAGATAGTGAAGGCATCGATAAATTTCTTAAGTCATATGATCTGCCCAGATTGAGTCAGGAGGATATAGACAACCTAAACAGACCAATATCAATTGAGGAAATAGAAGAAACCATCAAAAGACTACCAACTAAGAAAAGCCCAGGACCGGATGAGTATACAGCAGAGTTTTACAAAACCTTTAAAGAGGAACTAATACCAATACTTTTCAAGCTACTTCAGGAAATAGAAAAAGAGGGAGAACTTCCAAATTCATTCTACGAGGCTAACATCACCCTGATACCTAAACCAGACAAAGACACTTCAAAGAAAGAAAACTACAGACCAATATCTCTAATGAACCTAGATGCAAAAATCCTCAATAAAATTCTGGCGAATCGGATACAAAAACATGTCAAAAAAATTGTGCACCATGATCAAGTTGGATTCATCCCTGGGATGCAAGGCTGGTTCAATATACGGAAATCAATAAATGTTATTCACCACATCAATAGACTTAAAAATAAGAACCATATGATCATCTCGATAGATGCGGAAAAAGCATTCGACAAAGTACAGCATCCCTTTATGTTCAAAACTCTAGAAAAACTAGGGATAACAGGAACATACCTCAAAATTGTAAAAGCAATTTATGCTAAGCCTCAGGCTAGCATCATTCTGAATGGAGAAAAATTGAAGGCATTCCCTCTAAAATCTGGAAAAGACAGGGATGCCCTCTCTCTCCACTTCTGTTCAACATAGTTCTCGAAGCACTGGCCAGAGCAATTACACAGACAAAAGAAATTAAAGGCATAAAAATAGGAAATGAAGAACTTAAATTATCACTATTTGAAGGTGACATGATTCTATACCTAGCAGACCCAAAAGGGTCTACAAAGAAACTATTAGAGCTAATAAATGAATTCAGCAAAGTTGCAGGATATAAAATCAACACGCATAAATCAAAGGCATTCCTGTATATCAGCGACAAATCCTCTGAAATGGAAATGAGGACAACCACTCCATTCACAATATCTTCAAAAAAAAATAAAATACTTGGGAATCAACCTAACAAAAGAGGTAAAAGACTTATACAATGAAAACTACAGAACCCTAAAGAGAGAAATAGAAGAAGATCTTAGAAGATGGAAAAATATACCCTGCTCATGGATAGGCAGAACTAACATCATCAAAATGGCGATATTACCAAAAGTTCTCTATAGGTTTAATGCAATGCCAATCAAAATCCCAATGGCATTTCTTGTAGAAATAGAGAAAGCAATCATGAAATTCATATGGAAAAATAAAAGACCCAGAATAGCAAAAACAATGCTAAGCAGGAAGTGTGAATCAGGCGGTATAGCGATACCAGACTTCAAACTATACTACAGAGCAATAGTAACAAAAACAGCATGGTACTGGTACCAAAACAGGCGGGTGGACCAATGGTACAGAATAGAGGACACAGAAACCAATCCACAAAACTACAACTATCTTATATTTGATAAAGGGGCTAAAAGCATGCAATGGAGGAAGGATAGCATCTTCAACAAATGGTGCTGGGAAAACTGGAAATCCATATGCAACAAAATGAAACTGAATCCCTTTCTCTCGCCATGCACAAAAGTGAATTCAAAATGGATCAAGGAGCTTGATATCAAATCAGAGACACGCCGTCTGATAGAAGAAAAAGTTGGCTACGATCTACATTCGGTGGGGTCGGGCTCCAAATTCCTCAATAGGACACCCATAGCACAAAAGTTAATAACTAGAATCAACAAATGGGACTTACTCAAACTAAAAAGTTTTTTCTCAGCAAAAGAAACAATAAGAGAGGTAAATAGGGAGCCTACACCCTGGGAACAAATCTTTACTCCTCACACTTCAGATAGAGCCCTAATATCCAGAGTATACAAAGAACTCAAAAAATTAGACAATAAGAGAACAAACAACCCAATCAACAAATGGGCCAAGGACCTGAACAGACACTTCTCAGAGGAGGACATACAGTCAATCAACAAGTACATGAAAAAATGCTCACCATCTCTAGCTGTCAGAGAAATGCAAATCAAAACCACCCTAAGATACCATCTCACTCCAGTAAGATTGGCAGCCATTATGAAGTCAAACAACAACAAGTGCTGGCGAGGATGTGGGGAAAAGGGTACACTTGTACATTGCTGGTGGGACTGCAGATTGGTGCAGCCAATTTGGAAAGCAGTATGGAGATTTCTTGGAAAGCTGGGAATGGAACCACCATTTGACCCAGCTATTCCCCTTCTTGGTCTATTCCCTAAAGACCTAAAAAGAGCATGCTACAGGGACACTGCTACATCGATGTTCATAGCAGCACAATTCACAATAGCAAGACTGTGGAACCAACCTAGATGCCCTTCAATAGATGAATGGATAAAAAAAATGTGGCATTTATACACAATGGAGTATTACTCTGCATTAAAAAATGACAAAATCATAGAATTTGCAGGGAAATGGATGGCATTAGAGCAGATTATGCTAAGTGAAGCTAGCCAATCCCTAAAAAACAACTGCCAAATGTCTTCTTTGATATAAGGAGAGTAACTAAGAACAGAGTAGGGACGAAGAGCATGAGAAGAAGATTAACATTAAACAGGGATGAGAGGTGGGAGGGAAAGGGAGAGAGAAGGGAAATTGCATGGAAATGGAAGGAGACCCTCAGGGTTATACAAAAGTACATACAAGAGGAAGTGAGGGGAAAGGGAAAAATAATACAAGGGGGAGAAATGAATGACAGTAGAGGGGGTAGAGAGAGAAGAGGGAGGGTAGGGGATGGGAGGGGAGGGGGGATAGTAGAGGATAGGAAAGGCAGCAGAATACAACAGACACTAGTATGGCAATATGTAAATCAATGGATGTGTAACTGATGTGATTCTGCAATCTGTATATGGGGTAAAAATGGGAGTTCATAACCCACTTGAATCAAAGTGTGAAATATGATATGTCAAGAAATTTGTAATGTTTTGAACAACCAACAATAAAAAATTAAAAAAAAGAATTTCCCTCAAAAAAAAAAAAAAAAAAGAAAGAAAATATAGTTAGTCCAAGGGTTTCCAAAACATGTCTCACTTAAAACAATAATTTTAAAATGCCTATAATGGTTGGGGTGGGCAGAATTATGTAAAGAATAATGGTGAAGAAATGGAGAAGATGGAGGAAGAGGAAAAAGAGGAGGAGGAGGATGGGGAAGAAGCCATGTAATATGCACAAAGTCATGTCCCTAGAGAATAAAATAATTTTTGCACATCTGAAAAAAAAAAACAAAAAAAAAAAATAAAATAGAGATGACTAATTGGATAAAAAATAATCCAGAACTTACTTTTTTTTGTCCGATATAAGAGTCATCTAATGTATTAGTCTAGATTCTCTATAAATCAACACAAATCAAGGAGGAATAAATCATGCTGAAAACTTATTGGAGGAAATACTAGAGGAAAATAGGTTGGAGTGGGGAGATGGAGAAAACCAGGGATGCGTAATGCATGTTTGACTCCTGAAAACCGAAGGAGAAAGGCAGGAAGGGAGGGTGAAGTAACATGCAAAGGAAGATTGTGGACTGCAGTGCAGTGTGAAGAAATGTACACAAAAACCTTAAGGAAACTTGTGGAGTACAGGTCTTCCCTTAGGTGTGTTAGATGAGTCATTCATCTCCTACAGTGGACCAGCTTTAGTATCCTCTTAGTCATTGGCTAGAAGCATCCATTGAAAAGTCCAGCCTTTGTTCAGATGAGGAGATGGGTTTCAGAGCATTTCATATCAGACCTGCAAACATGTATGCATACTGCAGTTAGAGGTTCTGAAAAATGTATATCACGGTCATCACAATGAGCTTGTACTATATATTGTAAGTCATCCCAGTCGCCTTGCTTATTTGTAGTAGTTAAGAGTTTTAGAATGAGATTGGCATGTGATTCAGTCCTAGTTCCCAATATTCTATTTTTGAGTCTCTGAGCACATATCTAAATATTCCATGCCAGTTGATAATAACCTAGAGAGGATATTTAGACTTTGTTATCTACATCTGTCAAGTGTGAGTAATAAAGCTTATCCCAAACCATTGTGACAATGAAAGAGACAATAGGTTGTTAAATGAAAATTTGAAGGAGGCTATTGACTTGGACTAAGCCTCTGTACTGGGCCCAACAGACCAAAACAATATAGAGTTTAATCACAGTAGCTGAGCCTTAGTTAATTGCAGGGAGCTCTGTAACCAATTAACCAAGTAAGCCACATCCAATTAAGCTGTCTCTTTATTTTACTTCCATTCTCTGTAAATTCTGGCAGATCATGTTGGTGGTGGTTGTTCCTAGAACCTGTTCTGGTTCTGGAGGGAGCCTAATTATTGAATCACTTTGTTGTGTTTGTTTTATTCAGTTTCGTATATAATTGCTCAAGTAAGCTACTAAATTTAATTGGTCTAAGAAACTTTCCATTTAGCAATTTATTATGGACTTAACACTCATTAAGTGAATAATTAATAGCTATTATTATTATTGCAGAAAATCCCAAAACCAAATTTATTCATCTTTCTCTAATTTTTGTTGTCTTTTGCTTACTGAATACTCCAAAATATCAAGACTTCTTTCTGAAACACCAACCTGGCTGCTATAAGGTAAGCTCTATGAAAATAATCTTTAAGATTATGTGTATATAATTGTCTCATATAATGTGATAATTTAAATAAACTTTATATAAATTGGTTTATCAATAATGAGGAAAATACATATTGTTTTATGAAAGTAACAAGTGTTTTGGGAGGTCTCTATAAAGATGTCTCTAAACATTGATTTTGAACAAGGTACAAAAAGAAGAGTAAAAATATTTGACAAAATAATGAAAATCTAGGATCGTGGATTTGGAATGCTTTACAAATCTCTTCAATTTCTCACTTTACTTTGGCAAATTTACACTAAAATTATGACTGTGTATTCTAGTTGTCTTTGTAATGTAGAACTTGAAGAAATTTCTGTCATCCCATACTTAACAGCTTTATTTCCAATAACGAATGTAAACTGATATATTCAGTTAAAATAACATTTCTAATGCCTGTATATGGTGTTCACATTATTTTTCTTGATTGTTTGCTTTAACTGATATCTATCACCAGTAACATCTTTATGATTTTGTTGTACACAAAAGCTGCAATCAATTATAGTTAGCCAGAGTACTGTCATTTGTAAAACAGGATTGATAATACCAACTTGCCTCAGGTGGCTGCTGTCAGATTAACTGAGATTGGTTAGCTAAAAGGATTACCTTCTGTATTTAGGGCAGAGAATATGCAATAATCATAAACCTTGAATTTTACTCTGATTTTCCCCCACTATTCTATTTCCTTTATTTTTCATATTTCCTATTGTTATACCATCATTCCTTTATTCCTCTCATATAACTTTTACCTAAAATATTAATTTCCAAAGTTTAGTTTCTCCTCTTTAGTTTCTTACAGAATGGTTGCATTCAGAAAAAAAAAGTGCTAATTGCGTTAAATCAGAACATAATTTTCGATTTAAATTAAAAAAACATAAAAGCATAGTCTCTCATTTATTTCCTAATGGTGATTCAATAATTTCAAAAAACAAAATCTAGGAATTTTTTGTTCTTTCTTGTTGGATTTACTGAAGAGGATTATAAAACAACAATTGGTTTCATTCTCTTTTTTTCCTTTTAAAGTTATGTCTCTTTAAAGCTTGTCCTTTATAAATTCTATTTTGAAGCCTAAAGTTTTGCTTTAGAAAAAGTGTTTAAAATTGATAACAACTTAAATTTATGTAAAAATCAACATTTGTAACATATTCATTGTTGCAATTCATTATCTAGGCTTTAAAAAATCAGAATCATTAATAATCTCCTGAGATAGGTGGGTGGAGGAAGTTGACCTTTAACAAATTCAGCATAATCAGGATTAAAGCTTTTTGCCAAACTCTTTGTTAAAATTTAAGCATATAGAAAGTGCTTGTATGTATATGGACAAAATTTTTTAAAAGTTTATTTGTGCCAGTCATATAATTGAAATTTATTTGTTCATAAAATACTTTGAATGTCTTCAAAGATCATATTTCTAATGCACATGAAAGAGATCTTTGCTGAAACTTATTAAAATTCATTATACTAAATATCTTCATATCATATGTCATAAGAGTGCACTCTGAATTTTATGAATGATTCAAATGTATATATCTGACTTAGTTGACTCATTAAAACCATTTTGTCAGGTGGTGACTTTAGTCCTTTTGAGGAGAAATTCCTTAACAATTATATTATCCAAGGAAGTGAGAGGTCATCAGTTTTAACTTTCAGTGTTTTGGGCTTATATTGCATAGTGCCATTAAAAAGCCATTTTCTCTCTGTGGTTCTCTGCCACCTAATAGGCAGATATTAGGATATTTATCTACCTGGCAATACTCTCAGCCAATATTTGTCATACTTACTCTGCACAATTACAACAGAAAAAGATTGGAAAGGAAAGGTATAAGAAAAGAAGATAGCACTAAAAATGTAAATATGTATGCTGTGGAAGTGCAAGTGTTTTCTAAAATTCACACTTTTCTAACTTTTTTGCTCACTTCAGATTTTTTTTTCATATGGTGATATTTCTTAACAATAATGACATAGTTTTTCACCTATATTCAAGCTTGTTTTATAAAAGGCATCTTACATATCTACTTGTGACAGGGAAATTTAATAATGAAAAAGAAAAAATTTTCAAGTAGAATTTCTTTGGTTTGAAAATTTAATCTTCAGTCTTGAAAAACTTCATGGGAAGAAGGTGCTTAGATGAGTGGAAAAGAGGTGAAATAAGTCAATATGAGAATATCTTTCAGAGTATTCTCTCATATTTTGCAATTTAAACTACTGTTTCCTCCAATTCTAAGGACATGGATAAAGAAAGATTCATTATTGTAATCAAGTTTCATGCTATTAACCATAGGAAATCTTTCAGTATAAATGTCATTGAACAGACCAGAGGAATTGTTTAGTTTCTGTGATAATCAGATGTCCATTACTTTAACAAAATACCTGAAGGATCAACTTGAAAAGAGAAAAACTCTTTTATTAGCTCACACTATTAGGGGTTTCAGACCATGGTTGGTTGGCTCCACTGCTGTAGGACCTGAAGGGAGGCAGCACACTGTGGCTGTGAATATGTGGTTTAGCAAAGTGTTTACCTTATGGAAGCTGGGAGGTAAAAAAAAAAAAAAAAAGAGAAAAAGGAAGAGGTTGGGGTCTCACTATTCCCTTCAAGAGTGCACCTCCAGTTACCAGAAGACTTCCTGTGAGGCCCCATCTGTCGAAATTTCTACCATGTCCCCAAATTGGCACAGGCTGAAGACAAAGCCCTTAAGAGATGGGCCTCTGGACAACACTTATGCAAATCAAGCAGATTGGATGTTCCAAAGGAAAAGAATTATAGCTAAGATAATAGCAACCCAAATCTCTCCATTTAAAAGCATCTAGCATATCAGTTCCTTATTAAAAAAAGAGAAATAGTTGCAAACACTCCACCCCACACACATTTGTTAGGAGGATTTGGCTTCTAATATAAAAATTGCCTAAAGGTGATCAAATAGTTTATAGAGTTATTAAAGTAAATTATCATTTTAAGGAAAATAAAAGATTAATGAAAATGTAGTCAGTTTGTCCTTCTAGTGTGGTCCCCAAAATACTGAAAAAGGAATAGATAACTAGAAGTTGGTATAAAAGTTTTATTACTATTCTTGATATAGTATTTGTGCTAAACTTAGTATGTAGTAAAACATACAAGTAAAGAATTAAAATTGGAAAAGAATGACAGGATCACATATATACCAATTCCTAAGGAACGCACATGTTCGTGCACACACACACACACATACACATACACACACACGTATTAGAACTTAAAAATGGGTTCCTGAGATAACTTTAAACTCATGACTGCAAACCCTATACAGTTTTCCATACTGTATAGTAATCCTACCAGTTTACCAGACAAATGGATCCTTAAACCTCTGAGGCGACTACTGTACTCTCTTATAGCTGCTTATGCAACTGCAATCCCTCTTTCTTCTACAAAGTCTGATGAATACCTTAGGACTTTATTAAGAAAACAGAAGGAAGCAAAGGAGAATCTCCATTTCTCCCACATTTTATTCTACAACGTTGCTTATACCTGCAGCCTCTGCCTTCCCTGGCCATGGGGGTGGGGGGAGTCATACAAAATGCTCACACTCTTGTTTGTGTCTGATCAATCCTTCCTCACCTACTCATGGGATTTTCTGTCACATTTTCCTCCTCAGCTATTTCCCTCTTGATTATTTCCAACTATTTACAAACCCTTTGTAACAGCTCATGTTTCACAAGTTTCAAAATCCTTGGAGATTCTATACCTCTCTCCAGCATTAGCCCATCTTAACAGGAAAAATTTCCTCAAAGAATTCTTATAACTGTGTTTTTTAGCTCCTGTTTGTTCACTGTCTTTTGAATGTTCTTCAGTCAGGTTTGTTTTCTAACCTCATTTTAGTAAATGTAATTGCTGGAGTTCTTCAATGACCCTCACAATGCTGGGAGCAACAAATAATTCCAAGCTATCAACTTTCTAAACTTCCCATTAGGTATAACACAAACTGCTGCTTTCTGCCTTCTTTTATTGCTTCATTTGGACTTCTGAACATCTCTCATTTTGAATGCCACCTCACTGTTTGTTGTTGGACTCCTTTCCTGCATCCTCCTCATCACTCTGAACCCTGGGCTGTTTTTAAATCTTTGGTCTGAAAGGATCTTGAGGTTAGCTCATTCAGACCTGTGCACTTAAATCACATCTCCAGGTGGGGATGGCTTACCTGTCTATAGCTCCCATGACAACAATGAACTACAGACTCATGTATTCTACTTCTACCTGGCCTTTCAACTTGGGTGTCTATTAGACATTTCCAACTTAACATATCCTAAATTGATTTTTGGCTTTTGTACCTCCCAAATCTACTTATTCCAAGGCATTCCTATCTCAGCATATCCATCCTACTATAGTCAGGCCTAAGTCTTGAAGTCTTTTCTGAGTCCTCTTTTTATCATACCTGCATCTAGAAATTCAGCACATTTTGCAATACTATTAATATATTCCATATATTTTGATTTCTCATAATACCATACTACTTTGATTAAAATTACTTTCTTTTTTCTTTTTTTAATTATAGTAATAGTTTTGTAGTTTTCTGATCCTACTATTATGCTGTAATTTCTACCCACAGACATCAGAATGCTTTCTCAAATATATAAATGGGCTCTTGGTTGCCTCTTTGAATACATAAACTAACACCATCCGTGCTATTTATTCATTACATTTCTGCTTTATTGGCCTTTTACATTTTTTTAAAATTTTTAAAAATTTTTCTGGGGCTGGATATTGAATCTAGGATCTAGTGCATTCTAGGCAGACACTCTATTACTGAGCTCACCCAAACTCTCATTGCTCCTTTTTTCGTACTTAAACTCACGAAAGGCATCAGTGCACTTATTTTTCTCTACACCTAGGATAATTTTATGCCATAATTAGCTTCCTCATTTCCTCATTTCATTCTGGTCTGTATAAAAGCCACCTTCTCATAGATTCTATTCTAATAATAGTAACTCTCCTTCCTCATTAATGTTTTCCAGATAATTGTTCAATTGTTTTCATAATATTTGTTATCATCTAACATATTAACAATTACTTTGTTTTATTTTTAGTTTTATCCCCCTACAGAATGAAATTCCTTGAGGGTGTAAAAGTTTTCTATTATACTAATTTCTGAATGCTTGATACTTTGTACAGTATTATCTATTGAATTTATTTTTTTAAGTTTTTATTTGTTATATTTATCTTTTTATGTTTTTATTAGTGCACTTTAGTTGTACATAATATTGGAATTCATTTTAACATACTCTTACGTGCATGGAATATTATTTGTTTCATTTTGGCTTCTCAGTACTTCCTCTTTCCTGCCCATCCTCCCTGCTTCTGTTTGCTTTCCTCTGCTCTACTGGACTCCTGCTATTTGTTTATAGTTATTTTAATTTGGTGCTTTATTTATTTATTTATTTTTGTGGTGATGGGGATTGAATCCAGGACCTTATGCATGTCAGGCAAGCCCTCTACCAACTAAACTATATCCCCAGCCACTAATTTGGGGTTTTATAGATAGACATAAATCTGAAGTTCACTGGGGTATATTCATGTATATATGGAGCATAGTTCGGACAATTTCATTCTACTCTTCTTTGCTTTTCCAGTCCTTCCTCCCTCTCCTTCTACTCCTTCCTTTTTTTGTCCTTCTTCCTTTCCTCTAGTCCTCTGATCTTCCTGCTATTTTCGTGGAATTTGTCCCCTTTTCCTATACTCCAATAATGAAGTGGCAGAGAAAGAAATCAGGAAAACTCTCCCATTCACAATTAACAAAACATAAAATACTTGGGAATAAATATAATCAAAGATGTGGAAATCTCTATAATTTTCATTATAGAACACTGAAGAAAGAAATTGAAAAAGATCCTAGAAGATGGAGATACCTCCCATGTTCTTGAATAGGCAGAATTAATATTGTCAAAATGGCCATATACCAAAAGTGCTGTATAGAGTTAATGCAATCCCCATCAAAATACCAATGACATTCCTCACAGAACTAGGAAAAAATAGTCTTAAATTTCATTTTGACTAATGAAAGACCCAGAATAGACAAAGCAATCATAAGCAAGAAGAATGATGCTGGGAATATCATAGTAGCTAGTCTTAAATTATAATATTGAATTATAGAAGCAAAACTAGTAAAGTATTGAACATAAAAGCAGGCATGAAAATCAATGAAATAGATTAGAAGACACAGAGACAAACTCACATAGATAAAGTCATTTGGTACTTGACAAAGGTGCCGAAAACATACACTGGAGTTAGATAGCTTTTTTCTTTTAAACAAATGGTGCTAGGAAAACTGGTATCAGTACGTAGAAGAATGAAACTAGAACCCTATTTTGCCCTGCACAAAACTCAAAGTACATCAGAAACCTAGGAATTAGACCAGAAACTTTTCAACAGCTAAGAAAAAATAGCATCAATACTCTAGCATATTGGCGCAGGCAAAAATTTCCTTTACAAGACACCTAAAATGTAAGAAGTAAAAGCAAGAATCAATAAATGGGATGATATCAAATTAAAAAAAACACTTCTGCATAGCAAAAGAAATAAGTGCATGAGGAGATAGCCTATAGAACAGTAGATCTTTGCCAAATGCTCCTCAGACATGGGATTAATATCCAGAATACGTAAAGAACTAAAAAATCTTAACACTGAAAAACAAAAAACCCAATCAGTAAATGAACCAAAGAACAAAACAGATACTTCTCAAAAGAAGAAATTCAAATGGCTAACAAATATATGAAAAAATGTTCAAAGTTCCTACCAATCAGGAAAATAAGAATAAAATCTATGTTGAGATTTCATCTCACTCCAATCAGAATAGGAATCATAAAAAATTAAATTAATAATAAATTATTTTAAGAATTTGGGGAAAAGCTATATTCATACATTGTTGGTGGGACTACAAATCAGTACACCACCTTGGAAAGTAGTATGGAAATTCCTCAAAAATTTAGGAAAGGAATAATCTTATGATCCAACTATCCCACTCCTTTGTATTTTTCCTAACGAGAGCTAAAGTCTGCATATGTGATAGAGACACATCAATGTTTATAGCAGCACAACTCACAATTGCCAAGCTATGGACAGCCCAGATACCCATCAATAGATGTATGGATAAAGAAAACATGGCCTAAATACACAAGGACATTTTACTTAGATGTATAGAAGAATGAAATTATGGCATTTGCTGGTTCAAGGAGAAAATACACTAGAAATACATTTATATAGGAAAATTTCTATTTATTATTAGTTTGTATGTTATAGAGAATTGTAATTTTCAATAAAGTAATAATTTAGAATCCTAACATATGTAACCAATGCTAAAATAATTAGTATAGTATCTCTAGTCCCAGTCTTTAGGAGATGTAGTCCAAGCCCCCCAGTGGATGCATAGAACCAAGAACAAAAGTTAGTTTGTCCTTACAAATATTATACCCTGTTGCCTCCTTTGCACCAGTATTTTGTGCTTTGCAGACATTTTTAAGCAAAAATGAGCTACTGGAACACAGCATGCCAGTACCAGGATAGGCAATCTGATATCCATGCAAAATGACTTAATGGGAAGTTAGTGTACACTGTGTGAATAATTTGGACAAAGGGATGCTTCACATTCAGGGCAGAACACTGTGGAATCATGCTAAAGATTTCATCATGCTACCAAGAAAGGAGTGCAATTTAAATGTTATAAATTGTTTATTTCTGGAATTTTCCACTTGATATTTTCAGCCCTTAATTGACTGGGTAGCAAATTGTGGAAGGGGAAGTTGCAGGTAAGAGGAAACTGCTGTATACAAAGTGGCAAGTTTTGCTTATTCATTTGTAAATAATTTTCATCAGGAAATTCTAGTTTGTACTATTTTTTAAAAACTCAATACAATTATAACACAAATCTTTATTTCTAACTTTAATACCCCAAGCCAACATTTTCCCAAATGTGTCTCTGCTGCTGAGACTTTGGATGCAGAGCTTGTGACTGCAGCTCTCTGGGTCACAGACAAGTCTAATGTGGGATTCAATAAGTTCATAGAGGGCTGTATTTATTTATTTTTACAAGAGAAATCTCTTCAGATGGAACTTGAACTCTCTAATTTGTTGCTAACCCCATTGTATTGCTTGTATTCTTGTACTACCTGATTTAATTCTTCATGTTTGTTGTCTACCTCTATAGGCATTTGGATTTCTATTTCTTCTAAAATTATCTTTAAATAAAAAGACCAAATCTAACTTTATGTTATATGTACAGATCTTAGATATTACATTTCTTTATGATTTTTCTATAGTCATTTGTTTTCTTGTTTTTAAGAAGTGAATAAAATATATTATAACTTAGATATTTAGTATTGTTATAACTTGTAATGTTATAACTATAATTTATATAAAATTTATTTTACTTTTGTATTTACCAAGACACTCCATTTTGCAAAAGAAATGTATAATTCATTGCAGAAGTATTTTAAAAATTTGTAAGTGCACATTTTTGTATTCTCTTCTTCATTCCATGTCTTCTCTACTTTAAAGGAATTCTTACAATTAGTTGGAAGCCAGATAATATATTCTCTTATTTTCCTTTAATCAAGGATTATTTAGCCCTCTTAGGAATTAAATAATAAGCCAAGTGACAGAAAATGAAAACACACATACAAACACACACACACACACACACACATAAATTTAAATAAAAAATAGGGTTATGCTTTAGTTTCTAAAACAGAAAACAATTTCATTAAAGGATAAATTTATATATACACAATATTATGTTATTATTTATATTTATTATAAAACTATATGATCCATAATATATAGATTATTATAATGTGGTCATGCTATGTACTTAGAAAAAAAGGAAATTTCAAACTTGGAAACATTTTCTAATGTAAATTAAAATCTATAGTAGAAATATTCCCCTAAATTTTAAATATTATAAAAGGGAGATAAAACATGTTAGTTATACACAATAAATAATATTTTGGAATCTCATTCCTTTCACAACCATTTTTCATGCTTAGTTAAGTGAAATTTTCAATCAGAATCAAGTGGCATGGTTAAGGTGTAGATAATATTTTTGGATGAAGGTTTTTAATGAATGTGATATTTATTAAGACACAATTCATTAAAAGAAGACTTGCATGGTTGTCTCACATTATTTCATTGATTTTTATTTCATGCTTGATTCAAGTTGAGAATTATTCCTTACAAGAAGTATTCTCATTACTGATTTTTAATTTGATCATGCAGACCTTTTTGTTTATTTGTGTAGTTTGGAATATTTTGCATACATGAGCTTTGCAAGCCCATGTGCAAATATTACAACTTTGAAGTGGGGATCAGAATTAGTACAACAGTAGACTCTTAAGGGTTTCAGTATATAGAATTTTTTTATTTTCCTGATAACTTGCTCTTTTTTCCTTTTTCAAAATTTGGTTTTCTGACAGAAAGTAGGGTACTTTCTATTTAATTGAAGATTTGAATGTCTGAACATGTCAACATCAAATATGTTGTTAGTAATTATAATGCAAGGATTTAAACTGGAATACAATACTGCTTCCCACCCCTAGACAACTTAAGAATTATTTGACTGGCTTTACAAGTTTGTATCTCCATTAGTAGAACCATTTAAACAAAATACACATGCACACACATATTCTCCCACACACTTTAATGAGATGTCTTATTAAAATAAGATGTCTACACGAAAAAAGTGAAATAGAGAATTAAGGCAATTGTCTAGGTAATACAACCCTAAATAACAACCTTAATTGTCTAGAGAATTGTCTCAATTTTCCACTTCACATTGTGTGTGTGAATATGTCTCAAGTAACAGCCTTAGATGAGAAACCTGTCACTGAGTTTGCAATTTTTCCTAAGATCATACTGTGAATATCCCACCATATCAAATAAATCACAGGACCAAAGCAATTGCCCTTTATGATTGCCCAATACCTAGTACATTGTGTGCAAATGTGAATTGATTATTAAATGAAAAGGATATATACTCTGCCAAAGAAGTATAAAAGTAATAATTACATAAAACATGTTGATATTTAATAACTAGTACTTGTCTCTTCCCCTTCTAGATGCCAAAATAATGCCTTTATTCACTCTTATCCTCAGTTCTTTAAGCAGTTTGAATATATGCTACCGTAAATAAATAATTTTTAAAGATAAATATTTGAGTAAATTAAAAATTAGATAAACAATCCATAAGGCACTTAAACCAGTAAATTTTATTGCTACTAACAAATTATATTCTCAAGCCTCTGCTGATGAACTATAAGAAAAAGGATTAATATCTTTCCTATGAAGATGAAAATGAGTGTTCAGACACTTGATACACTGGTAATTATTTAGAAAGCAGTTCTCATTCACCATTTGTATCATGGAAACTATAGACTATATGTTCTAATATTTAGAGAATGTAATTTATAATAGTAAAAATGAAAACAATAATAAAATATTTAGGAAGCTGATGTGTATCATGTACATTAATTATTAGTAAATAAGACCATCTTTTCTGCTACTCTTTACTTGTGTTGTTTATTTTACTAGGCACACCACTCATATTTTTAATATATACACAGATATCAAAGAGAATCAGGAGAGCAAATGGTGATAAGCAGAAGGTTAATTGACCAATTTACTTATCTCAAACCTACTCATTGGGTGATGTTTCTAATAAGCTGAAGGCTCTTTGCCTGTAAGACACAACAAGAAAACCTACTTCCTAATCTGCATTTAAAATTCTAATATCTATATGCTGATAACAGAAACTATAGACACAGGTATAAACAGTTGAAGCTCTGAATAAAACATGATATAGCTGCTGTTTTCTAATCACTAGAAAGTATCCATCCATCCTGGAAAATTCTGAACATTGAAAGAAAAAAAAAAGAAAGTACTGTTTGAATTATTCATGAACAGAAATAAAAAAAACACATTTTAAATGAAATTGGTATGATACAAGACTGATTTGAAATATATATATATATATATATATATATATATATATATATTTATATATATATATGTGTGTGTGTGTGTGTGTGTACACACACACACAGTGTATCAAAAGAATATAGTTTATATATAGTTAAGATGGAGTAAAAGGGACTAGTTTTACCCTCTTAGAAAAAATCTGACCAAATATAGAGAACAAAGCATTCAGGATCTTGGTCATCAGACTGTGAAGGAGAGTGGCCTTGAGAGGGGAAGAAGAAAAAAGCTCCAAGACTGACCCAATTTGATGCCCAGAGAAATATTTCCGGCTGTAGCTTAAAGGGGAAGAAACTAATTCAGAGCTAAGAAGCCTCCTGAGTTGAGGAAATAGATCTGGATTCCAAAAGAGTCAAGTCTCTTAGAATCTGAAGACCTGAGTATCACAGAGGAGATATTACACAGAGTGAGAACTCCAGAGAATTGTTAGAATTCCCTTGACAGGCATGAATGAAAGATGACTTAGTATTAAAGAATCCTTTTGCAGACATATTAATTTTGATGAACTTCTTTGTAGGCTATGGTATGTTTCCAGCAATTGTCTTTCAGGAAGCATAAGTTAGTAGTTTAATGAATCATCTCCTGCAAGACCAAAAAGATCTTCATCTTTTAAACTGTGGACAGCTTGTTTGTGAATACATAACAACTAGTACATGTATGAAGACACAAATTGGTATGAATATACGTTGTATACGACCAGAGATATGAAAAATTGTGCTCTGTATGTGTAATAAGAATTGTAATGCATTCTGCTGTCATATATAAATAAAAAATAATTAAAAAATAATGATCTATCTTTAGATCTTTAGTAATTTCCCAGGTCTAATCTGTGTTGCTTATCAGTATTTTTCTCTTTCTTCTCTCTCTTGCCTGGTTTTTTAACACTCACCAGTGAAGTTCATTAATAACACAATCCTTGAACTATTGCAGTTCTGTTTTCTGCTAACTTACAGCACCTCATCTCTGGGAATTATGATATACCCATTGTCTCTTTTTTGTTGTTGTTTTTATCCCATGGGACTCATGGTTACTTAAGAGCGGGAAAAGGATGGAAAAATATACTGGTCATTTCAAAAAGTTCCATCTTTCATTTATGCAAGAAAGTTTTTCTTCAATATAGGGCCTGGTGTTCTGGAACTCTTATGGAGGTAGATATGGTATCATCTTATGTATTCCAATGAATGAAAACTTATATTTATTGAGGTGAAGTTTGGGTAAGTACTGATGCTCTTTGTCATTCCAGTTCCACTTTCAAACATGTCATTGAATATTTCTTCAATTGTGTTATTGTTTTTCTTAGTATAATTGTCTTTCCTGCCCTGGTAATTTCTTAGTTGCATTTATGTGGGTGTTGAGAGAGAGTTCAAAAGAATTTCTGTCTATAGTTACTGAGTAGAGAGTAAATAAAGACATTGGAATAACTGACTAAATATATAGGAGGTTAGAAGATAAGCTTTAAAAATGTGAATTCAAATTATATCTCATTATTAAAATAAATGAATTTTGTGAGTTCTTTAACAGGACATTGATGACTAGAAATTAATGTTAGTTATAGAGTTTAGAGTTTATTCATGGTGGAGAAAAATGATGTCACCCAAACCAGTGTTATGAGTTCATTTTTATTAAGGTTTATCTGTAAGCCATATACACATACATTGCATGAAATGATGCAACACAAATTTAGCCTAATCTATTGTTCTTTATCTTGGACAGCTCCTAGATTTTCTGGTCTCAAAATTTAGAGATGGAAAATATCATTTAAACACTGCTTTATTCAGCAGAGGTGATATAGGATCCTGATTCACTATTTATCTTGTCATTGAAAAGTTAAATTTCCAACTCTGACTGAACACTCTGGTTACTGTACACAGTCATCATATTTGGACTGGCCTTGGCGTCTGGGCTCTTCAAATCTCAAATTTCACACAGCTTGGAGAATTCTCAGTTTGGAGAGTCAGTGCAGAATCTTCAGAAAAGTTTTTCATAGCAACAAAACATATAAACATAGTTGGAATGTACATGGGGGCTCATAATCTAAACTTGGCAGTCAATGATGAACAATATACAGACTATTATTCAAGAAAGATAATTTGGGAAAGTATATTTATTAAAATACAGACTTATTAAATATAAATATGCTTAATAAATATTTAGCTTTGCAGGATACAGAGGCATACTCCTGTAATCCCCACAGCTCAGGAGGCTGAGGCAGGAAGATCATGATAAAATATAAAAAAGGGCTGATGATGTGGCTCGGTCGTTAAGCACACCTGGGTCCAATCACTAGTACCAATAAATAAATATATAAACATTTTGTTTAAAGGTAAATATAAACATATAAATGTCCTTCATGTGTTAGTGGCCCAAATTGTGTCATATGCCTATCACAATCAAATGAATGTGGCCAGAAGGAATGAAAGAATAGAGCCCTTCTTAAAGACAAAACAGCAATAGAGTTGGGAAGAAATATTTACTCAGAAATTGTTTAAGATGACATGTAAAGACATAGAGTTTATAAGTTCTAGATAGCAAAATCTAGAGATACCTAATCAAAGGTAATTTGTAAGTCGTTTAGAAGACAGAAGATAGAAATTTAAATATCACAGTTCAAAATATGCTAACAATGTAAAGAGGAAAAAAAATTGTAAATGCTATTCCTCCTCATATTATTTTGTAACAGTGTCTTTTTGAAAATAAGCAATATATTAAGTTGTTCTAGATATTAATTGCTATGTTTTCCAACCCAGTTATTTATTTTTGATTGTACTTTGCTCTTTATTTCTTATTTTCAAAAATGTTTTCATTTCATAACTGAAATTGTTGATATTTAACTTGTTGTTTGGCTACAAACTTATTCACTGAATTATTTTTTTAAGACTAGCAATAAGCAATACTTTTCAAACATTCAGAAAAAGTTTGTTTATGGACTTCCATTTATCTTTTTGGTGTCCGTAGCAATAGAATTACTTTTGTAAACAATTATATTCTGTAGTACAAAAGCACAGGTTCCCTAATAGTTAATTATTTTTACATTCCTTTTCCATTACCCAGTATCTCATGGACCTAGTCACATGGAACTGGATAAAATTTGTGTAGAAATAAATAAACTTAATCTTTTTTACTATAATATTGCAAAACCTAATTAGAATAATTTGAAAACAAGGAGAGAAATCCAAAAGGATAATTTCAATGTTTTTGGAAGTGATGGCAAATATGTTCAATGCATACGTTGAAAATTCTTACTTGTTTAGGTTTATTCAATTGTGGAAAACTCTAGATCTAGGACAATAAAGCAAAAACATATTTTGGAGTAAATAGGAAGCTACTTAAAGAAGAAATCTGGATTTTACAAAGGATATCTGTAATTTTGGTTTGAAATGCATTGATAGTGCATTGTAGATACACACACACACACACACACACACACTTAGTTAATTTAATCCAAAGAAGAATGTATTATTATGTAGCATATCCTGGGTATTCTGCAAGAATACAGAGCTAAAATAGAACAGGATTAACCTTCAAGAAAGTCATGATTACTTCAATTCTCTTGGCAGTATAAATAAATTTAAATTGTGTCTGAGTTAAGATTTAATTTTAAACTACTGACTAAATGGAAACAATTTTTCTGGTTAACAAATTTATTGCAATGGCAGCTATGAGTTATCATAGCACACACATACTTCCTCTTTGTATAAATTAGAAGTTAATGTTTTGCCACATTTTTCATCTCTATAAGTATTAGTGAGCTGAATGCCACGAGATTCAACTCTAACTCATCGCACTCCACTCCCACATCATAGTGTCCTTTTAGAGGTACAACATATACACTTGGATGTTGCAGTCTTGGATTTAGTTAGCCTGGATTCACAGACTTCACGTTCTGTGAACATTTTGAAATTACATTAATGTTCAATGTACGTGATATATAGACATTTCTTGTGGAGAAAAACTAGAGCCTTAATCAGATATTCAGTGCAGGACATCGTCTTACCAAAAGGTTTGAAACGGAATAGAGAATCAAGCAATTCAATTTTTAAGGGGAAATTCATTATTTTACCAACTTAACTGTATTTAAATTGTTTTTTTTTCCTGGAAATAGTGACCTAGTTAAAGTACTAAGTGCATAAAGGCAGTCAAACTCTAGTTATCTGTTATAGCAAACTTAGTAAATTGTAAATTTTTTACAATGGAGTTGCAAATATAGATGACAAAACTTGGAGTGGTAACTTTCTCTTCAGAAGTTAGAAATTCTGTACTAAATCCAACTGACACAAGATTAAAAGGAAAATAATAAATTTCTTACTAAAGGACATTGTCTCTGGACTTGCTTGATTTGGTTAGGTTTTGTTTATTAAAAAATATTGAAGATAATAAAAATGGAGTTTAACCTTTTAAAAAATGCTTTACCAAAAATAAACAGAGATGACATTGTTTCATTCAATTCTAAAACTTTTATTCACAATACTTTATGCATCCCTAGCCATTTTTAGAAATACTCATCTAAATTCTCTACAAAGAAATATAGCAAATGTCTTAAATGGCATTTTTCAAAAAGGAGCAACAAATGTCCTGTCATCTGTAATTTTTTCGTTTAGTTGATACACATGATATTAAGCACTGTTTTAAGAAGTACCTTCCACTTGACAGGGATGGAGGTGTTACATCTCCTATCTATAGGTCTTTTCCTAGAATTCATAATAAAAGTAATATATTTTTGTCCACTCCTGAATAGAACAATTTCTGAGTTAACAGAAAGGTCTTCTCCTTCTTGTACTCGCATAGTTTTTTATGTTCAAAACAGGAATTTAAGAAAAAGAAATCTTGAGTGATTTTCGAATAATTTTGCTATTTAGTCTTTCTTAAAATATGTAGTCCCATTTTTCCTCATTTTTGACAAATTATAAGGAATACTGACTTGTGGACCACATTATTCTCAGCAATAGATTTAGGCAGGGTGTGAATAGCACTACAGAGCAGGGAAGCCCAGTCAAGCTTTCAAAGTGTTAGATTTTACAGAATGATGGAGGCTGTGTATGTCCCAGATGTATGTGACACATCATTTTGAGAGAAAAGTTGGTTGAGATAAGTAAAAGGAACACAGTACTTACATGCACACTAGTGTTTTCCTTTCCATGTAAATTATTTTTATAGTGTAAGAAAAAACATAATTCAGATAATTATTTTCATGGGGGAAGCAAAATTTATGTGAATGTAAATGATATTGAAAATTTAAATAAATGTGCCTCTCTATATATACACATACACAAATAAAAATGAAAATTATTAACTATTGAAGAAATATAAATTAACTGTACAATTGGACTCCTCTATATACTTATTATAATGGGGAAACTGAAGACAGACCATATTAAATATTAGCATTTGGAGGAACTGGACTTCTCAAATATTCCTCATGGAAATATACATTTTATATTTTTTAATTTAAAGTAATATTTATTTAGTAGTATGAAAACAGTGTGACAGTTTCTTAAATATTTACAGGTAAACTTGCCATACAATCAGATGTTCTCCTCCTAGTTATTTAACCAAAGGAAAATAAATCACACATACATAAATCATGTTTAAAATAATGAATTGTGTACAGTTTATGGCAGATTTCTTTGTGCTAGGCAAAATTAAAAGAAAAAATAACAGACAAGCATACATAAAAATTGTGGCATATTCATTTAGTGGAATTTACTGGAAAATAGAAATAAATGAAGCATTGATACATATGACAGGCATAGATGATGCTCTAATGATTAGGATAACTGAAAGAATCCAGCCACAAAAGTCTACATACTAGAGTGTCATTAATACAAAAATGCAACTAGTGTGTATTACATTAATATAGCATATATATATGCTATATTAATATATATATATATATATATATATATACACAAATTAATTTACAATGGCAGAAATACATATATATACACACATATATCAGATTGTGTAATCTAAATATGCATAGTTGATCATTATATCAATTATACTTCTAAAATATGGTAAACTTTGGTAAAATATATTGTGTTTTATTATAGTTAACTAGAATGTGGTATAGAAGAAGATATTTGGGAGAGAATAGAATAAAGTAAAAAAGCTAAATGTATAGTGTAATAACTTCCAAATCTGAAATAATTTGGAGGAATGGGGCACTTTATTTTGGAAAATATACTGAACCATTACCCCTTACATTTCATCTCAGTAATTATATCATGAAAGCCTGATGTTTTGTTTACTTGGATAAGAAATATCTGTAAATCACAAAGCAGATAAACTTATTTTCCTTATTTAGAGAATATGCATAACTTCAGGTGTAAACATTGATGGAACTAATTCATTGACATTCACCCTGTTTATTGTGTTCTTATTCTTTGATGAACTAGAATTATCTAAATTGGTGTGTATTATTAAGTAAATGTGTATGTTAATAACACAGAGAAAAGAGAATTAAAATTATAAAATTATCCTATTCAAACTTTGGTGACTTCCTCTCTGTTGTCATTAGTTTCCTATGATTCAAGCCATTGCCTTGGAAGAATACCTGCTTTATAGCTATCAGGGGCTAAGGTGGCTTCTAAGAGCCTTAGAGTCAGGTTCTTAGTTCTTAGGTCCTTATCTTTAATAGAAACTCCAGTTTTCTGAATTCTCATTGTAAAATGCATTTTTGAAAAGAAAATTTTGAGATCTAATGGAAAAGGATTTATTTCCTCAACTACATTATTTGAACATGTAGATATAGGTGTTATTGCTGAAAAAAAAAAAACATACAATACAACATAAATAGCCTTTCTTAAGAAGATAGAATTCTTCATGGAACTGATGAATCTAGAATTTAGTTGGGCACAAAAAATGATTTTGATCAGAGATAAACACTTCTAAATAGGCAGTTGATTCCAGCTTACATCACACACCCCAAATACTTACCAAACCAGGTTTGAGGTCCCTCAGGGATTGAGTGCCAGCTGGTGAACTATGTTCACCAGACACAGTAGGCACTTACTCTCATCTCAGAGACACCAGACACAGATTGTTTTTACTAAAGTCTAAATTTCAGTTCTCCCTTCACTAAGTCAATAAATTTAATAATTTTGAACTATCTCATCTGTTTCCCTGAGACATATGGTACTGCTTTCTTTCTGTAGTTGCTACCATGTGAAATTTCAGTATTCTTCCTAATTTGTCTTCTCAGTTCTTCAATCCCTAGGTGATGATTATTTATATTAAATATTATTTGTTAACACAACTGGGATGGTTTCTGCTTTCTACCTAGACTCTATGATTAAATATTCATTTCCATTATATTTGAATTCTCACACTTGAATTTTCATTTTTAATTTATTTTTTGTTGAGTAGTTATAAAAAGATGGCTAAGCTATGTAAAAAGTTTTATTTAGTTTAAATATATCTGCTCTTTCAATTTGAATGCAAGAAATGGCTTTATATTTTTCAAAACTTGATATGATGTATAATGTAATATATATGTACAAAAATGTGAGTAAACGTGGTTAAGCATTTTTGTTTTATTAGTCTGAGTGATGATGAGGCTAGACAATAGACATATTTTTTAATATTCTAAGCATTAGAAATCAGGACTGCGTTAAATCAGATACCCGAATTATTCATGAGATTTGATTTCAGGAATAACATGAGAAGAAAGAACTACAATTGAGATATAGTTTGATTGTCTCTAATTTCCTGATGATGTCCATGAATTTGCTTAAATTTATAAGATTACTGAAAAATCTGTGGCATTCATTGCCTCTTTTAGTAATTGGAGATTTGGGGATATATAAAGATAGCTTTATAAAATTTGTATTTTCTATTCTAGGATTGTAAAATACTTTTTTGCTAGCCAAGTGTTGGATTGTTTTGTTTGGAAAATTTATAGCTCAAGACACATATATTTTTTTTTCTTTCTAGAGACCATAACCCCACTAGTTTCTCCACTAAATCTGAATAAATCTTTTCCTAAATCTTCTGAGAATAAGTAAATCATGTCAGTTGTTACTGGATAAAATTTCACTTTCATTAGAGAGGGGCTGTTTTTCAAAAGTGGCCTTGAAGCCTGGATCCCCACAGTGTGTGCAGCTGCTTCTATCTTTACAGAAAGTAAACTAGCAGAATAGTGCAGGTTAACTGCTGATTTCAGTCCATTTGAAAGGAATTCTCTATAGCTATAAAACTGGATTGGAGATTACTTTCTCTAAGTTCCCCCAAACTGGGCTTAAACTCAAGGTTAAATATCCCATCTGTGCTGATTCATCACTTCAGTAGAGCAGAAATCATAAACATTTTACATCTCATAATCCTTTGATTTCATCACCTCAAATTCTTACACTGGTAGCATTGTGACTTGTGGAACCTCTTTTTATAAAAGAAACTTTCTAGACTGAACAGCAAGCATTGCTTTGGCTCTGGGTGTAGAGTTCAGATAAGCTCTGTTTGTTATTAATTTCTAGCACTTCTTGTCATGTGCTATTCATTACATTTCACATACAATCACCAAGTTTTCCTTACAGGCAGGGACTGTGTCCTCTCTCTCTTTATACACTGCCACTTCTGGTATGGCTCTCACATGGTAGGTACTCAAAATTGTTTTAAAATGAAGATGATACTGGATTGTTTTAGTCATGAAAGTGGCCCGTTTGTTGCTACTATTGATTTATTTAAACCCCAAATTGCAAGATTGACATTTAGAAAAAATAGTGAATAGTGGGATAAAATAAAGATAGATCTTTAAAGGTTATTTAGAATCTGTCTTTCTGTTTCCTAAGAAAATACTACTATTACTACCACTAACTACTACTACTAGTAATAATAATAATGAATAATAATGCCAACCCAACAAATACAACTTTTAAAAAGTGGTTTGCTTTTTTTTAAGTCATAAAATCATACACACTAAAAGGTGTAAATGCAAATACTTTTTTGCAGAAAAATGATATTTTATGATGGATATTATTGTATTGTTTATAATTCATTTCTGTGTGTCTTAGTAGACAATTTGTACTTATTTTGATGACTCTGTCTAGGGAGACATCAACTACAATAACACTATTCATTTCCTGTGTTTCTGCTTTCCTCCTTTTTAAAATGTCTTTCCCATTTATTTGTCTCCTTACTTTTTCACTTCTCATCATTTCATTTTATTGTATTCACTGTTCACTTTTCTCCAGCTAAAAACATCTATCATACATGGTAAGGCTTCAAGCAAAAGTTGACTAGCACTTCTATTTATATGTAAGATAATGTTTCTTGTATTTATGGCCAGGAAACAATGTTGTCTATTGCTCATATCATTACTGATATGAAATATTTAATATCCTTTATAGATACTGTGAATTCCAGACTAGTAATAGATATATCCCTTGACATTATAATAAGTGACTTCCAATACTTAGAAGTTCCAACTAACAAGATAATAATTACTTGTATTTATTGAAACTATACTGTGTACCAGATATACTAACAAAAGTTGTGTGTTAATTTATACATAAGCAAACTCTACTAATAAATAACATTACCATACATTTCCATGTTATAGACTCAGAAGATTAAAGGTTCAGAGAAGTCAAAATGTTTTTCATATATAATAAGTTTGTTTACATACATAATAAGTTTTAGAGCCACAATTTGAATCTAGGCATTTTGGGCAAGAGCATCAAATTTGGCAATTCTGTCTGCACTAAAAAACTCATATAAATACTTTCTCCTGGGTCTCTGTAGTTGAATTTAAAATAATCAGGCCGACTTTAGAGATGTGTTAAATATTTGTGAAGTTCCTTCTGCTCTGCATATTATTGTACTTATTTCATTTCCTTATTTTAGTATGAGTTCATGGAAGGAGTAAATAAACCCTAAGTTTATTTTTCTACCAATTGGAATGTAAAGGATATCCAGTCACATAACTAAAATAGGATATATTCAAGAGTTAAAAAAATAAATAAAAACCACAAACAAACTATAGGTAGAAAGATGCACCTGTTCTTGGCTTTCATGAATACATTCTTCATACATGGGAGAAAATGTTTAACATGATTAGAGATAAAAATAATAAAAAAATATTTGTACAGAAATGATGTTATCCTCAGAAAAAAATGTATTGGTCACCCTCACAAGAAAGTTATTTCATTATTTTTGTTTCCTTGACTAAAATAGCCCTCAGGCCTTTTAATCCCTATGCTAGCAATTTTAGAAGAGTTGATTAAAATAAAATAGTGACTAAATAGGCACTGAAATAAAATTATTGAGATGGTTAATGTGTGTCGAAGTATGATTCCTACATACCAATTCTCTTAAAATAGCACAGGAATAAATGATTCCACTATTTACCATTATAAATAAGAATGATATCCTCCAAGGTTCTCAATTTCAACTCTATCAATTCTTAAGTGAAATTGACATTGTATATCAGCATAACATTAGAACCTTGGATTAATTAGTAATTTAAAATATTAAACTATTCTTCATTGCACAAAAAATTTTGAAAGCTAGCTAAATTTTCATCTTTTCGAATTAAATTTTACTTCTGTCTTGACCCATAGTAAAAATTCCCATTTGTCTTTATCTTACTGGATTTTATGTAAACTTTCATCCTTTAATTAATAGAATTGCTTTCAGACAATTGACTTTTTAGTGCCTTAGTTTCATTGGTAAATATTTTGAATAAACAGTAGCAATTTATGGATATAGATGACTACTGAAATGTGTTCCCATGCATTATAAATCCTGTCCTAAAGAACATTGCTAACTACTTAGACAGAAATTGTGTCTCACAATTCCTACCAAGAATGGTTCCCTGCCATCATATTGCTCCTCTATGTCACTTCATTTTATTCTACATGTATCTTGCAGTTCACCATGTCTTCTGGGATGCCTCATCCTTTTAAAAGCTTTCTGTCCTATACAGCGAATAAACTGTGTATTATATTTTAAAGTTTCTTTATTACAGTCATTATTGTAGCACCTCTTGAATATTTAAATGTCCACAATTCTTGAGCAATCTTTGTTCATGTGAATTTTCTGCAAAATAATGTTCACAGTAGTTGTGAGAAGTTTTACACAGTCTTTTGAAATTATATTTGAAAATAATACATTGAGTTTTGCTGAAATATTCTGACACTTACTGAAAGTCCATTATTTTAAGACTACCTGTTGCTTGGGATTGCTGGTAGACAACATAGGTTTAGAAGCTCTCCGGTTGCTGCCTTGTTGGTGTTCTGTTGGATCATTTTTAGTACGTTCTGAAGCAATAAAAATTGTACATTATATAAAGACAAATAACAGTAAGGTTTGCTTCTTGAGGTTATTTAGATTTTCATAATTTCACACTCATAATTCATTTACAATGCTTTCAGTAAGCACACACACACAAAAAAAACCTTTAGAAGAGTTGACTAAAATAAAATGGTGACTAAATAGGCACTGAAATAAAATTATTGAGATTGTTAATGTGTGCCAAAGTATGATTCCTACATATCAATTCTCTTAAATTGTGTTTGTGGACTATAAACAAAATACTCATCTACATTTGCTATTTTTTAATATCTTGTTTTTTTGTTTGAGAGACTGTGAAAATTTGACAGTTATATCTACTTTTAAACAAATTCTGTTAATTTTAGGACAACGCTAAAGTTTTTTAGATTTGGGTATATCTTAAACCTAAAGACTGCATTACTCCTAGGTATATAGAATCCTAGAACAACTCCTCTGTGTATGTAATTTTATAGTGAATTCCATCTCCAAAATATTCTTTAATTGCTACTCTGATGAGAACACTGATATTTACTTATGTATTTACTGATATCAATATTTTAATTGATAATTATTCAGCCCAAATGAATTTGTCATCTTAAAGATTTTGTAGATTTAACATTTCTTGCTCTTTTTAGAATTTGTTTACTTTTTAGTGAATGAAATTATATATTCAATCATGACAGTTTAACCTCTATAGATCCGAAAACTAAAATGCAAACTAGGCTTTTATTTTGATCAAGATTTGCCTCATACTTTGTAGAATTGTGTATTGCACAAAGCATACAATCCAAAATTAATTGTAATTAAATTCATTTACAATGCTTTCAGTAAGCACAAGATTATTTTCCCATGATTTCTCATTCAGTTCTTATTATTTTATGGACATGTGGATATTCTAATCATCAGTTATAAATCAGAAAATAAATAAAAGTTTGGATAGACCACACAGGGTTAGAGTGCCAGTTCTTATACACCATGATGCAAGTCTTAATTGGAAATCTGCACCTCCTAGCATTAGAACCAGTCAGTGGCTGCATGTGAGAGCCTTTGGAATGGCTCACTGATTAATCAAAACGTCACATCATAGGGCACTCAAACCGTACTGACTGAGGCTGTCAGTCTAAAGGTGCTTTAATTTCATAAAAGCTTTCATAAAATGAATAATTTGCAATTCAAAATTGGGTTCACCTTTTCTAATTAGGTGAAATTACAGTTGCCATATTATAATTAAAGGTTATATGACAGACAGGAGTGTTTATTTGGATTATATCAGATTATTTTTCTGGGCTTCTGAATATTATAGCTTTTGAAAGCATGGATTTTTAAGCCTTCTGACAGATATCTATTTTTATTTAGGAGTAGAGCTGTTACCTCTTTCTGAACTTGAAATGCAGCTATGATTGTCTGTATTATGGGGCTCATATTCAAATGCATTTCTCTTCCTACCAAACTGCCTAAAGGTATTGATGTCAGAATTTCCCTTCTAATGAGCACATGATGTCTCCCAGAGATGCTATGAAAAAATATCACTGTGCCTCAAACTGAATTATCGTAATACCACTTAATAGTGCTTTTGAAAATGCCTCAAATTATACATCATAGGAATATTGAAATACAGAGATGGTATACAGGAAATGCATTCTAAAAAAAACAGTAGTTTTTGCCCACTGGAAAATGGGAAATCTCTGAAAATATATGAGCTAGACATTGGTTTTCCTTGACCTGTCCCCCTACTCCATAACTTGAACAACTTAGGGGCAATGAGGAATAGTTGCAAAGAATCTGGAGTCAGATTCCCTGGAGCTAAACATGAAGGAGTCCCCATCCTACAAAATGGGGCAAAAGCCTATGGTTGTAAGAATTCAGAGTTAAAACATGCAAATCTCCTAAAATATTCTTTTAGCAAGTAGTTTGTACTCAGGAAATGTTAATTATCTCTCTTTTGGAAAGAGAATAAGTTTTGCTTACTATACTCTCTGGAAGTTAATTGTTTAAGATAATTTCGTCTTTTATTTTACTAAAACTCCCAATCTTTCAAGTTTCTTTAAAATATTATTATTTTGGTGAGTGAAATTTGTGAATAACCAAATTAACTCAACGTTATATAACTCTTATCATAGTTCTTTTTGGAGTTTTAATATTTTGCCTTTAATTAAACAAATAGAATTAGTGCAGGGTTGGACAACAGTGACCTCAAAACATAATTCTTTAAATCTATAATATATTGATTATATTCACTATGCATTTTTAATTTTTATAAATTCACCTAAATATTTACCATTTCATTATTAAAATATGGCAACTTATATCCAACTTCTATTAGGATCTATCAAAATGTAATTGACAGTACAAATGCTTTCTGAAACTCAATAGCATGGAAATAATGGAATACATATATCTTAATATTTATTGAATTTTAGATACAGATGTCCTTCCACCTAGTCTATGCAGATTTACGGAGTATACCATATGCCAGATACTTTACATTTCTCATTAATTTTAATATTAAATTCAAATATAAATATTCACAAATGATATTGCAGTTTCTCTTATTTGATATTTTGTGTTTTAGGTTCTTATCATAAGGCTTTTAATGTATTGGATTCCACTATAAATATCAAGTAATTAATTAATTAAAACTTTTTAATAATTATTTATAGACTGTTTTTTCATAACAACATATTATAACAACCATTTTATTGAATCAAAATATTTTGTTTCTCTATAATAATCCAAAAAGCTTTTTATAAAAATGAACAGCTACTTTCTCTAAATGAGTTTGTTGTCATGGCAACTGAAGCTCTCAATAACAATACAATGCAAAGAACAGGATTGGATTGTTATGTTAATAGAATTTTTGAAGTAATTAGATTATGAGCATGCTTTGTCTTTTCTAGTTCAGAGATTTGTGTAACATTGCTAAACAAATTATTCTGAAAATATTAAGTTGTTTACTTTAATCAGTTATTGTCATCCACTCTATTATCACTGTTTTATAATCTTCTGTCATATACATGTTACAGAATTGTCTAACTTGATTTTTATCAATTCATTGATTATCTCTTGTTTTAAATTTTATTTGATGTCTCTTTCTGATATTTATTTTGCAGTGTGTTTTTGGGCATGGGTGATAGCAAACTATAGGTAATAGGAATTAACCTTATTTAGCTTGAATATGCTGCCACACCAGAAAGTACAACTGGGGAGTTGTTCTTTGTTTCTTGCTATTTTGCAGAGGCTTTCCGTTCATGTATGAGTTCTTAAGACATCTGTGTCATTTTGATTTTCATAGAATGTATTTGAATTGGGCCTGTGTCTATATGCAGAGGGCACCATCAGCAAATTCTTGAATCTGAGTTGCTGAGTGATGTTGGGGTTGGGAAACAGAGCTGGATGGGAATCTGTCACTTACAG
Organism: Marmota monax; assembly: GCF_021218885.2. NCBI lineage: Eukaryota > Metazoa > Chordata > Mammalia > Rodentia > Sciuridae > Marmota > Marmota monax. The sequence continues at coordinate 20,309,492 of NW_026692907.1, forward strand.
ATCTATACTATGTCACTTTTTCCATCACTGTGGATGGGATAGTGTAAACAAGTGTCAAAAAATAGACTGCTTGAACCATGATTTCTTTAGGATATTGAAGTTGCCTGGAGAAGATTTTAATTTATTATTGGAATACAGCTTTTAATCTACACATAACAAATTAAAGATTATACCATCCCAAGCACAGGGGAGAACTACTGAGTACAACCAAAGATAGAGTGGTGCAGTGGTTCTTACCAATTTAAAGAGGATGCACACAAAGTATGAGGATTTCAGCAACTGGGAGAACCAAGGCTAATCACACACATGTTCGTAAAATTTATACGTAAAATTCAAGGAAACTTTCATGATGTAAGTAATTGTCTGAGTCTTATAAAATAATAAAGGATGACAGAGGCAATAAATAAATAGGCAAACAATAGATAAAATATGTACTTATACATATAGAATGATAAATTACTTTTCAACATAAAAATGACTATTGTTTTTTAATGAAAAAGATATAGATATTGCTTTTAGAAATAAAAAGAAGTATTCATCTGTACAGCAAATCTATTCCTTATGATGATTATGCAAGAGAGATTGATGTTTTAAATATAATTTTATTTGAAATAATCTAATTTTGATTATTAAGTTTATAAATTTGACTTAATTAGGCACATATTTAATATATGGAAACAGACTCATTTATACTTCATTGGTTAAGTTAAAATTCTACATACCATAAACCCAATCCTAGTTCAAACTAAAATTACTCACTGCATTGATTAAATACCTACCTGTATTCAATCTCTGAAAATCAGTTTCTGAACTTTAATTTTAATTTAATTAAAATTTTAAATTGATATTTTTTTGAACTAACTCTTTTAAATTCGTATTTCTTTATGTTTTAAAAAATTCTCCTTATGTCTGGACATTACCCATCATCCAAAGCAAATCAAACATTTATCTACCCAACCCCATGCAAAAATATTTCAAACATCACTGATGTTTCTATAAATTCAGTCATATCTTCTCTGATTATTGAAGAATGAATGTACTAACTTGCTAATTTCATTAAGTTGAGTAGATAAGAACTTTTATTATAATAGGAAAACAGGTTACTAAGGCTTAATATAAAAATGATCACAGAAAACCAAGGAGAAGACAAATAAATTATGTGGTTCATAAAAGAAAGGTAATTGAACACTAACAATCAGGAACAATTAAATTTCTGTTGTGGTTGCTAAGAATCAATACATATTTATTGAATGTGTATGTTATGCAAGAAAGCATTTGTGGGGATTGATTGTGAGCTGGGAAATCCATCAACCCTAACTTCAAAGAATGTATTGTTTAAGTGGATGAAGTTAAAAATGTAAGTTAAAAACTGGTTATGGAAAAATAGCACCTTGTTAGAGTTTATAAAGAAGCAAGTAAAGAAAAGTTGGCCAATAAAATAATCTTCACGTGTACAAGTAATTTTTTCTAATTTTTAAATAAGTTCAGGGATTTCAAGAAGAGGGATTGAGCACTGGAGCTGTAGAATATAGAGTGTTGGAAAACTTTCAGAGACTCAGCACATTCATATCTTTGCCTCCCAATTGTCTTCCTCTCTTCTCTTGATCACAAACTCATCTCACCTCAATATCAAATAACTAATGTAATTTTCTTCCAACTCAGTCTCTGGCTTGTATGTTTTCTTGGCATAATTGGAAAGAAATAGATTTGATTCAAGCAATCATTCTCATATTTCTTAAAGGCATCCATCCCAGCTCTTCTAGTCTCCAAATAAATATTACAGCTCCACAACTATAGTAAACTTTCTAAGACAGAAATCTGATGAAGTCTTACTGCAATTTAACTAACATCAATGGACCATCACCATCTAAAATACAAGCTATGTTCATGACATGCATTCATTCTCTTTTGTCTGGCCTATTTCAATCACTGCAATTTTTTGAGTTTCATCTATGTTTCTACATAGAGCTCAATGCAATGTATTCATACTGCATGCATATACCACAAATTGTTTATTAATCAACTGTTAATGGAAGCTGGTGTACAAACAAAATCTAATTGCTATTTGCATACAAGCCTCTGTGTAGATATGTTTTTATTGTGCAAGATTGTGGGATGCTTGGATCATTTTATAGGCATATGTTTAAAATTTTAAGAAAGTGTCAATTGCATTTCAGAAATTGTCATTTTAGGCATACAATTTGCACCTTCACCAGAAATGCTTGAGAGTTCCAATATTATGTTCTTGCTAGCACTTGAATGTGCAGCCATGTTAATTTTAGATATTTTAATAAGTAGGTAGAAATATGTTGCTTTGCTACAATTCACATTATCCTATTGCCAAATTATGTTGATCATTTTTATTATAAAATATGCTTGTTTGTTATCCATGTATTTTATTTAAGAAAGTCTGAAAATTGTTTGGAGGGGTAGTATTAGTCTTTTTATTATTATATAATAAGAATTCCTTATGTCTCTAGGATTAAGTCTTTTGTAGGATATGTGTTTTGTGAACATTTTCTTTCAGTCTCCAGCTTGCCTTTTTGTTTTCTTACCAATGTTGTTTGAAAAGAAAGCTTTTAAAATTTTGATGAGGTCCAATATATCCACTTTATTTTTCTTTTGTCTTGTGTTCTTTTGTTTGGTCTGTGAAGAGGACTTTTCTGAATACTCTTCAATTCTGTATGACTTGTGATATCTTAAACAACTCATGCTGTATGGTGAAAATGAACTGTGCCCTAACCTTTTCTATCTTTTGTTTCTTTTCTCAACTGTTGTTTTCATACACATATGTATTGACACACCCTCAACTGAAGACTTGAAGAATCCTTCTGCATAAGCTCTGTTCCACCCATATAGGGAAGTCACCAAACCCTCTTGGAAGTCATCCTCCATGCTCTGGGGCCTAAGAGTGAATCAAGTTTGATACTCTATATCAACCAAGAGCAGAAACATAAGTAGCTTACATGAATCTGTTTCCTCAATGAAATTTGAACTCTATAGTTAAAGGGTCAAATCCATATTTGTGCTCAATAGATTTTCATTTAATAAAAGGAGTGCATTGTTTTCTAGAGTTATATGATTTCTTTGGAAATGCAAAGAGCTCTTTTATTTGAATCTCAATTTTAATCACAATTAATTCTATTGGTGATCTTGATAGTGAGTAAGCAGGAAAGGAATACAATTCAGAATATAAGCCCTTCACTCATGGTTGGACATTCCTTTGCCTTCTACTTGATCAACTCAGCTTTGCAAATAGAGCAAGGCAAACATGGTTTATCTCTCCAAGGAGCTTGAGCAAATGAATATACAAATGGACAAGAGCCAGACCGTATATTAAAATAAAACTTACAACCTTCATCTATTAGTTCAGGAAACCAAACCACAACCTCTATGTCTGTTGGCCTCATACAGTTACAACTTCAACAATAACTGACAGCTTCCTTAATTTGTGCCCCTGCTTCCAACTTAGGACCAACCAGAGAAATTCAAATATATTTCCCTTAATCAATCACACAAAATACCTCCTTTTGATTTAGACTCTTTCCAACTTCAGATGCAAACACCTTCAGTCAGGGCATATTCGAAAAAACTTTCTTGTAGCTGTAAAGTTTTCTCACTCCTTTACCTAGCTCTGAATCTTTGCCAAAAGCAAGTGATGTTAGCATACTTGTCTTACTACAACAAGCTCTGAATAAACAGCTTTTGTTTGTTGTTATTTGGATTTTATTCCTTTATTTGTACAAGTTTATAGTTCAGTGGAAAATATGGTCTTGACATATTATTACATGTGTGAGAAATCATTGGAAAGAGGAGGAGCTATGTCTATAGATGGGAGCAAGCCTAGAATTTTGGTAAACAGAAAAGCCATCAAAAAGAATAGTATAAATGTTGGGGCTGGGGATGTGGCTCAAGCGGTGGCGCGCTCGCCTGGCATGCGTGCGGCCCGGGTTCGATCCTCAGCACCACATACAAAGATGTTGTGTCCGCCGAGAACTAAAAAATAAATATTAAAAAATTCTCTCTCTCTCTCTCTCTCTCTCTCTCTCTCTCTCTCTCTCTCTTTAAAAAAAAAAAAAAAAAAAAAAAAGAATAGTATAAATGTTAAAGCAATTGAAAAATGCTATACTTTATTCATTAGCATATTTAGATAAGAAAAATTCTCTCCACTTAATTTCTAGGAACATATATTTCTAAAATCTATTTATTTATTTTGTCCTTATTTTGTCAAAACTAATTTCAATGTAGATCATAGAAAAAATATTAGGGCATATATTAATACATGATTTGCTATATTTTAATTTTATTCCATTCCCAGCTCATTTATTGTACACCTATATAATGCCTAACATAGTGGTAGGTATATTATTTTCTTTTAAAGATATAAATACATATAATCTCTTAATTTTTATACCCCATACCAAGGGAATGTTAGTATCAAAATTTTATCTCTGAAAAAACTGAAACACAGAAAAATTAAATGACTTGTCAAAAGTCATATAACTAGAAAAGTGTTGAATCCAATAGGAACACAGGTCTCTTTAGTATGGTAAAGGTTTCTTAACCCCTTCCTCACTATGGCCCTTTATACCAGGTAATTCTGTGTCATGCTATCCTGTGCACAGTTCATTTTAGCAGCATCCCTGGCCTCTATCCACAGGATGCCAGCTTCACACTCCAGTCATGATAATTAATATGTCTTCAGACATTGCCAAATGTCTCCTGGGAGGCAAAAATCGCCCCTGGTTGAGAATCAGTGCTACAGATCAATTATTCTACCTAATAGCTTTCCATAGCTAAAATAACCTTCATTGTTCAACAGTTCCATAAGATATTCAGTCCGCTCCTCAGAAAACACACACACACACACACACACACACACACACACACTCATACATTCCTCATACCTGATAAAGTTAGAATTGATTCATTTTCAGCTGGGAATACTCACTTTTGTAATTGTTATCTTGGGAATTGATGTGATTATCAGGAAGGCTCTGGAGGGAATTCTGACAAAAGAGCTGATCATTGCCCTCAAAACTGCCTAAGAAGGAACCTATATTATGACCAAATTTACTTGGGATCATGTCTCTGTTTTGGGAAACTTTAAATGGCTCAGGCACCTTTGCTCTCTGTCCCACCATGTTCTCACTACACCCTCCTTCCATTCTCTCGTTATTGCCTCTCCTTTTCTCTTCCTCTTCCTCTATTCCCTGTGTTTCTTTCTGTCTTTTCTTCTTCCTTCTCTCTCTCCCTTCTCTCTTTGTCTCTCTGGGTCTCTCGCCTTTGTAGCTCCCTGCCAGTGCAGCTGTCCTGTGCAGCCTTTGATGCTACTCTGTTATCTTTGGCACCAGCTCACAGGCTCCACTGGGCTGAAATTGGAGCTCTTCCATCCCATCTTCTTTCTTTTGTCCTGCAATATGGTTATCCTGGAGGCCACTCAGCTGCCTCCCAACATTAGAGTAGGCGACAAGAACAGGGAATAGACTCTAAAGCCAGAGCTAAGCAGCTGAGCATCTTACAATAGTGAATACCTTTGTTGCAGCTAATACTTTTTTTCCAAACACATGCAGGGGGTATTTTGAAATGAATTTCAACATCCCTCACTTTCCACCCAGCAAGCTGTGGTATCTGGCAGTGTTTTTTAAGAAGGTACTTATCATTGAAAATCAGACTGAGTCGAAATTATCCTGATTTCATTGTACAGCAGACTGGAAGCAACATATTTTCCAAATTCCATGGGGTGTGCCAAGTACTTTTCAACTGCCCCATTAAATCGAGCTCAATAGAGAGATGTGAAAAACCTGAAATAATAAATTTCTTCAGGCTAATTCAACTCTGCTTTAAACTACTTTCCCCTTTTAAAAACTCATTTCCTACATAGAGCTAAATAAAAGTATGTATTAACTCTGAACCTTGGGCTAACTCTTTGGTAAGAAATAATTGACTTGGATCTTAGGGTCAACAGTGCAGCATCTAAGATCATGCATTTATTTTCGCCTGTTACATCCTAACACTGACTCAGAATTGGTTTAAATGCTTTGTAGAAATAGAAATGTTAACATTATATACTGCTCCAGTTCTACATTGCAGTAAGAAGTTCCTATGGAGAAAAATGTAATTTTAAGCTTACCATGATTTTCTACGTAAACATGAGGAGTTGGGAACCCAAAGCTTTTCTTTAGAACACTGCTTGTACAAAAGATCTTTATCTACTTCACTCTTGTTTGCTGTTATTCTGTGCAGAAAACCATGTGCCACACTTAGTCCCATTTGCTTATCCCACTACGCAGCCACCTGCAGACTGATTATTTCCTTTTAAAGCAGGAATAAAATTTCTACTTTCCTCCCTCTTCTAGGCAGCCTCAGCATAAAAGCAGTTCATACAATGATGTTTTGTGAGAATAGATCCCATTAACAACAACAATTTAGATTTATATAGTGCCTTATCACACATACAGCAAAGCAACTCCAGGGATTTTCTAAAATGGAAAGCATTTCCTTTTAGACCTCCAAAAATCCTTATTAAACAACAACAACAAAGACTAACTTGAACATGTGAACCAATAAGGGAAAAACCTATTCTTCTTACTCTAAGGTGAGGCAGACTTCACGTCCAATTGTGTGTTACATTGTTTTCTAAACAGATAGCAATGGTATTCAGCGGCCTAACAAGGGAAACACCATTATTTAAATTTTGTCCAAATTCAAAGCATTGTTTGCCTTAATTCAACTGAGTTGTTAATGTAGTATTTCCTCTTATTTCGTAGAACTTAGATTTATTATTATGATGTACTGAGATACTTCTTTCTAGGTGAAATTTAAGCTAGAGTGCTGATTTGTATTTCGTGTGACTAAAAATATAGCCAGTTGATGATTAGTCTTTATAGAATCACTTTAAAAAGTTGACTTTGGTAATCTTACCTGGCTGCTGTGGACATAGGGGCAAAATCAATCCATGTATTGTGAATCTTTTAGTTTGCAAAGTAAATAGTTTGTATTAAAATATGTCTCATTTTATAATGATTTAGAAAATTACAAATGCCTCTAAATATAAGATAGCCATATCAAATTTCTTTTCTTTTTATTTTTTGTTTCCAGTTTTGATAAATACCACCACAAAATGGATTGAACTCTCACTATCCAAAGATAATTATTTCTATTAAATATTTGTAATTTTTTACATTAAAAAGAATGTTTGGAATCAAATATATTTGGTTGAAATATCTGACTAAGGTATGTATGAATTGTCCAACTTTGAGCATTTTGTGATTTTAGTGTATTGAGCTTCTTAGTCTATAAACAAAAAATATTATAGTTGTATGGAATTATTGAACACTGTGTGTAAAGAATTTGACATCGTGTCTGAGATTGGGATTGAAAGTAATATGATGGTCAATGATTAAGGGGGAAAGAGAACTATTTTGAGTTGTTACCTCCAGAAACCCAAATGTTCAACATTTGAGAGATATCACAGGAGCCTGGAGAATAATCATTTCAACTTGAGAAGCAAAACTTAAATTTACTATCCACAATCTTATTTTATGCAATGAACAAATGGTGCATAAAAGCTGAAAGCAGGAGACAGACCTGCTCAGTTTAGAGATTTACAGGAAATAGTGCAGTGTGTGTGTGTGTGTGTGTGTGTGTGTGTATCATGTGTCATATTTTCAGGAACCAGTTTACACTGAAAGAAAAGGAAGAACGATGTTTAGTGTCATTTGTCAAATAGAAGAACTATAAGAAGTAAAATTAGAAGGAACCTCACCTACACAACTCTCAGTTGTCTGAAAAAATATTTTGATTCCCTGGGGAATGACCTTAGTCACGATCTTTTGTAATTAATTGGGCTTCTGGAAACTCCCATTAGCACTCAATACTAGACCTATACAACAAAGTAATATCAGTTTTTGTAAAAAATAGAAAACACATGGCAAATAAGAACAGAAAGTTGTTGCCACAGAGCTGATATGCTGTTGTGACAAAGAATTAAGAAAATCTGAATAAATTAAATGCTTTTATTAGTGGAAGCATAAAGCATAGATTCAAACGCTCTTAGAGATACAGTAAAGAGAAGAAAATTAAGCAAGAATAGCAGGCACAAGAAAGAAGTAGAAACAAGCCTCACCTACCAGAGATAGAGCTAAAAATATATATAGTGAAGGAAAACAAAGCAAGCAAAACAAATTGAATGTGATGATTAAAATAAAAAGGTTAGAGAATAAAATGACATGCACAATTCTTTCCAAAATCTTCCATATAAGCTCAAGACTGGAAATAGCTTGAGATTAGATCTATGTGAAAATTATTTAATATGTTTGTTATAATTATTCAATGAAACAATATGGAACAGAAAATAAAATCAGTTCAGAAAACTAGTTACAAACTTACATGAAACATTCTCTTTAATGTGATATTTGGTGAGAGTGTAAGACACTTAAGTATGTTTATATAATGCTATAAGCTGTGTGGTAGTGTGAATGTAGTGTATGTATACGTGTGCCTGTAATCATAAACATTAACTTTTGTCAGAATATTTTGTCTCAACTAGGACAGATAAGCTAATAACACTGATTGCTTCTGAGAAATGGATGGATGAAAAATAGGCATGGTAGAGAAATGATACTTTTACTCATATTAAAATATTATAGCATGATAATATATTGATAATTGAAAAGTAAGCATGACAAAAATTGAGAAATGGGAAAGTATTTCAGTGCATGCCACATCAGAAACATTTAAAGTCATCTGTTTGTGATTAATAGCCACTAAATGTGAATCCCATGATGGCAATATTTTTGTCTCACTCTCTTCTTTACTGATATCCTCAGCTTGGCCATTGATTAAATGACGGTTTACATCAATTTAACCACATTTGTGGCAGGGGTCACTCTTTATACTATTGTCCTACAACCAAGGCACTATCTTTTTATTGTATAGTCAATTTAAAATCTACATTTAATGTTCATCAAAATACCTACCACCCTAGGCCTTACAAATACTTCTAAATATAGATGTGTAGATTTGTCAATGCAAAACCATGTCATGTACCGGAACATGAAAATATCCTTATTTATTTATTTTTTTACTGCTTTTTTAAAATGATGTCTCCTTCACTTTTGTCTGCAGGATCTTTCATTAACAACTTCCCTTCAAATGCAAAAGCATGCTGAAGCATTCATATTCCAAAAATGACACTCTTATCTAGTCACTCTATCAGTTAGTTTAAAATCTCTTAAACTAGAGATCTATACTTGCTATTATCAATTTCCATTCCTTTTCCTATAAAATCACTCATTCTCACTTCCACTGTAGCACTGTTGCAGAAACTGCTGGTTCTAAATGTCCACTTATTCTATCCTCAGTTTTCTGCAACTTTTAATATGTCTGACCTCTCATTTCAAAATCTCCTTTCTGTCCTTGGTTCTGAAGGCCACTTCTGACTCTTGATACTGCCTAGACTGTCTCAAACATTTTGCTTGTTTTTCTTTCTTCTTACCCTTATTTTTTGACCATATTTCACCCTTCTATTTCCTAATTCTGCACATCCCTTTGGATAAACTTTTCTACTGCTGTAGAGTTTACATTACACAAGAGTCAATCTCTTTTCTTATATGCTATACAAACTACCAAAGCCTTCTATCTAAAATTTCCTCATATAATACTGTTCTCTCCAAACCTTTTCTGGGCCTAGTTCACTAACAAATTGGCTAATCAAACTTTGACTCTTCTATCTCCTAAAAGTCTCTTTAAAATTTGCCTTTCCCTCTCATAAACCCTCAGCTGTTTCCTAAGTGCAGCATCTTTAATTGTTTTCCTGAATGGTGACCACAAATGAGCAGGAGTGCTTGGCTTTTAAATCTCTGAACTTTACCTCTCACATTGTCACATCCAGCTTTCCCACTGTGCCTTCATTCCCTCACAAGATATAACTTTCATATGCCCAAATTTATTATGTTACCTGCTTTTATTAAAATTATTATTATGTCTCTCTGTATGTAGGCTTAAATTCAAATGCCTTAATATGTTCACACAAAATCTTCCCAGTCTGTCTCTGATTATGCTTCTTGCATTACCTTTTGCTATGTTTCTTTTTAAGATTTCCTGCCTCGCTCAAGTTTCAGGTCTTTTCCCAAGTATACTACTTCCTTTCCAGCTTTATGGCTCTGTAGAAAATAACTTCTCTCCTTGCAATGCTCTTCTGCTACTTTGTATGGCAATGAAATATTCAAACTTCCAAACTGAACTCCATTATTGTACCCTGTATGTAGTTATCTCTGACTTCTCTAAGAAGAGTTTTTTTTTTTACTCTTCTTCACTGTACATAATTCATTAGAACATTTATATAAGTATCCCAATTAGTTTATTTATTACATTTTGTAGTGATTTTTGACCTATATTTGTTTCCTATAACATAATGCAAACTTTGCCAAGGGCAAGGACTCTGTCTTAGTCATTTGCAGTGCCATTGCATAGCTTGCTCCTGGACACATTAAAAACTCTGTACACTTTTTTTAATTATTAGATATATTGAAAGTTTTGATGATATTTGAAAAAAATGTTTCACGTTGTAGTATTTAATATTCATATATGATCTCAATCTAATTGATACATTTGTCACCCTAAGTATCTCCAATTTACAGAAGGTAAAACTAAGGCTTGCAAAAATTAGATTGGTTTTTATTGTTCATAACAGCAACATAGGTAAATCAGTACTCATGGGGGAAAAACTCTAAACATTGAATTATTAAAAAGAAAAAATACTTAAAAAAGAATAAAAGAGATGAAAAATCAAGGAATTACTAGAGGCCAAGTGAAGAAAAATAAACAGAGATGTAACACACTTGGAGGTGGTTTGCTCTTAAAAGAAATTAGCACCTTCATTTTGACAGTCTTATAAGCTTGCATTAAAATAACAACAACAAAATAAGCTAACACAAACCCAAGGTGAAACATGACAAATGTTGGTATCATAGCAGGCCATTGTGCCTGGAAAAATGAGCTACTAAATAAATATTCTCTCAAGGTCAGAATTAGAGGTGAATAAAGCCCTTGTGGAATTGCTGTCTGGCACCAGACTCTTGAGTATATTGCCTGATTTTGATCCCATGGATCATCCATCTAATTTCTATTCTTAAAATAATTTTCTGTTAATCTCGATCCATAATGGCTTTGGTGGGGGTCCAAATAAGGCAAACATAACACTTTCTTAAAAAGCATGTCTTTAAAATATTTAGAAATCAATTACTTTTAATTGTATTCCTACATATAGCTTTTCAAATACAATATTCCGGTACTTAGCATAGATAACTACTTCCTGGCAAAGGAAAACTGGACCAAGTTTGAGGACCAACAAAATTAACAAGCTGTTTAAACAGACCCTCCAGTGTTTCAGATACTGAGGCCATTGACCCAAGGTAGTCAAACCATAGCTTTTGCTGTGTTTAAAAGAGTGAGAAAATGTCTTGAAGATAGTAGCACTATTGATGATGAATGAAATAAAATCTCTAGAGATTAAAAACTCCAATACTGGGATTAAAAACTTAATAAATTATATAACTTCTTTCAACCATAGAAGGAATGTCTGGTCCTAGTACTGCCTTCCCATGATAGAAAGAAGAAAAGAAAGTAGCAGGCAGTAGAAGAACGGATCCAGCAGGCATTAATTAGAATGAAGATCAGGGAATACCAAGAGTAAATTCACACTCATAGTTTCAATAATTTAGAAGAAATTAATCAATTCCTTGATAATCACAGACTACCAAAATGGAGCCAGATGAAATAGATAAACAGAATAGTACTGTAGCTACTAAAGAAAATCAACTTTTAAATAAAAGCTTCCCCCAAAGAAAAATCCAGGCTCAGTTGGTTTTCTTGAAAGATTTTTTTCAAACATTCAAAGAAAAATTCACATTAATTTTATGTCATCTCTTTCAGATTTTTTAAGAAAGTAACTTCCCTTTTTATCTTGTGGGAATTATACTACCCTCCACCAAAACTATTTGAAAAGAGTAAAAAAGAAATAAAACTAGTTTGATTCCATTACATATATTGACATTATTACCCTTTGTGCGTATAAGATTATATGACCTGTGTAACTCTACATCATGTACACCAAAGAAGTTATACTCCATTTATATATGAGGTGTCAAAATGAAATTTACTGTCATATATAACTAATCACAACAAATTTTAAAAAGATAAATTTTTTAAAAAGAAAGAAAAAACTGTAGATCAATATTTCTCGTGAATATATATGTAAAATCCTCAACAATATATTAGCAAATCAAATTCAAAAGTAAATAAAAAAGAATATGAACCAAAAACAAGTGAGTTACAGCATATGTAGCAAGAATTTTAGGACAAGGAAAAATGAAAAAAAAATAACAGAAAGCTTAGACAAGATGTAAAAATGTCTTTATTCACATGACATGAGTGCATACTTTAGAAATCACAAAATATCTACCAAAAAGATACTAAAAGTTACATGTAAGCTTAGCAAAGTTGTAGGCTTCATGTTAATATATAAAGATAAAATATATTTTTACATACTAGCAACAATTGAAAATGAATTTAAACTCACAATTTATTTTAACATCAAAAACATAAAATGTTAGCGATAAATGTAAGGACAAGGGTGTGTATACATGTTGAAACAAACTATACAGTTAAAGTGAGGACATTTTACTTATATATTTATATAACTAATACCTCAGTATGTTAAATACTAAAACAAATTCAGCTGGGATAGTTATATTCTAAACACTTTTGATCAAATTATATTCATTTTTAATAATGTGAAAAACAAAGTGAGCTTTGTCAGAATTTCTAGTCACTAGTATCTTCTTTCACATACAAAAAATTAAATGCAAATTTATATAAGTTCTTTAATACTTTTGTATTGTTCATTGAATAATGATTTGTTATATAATTTTATGCAATTTGGTGATAAAAAGAAGAATCATACACAAATTGTCAACATCTACACTCCTATCTACATCAGAAATCACATACTCAGCCTACTTCAAAAAAAAAAAAAGAAAAACAGAGAGGGAGAGAAGAGAAGAGAAGGGAGAGAAAGAGAGAAATAAAGAGAATATGTCCTATTTGCCATCACAGTTGAGACCTGTTGCCTCTTGCCTTTTGTGATGGTAAATTTAGTGTCATCCTCCCTGGACAGGATTGCTCCAAGAAAACATAAGTAACAACAAAACAATTTTCTTTATTTACAAATGACCTCTTTAGGTACCATCTACAAATATTTTCACTTCACAGCAAACTTCTTTAATTATTTAATTATTGTACATTCATGTCTCCTTCTAAATGACCATTTGTTCCCAAATCTACTCAGTTTAAGCTTTCTTTCCTACTACATAGTAACAATGACCCATGGTAGTCTCTATGTTGACAAAGCTGAGAAACATTTCTCCTTTGCACTTATTCTAACTGTAATTTTCACTCAGTTGATCGTCCTTTGTTTGAAATACTTATGATTTCCTGGGAATAATTGGCTTCCCTATTACAAGCTCTTCTAATTTTTTTTTCTTTTAGATTCTCACTATTGTCTTTCTTCCCCATCCAAACTTGCATTATTGAGTACCTCAGAACTCAACCTACACAAGTAAAATGCATGCTGCTCTGAAACATTGTTTATCGACATAATTATGGAAGAAGAGAGAGATTTCAAAATGTTTCCATCCACTTCCCTCACAAAATTGTGACTATGAAAAAAAATAGTGACGAGAGTAGAAGTTCACAGTACTGGAGAAATCAAAATGATTATATTTAAATCCATGAAAACCATTCCTGGAAAATGAAAACAGTATAATATGTAATTCACTCTACATTTATACATTTGGGGCATACTTTGGTTCATGAATATTATTTTTCTGACTGTGCTTACACCTACTATGCAAAAAACATTTCAAGTCATTGCAAATTACCATACAATGCTTATTGTTTTAGAGTAATTTGAATTAATCTATTCAATAAATTTATTATGTTCATAGATTTTCAAGAGATAGAATTTCAAATTCATTGGCATTGACATGAATTGATTATTTTCTAAATCCACTTCTACATAAGGCTGTAGGTTTATGACAAAGCTTTTTCTTAGGATGTTTAAAGCTCTCAAACTGCATGATATAATTCAGCATTTGATTGAATAGAGCCTTTGTTGTGTTGTCATTGTTTTTTAGGTATGTTTTATCTCCTGCCAAATTTCATGTTTTGGATAACAGAGTACACATTCTTGCTACCACTGCCCCCACCAAAGTGCATGTAACACAGTATTGACAAAATATTAGGCACTCAACAATTATTTTCTATATTGTTATTTGAGATTGTTTACAATCAATTTGTAATGTGGCAAAAATGGCCCATAGAAGAAAAAAATCTAGAAAACCATGCTGAGGTCAAAGCTCTGAATGAAAGAAGAGGGAGTTTATCCTGGAACATGATGAAAAGAACAGCAAGGAGAACCGGGTATTGGCTGTGTCTGGGCCAAGCCTCAGCAGCCAGCTCTGTTGGAAAGCCTGAATCAGCAGCCTCATGGACCTAAATTAAACATTTTGCTAATATATAATTCTCTTCATTTTATCTAATTTTATTCGAGTATTAAGTAAATCAGATGTGGGCAAACCTTTTGCCAAATTAGTGAGTAGCTTTCAAATAACAAGAAAAATGATCATTTGCAATATTCATTGAATCTTGTTAACATGAATTATAGTGAATGAAGACCTGCAGCAAGATTTATTAAAATTTCAAATTTTTGACAATTGCAGCAAGGATTTGGCTATTGACACATTGTTGTAAAGGAAAGGAAAAAGGACACTTTCAACTTTGCAAATTAACTGGGTTAATCACCTGCGTGACAGAGAAGAATAAGGATCCAAATGTTTTGTCCCATTTAATGAAATTTTTACAAAAAGGCTGAGCCAGTTCCTTGGAGCATTTTTTTTTTAAATATGGAATTTCTATTTGAAAATCCAGCAATTTAGAGATGATTGCAGTTTGAAAAATATCTATATTTTCAAAATTGTTCAGGGACTGACAATTATTATGGTTGCTTTGAATGTTTGACAAGTGTTAAGCAAAGTCACAAATAAATATAATTTCTAAAGCCACAAGTCAATTTGAGCCTTGCAGGTATAGGACATGACAAATCATTGTATTTTTTGTTTTGCTCAATTGTATTGGTAGCTACCCAGTCTAGTAAACAACTAATTCTCCAAACTCTGTTCACAGTGAGTGAAACACTTGCTCTTGCCTATTCAGCATCTCTTTTAATTTGTAAGCAGTTCCGTAAATCTTTCCTGGCTTCTAGGGACATAAAGACTCCTATGTTGAAGTGGCCAGCATGGTGGCTTAATAAGCTGAAAGCTAGGTTTTTCTCTCCATGGATCCTAGGGACCACTGTCTTATTCCTGGCAAAGTAGATCAGATTTTGAAATCCAGCCAGGGTAATTAGCACACTTTAGGATCTCAATACACAAAGCAGAATGGTCAGCATTAGCAAAGATGCCTTTTGAGTGTTTTCTGAGTGGTTAAAAAGCAAAAGGAATGGCCAGCTGCAGCAGGTCTTTGGAGCTCTAATAAAAATGTCCTACTAAATCCATATCTGCCTCGGGGAGGGTCACATATATATACAGGACACTAAGCTATGAGGCAATATCTTTATTACCTATTTTGGAATGCATTCTAAAAAATAAGAGTAAGGAAGGAATTGAAAAGTGTCTCTAGTATTTCCTAGAAAGCAAAATTTCATTGAGAAAGTTATATTCCTTAGAATGTAATATCAGAAAAGACAAAATTGAAACTTCTAGTAAAATCATTTTAATTTATTTTTTTTCTGGCAGCCAATCAGAATAATATAACATTCTTTTAAAAAAGAAAAAAAAAAATAGCTGTCATAAAATACGTTTAGTGATAGGGCTTATATATTGGATTTTGACATTTTCATTGTCTATTTATCAAAAATTTTGCATTGTCTAGCTTTCTTCACAGATGTATGATGGCAATTATGGTGAAATAATATGGAATTCATTAGGGAGCATTCTGTGCTTTAAGCTGCAGGCTAGAGGGTATTGTCTGAAAAGTGACATCAAATATTTCACTGGTTGTTTCCTTACCAAAGTATTTTTTGAATGCCCTTGGTGTGGTGACATATATGCCTGTAATCCCAGTGGCTGGGGAGGCTGAGGCAGGAGGATTGTGAGTTCAAATCCAGCCTCAGCAACTTAGTGAGGCCCTAAGCAATTCAGTGGGACCCTGACTCTAAATAAAATATAAAAAAAAAGGGATGGAGATATAGCTCAGTGGTTAAATGCCCCTGGGTTAAACAAACAAACAAACAAAAAAGCATTCTTCGAGAGCAATAAGTCTAGGTTGTATGTGTCATGCACATTTTTAAAATATACTTTCCTTTTTTAGAGGTAGTTTAGATTCATAGCAAAATTGAATGGAAAGCACAAAGAGATCACTTATGTCCTTTTCCCACATAGACTGTGCCATTTTAACATGGACCTTTCTCACCAGGGTGGTGCATTTGTTACAGTTGATGAACCTACATTGACATATCATTATCAGCCTAAATCCATAGTTTACATATTGGTGATATATATATGCCGTGAGAGCCTTAACCTAATCAGTGCATTGCTGCTCTGATGGGATTAACTTGGTGGTAATCCTACATGTAGACAAGTGGGATGTGGCTAGAGGAAGTAGGTCATTGGAAGCCTGCCTTTAGGGTGTATATTTTATCTGTGGTGAGGAGAGTCTCTTTCTCTCTACTTCCTGGTACAATGTCTTGAGCCACTTCTCTCCATCACACTCTTCTACCATGATGTTCTGCTTCCCTCTAGGTCCTGATAAATGGAGTTGGCCATCTATAGACTGAGATGTCTGAAACTGTGAGGGCCAATTAAGCTTTCCCTCCTCTAAAATTTTTCTTGACAGGTCCTTTTGTTACAGCAGTGAAAAGGCTGACTAAACATATACTGAGTGGTTTCACTGTCCTAATATCCTCTGTGCTCTGTGTATCCATTCTTCTTTCTCCCAACTACTGACCACAACAGGTCCTTGTGCTTTCTCCATATGTTTCCCTTTTCAAAAATGACATATAATTAGAATCACACGATATGCTGCCTTTTTATAATGCTTTATTTCATTTAGTTATAAGCATTTAACTTTTCTCCATGTCTTTTTGTAACTCTAGTCATTTCTTCTCTTGCTGAGTGACATTCCATTGCCTAGATATACCATAATTTGTCCATTTACCTAATAGAGAATATCTTGATTTCTTCCAGATTTTAGCAATTCTGAGTAAGATTGCATTAAACATTCTTCTCCAGGTTTTTGAATGGACTTAATTTTTCAATTCACTGGAATAAATATCAATTTGGCATGCAATTGCTAAGTTGTATGGTAGGAGTATGTTCAGTTATGTAAATAACTGTAAAGCTGTCTTCCAACAGTGAACCATTTTGTATTCCCACCATCAATGAACGAAAGTTCACATTGCTCCACAGCTTCCTAAGCACTTAGTGTTCCAGTGTTTTGAATTTTGGCCATGTATCATTACTCTTTTGAAAGTGAGTTCCACTGAGTAGCTCATGTAAGAATGACTTCATTTTGATTCTATTGCATATAACAATATATAGCATTATATAACATTGTCAATTTTATATGTTTAAATACACATATGCATGTTTGCATTTATGTGTGTTTGTGTGTGTGTGTTATGGTCTTTAAGTCACAACATATTTATTTGAATATTTAGGCATATAAAAAAAGAGAAGATGACATTGTTTTAATCTATGGGAAATACCTGACTAAACGTACATTAAAGGTTGAGATACATTTAATTCTTAGTATATCTGCCAAGAGGTTAAAAAAAATATGTAAGGAAGCAATCTCATGATGAAAGTTTGTCATTAAATTCTAAACCATTACTGTTATTTGCATAGTTTATTCTCTTTTAAGAGAGAACTTGATAGACGCACCTATGGATAAAAAAAAAATGTGGCATTTATACACCATGGAGTATTACGCAGCACTAAAAAATGACAAAATCATAGAATTTGCAGGGAAATGGATGGCACTAGAGCAGATTATGCTTAGTGAAGCTAGCCAATCCCTAAAAAACAAATACCAAATGTCTTCTTTGATATAATGAGAGCAACTAAGA
Organism: Marmota monax; assembly: GCF_021218885.2. Lineage (NCBI taxonomy): Eukaryota > Metazoa > Chordata > Mammalia > Rodentia > Sciuridae > Marmota > Marmota monax. The sequence continues at coordinate 20,327,679 of NW_026692907.1, forward strand.
ACAGAGCAGGGAGGAAGAGCAGGAAGAAAAGATTAACATTAAACAGATACATGAGGTGGGATGGAAAGGGAGAGAAAAGGGAAATTGCATGGTAATGGAGGGAGACCCTCACTGTTATACAAAATTACATATAAGAGGTTGTGAGGGGAATGGGAAAATAAACAAGGAGAGATATGAATTACAGTGGATGGGGTAGAGAGAGAAGATGGGAGGGGAGGGAGGGGGGATGGTAGAGGATAGGAAAGGTAGCAGAATACAACAGTTACTAATAGGGCATTATGTAAAAATGCGGATGTGTAACCGATGTGATTCTGCAATCTGTATTTGGGGTAAAATTGGGAGTTCATAACCAACTTGAATCTAATGTATGAAATATGATATGTCAAGAGCTTTATAATGTTTTGAACAACCAATAAAAAAAAATTTAAAAAAAATGAGAGAAGTAGGGTGAATCCTCTTGTATGTTTTGATTGTCATTATCCATTTCTCATTAACCTCTTGGCTAAGTAGTAGAAGTTACTGATCCATGTAGTAAAGATGAGAAAAATGTCAGTCAGCCTATCAAATTTAAAAAAATACATACAAAACTAATTTCTAATGGAAGCAAGAACAAGTCACACCGTTTTTTTTTTGTTTTTTTTTTTTTTTAATTCTTCAACTCCTTGAAATGTTTATTTCTCCCATTCTGCTCCCTAAAAGGGAAGACCAAATCCTATGTTAAGGTTAACCAAGATAATTACTGGACTATTCTTTAAGTATGATTCTAAATGAAAATTAAACCTTTATTATGGGGACATACACAGAATTTATTAAGAATAAAGTTAATAAACTCAAGGAACAGCCTATTTATTTAGCTCAATTTATAGTGACTGATCTCTTTAAAACAGTCAAATGGAGTGGTTCTGTGTGTATATGTGTGCGCGCACACACACACACACACACACACACACCACTAGATATATCTCCGGCTTACATCATTAACCACCATATCATTCATATGTGGTAATATTAAAGGACCTTTGGTTATTGACTTATTGTTACCTAATGGACTTCTACATTAATTTTTAAAATTTTTATTCTTCAGAAGTAATATATATCTGCTAAAGAAAATTAAGTAGTACTAATAAGCACAAAAAGAAAATAAAAATACCAATAAGCTTCTAAAGAGATCCACTATTTACATGTTGATGAATTCACCAGAGTAATAAAAGTTCTGGTTTGAAGTCATTGAATCCAGATTTAAAACTTGACTGAATAGATTATGAACTCTTGGTCAGTTTATTTACCAAGCTAAGGCTGACTTGTATCATCTACATAATGTAAATGACAATCAGCATGATTTTTTTGGAAGACAAAGATCAAAAAATATAGTTATTGCTACTTTATTATATATAGTTATTATTATAAGTATAGTGTTACTATTAGCTTTTAATATTATTTCTTATGAGTATAACAAATTGCTTTATGCTTATATATTTCCTTTACTGAAAGAACAATATTTTAAATATTTGTTATGCTAATTTGTAATTTTCATCTAACTGTGTATTTTGAAAATTTTTCATGCCCAGAAAAGTGAGTTATTACCAATATTTTGAATGGCTCTCTAGTAAATACTTCATTGAATAAATATTTTAGTATTTAGTTAGCCAATGTATTATTTTGAACGATTAAGTTATTTCTAATATTTATTTTATTATGTCAACCATCAACCAAACCTTTATATAAAATTTTAATTATCTGTTGGATTATTTTGACAAGCATATGTTTTAGTAAGCTTTTTCACTGCCATGACTAAAAGACCTGACAAGAACAATTGTAGAGGAGAAAAGTTTATTGAGGGCTCAAAGTTTCAAAGGTCTCAGTTCATAGACAGTTGGCTCCATTCCTTGGGAGCTTGAGGTGAATGAAAACTTGTAAAAGAGTGTGGTGGAGGGAAGCAGCTCACATGATAATTAGGAAGCAGAGAGACTCCACTCACCAGATACAAAATATATACCCAAAAGCACACCCTGAGTGACCCACCTCCTCCAGCCATACCCTTTCTGCCTTCAGTTATCACTCAGTTAATCCCCATCTCACTCATTCTGTTAAACATATCAGAACCCAATCATTTCACCTCTGAATGTTATTACATTGCCTCCCACATGAAATTTTTGGAGACACATCTCATCCAAATAGTAACAATATGTTTTTATGAGTTTAATAGACATTTCATAAGGATGTATAGAAATATTACATTGATTTATATCAGTCTTCCAGCTATATAGGACAGTGTCCAATGCACCTATCATAGCCATAAGGATAATTAGGACATGAAATCTGGTCCAGCCAGTTTGTCATATGGATAAATTCAAAGAGTTTCTCTAATATTTCAAAGAACATTGGTATCTTTAGAGAATCTGAAATTTACTAGTACAAATTTAATATAATATTTTTTTACATTTTGTCCTGAAAATGGAAATAATAGTAGGTTTATAATTTCTGTTTCACCTACAGTTGTAACTCCGCAGTCCTTTCAATTATCAATGGATTAATCCTGTAAATGGATTAATCCACTGATGAAGTCAGAGTTCTAATCATTGCACCCACCTCTTTCAGGTCCTGCACTAGGGATTGTGCTTTTAAAACATGAGCATTTCAGGTAACTTTCCAGATCCAAATCATAACATAATATCTTGAACAAATTCAAAGAGTTTGGATTTTCTCTAAATATTAAAATATTAATTATTATTTCATGTTTCTTATCAGAATTGTCACTTCCTGCTTGTTGGTCAGGATATATATATATATATATATATATATATATATATATATATATATATATATACATATATATATCCATATCTCCCTTTTGATAAATTTGATTCTTATCCTGAATTTTCAAAGACTGTATTTGATAACATTCTGTAAAATACATAATGCAGGCTCAGTAGGTTTGGCAAAGCTATTGGGTGGACCACTGTCAAATACATCATGTCACACATTTGTTCTTTGAACACCTCATAATAAACAGAATGTGCATGAATTTTTGTATTTAAGTTAGAAAGTTAATGTAAGGCTTTCAATGGATAGTGTGTCTATCATGTAAGCAACCTGCATGTGGGGAAAGAAAATTAGATCATAATTTACAACAACTTAGTTTTAAAGGGATAGAAGCATTAAATGATTGGGAATAAAATTAACACATCTTTAAGGCGTTTAGTGATTCAAGTGAATTACTGTGCAGTACATTGTCACTATAGTTTTAATAACCTTTCTTATTATTTGATAAATATGCTCCTATGATGTTTTGTATATCACCTTTTGTTTGGATATTAGTGTCTATATTTTAGATTATATCATTTGCTACTTTCTTATAGATTAATAATATATATGTATAAATATATATAATAAATTTATATATATACTATATATATAATAAATTTATATATATATACATATATATGTGTGTGTGTGTGTATATATATATATATATATATATATATATATATATATATATAAAGTTTGTGGTTACACCAGATTACTTTCTTATAGATTACTAATATACATATATAAAAGTTTGTGGTTCCCCAAGATTTCATATACTGAAATCTGAATCCTAAATGTAATGATTTGAGGAGGTGGGACCTTTGGGATGTGATTAGTTTATAAGGATGGAATTTTTATGAATGAGATTGGTGCATTTATAGGGATTCCAGAGAGGTCAGTTGCCCCTTTCACCATGTGAAGGCACAAGGAGAAGGTGCCACATATGAAAAAGTATCCCCCACCAGATTCTAAAGTTGTAGTACTTTCAAGTTGCATAACTTCCAAAACTGTGAGGAATAAAGTCTGTTCTTTAATGGCCACCCAGTTCACGTCCTTTTTTAATACCAGCTCTAATGGATTAGACATAGATGTTACAATGGAATATACATTCTTTCTCCATAATCTTGAATTGGGCCTTCTTTACTTTCTTTCCTATAATCATTCAAACAAATGGAGATCTCTAATGTGTGGGAAAAAAAACCTTACCAAAAAATCTTCTAACCATATAATTATTGTTTTATGCATTGGGTCACTGATATTCAGAGACAGCGAGAGGTTTATCCAAGGTCATCTAGTACTTTCACTGTCACTGAAACCTTAGGTTGTTAGATTATCAAAACCATACCCTTTCCAGTGACATGACAAATCACCTCTATCAGATGGGGACCTTTCCACTGATCATATAGTATAAGATGCCAAAGACCTGAGTTTTATGTACTTCTGAAATTTGTCAATTTTTTAAAAATCCTTCATGAAGGGACCACACCAGCATGGAGACACCTAGTTAAATGAGCCATATTTTTCTGTAATTCAAACACATTTCTTAACTCACTCTCCTTGTGAAAGATTAGTGAAGAATTGAGCCAGCTGCAAACACATTGTGCTTGATTTTTGTGAATTAGCATGAAGACTAAAATTCGTAGAAAATTGATGGTTGGTGGAATTTACATAATTCTGGTCATATTAAGAACTTCCAGTTATTTAAATATAATTTGCCCCTTTCTGCTGTAATACCATGCTTTTTTGTGAAATAAAGATAACAGCTGAGGCCTAATTCATTTAGATTCTATTATACAGTCAGTGAGCAATATGATAAGTATCTCTTCCATAAAAAAGATCCTTTGAGCATGAGTCATCTATGCTAATGTAAATTATTAATGAATTCACTTTTTATAGACCACCAGAAATTTTCTCACACCTAGTTCTTCATAGTAAATTAACTAGTTTTTTGTTCATCCAGAAATATGCATTATTCTACTCTAGACTCCAGTATATCCCTGTGCACATAAAATGAAGAAAGACACTTGCAATTTATATATTCTGTGCTTTCTGAATTCTCATTAAAAATTTTGTGCTTGTGATGTCATTAAAATCAAGGGAGTATAAATAATGTAGATATGCCCTCATTCTTACTATTTTCTTCTAAAATTTGTTGCACATTTGTTTCTTCCATCTAAAGCAAATATTTCTACCTGTATTTTTCATCTTACCTATTCTTGCTCAGGGACTTTGGTCTATCAGTATTCACTCTGTCAATGGAGTCTTCAAACTCCATCCTCACTTTTCCTTCAACACATAGCTCAAGATCCTTATTCGAAATAACAAAGATATTTAAGATCTACTCTCATAGCATTTTTCAACTTTATAATACAATATTATTAACTAGAGTGAACATGTTCTACATTAGTTCTCTAGAGCTTATTCATCATGCATAATTGAAACATTATATCCTTTTACCAACATCTTCAGGTATCCTCCACCCCTAGCCACTGACAACTACCATTTTACTCCTTGTTTTTTGTGAATTTGTCATTTTTAGCTTACACGTGTTAGGTAGATCATGTGGTATTTGTCTTTCTGTGCCTGGCTTATTTCACTCGACATAATTCATGATTTTTATTTATCATTTACATTTCAATAAAGCTAATTTTTCAAAATATGAAGTTTGCATAAATAAAAGTTTATTTTGTTCTTACATCTCTTTCTAGTTATTATCCTTTTTTTTTCGTTTGCTGTCTCTGTGTTCCCTATTATATATTTCCCTTCTTTTTAAAATATTTAATAGTCTAATTTAAAATCTATGTAAAGTTTACTATCTTTCCTGTTTCCTCTATTTTCTGTATACTGCTCCCTCTGTAACATTTACATCACTCCACTGAGAGTGTTTTCTGTAGTTTTAATACTGACACTTTAGTTACTGAATATTTCTTTGTGTTTAATTCATTATTGAAAATCTCTTTGTCTTCAATTTATGCTTTATTAATTGATGGTTGCTTCCTTTCTGTGTCCTCTGTTGGTTCTCTTCTTTCTGCCTGCTTCTGCAGCCACATTTTTAAAAATCATTCTCTTAAGCCCTCTTCCTACTGCATTAAAATTCCCAAAGGAAATCCCAATACCATGACATGTTTGTTACGATAACTCTGTAGTATAATTTAAGGTCTAGTATTGTGATACCTCCTGTATCCCTTTTCTTGCTAAGGATTGGTTTGGATATTCTGGCCTCTTTTTTTCTTTTTTTCCCAAATGGATTTCATGACTGTTTTTTTCTGTTTCTATAAAGAATATCATTGGAATTTTAGAAGGAATTGCATCAAATCTGTATACCACTTTTGGAAGTATGGCCATTTGGGGAATATTAATTCTTCCTATCCAATAACTCAGAAGATCTTTCCATCTTCTAAGGTATTCTTCAATCTCTTTCTTTACTGTTCTGTAGTTTTCATTGTAAAGATCTGTCACATCTTTTGTTGGATTTGTTCCCAAATATTTTAGTATATTTTATTTTATTTTTTGAGACTACTTTGAAAGGGATAGTTTTCCAAATTTCTCTTTCAGTTGATTCATCATTGGTGTATAGGAAAACAATTGACCTATGGGTGCTAATTTTATATCCTGTTACTTTGTGGAATTTGAATATGAGTTCTAGAATCTTTCTGGTGGGTTTTTTGGATTTTCTAAATATAAAGTCATGTCTTCAGAGATAGTTGGAACTCTTCTTTTCCAATTTGTATCCCTTTATTCATACATTGCTGGTGGGACTGCAAATTAGTATAACCACTATGGAAAACAATATAAAGATTTCTTAGAAAACTTTGAATTGAACCACTATTTGAACCAATTATCCCACTCCTCAATATATACTCAAAAGAATTAAAATCAGCATAGTATAGGGACACAGCCACATTAATGTTTATAGTGGCTCAATTTACAAAGCTAAGATATACAACTAAACTACGTACCCTTCAACAGGGTTATTTGTTAAAATGGAATGTTAGTCATAAAGAAGAATAAAATTATGGCATTTGTCAGTAAATACATGGAACTGAATGATATTATGCTAAGTGAAATAATCCAGTCCCCAAAATCAAAAGTTTAATGTTCTCTCTGACATATGCAAACTAACATGTAATAAAGGGGAGAGGGAAGAATAGAAGTTCGTTGGATTAGACAAAGGGGAATGAAGGGATGTGAAGTGGGATAAGAATAAGAAAGACAATAGAATGAATGTGACATAAATTTCCTATGTTTATATATGAATACACAACTATTGAAACTCAGCATCATGTACAACTGTAAGAATGAGATCCTAATTAGAATATGTAATACTTCATATATGAATAATATATGATAATACATTTTACTGCCATGTATATCTAAAAAGAGCAAATAAAAAAAAAACAAGAAATACCATGTGTTCCATGTTTTCAAATATCATGTCTAGGCTGATAGCCAACAAAACAAATTTTCAGCAAACATGCCTTCTGAATTCCAATTTATATCCCTTTACTGATACATTGCTGGTGGGACTGCAAATCCGTGCACCACTCTGGAAAGCAGTATAAAGATACCTTAGAAAAGTTGGAATGGAACCACTATTTGAACCAGTTATCCCACTCCTCAGTATATACCCAAAAGAATTAAAATCAGCATACTATATCAACACAGCCACACCAATGTTTATAGTAGCTCAATTTATAATAGCTAAGTTATACACCCATCCAGTTTTTTTCTTAGACTTCATAATTTATGTTCCACAGTGTTTTATATGTCAAATAGTATAAATACATGTGACTCACACATATTTTGCTCCAAATCTATTACTCTTATATTTAAATAAAATTTAAATCTATCTGGTAATATAAATATGAAACTATACATCATACTTGTAATTTCCTTTTCTTTTATTTGAAAACTCAATTTTGTCAAAGTTTTATCCGATCAACTTTTTTAGCTTTACTTTAATCTGTCTCTTCTTTCCATGCCCAATATTATTTTTTAAATATTCCATTGTTTTTATTTATTTGCTTAATGTTCTTCTCAAATAGTGTCTGCTCTTTGAAATTTCCCACCACATCCTTTCCCCCAAATCCATTACTCGCATGGCTTTCAGAATGATTTTTCATAAAAGTAATTTTGATGAGTCATGTCAGTCTCTACTGAAAGTCTTTTATTTACACCTCAACCAGGGCACCTAATATTAGAACACAGTCTACATTCTGTAGTGTGGTTCTTTAATGATACATTCGAGTTTATCCCTGACCCTAGTTTTCATGTTATCTCCTCATGATACATGCTTCATCAGTGACGAGGGGCTTGCAATTTGTATCCATTTAATTTTATGTTCTTTAATGCCTTTTTAAAAGTTAGTCCCTCTGCTTTTCTTCCTGACCTATATTTATCAGAATTCTGATAAATAATATATATGTATACACATATAATATATGTGTGTGTGTGTGTATATATATATATATATATATATATATATAATATTATATACATATATATGTATGTATACCCACACATTTTTAGAAGTCTATTCTCAGGTATTATGTCTCCTAATAAATGCTATTTAAATTTTGAAAGGAGTTTTGGTCCTTATTTCATAAATCCTCTGTTCTTCTCTCATTATTATATTTGGATATGCAATGAAGATGTTATTTAGTAATCATGTTTTCTTATCTGATTCTTTCATATGATTGTGAATTTTGTTTTGTTTTGTTTTCTTTTGATGCAGAAACCAAATCTTTTCTGTGTCTTAATGTAACTCTTATTATGTGTAGTAATAATAACAAGAATAATAATGACAGAATAGTAGTGACAATTCCATCATTTTAAAACATTATAGGAAAACTGGAGTTTAAACAATTTAATTATGCTAAGCTATTTTATACTTATAATACTATGAGATGGGCACTATTATTTTTCTGATAGAGCAGATAAAAAAAACTTAGGCCAGAAAGGCTAAGTAATTGTCCCATAGCATAGAAATGTCAGACAGACCTGAATTTTAATGAAGGTGAAAAGGTATCTGTGTCCATGCTCTTAAGTACTATACTCTCTGTAAGTACTTAATGCTATTTTTACTAACACAAATGTGATATCATTGACCAACACAAGTAGTACCTTAGAATATTTTGAAGAAAATATAGTTAGGGGGGTAATATGCCAATATGAAATGATGTAATAATTATACTATTAAAATATAACAATGATTTTGGACAAATTACTTATATCATCAGCCTTAGTTTCCTCATGTGCAGATTGAGAATAATGATGATACCAATTATACTGTTATTACAAAAATTTAATCAAATGATTAAAGCATTTAGAATGTATATGACACAAATTTTATGTTCAATAAATGTTAGCTGCTTCATTTTATCATCGTTATTATAATTTTTACTGTACAGTATCCAGAGAAGCATCAGGTTGTCTTTCTAAGATCCTACGTTTGCTAAATCTAACCTGAATGCTTTCTGATTCTGAACATCAAAGCAAGCAGTACTAATGAAATTTTTTTTAAGTAGGCAAAATTTATGAAGAAAAAGTTTCCATGAAGTCCTAATAGTACAATTACCTCCATGAATACCTTATTTCTTGTACTTTTTTTGTTGTACCAATAAATGTTCTTCAGGAACAAAAAACAGAAGCATATCATATGTATTTTTTGGAAAAAAGAGATTAAGGTTATAGGAATACTGATTAAGGTTATAGGTATTCCTATAACCTTAATCTCTATGAAATAAAATGGAGTTCTGAATGACCAAGTCTCATATAGGACAAACAACATGAAATGCTTCTTTATAAGAAATTGTTTGAAAAGCTAAACAAGCAAAATATGGCTTATTAGACAAATAAAAAATATACTTGTACTCTTTGGACATCCCTGAAGATCCTTGGATAAGGCAAATTCTCCCAAGGTATGGCATATTTCTTGAAAGGGAAGTGGCTTTGGATCAGAATTTATGTGAAATTTGATTCAGTGTTTAGATAGTCTGGCAAGATGGCACAGGTCTAAGGATAAAGAATTTGGGGGAAGTAATATGTGGCTAGATCACTCTGAATAGATCCAGACCTGAACATTATTACTCCTTATGTAAAACCTGGATCTGTTGGTAAGAGTCCTAAATGCACAGGATGACTTTATTAACTTCAATTATGGCTATCTCCCTGAAAGACTAGTACTTGCTTAGTGCACTCATCATGAAAAAGGTCTTGGGAGATAGTAGTATGAGGCATATCGCAATCCCAATTACTCAGAAATCTGAGGTAGTAGGATAAAAAATTCTAGGCCAATCTCAGGAATTTAGCAAGGTCCTAAACAATTTGGCAAGACCCTGTCTCAAAATAATGATGATGATGATAATAATAATAATAACAATAATAATAATAATAACAATTGCAGCAGTTGGGGATATAACTCAGTGGTAAAGTGTCCAATCACCAGTACCAAAATAAAGTAAAATAAAATTAAAAAATGGTCATGGAAAAGGGGTATAGTTTCATGACATTTTATTCTGAATTCTTAATCTGCCAGTGATATCCTCCAAATTAGCATATTTCTTCAAACATAACACTTGGTAACATTTTTGCAAATGACTTACATTGGGTACCTTCCATTAGAAATGGATTGCAGTAATCTGTCCTAAATATAATGAATATTTATTCTGTATCTAGATTTCCATTCCTTTTCCCTCATGTTATTTATCAATGTTGTTATCCATGAACATATCAAAGGCTTTGTATGGGAAACTCCACAAAGTCACCTTAGTTCAAAGAACATATAAAGTAAAATAACTGAGCCATAAATTTACATCCATAAAATTGTTCTTTTCAATAAAGCTATGAACTCATTAAAAAATATGGAAGCTAAAGTAACACCCAATTACTGCTAGAGGCCATACTGGAATATGGCTTTAGATTGACTAAGCAAATAATCTTGCTAATATTGAACTTTACCCAGTTTATAAAACAGAGAACCAGAGCAGATGGAATGACCTATCTTCCCAGGACATACATAAAGCATGGGAGATAACTGTGCATTTTGTAGGCACAATAACTCTCCAGAAGGGGCACAGGAAGATTTTGGCTTCACATATACAGATATTATTCAGAATATACTAAGAGTCTTAAGTATAATGGCCTCCAAAATAAATAGAAAGAATTCTGGAGTTGCATTAATAAATGCTTTCTTTTTTATAGGATGATATATCAGAAGTGAAGAACTTCTCACTAACATTTATTATTAATATATGGTACTAGATCTTCCACATTAAGGATATGTCAATTGGAATTTAATAGACTTTCCTGATTGCTATAAGGAGAATGAATTTTTCATGAGGCTGGTGTGGAGCAGAGAGACAAGTAATCAAGAGGTGGGATGATGATGGCTTTGAGTAGGTAGGAGAGGCAGAAGTAGAGAACAATGTTTAAATTTGTGATATATTTTAGAAATAAAATCAACAGAACTTGGCAATGTGGAAGAAATATATCAGGAAGTATATCTTGGTGAATGAAAATGACCTTTATTGAGAAACATAAACCCCAGAAGAATGTATTGTTACTTTATTAGAAAGAGATCACCTTCAGTCATTACAATTTTGAGATACCTAAGATAACTCCAGATAGAATTACATTTAATGCTCAGAAGAGAAACCAGTGAGAAACGTACATGTGGGAGATGCCCGGATTTGTATATCTTTTAAAATCTTGGAAATAGAATGGCTCTTTGTGGCAAAACATCTTGAATGAAAATACAATTGGACCCTCAAGTGACCCTTAAGAACTATCCCGTTTATAATTCATTTTCTTAATGTAATATTTACTTTTTTCAATTTGCATACCTATTAATTTGGAGAAATAAATAAAACCCATTATTTGAAAATGTCAAACCTTTTTTATGGACAGTAAATGTACAAGACTAAACGCCTTCAAGCCATTTTCTAGTTCTCTCTTTTCTATCGCATATCACATTCACTCTATCATTCATTTCTGCTAACTTACCTTTTGAACGTATTTCAACAGTTTCTGTTATAACCCTTGACCAAACTACAATGTCCCATTCTTCGTGTAGAAACAGGAGTCCTTCAGCACAGAAAGAAAATTACATTATTTTGCCCCCTCAAAATCTCAACTGTTTACACTGTGACTACCATCCAGATTCCTCATAGAAGCTGGAAAGACCTATGCTGCTGTTTCTGATTGTGTCTCTGGCCTTATCTTGGGCTTGTATGCCTCTTCATCACTCACTTCATTCAATTCAAGTTGCCCTCGTAAATATTTCTCCAAGCATTTCCCTTATGTTTTCTTCTAGTAGTTTCATAGCTTTCTGATCTCCTTTTATGTTGTTTAACCATTTTGTGTTGATTTTTTTACATGAGAGATGAGGTTCTAGTTTCATTTTTCGGCATATGGACATCCAGTGTTCCTGAATCACTGACTGAAGATGATGTTTTTTCCCTAGCTCATTATCAGGTCTGTTGCTGCCTTGGGGTATTCATATCTGAAGATCCCTCTGCCTCTAGAGCTCATTCCCTACATATGACAAAGTATTTTGTTCATTATGACATCTTCTCAAACACCAAATTCATAGTGACCTTCCCCATCCACCATATTTATGAGAGCTCTTGTTCTTGTCCCCCTTACTATGCATACTCTTACTAGTTTTTTTTTTAATTATTCTTATTAACTGGTTTCAAATTCACATATTAATTTGATTATTACCTCTCTCCCATTAGGAATTGAGATTTATGAGATTAGGGTTGTATTTTGATTATTTTACCTCCAGTGCTATACAGTATTCAACATAGAGTAGGCAAATATTCATGATGTGAACAAATGAAAGTGACATATATAATATACCAGTATATGTATTTATATTTATAATTCATTTTTAGGTAATATTTAAGTTACATTAAATATGAAATGTTAAAGTCATACTATTTCAATATACTTATCACATATTGTTTTCAGAATGCATTAGAAAATTAAGATTTCTGAATTCAGAGTGAGGAAAGCACCTAAAAACTTCTCTATTAACAAATAGTCTAGTGATGGCACAGAACGTCTTCTATTAGTCAGGGCTCTCCCTAGAGAGAAAAACAAAAGACATATAGTCATGCACCCATGACTGGTTTTGGAAAACAACAAACCATGTATATGACAGTGGTCCCATAAGATTATAATGGAGTGAAAAATTCCTATCACCTTAGATGTCGTAACTCTTAGAGTTGTAGAATAACATGATTCAAATATTTGTGGTGATGCTGCACTGATGGTTGTATCAAAATAAAGCATGTACAATTATATACCCTAGATTACTGCAGACTATACCATCTAGGTTTGCATAAATATGTTATATGATGGTCATATGGTGACAAAATTGCCTAAGGATGCATATTTCAGTATACATCAGTATCCCGTTTTTAAGTGATACATGACTGTGTGTGTACGTGTATGTGTGCATTTCCTTGTAATATGGCTTGATTTGGAATATCCCCCCAAAGGCTCAAGTGTTGATGGTTTGGTCACCAGTGCAGCATATTCAGAGGTGGGACTTTTAGGGGGTGATTATTTTTTATTAAGACTCAATGGATTATTTGGAGGTGGTAGAAACAAAAGAAAGTGGGTCCTAGAGAGAGGAGGTAGATTACTGAGGACATGACCTTGAATTTTTTTTGTTTTTTGTCCCTGTTCCTTTCACTTGCTCCTTCTTGACTATCAAGAGTTGAACAGTTATCCTCTACCATGCCCTTCTGCTAGGATGTTCTGCCATGCCTCAGGCCCAAAGCAATGGAGGTGATAGACCATGAACTATATCTCTAAAACCATGAGCTAAAATAACCTTTTCTCCTTGAAGTTGTTTATGTCAGGTATTTTAGTCACATGAAAGAAAAGTTCACACATACACACACATTAGTAATGGAATTGGTAAACATGAACATGATTATGGCAAATGAGAATTTCAACTATAGCCTGCTTGTAAGCTGGAGTCCGTCACAGGCATGTTGGCAACACAGCTCAATCCAATTTCAAATGCTTCAGAAAAAAATAAGCTAATGGTGTAATCGAAGTCTGAATCTGAAGGCCTGAGAATCCTGGAGGCTACTGGTATAAATCTTGGAGTCCCCAAACCAGGAAACCTGAGTTTTTTTATTCAAGGAGAGGAGAGGAAAAGTGTATCTCAGCTCCTGGAAACAGCTGAATACATTGGCCTTTTTTTTTTTTCTGGGTGCCTAGCCAATTGCAAGATCCTGCCCACACTGAGGGTCAAGCTTCCCCACTGAAGCCACTGAGACTCGCATGCTAGTCTCCTCTAGAGATACCCTCACAGACATGCTCAAAAACAATGCTTTACCAGGTCCTTAGTTATTCCTTCTCACAGTCAAGTTGACACCTGTCATTTACCATCACTCTTCTCTCTGGTACTCCATATAGTTTTCAAATCATCCTAGACAGGTTTGTTTTCAATTGCTAAGAGAGGAACTTTGGGGAATATTTTTTTTTAATTTGTCACAGATGTATCTACCTCTAGCCACCCTTAAGATATTTAGTATATTTATTGGTCTGCACTTTCCTTTTGCATTAACAAGAATTTCTCCATGACAAGGTTTTGCTCTATTGGTTAATTCTGATGCTCATTAAAATACAGTGAGATTTTGCTGAATCCATTGAATACTACTTATGTTTTAATGAGCATTAATGAGCTTTGTGATTGTCCTGTGGAGCAAAACTCATATCTCATTAGGTGGATTCCCAAAATGCCTAAAGGTGAGCAGACACAGCTTTAGATATATAAGGTAATTTCATACTTAATTAGTTCCTTACTTGCCATACCACAGATACACATCCAGAACTGTGGCTTGAAATGGCAAGCTTGATGTTTGCTGTAACAAGTCAGTGAAGTGGTAGAATTCAGAGAGAGCCTTTGTGAGTGGTTTGAGGCCATTCTCTATTATATTAATAAATTGGCATGTTACGAATCGATTCACAGAAAATAGAGTATAAGGAAGGAGAGTTAAATGATTTCTAACTTAAATTGACATTACTTTGTACTTTGTGTAGGCTATCGCATTGCATAATACTTATGCACATAGATTCAAGATGCACATGTCAATGATATTGGTTGCTTTCCTTAATTATGTGCTTCTCATGTGACAGGGAATTTACATATCATATATTTTCTTTCTAATGAAACCCTTAGATTGGGAACTCTTATTTTACTTTATGAATAACAAAGATGATATATGTAGTATTTAAGTTACTTGCTGGATGAATTTGCTGGGACTTCTGTAAACAAATATCTCTGATTGAAATATATGTTCTATTATGTAAACATAAATCATGTATACACACACACACACACACAAACAAACATATAGCATATATATCATAGTTCTACAGTCGGGAAGTCCATGATCAAGTTATCAAGTTGTCAGTGGGTTTGGCTGTTCTTGAGTCCTCTCTATTTGACTTTCAGATGGGCACTATTTTTCTGTGTCCTTCCATGACTTTCTCTTTGTGTGCATATCCCTGGTGTCTCTTCTTCTTCCTAAAAGAAACCAGTCATACTGGATGAGAACTCTCCCTTAAGGCATTATTTAAATTTAATTATCCCTTTTAAAGACCTATCTCCAAATATAGTTACATTGTATGGTACTATGGGGGTGCTGTGGTTTGAATATGGTTTGTACATCCTCCAAGGATTCATGTGTTGAAATTGAATTCTCATTGTATGTTACTGATTGGAAACTTAATCTGACTATGATGTTGAGAGTTTTGGTGTTAAGATTCAGACTAGATAAAATAATCCAGGGGGCTCCTACATTGTTGAATACTGGTGGCTTTAGAAAAAAGAGGTAAAGACACCACCCATGCTCCCTGTTTCTTGCCATGTGACATCCTGTACTGACATGAGATAGTGTCAACATGATTATAACCAACTGTGACCCTTGTACCTTGGACCTCCAGAACCATAAGTCAAATTAATTCTGTTCCCCTTATAAAGTAGCCTGCTTCAGATATTTTTTTTAAATTAATAATGCAAAACAGATAACTGTAGAAAATGGGTACCCGGCATGGGTTGTTACTTATAAGGAACATTTACAATGTGAATTTGGTCTTGGAATTGAGCTACTGACAGAGATTGAAAGCGTTTGGAATGGAAGGCTGAAAGAACCTAAAATACTACAAATGGAACATTACAGTGATACTGGTGAGGGCTCAGAAGATGAGGATACTAGGGTAGTAGTTTCCAATGGTAATGAGGATTACAATGAAATTGGAGAAAGGTACATCCATGATATGAAGTAGCAAAGAACATGACTGCACTGTGCATGCTGTCATACATAATGGGAAGCTGAAATTTAAAAGGCTACACTAGTTTATTTGATGGAAAAAATTTCAAAACAACAAATCTTTCAGCTGTGGCATGGTTATTATCAGCTTCTGTTAGTCATATTTACAGTGAAACTTGGAAACAAAAGGAAGCAGAACAAAAATATTTGGAAAATTTGTAGCCTCACTAGGGAAGAAGCAAAGAAAAAACATCTGATGATGGGCCTGAGAAACCGCTTACTGAAGATATTGACACAGGTAAAGTGGTCTAGTTGTTTTGCATCAGTCAAATGGAATAACGTTGCTAGGACATCTTAGAAATCTTTTAGGCTTCTGCCTCTATCAAAGGCCCAGAGAACTTCCAGGGAGAAATGATTTCTGGGTTTCCCAGGTAATCGCTGTTCACTCATTGCTAAAAACCACATTGTTATTTGTTTCCTTGTTTTCAATCTTAGAAGCAGTCTATGGGTATCACTGTGATTCAAGCAAACCTGGTGTTGGGGCAAGACCTTAGAATTCCCACTGTGCTCAGTTTTCAGGTAGGCAGAATGCAAGAGTTAGGGTATCATGGCATCTTCCACTGAGACATCAAAGTAAAAGTTGAGAGCCCAAGTCAAATTCTGCCTCTAGAAAGGTCCTGACAGAGAGTCCTCAATGTGTAGATACGTAATGAAGCTATGTGAGTGAAACTGAGGCAGGGACCCTAGAAATGTATAGCTACATGTAACTTGCAACACTTACCTGGAAAAATCTGCAGGAAGCATGTACAATCAACCTGAGAAAATAATCATGTGGCCTTTGACCAGCAAAGCCATAGAGTAGGGTCTTTTCAAGGTTTGGTGGCCCATTCTATGCCATCATGTGCACAGGTACAAATATCTGCCCTGCTGTGTTTGTGTCTTTCTTTTTACCTTTCTACTTGCCTATTCTTTCCTTTTGGAATATAAGTGTATATCCTGTACCTGTTTTACCATATATTGGAGGCAAATAACTTGTTTACATTTTGTAGACTTACAATAGCGAGAAGTTTGCTTGGCATCTCAGAGGAGAGTTTAGGGTTGAACTTTGGAATTAATGCTAGAATAAGTTATGACTCTGAAATTTTGGAGAATGGGTGTATTTTATTTTGCATTATGAGAAAGGCATACATCTTGGGGACCAGCATAAAAATGCTTTGGTTTGGATATAACTTTAGTGTGTCCCCTAAGCTTCATGTGCTGAAATTTTATCCCCATTGTAAGACATTAAGAGGGTAGAAACTTCATATAACTATGGGGCCTTTGAGAATGAGTAGTGTCAAATAAGATTATCAGAGTTCAACCTCTATTATTGAATACTTCTGGCTTTATAAGGATAGGAAGAAAGACTACAATGTGTGCACTTCCTGTTCTTCCTTTGTGACATCCTACACCATCTTGGGACTCTATCAGCAAGTACTACATTACCAGGTCCAGTTCCTTGATCTTAGAACTCCAGAACTGTAAGCCAAAATAAACTTCTTTATAAACTACCCTGCCTCATATATTTTGTAATTATAATGAGAAATAGATTAACATAGGTGAGGAACTCAGCTTATTAATTATGAAATTTGGAAACAAATCATTCCATAACAATTGTCAAATGTCATCACACTGCTGGTAAGTGGCAGATCTCTGATTTGAATTCAGCTTTCTCTAACTTCAAAGTACAGGTCCTCTTCTTTATATTCTATAATGTAAATTTGAATGGATTCAGAGTGAAGGGTATTAAGCTTCAGAAGATCAATTCATTTGAAGGATCAAAAGCAGTTCGTTTTTTCATTATAACAAATGAAAGACAATTTCAATTTGTCTCGTGATTTTTCCACTCTAATTTATTTCCAAAAAATATTTTCTTTTATGTAATGTAGAAAATCAATCTAAGTAATGATACCTATTTTTTTTCTAAAATTCATTAATCTTTATAGTAAATTATTGAAAATCATTGTTTTCAGGTGATTTGTGGAATATTATTCCCAGCACATTTTATTAAAGATGGGACTCTAGTTGCTATTACCTCTTGCTATACAACTAGGTAGAAAGATTGGAGTAAAATTTCTTTTATTATTAATGGTTAATGAAACAAGGCTGGTAAGTCAGAAAACGGCGATTTTCTCAGAATTGTGCTACTGTCTTGGGGCAGCTAACAGGTGTCTGCTCTTATTTAAGTAGAAGTAGAGGCACTTGAGCCTCTGATTTGTGGCTCTGATTATATCTGTTCTACATACATACCATGTATCACACACACGTGCTTTCACGCACATGCAAAAATCATACTGGACATGGCACACATCTTGAAAAGATCCAGGGGACTGTGTGTTGAATACCAATTCTCTAATCATTATGAGACTATACCTATGGAGTTCCCGAACAAAAACTCTTTGTGTGTTTTCCTATAGCATGTTGTTTACAATGGAGGTATAGATTCAGGCAACAGTGAACTCGAATACCTCATGATGCTTACCACATGGCTTCCAGAAAAGCCACCTTGTCTTTCTAGGCCCTGGTCAATTTACATGGATAAGGCTTGAGGATTAGGGATACAGTATTTATTTTCAAAGCATATTGAAGGCCTGTGTCAGTCATTGATAAACTGACATGGTCTTCTTTTTAAAGACAATTTATCCTTTTTTAATTTAATTATGTGGTGATTTACTTAAAAGTCTACCTTCCCCATTGACATAGATTCTATGGAATTATACACTGTGTTATTTTTTAAAAAAAATATTTGCATAGCTAATTCTTGATACAGTGTTTGACATATAGGAGTCCCAATAGGTATCTATTGAAAAAATGAGTAAATAAATTCAGCTTTATGATTTTCATGCTAAGAAGAGAAATGATTCAATATTTTCCCTCTTTGTTGAGTTGCAGTTCAAGGACAGGAAAATTTCAGCTGAAGGATTCTTATTCTTTTTCATGAATTCTGGTATGTGTAATTTTTCTTATATACTTTTGTCTTCAGTATGTAGTTGAAGAACATTCAGGTTAACATGGTCTGCTGTTTTGCTGAAAGTACATCTTAGAAAAAACTATGATCTTATTCCAATATAGATTTTAGTTTTTTTCAAAAAACAATTATGTGCCAAGTATTCTTGTAGGCCCTTGAGAAATATCCATCAACAATACAAGAAATATTCTTCCTTGTGGGATGGCAAAATTAGATTGAAAATATAAGTAAGTGGAATACTGTGTTTATTTGTTGGTATCCATTATTATGGAAAAAGAAAATGAGTAGAAAAGGTGAAAAAGATGTAGATTTGATAAATGCCAAGTAGAAAGCATAGCTCTCTTTGAGAAACTGCAATTTGAATAAAGATTTATGGGAGCTACTGGACTATGTCCCAGAATATCTGGGAAAAAAAAAAGACCAGACCATTACAGGCAGAAATAACTGCTCCAAAGAGGTCTTAAGGTGAGACAAATAAGAGGAGAGTGGGGCTAGAGAAGAGGAAGGTAGAAGGTAAAAGCAGAAGGAGGTGAGGTCAGCCAGACAAGAGGTTGCATTTTATGGAGCATTATCTTTGGCTTTTTTAAATTGCTGAATACTGTAATCATATTCTATAAGCTAAAACATTTTTACTTCCAGTTATGCCATCAACTCTTTGGAGCAATCACTATTTCTTGCTGTAATTCCCAACTGCATCTGCCTTACAGAACATGACTGGCAAATCTTTGTTGAAGAAGAAATCATTTGGAATTGATTATGTGATTTTTTAAAAAAAGTCAGATATCAAAAACTGATAAGCTAAAATATCTACTATTTTGTGCGATTGATAAGCTCCTTTTTATGCCTTATTTATTTATTTAAATAAATAAGCAAATAAATAACAGCGGAATGCATTACAATTCTTATTACACATATATACCACAATTTTTCATATCTCTGTGCATAAAATATTTTGTCTTCATACATGTACTTTGGATAATGATGTCGATCACATTCCACCATTCTTGCCAATTCCCTGCCCTGTCCCTTTTCCTCCCACACCTCTGCCCAATCTAGAATTCATCTAATCCTCCGATGCTCCCCCTCCCTATACCACCTTGAGTCAGCCTCCTTATATCAGAGAAAACATTTGGCTTTTTTTTTTTTGTTGTTGGGTTTGGCTAACCTCACTTAGCATTATCTACTCCAATGCCATCCATTTACCTGAAAATGCCATGATTTTATTCTCTTTTATTGCTCAGTAAAATTCCATTGTGTATATATATCACATTTTTTATCCATTCATCCACTGAAGGGCATCTAGGTTGGCTCCACAGTTTAGCTATTGTGAATTGTGCTGCCATAAACATTGATGTGGCTGGGTCCCTGTAGTATGCTGTTTTTAAATCCTTTGGGTATAGTTCAAGAAGAGGGATAGCTGGGTGAAATGGTGGTTGCATTCCAAGACTTCCAAGGAATTTCCATACTGCTTTCCATATTGGCTGCACCAATTTGCAGTCCCACCAGCAATGTATGAGCGTACCTTTTTCCTCACATCCTCGCCAACACTTATTGTTGTTTGTCTTCATAATAGCTGCCATTCTGACTGGAGTGAGATAATATCTTAGAGAGGTTTTGATTTGCATTTCTCTAATTGCTATTTTTTGATTGATTGTATATCCTCTTCTGAGAAATGTCTGTTCAGATCCTTGGCCCATTTGTTGATTGGGTTATTTGTTTTTTTGGTGCTTAGCTTTTGAGTTCTTTATATATCCTAGAAATTAGTGCTCTATCGGATATATGAGGGGTAAAAATTTGCTCCCAGGATGTAGGCTCTCTGTTCACCTCACAGATTGTTTCTTTTGCTGAGAAAAAACTTTTTAGTTTGATTCCATCCCATTTATTGATTCTTGGTTTTAATTCTTGCGCTATAGGAGTCATTTTAAGGAAGTTGGGGTGTAATCCCACATGATGAAAATTAGGGCCTACTGTTTCTTCTGTTAGACGCAGATTCTCTGGTTTAATTCCTAGGTCCTTGATCCACTTTGAGTTATGTTTTATGCATATTGAGAGACAGGGATTTAATTTTATTTTGTTACATATGGATTTCCAGTTTTCCGAGCACCATTTGTTGAAGATGCTATCTTTTCTCCAGTGCGTGTTTTTGTCACTTTGTCTAATATATGATAATTGTAATTTTGTGGGTTAGTCTCTGTGTCCTCTATTCTTTACCATTGATCTACCAGTCTGTTTTGGTGCCAATACCATGCTATTTTTGTTACTATTGCTCTGTAGTATAGTATAAGTTCTGGTATAGCGATGCCACCTGCTTCACTCTTCCTGCTAAGGATTGCTTTAGCTATTCTGGGTCTCTTATTTTTCCAGATGAATTTTATGATTGCTTTTCCTATTCTATGAGAAATGCCATTGGGATTTTTATCAGAATTGCATTAAATATGTATAGTGCTTTTGGTAGTATGGTCATTCTGATAATAGTAATTCTGCCTATCCAAGAGCAAGGTAGATCTTACCAACTTCTAAGGTCTTCTTTGATTTCTCTCTTTAGGGTTCTGTAGTTTTCATTGTACAGATCTTTCACCTCTTTTGCTACGTTGATTCCCAAGCATCTTATTATTTATTTATTTTTTTAAGGTTATTGTGAATGGAGTAGTTTTCCTCATTTCCTCTTCAGAGGCTTTGTCATTGATATACAGAAATGCCTTTGATTTATGGGTATTGATTTTATATCCTGCTACTTTGCTGAATTCATTTACTAGTTCTAGAAGTTTTCTGGTGGAGTTCTTTGGGTCTTCTAGGTATAGAATCATATCGTCAGTAAATAGTGCTAATTTAAGTTCTTCTTTTCCTATACATATCCCTTTAATTTCTTTCATCTAATTGCTCTGGCCACTGTTTCAAGAACTATGTTGATTAGAAGTGGTGAAAGAGTGCATCCCTGTCTTGTTCCAAGTTTTAGAGGGAATGCCTTCAATTTTTCTCCATTTAGAATGATGTTGGCCTGAGACTTAGCATAGCTAGCCTTTACAATGTTGAGATATGTTCCTGTTATTGCTAGTTTTTCTAGTGTTTTGAATATAAAGCAGTACTGTATTTTGTCAAATGGCTTTTTCTGCATCTATTGAGATAATCATATGATTTTTATCTCTAAGTCTATTGAAGTGATGAATTACATTTATTGATATCCGCATGTTGAACCAACCTTGCATCCCTGGGATAAATCCCACAAAGAGAAGGAGAGAGAAAACAAAAATTACCAGCTCACATCATGAAAAAGGTAATATCACAACACACACTATAGAAATACAGAGGATAATTAGAAATTATTTTGAAATCTTATACTCCAATAAAATAGAAGACATTGAAGCCATCGACAAATTTCTTAAGTCATAGGATTTGCCCAGATTGAATCAGGAATATATACACAATTTAAACAGACCAATGTCAAGTGATGAAATAGAAGACATCATCAGAAGCTTACCAACCAAGAAAAGCCCAGGACCGGATGGATACACAGCCAAGTTCTACAAGACCTTTAAAGAAGAACTAATACCAACACTCTTCAATTCATTTCAGGAAATAGAAAAAGGGGCAGCACTTCCAAACTCATTCTATGAGGCCAATACCATCCTGATCCCCCAATCAGGCAAAGACACATCAAAGAAAGAAAACCTCAGACCAATATCTCTAATGAACATAGATGCAAAAATTCTCAATAAAATTCTGGTAAATCGAATACAAAAACATACCAAAAAGATTGTGCACCATGTCTTATTTTATAGAAAATATTTCAAAGATAATTCAGATAGAGCAATAGTGAAAATATTTCCACACATAGGAGTGTGTGTGAGAGAGATTTTGACAGTTTATAACATTATATATTTGGTATTTATTTAACTGATTTTAAAATCCTTGAAATTTAGAAACTCCTAAGCTAAAATCTGGTTTGCCTTTTCCATTGGATTTATGAATATGATATAATCATGGACCTACCCAATTTGGATGGTCCAATTATCACCCACACTTTTGAAACAAGTAAACAACTTTTTCCATTACTAGAAATATATTCAATGTTCACCATGATGAGAAAGAAACAAAGCTGATTATCAATATTGGGTAAATTTAAACAGAATAATTTGATATGTGAAAAAATTTTCATTTTAAAAAATATAAAGTATTTCCACACAGGCAAAATTTTCAATGAAATTGTAGTCATTTCCTTATACATAGATGCTAATAGAAATCACATTTATAAAAATAATAAATTATTCAGGAAGTTAATCTTTATAATATTACATGCTAAATTATAGAATAACTGAAAAAGCTTCTTCTATGAAATTAATTAGTGCTAAGATGACTTAGAAATCTTATAATCATTTCAGAGTTTCTTTGTACTTGATAGACAGTTTCAGATGTTGAAGTAATAAATCTTTGGCATAAATTACTGTTTCCCTTGAAAAAATAAACATGTATCTAATTATTATGAACTGTATACATTTAAGTTTTGAAAAGTGTCAAATAACATACATTCAGGTCTACATAAAAAATTGTGATTAAAAATCTATAAATTACTTAAGACTATAATGTTTTTACCTTTGCACCATGAGTACTATAAGTCTGAGATATTAACACACTAATTATTCTTGTTCTTAAATAGTAAAATAATTATTGAAGCAGTATTCTATTCATAATGAAAATTGGATCCACCCTCCAGCACACTTAAATTAGCAGTCTTTTTTTTTTCCATTTTTACAAAATGTTCTACTTTTATCCTTTACAAATGCATATTGTACTATTAGAAATAGCAACTTCATTAACAGGAGATTCCATGCTAAGTAAGAATGTCATCAATGTGGTTATTCTGCCTGTGCTCAAAATCTAAAGGTCTCCATGTAGGAATTGTACTTCTATTAGAAAATGACTTTTCTGACTTCATCCATCTAATCACGTACAAAGTGAATCAAGCTATCAATAGTTTGATGAAAAATTTCAGGAAAAAACAAAAATTTTCATATACTGTAGGACTATTTACCCATTCCCAGGCTGAAATGAATACTCCCTACTTAGGATACATTTCTGCGCTGAATGCACTTCTACAAAATATCTTTTAACATTACATTTCAACTCATTTTTCATGTTTCTATTGTTTTTGACAGTGGAAATTCCAGAGCATTTATTTGGTACTCTCAGTTCCAGGAAAATTCTGGCACATTAATTAAATGTACTCAATTTAGATTTGTTTCATAAATTAATCTGAGTTTTAAAAATACGTTACTTGTTTTTGTCCCATGGGTTTAGCACATGATTATATGAGATTTTATTTGGGCAACATTATTAATATTGTCACTCAGGAAGACAAACATATATAAAATGAATGTGCAAAAATTGCAATCTCATGGAGTTCAGCATCATTTCCCAACTCCTCTGGGGACAAAGCCTTTGGCCCTAAATCTCCTCTTGTAGAGAAGAGAGAGGTAGAAGAGGCACAGTGACTCCTGACTGCATTGGATTCCTTCAGTTCCCTTTCTTTTGGCAGCACTTATCATGGAACTCCAACCTGACTGCAAGGAACACTGGGAAGTGTAACACATGAGATTGATATTTCTGTCTACTCACTTTGTCTGGGCACTGTTTTTTTTTTTTTTCTTTTATGGTCTAAGAAATATTTTCCCAAAGAGATTGCAAGCATCAAAGACAAATCTAACAATTTAGTTTTTGTATTTCCTGGAGTAACAGAATAGTAAAAGATTTGTGGTTAGTAGTCAAATTGGTTGATATTTTTTTTGGTGTGGGGGCTGTAGTGGGACTAGTTAAATATCCATTTGTGTTTATGTTTCCTGGAAAAACAAAGAAGATACAGAAAACAAAGAAGATTGGGAGAATGGAGAGATTAGGATTTGGTTGAGATTTATCCCTTATTATCATTTCAAATAAATTTCCATATGTACATACTAGGGCTCTACCCTTAGAAAGTAGCTTGAGTTGGATGTGGCCCAAGATAGTCTTTCTGAAAAAATATTCTTCTAACTATTGCTCATACACACATTGTCTCAGAATAATGAGTAAGTCTACCAAATTTTACAGAATCTACTTCATAGTTTAGAAATTGTTTGACAGCCCTACAAAGTTTTAGAACAAAGAAAATATTTCATAGAAATGCAATTTGTATCATCTTATTTATATTACAGGCTAATTTTTTTATCTTTGAATTTTCAGTTAAGCATGATTTTGCTATCTCTATTTGGATATTCAAGAATATAACATATGTTTTAGCATGTTCTTGGGGAATTACATTTATTTGTTGTCCATGTAATATTTAGGATTATGTGCCTGACAATGCAAGTGACTTCTTCTGGACATAGAGGTTGAACAGATGCTCCAGCATCTCTTGTGGTTATTATGAACATATGAGTTCCAATGAGTGCACTGAGAAGATGATACATGCCACCTTAAGGTCTGGCTCTCAAACCAACCAACCAATGAACATACATATTCTCCATTTTCCCCTGGCTGCTTTGAATAGGGCAAGTCTTAAAGATGCACTGAATGGTCTACAGGAATCTCATTAGTTGGAATAAGCCTGGATCCTGGATCCTGGATCCCAGAATCAGGGTTTAGAGCGATTCTGAGAATACTTGCATTATTCTTATGGGGAAGAAAAAAAAAACATAAATAAAGAAAGAAATAAAAAATTATAGGGCTAAATCCTTGAGATTTTGGATTTTTTTCTATAGCCATCGATAGCTATTTGAGCTAAAGTAACATATTCAATTAATTTTACTCAAATAGCTACTAGTAAACTAATAAATGGCATTTTCTTTTCTTTCTTTATAAGGAATTGTATACAAATGTGCTCCCCATCAATAAGCTACATCCAAGATGGATCTATTTCTTTATTTCTTTCTCCTTCCTTCCTTCCTTCTTTCTCTTCTTCTTTGTCTCCCCCACTTTCCTCCCCCTCCCCCTCCCCCTCTCCTCCTCCTCCTCCTCCTCCTCCTCCTCCTCCTCCTCCTCCTCCTTCTTCTTCTTCTTCTTCTTCTTCTTCTTCTTCTTCTTCTTCTTCTTCTATTTCTAGCCATTAAACCCAGTGCTCAATATTTTTCCAGAGAGGGTCTCATTAATTTGCCAAAATTGCAAACTTCCTGCCTTAGCCTCCCAATATAACTGGTATTTCCTAGTCTCAAACCTTACTATTTTTAAAAAAAACTCAGTATATTCCTTTAAATATCTTTCTCAGAGGCTCTCTAGCATTAAATTCATTAGGCTTATATTTCTAAACCTTCCTTGTATAAGTGTACTTAGTATAAGTATCTTAGTTTCCTATTCAAAGCACACATATATACATACACAGATACACTTGCACATAACTGATTCTGTTGTTGAACATACAATCAATTGTAAAATGAGTTGAAGGTACTACATTAATGGTACCTGAGCCAATATGGAAGCATTTTTATAAAAGATATTAGCATCCTTTTTACTTGCAACATGCATACTAGGTAATTTTTTTTTAAGTTTTTATTGTTGGTTGTTCAAAACATTACAAATTTCTTGATATATCATATTTCACACTTTGATTCAAGTGGGTTATGAACTCCCATTTTTACCCCATATACAGATTGCAGAATTACATCAGTTACACATCCATTGATTTACATATTGCCATACTAGTGTCTGTTGTGTTCTGCTGCCTTTCCTATCCTCTACTATCCCCCCTCCCCTCCCCTCCCCTCCCCTCTTCTCTCTCTACCCCCTCTACTGTCATTCATTTCTCCTCCTTGTATTATTTTTCCCTTTCCCCTCACTTCCTCTTGTATGTACTTTTGTATAACCCTGAGGGTCTCCTTCCATTTCCATGCAATTTCCCTTCTCTCTCCCTTTCCCTCCGACCTCTCATCCCTGTTTAATGTTAATCTTCTTCTCATGCTCTTCGTCCCTACTCTGTTCTTAGTTACTCTCCTTATATCAAAGAAGACATTTGGCATTTGTTTTTTAGGGATTGGCTAGCTTCACTTAGCATAATCTGCTCTAATGCCATCCATTTCCCTGTAAATTCTATGATTTTGTCATTTTTTAATGCAGAGTAATACTCCATTGTATATAAATGCCACATTTTTTTTATCCATTCGTCTATTGAAGGGCATCTAGGTTGGTTCTACAGTCTTGCTATCATGAATTGAGCTGCTATGAACATCGATGTAGCAGTGTCCCTGTAGCATGCTCTTTTTAGGTCTTTAGGGAATAGACCGAGAAGGGGAATAGCTGGGTCAAATGGTGGCTCCATTTCCAGCTTTACAAGAATTCTCCATACTGCTTTCCAAATTGGCTGCACCAATTTGCAGTCCCACCAGCAATGTACAAGTGTACCCTTTTCCCCACATCCTCGCCAGCACTTGTTGTTGTTTGACTTCATAATGGCTGCCAATCTTACTGGAGTGAGATGGTATCTTAGGGTGGTTTTGATTTGCATTTCTCTGACAGCTAGAGATGGTGAGCATTTTTTCATGTACTTGTTGATTGACTGTATGTCCTCCTCTGAGAAGTGTCTGTTCAGGTCCTTGGCCCATTTGTTGATTGGGTTGTTTGTTCTCTTATTGTCTAATTTTTTGAGTTCTTTGTATACTCTGGATATTAGGGCTCTATCTGAAGTGTGAGGAGTAAAGATTTGTTCCCAGGGTGTAGGCTCCCTATTTACCTCTCATTGTTTCTTTTGCTGAGAAAAAACTTTTTAGTTTGAGTAAGTCCCATTTGTTGATTCTAGTTATTAACTTTTGTGCTATGGGTGTCCTATTGAGGAATTTGGAGCCCGACCCCACCGACTGTAGATCGTAGCCAACTTTTTCTTCTATCAGACGGCGTGTCTCTGATTTGATATCAAGCTCCTTGATCCATTTTGAATTCACTTTTGTGCATGGCGAGAGAAAGGGATTCAGTTTCATTTTGTTGCATATGGATTTCCAGTTTTCCCAGCACCATTTGTTGAAGATGCTATCCTTCCTCCATTGCATGCTTTTAGCCCCTTTATCAAATATAAGATAGTTTTTAGTTTTGTGGATTGGTTTCTGTGTCCTCTATTCTGTACCATTGGTCCACCCGCCTGTTTTGGTACCAGTACCATGCTGTTTTTGTTACTATTGCTCTGTAGTATAGTTTGAAGTCTGGTATCGCTATACCGCCTGATTCACACTTCCTGCTTAGCATTGTTTTTGCTATTCTGGGTCTTTTATTTTTCCATATGAATTTCATGATTGCTTTCTCTATTTCTACAAGAAATGCCATTGGGATTTTGATTGGCATTGCATTAAACCTATAGAGAACTTTTGGTAATATCGCCATTTTGATGATGTTAGTTCTGCCTATCCATGAACAGGGTATATTTTTCCATCTTCTAAGATCTTCTTCTATTTCTCTCTTTAGGGTTCTGTAGTTTTCATTGTATAAGTCTTTCACCTCTTTGTTAGGTTGATTCCCAAGTATTTTATTTTTTTTGAAGATATTGTGAATGGAGTGGTTGTCCTCATTTCCATTTCAGAGGATTTGTCGCTGATATACAGGAATGCCTTTGATTTATGCGTGTTGATTTTATATCCTGCCACTTTGCTGAATTCATTTATTAGCTCTAATAGTTTCTTTGTAGACCCTTTTGGGTCTGCTAGGTATAGAATCATGTCACCTGCAAATAGTGATAATTTAAGTTCTTCTTTTCCTATTTTTATGCCTTTAATTTCTTTTGTCTGTCTAATTGCTCTGGCCAGTGCTTCGAGAACTATGTTGAACAGAAGTGGAGAGAGAGGGCATCCCTGTCTTGTTCCATATTTTAGAGGGAATGCCTTCAATTTTTCTCCATTCAGAATGATGCTAGCCTGAGGCTTAGCATAAATTGCTTTTACAATATTGAGGTATGTTCCTGTTATCCCTAGTTTTTCTAGAGTTTTGAACATAAAGGGATGCTGTACTTTGTCAAATGCTTTTTCTGCATCTATCGAGATGATCATATGGTTCTTATTTTTAAGTCTATTAATGTGGTGAATAACATTTATTGATTTCCGTATATTGAACCAGCCTTGCATCCCAGGGATGAATCCTACTTGATCATGGTGCACAATTTTTATGATATGTTTTTGTATCCGATTCGCCAGAATTTTATTGAGGATTTTTGCATCTAGGTTCATTAGAGATATTGGTCTGTAGTTTTCTTTCTTTGAAGTGTCTTTGTCTGGTTTAGGTATCAGGGTGATGTTAGCCTCATAGAATGAATTTGGAAGTTCTCCCTCTTTTTCTATTTCCTGAAGTAGCTTGAAAAGTATTGGTATTAGTTCCTCTTTAAAGGTTTTGTAAAACTCTGCTGTATACCCATCCAGTCCTTGGCTTTTCTTAGTTGGTAGTCTTTTTATGGTTTCTTCTATTTCCTCAATTGATATTGGTCCGTTTAGGTTGTCTATATCCTCCTGACTCAATCTGGGCAGATCATATGACTTAAGAAATTTATCTATGCCTTCACTATCTTCTAATTTATTGGAGTATAAGGATTCAAAATATTTTTTGATTATCTTCTGTATTTCTGAAGTGTCTGTTGTGATATTGCCTTTTTCATCCCGTATGCTAGTAATTTGAGTTCTCTCTCTTCTTCTCTTCGCTAGCATGGCTAAGGGTCTGTCGATTTTGTTTATTTTTTCAAAGAACCAACTTTTAGTTTTGTCAATTTTTTCAATTGTTTCTTTTGTTTCGATTTCATTAATTTCAGCTCTGATTTTAATTATTTCTTGCCTTCTACTTCTTTTGCTGTTGTTTTGCTCTTCTTTTTCTAGGATTTTGAGATGAAGTATGAGATCATTTATTTGTTGGTTTTTTTTTCTTTTTTTAAGGAATGAACTCCAAGCAATGAATTTTCCTCTTAGAACTGCTTTCAATGTGTCCCATAGATTCCGATATGTTGTGTCTGTGTTTTCATTTATCTCTAAGAATTTTTTAATTTCCTCCTTGATGTCTTCTATAACCCATTGATCATTCAGTAACCTATTGTTCATTCTCCAAGTGATGTATGCTTTTTCTTCCTTCTTTTATCTTTGATTTTCAGTTTCATTCCATTATGATCAGATAAGATGCATGGTATTATCTCTACTCCTTTATATTGTCTAAGAGTTGCCCTGTGACATAATATATGATCTCTTTTTGAGAAGGATCCATGTGCTGCTGAGAAAAAAGTGTAACTGCTTGATGTTGGGTGGTATATTCTATATATGTCAATTAAGTCTAGGTTATTAATTGTGTTATTGAGTTCTATAGTTTCTTTATTCAACTTTTGTTTGGAAGATCTGTCCAGTGGCGAGAGAGGTGTGTTGAAGTCTCCCATGATTATGGTGTGGTGGTCTATTAGACTCTTGAACTTGAGAAGAGTTTGTTTGATGAACATAGCTGCACCATTGTTTGGGGCATATATATTTATGATTGTTATGTCTTGTTGGTGTATGGTTCCCTTAAGCAGTATGTAGTGTCCCTCTTTATCCCTTTTGATTAACTTGGGCTTTAAATCTATTTTATTTGATATGAGTATGGACACACCTGCTTGTTTCCGAAGTCCATATGAGTGATATGATTTTTCCCAACCTTTAACCTTCAGCCTATGTATGTCTTTTCCTATCAAATGCATCTCCTGTAGGCAGCATATTGTTGGGTCTTGTTTTGTGATCCATTCTACTAGCCTGTGTCTCTTAATTGGTGAGTTTAATCCATTAACATTTAGGGTTATTATTGAGATATGGGTTGTTTTCCAGCCATATTTGTTTATTTCTGTTACTAAACATGGTTTGTTTTCCTCTTTGATTATTTCCCCCCCCCCTTTACTGACCTACCTCCCACTGTTGGTTTTCATTGTTATTTTCCATTTCCTCTTCCTGTAATGTTTTGCCGAGGATGTTTTGAAGAGATGGTTTTCTAGCTGCAAATTCTTTAAACTTTTGTTTATCTTAGAAGGTTTTAATTTCATCGTCCATCCTGAAGCTTAATTTCGCTGGATACACAATTCTTGGTTGGAACCCTTTTTCTTTCAGTGTTTGAAATATGTTATTCCAGGATCTTCTAGCTTTCAGAGTCTGTGTTGAAAGATCAGCTGTTATCCTGATTGGCTTACCCCTAAATGTAATCTGCTTCCTTTCTCTTGTAGCTTTTAAAATTCTCTCCTTATTCTGTATGTTGGGCATCTTCATTATAATGTGTCTAGGTGTGGATCTCTTATGATTTTGCACATTCGGCGTCCTGTAGGCTTCTAGGATTTGGGATTCTGTCTCATTCTTCAAGTCTGGGAAGTTTTCTCCTATCATTTCATTGAATAGACTGCTCATTCCTTTGGTTTGGAGTTCTGTACCTTCCTGTATCCCAATGACTCTTAAGTTTGGTCTCTTAATGTTATCCCATATTTCTTGGTTGTTCTGCTCATGGTTTCTTAACAGTCTTGCTGAGCTGTCTATGTTCTTTTCAAATTGAAATACTTTGTCTTCATTGTCTGATGTTCTATCTTCTAAGTGTTTTACTCTGCTGGTAGTAATCTCCATTGAGTTTTTAAGTTGGTTTATTGCTTCCTGCATTTCTAGGATTTCTGTTTGTTTGTTTTTTATAACCTCTATCTCCCTGTATAGTTGATCCTTTGCTTCCTGGATTTGTTTGTGTAATTCATTGTCGAAGTGATCTTTCATTGTCTGATTTTGCTGTCTGTCTTCCTTGATACTCCAGATCATATGAAGCATGTATATCCTGAATTCTTTATCTGACATTCCATCTGCTGCAGCTGTTACCTCTTCTAAAGTTCAGTTGACATGCATTGCTTGTGGTCCTGTCTTTCCTTGTCTTTTCATACTTCTTGCATTTCTTTCTGCTTGGTGAAACTGTTGTGTTTTTGAAATTTTTTTTTCCCCTATATATTTATATTGCTCTTGTATAGTTGAAAAGTCTCCCTTGCAGGGTCGGGCGGCGGTCTTCCTACCTTGCAGGCGTGGGCGGCGGCTCTGCTCTCTCCTTACTCCAATTGGGGTGACGTGACTACCATGCCGGCATGTCACTGGGCCTGTTCCGGGCGCAGGCGGCGGCTCTGTTCTGCCCCTACTCCAATTGGGGTGACGAGTGTACCACGCTGGCAGGCCACCGGGCCTGATCCGCCGGTCGGTTGCAGGTCTGCCTACCCTGCATGCGCGGGCGGCGGCTCTGCTCTGCCCCTACTCCAAATGGGGTGACGTGTCTGTCGCACCGGCAGGCCACTGGGCCTGTCCAGGTGTCGGGCACGGGTGGCGGCTCTGCTCTGCCCCTACTCCAATTGTGGTGTCGTGACTACCACGCCGGCCGGTCGCTGGGCCTGTTCCTGGCACGGGCGGCGACTCTGCTCTGCCCCTACTCCAATTGGGGTGACGTGTGTACCACGCTGGCAGGCTCCTGGGCCTGATCTGCCAGTCTGTCGCAGGTCTGCCTACCTTGCAGGCGCGGGTGGCGGTTCCGCTCCGCCCCCACTCCAATTGGGGTCACGTGACCACCACACCGGCGGAGCCTGATCCGGGCGCGGGCGAAGGCTCTGCTCTGCCCCTACTCCAGTTGGGGTGATGTGTGTACCATGCTGGCAGGCCGCTGGGCCTGACCCGCCAGTCTGTCGCAGGTCTGCTTACCTTGCAGGCGCGGGCGGCGGCTCTGCCCTGCCCCTCCTACCACGCCCATGTACCACTGGGTCGCAGGTCTGCCCACCTTGCGGGCGCGGGTGGTGGCTCCGCTCCGCCCCCTCTCCAATTGGAGTCACGGGATCACCAGCCAGCGAGCCGCTGGGCCTGCTCCGGGCGCGGGCGGTGGCCCGGCTCCTCCCCTCTGGCTCGATGACAAATCGAGAGAGACTCGGGTGTCTGTGCCTGACCCTCCCTACCAGGAGACCAACTGTTTCTGTCGCCACTGGTATTGATGAAGTTCTCTCCTCTGCCGCTTTCTGATGACATCAGATCTCTGCCATGTTGGTATCCTATGCGAATGGCAGCATTTCGTTCCCTTTGCCGGGTAACCAAAGCAACGGGTGAGTCCTGACTGGCCCTCAGCAGGACCCGGACCGAGAAGCAGTTTCCTCGGGCTCCTTAGCCCTGGGCCAGAGCAGTTCCGGGAGCCGGAACTTGGCCGCTCCGTGCTTGGTGTATGCTCTGATAAGAGTAGGCTCCAAGAAGCAGTTTCCGCGGGCTCCTTAGCCCTGGGCCGGGGCAGTTCCGGGAGCCAGAACTCGGATGCTCTGTGCTCGGTGTATGCTCTGATAAGAGCAGGCTCCAAGAAGCACTCAGGCACTGAGCCTGAGTAATCTGTCTGCAAGCCGCAGGCAAATGGCAGCGTGAAATTACCTGTTCTATGGCTGAATGAGCTGCGGTCAGTCAAAAACAGGGATGGTGACGTCAGCTCTCCAAGATGGTGGCCGCTGGCCTCCTCTGTGGTCTGACCGGTGTGGAGAACCGAAATGGACCGCTTCCTTCCCCCATCTCGAACCCAGAATTCAGCACTGAGTATGGTGCTTGCACGGCTGGCAGAAACTGCAGCGCTGTATCCCTGCGCCACTATCTCCTCCTCGTTTCCCAGCGCGAGCTGCAGACTCTAGCCGCGGGGCAATTTGCTGAATAAGCAGTGTTACCCTCCGTGCGACAAATCTCTCGCGCTTGAGTCCCCGTAGCCAATCCTCGTGCTATGGAAATCCTTCCTCCAGGTTCCGGAGCACCCCACTATTGCTGGAAATTCCTAACAAGATAGCCTTTAGCCGTCCTGACTCGTCATACTCCCCCACAGTGACGCGGCACACGTGGGCAATGCACTCCCCTCGCCGCCATCTTCCACTCATCTCTATTTTATTTTACCTTGTATTTCTCATCCCTTATTTTCAAGATGGATTTGAAATGTAAATAAAATGATAGATGAGATAATCTTTGAATTCAATGTAAAACAATTGTGTAAATATTAGTTCAACAAAATTTCTTTACTACGTAAAGATGTAATCAATACCTTGGTTCTTCATTATGTGAATAAATACACTTACCAGTTGTTAAAATATAACTATATGTCTATGAATATTTTTTTAAGTGGCAAATAGGTAAAGAAAAGAATGGTAATAAAAGCCCCATATATATAGTTCTGAGTTGTACAAATTATTTTCCAGAGTCCTAACTCCACTTAGTTTTGAGCTGCATATTGGACGGAGATAGAAGAAGGGCAGTGTGGTGTAGAAGAATAATGGTTTTAAAGCCGCATGTTTTGGTCAAAGGGCTTGCTTTACCTGTTCAGCCATGTGATTTCTCTGAACCTCTATCTCCTCATCTAAAAATGTATTCTAGTTAAGCTACTTCACAGATTTATTATGATGCTTAATATATCTAAGTTATAAAAAATTTTGATCACTTACAATGTAATAGGTGATTAATAGAATTTGTAGTACCTTGCTCAGGTTAGGGATTAAGAATACAGAACTGGATCTCAACTGTACAGGAAATAATAAAGATAATGATAGTTTGCTTTTAGTATGCATTATCTGTATGCTGTATGAGAAAAGCTTTATAAATGCTATTTCATTTACTGAAAAAAATGATTGTGATGAACATTATTAGCTTGATTTTACAGGTTAAAAACTTGAGTGTCACAGACAGAAGTAAAGTTAAGGGTCAATCAGGAAATAATCAAGTGAGGGGGGTGGTGTAAAATTGCAATATGATGTGTCTAATGCTATAAAGTCTGTGCTCATAACCCTAAAATATGATTTTTATAAGACCAAAAACCTAATATATATGGAAGACTGAGCAAGCTAAAGAGGAAGGATGAATGATTTCCCTGCCCTGTTATTACTAAAACTCCTGAAATAAAGAGAGTAATAATGGGAGTGCTTATACATTGCCCTCCTGATGCACAGAAATAACAGGAGCTTGTCCTCCCAAGGAAAGCAGAATTATCCTTCTGTCCCCTAACCCACAGATATTCAGTCAATCTTTAAGAAAATGACATGTAATCTTACTTCATGTCTATACCCAAGGACTTCAAAGTACTTCTACTCTTCTCATCCATTGTGAAGAAGTCAAATAGGGTAACCCACCAGAGCATTAAATATATGCTTACTCACAGTAGGTGTAAGCATTTATTCAGGAATTGAAAGTTGTAAGTCAATTAAAAGTGAGAAAAAAAACAGTAAAAAGTGTAAGATGCTAGTCTTCATGAGGCCTGAACTAGATATTTTGCACAGTATCACTTCCACCATATTCTTTATGACAGAGCAGAGAGCCAACCAAGATTCAAGAAGAAATTCTCCAGCAATGCAAATCCAAAAGAACTGTCTAAAATTCTGTGAACATCACAAAGTAAAAAAGATAAATGTTTAAACAGATATAAACGTTACTTACCCTGATATGATCATTTTGCATCATATACATCTGTTGAATTATCACACTATACTCCATAATACTGCACAAATCACCGCACAATGATTGTAATAATAAAATAAAAAATTCTAACTACCTTTAATTTGCTAAAGGATTGAATATTATTTCATGGATCTTTTCCTTCTTTTGCATATACATGAACATATACTCCATTAAGTTATAAGATAGATTACTTTTGGTCAGCAAAAGACAAATATTTTATGAGAGTCACTCTAATTGGATTTATGTACTAATTATTCTAAGTGTTTTTGCTCAATTTTGCTTTATACTCAAAATATACAATTTAATTTTAGTCACTGTATCCTATTTTTATGTAGCATACATTTAGATATATTTATATTTTTCTTATATATGAAATGATGAATTAATTGCCATTCTGAGAAAATTCAACTTATAATATTTCCAAATTCCAAATTTTCTTCAAACAGAACATGCAATCAAAAGTTAGAGAGGAACAAAATATTACAGGTTGCATTATAATTTTCTTACACATTTGGAATGTGAAAGACTAATGGTTAGAATATGAAACATTAAGTGTTAATATGAAAAAGTAAATAGATGCAATTTGTAGAGCAGTTACCCTAATAAGAAATTTACTTTCAGACCTCTTTTAATCAGATATTAATTATACCTGTTTTTCAAGGAAACAGTGCTTAAGAACTGAGATATCTAACCCAATCACGCAATCTTGATTGGTAGAATTGATATTTAATGCAAGTATTTATTACACCAATGGCATACATAAACACTGTGCTATGTTGATTCCTAAATGCTTCCTGAATTTCAGGCCAGCAAAATATTTCTCTGTAGAATTTTTTCATTAGACTACAGAGATAAAGAACATAAAATACTGTAAATATTACTAAGCACTTAAGCCCTTAGTTCTATTTACTGTATTCTTAACATGTGTTAATAAAACATTAGCATCTTGTTTGCTATGTTCTTTTAGTACTAAAATGAAAACTCCTAAAGCTAATGCAGCATCAGAGTATTCACTTAAGCCACTTTCTTCAGATTTACTAAAATAAATAAATAAATAAATCAGAAAGAAAGAAATCCTAACAATTTTTTTCTTAAATACCCAGAAAAAAATTCATGAATTCACTATAATATAAGCTAATTGTATGATGAATGCATTCCTTGCATCCAATTCAATGTACTGTATTTCCATAGTTGGTATTTCAACTCTAAACTTGGGGAGAGAGAATACTACATCAATTTCTAAGTAGTACACTTTAAAATATAACATTAATATACCATTGTTAATGGGAAATGCCTTTGACCAAGAGGTGTTTGGAGCTAATTAAAGTGCACTAATTGTTGAAACTAAAAGCAAAATTGAACAAATTAACATGTAAACAAACATGCATTACCAAATATTTTTTATAAAGTAGCTATTTTTTTTCTTTAAAGCATTTAATACAAACTGGAAACATACATGAGCAAAAAATGGTTCCAGTAAACTGGTAAAATTCATAGGTGGGATATACACAAATTAAATGAGAAGTAACATAGTTAAATTATCCATGAAAGCTTGAAATATATTATTTTTCCCATCTTAAATGGGGACAAATTGATTTGATTTCTACTGTTGTAAAATAATCCCTACAAACCTCAAGTGTTTAAACAATATCTATTTATTGTTTCACAGTTTTTATGGATAAGGAGTCTAGTACAGGTTACCTGGGTCCTATGGTAGTTCTCAACAGACTGAAATCAAGATGTCAATGAGGACTTTGATTCTCATTGCAGGCGATGGTCTTCTTCCAAGTTCATTAAATTTATCTTGATCTGATCCACCTCTGTGCAGCTGCATTACCCCTTGCAGTTTGCCAATGATCGTTCTCAGTTCTTTGTGGCCATCCACATTTTCTTGCTGCATGGCTCCCACAGGCAGTTTGCAGCATAGTTATTTAACTCTTTCACATCAGCTAGAGTGATTGTCTTTCTATTCCTTTCTGTCTGACTCAATGAAGTCATGTATGTGTAATATGGCAATGGGAATATCTAGCCCATCATATTCACAGGTTCTACCCATACTTAGAGGCCACAGATTATACAAGACACGTATAGGAGGGAGTTGGAAGCTCGGATACTTCATAATTCTTCACAAATCCCTTTATTATACAAATTAAGAAGAAACATTTACTATTTTTCTAATGTTAAAAACATTTATTCTTTAGTTTATAGTATGAATGTGCTATATAAAAGTCAAGTAAGATACGGCTCCTGCTTTCCTAAAGCACACACTCTTGTGGTCAAGAAGTATAACTGAATAAACAATCTGATAAATGATAGGGCTAAGTAATAAAGTTGCACTGATATCATAATAGCGGGTTACATAATTCAAACTGTAGGGTCGGGAGATCATTGTGAATTCAGACTTGGATTAAGTTTTAAAAGCTAGGTAGTAACTTGCTGAACCAGAAGCATTCTTGGGTAAGGAAGATTACCTAAGAAGACATGAATTAATATAAAAATGTTCAAGGAGTATAAGTAGCTTTGTATACTTTGAAGTATTGGTGCCTATAATATGAAAGTAGCCTCATCTGTAATTCCAACACTGGTAAAATCTATAGTGATTTAATTAGAACTAGGATGAAATATATTGAACTAATTAGAGCTAGATCACTGCTGTCAGAGTGAGTTATGTTTTAACTAATTTTGGTGGCTGAAATAAACACTTTGTGATATGCAGTAGATAACTTTTTAGTTCCCTGTAAAATATTTCTGAAATTTATTTAAAGCTAATTTATATAGCATAAGAGTTTACTATAAACATTGGTTATATTGTAACCTATAGCAAAGAACATAAGTTTTAATCATTATTATAATATGTAAGAGAACTGACAAGTTATTAGTTGTGTAAATGTGATGCTATAGACACTAATATTAATCATAAGGAACTCTAACATTCACACTTCAGTGTATTAGCCACATCCCTGAAGAAGCAAATGAATGAATGAATACATACATACATTTTTAAAATTAGATCATCCTCTCCTATGTTCAGACTAAGAAACTGCCATCACCTCTAAAACAGTAATGATTTTGACTATCTCATATTATCACAATGAAGTTCCTTTGTTGCTTTTGTTTTCCCAATTAATCCAAACCTATCTTGCATTCAGTGATTTTTAATCCTTTAAAATGACAGAGTTGACATGTAGATATCATAATATTCTAAAAAACAGAAAAGCACTGGAGACATGTATATTATGAAGACGACATAGGAAGAAACTTCTTTGCTCCACGCTTGCTGGGTGAGGTGGTGTACCAACAGGAGAGCTGGAGGCTGGCTGCTTGAGCTTGGATTCCTCCTGATGTTTGTGCACCACATAACCTAGAGATACTCTCTGTGAAATGGAGATCATGAGAATCCTATCTAACTCAGAAGGCGGTTAAAGTATTAAAAGAATAATAATGTGAAATTCTTAAAAGAGTGCAAGGCTCAGAAAATTTTCGCTGTTTGTTATCAAAGGAATATGTGTTTGTGTTGTGATGTGCAGAGGGAATGGAGCTGGAGCTGTTATGGTATTGGGTGGAACTCCTGTATCACGCTCTGTTAAGGTTTTCCTTAGAGTCAGACATAGTTCAGAACATGGCAGATTCCCCTAAAACAGAAGCCTCACCAACACTGTAGTCAAGAGCTAAATATTCTGACATTGTCATTACTATCACTGAAAGGATGGATTTTAGAACTATTAATTGCATGAAGATTGGGAAAGGGTACAGGTTTTTAAAATACCATTTATTAAAATAGCTTCTTATAGTTATTCCACCTGGTTTATAATTAAGTTTGATTTAGCATTGAAGAGAAAAATTCTAAGAGCTAAAGGAAAAATCCATAGATATTATATCTTTCACATCAAGTTAAAATTTGTAATCTTAATCCCCTCTTTGATCAGTAACAGTGGCAAGCCTCTTCTTCATAGCTTTTAACCCTACTTTCCTTGGTGCCCCAAGCCTGCTAACAGTGAACAATTGCTTCACACACACACAGAGTTGCCCTGCATGGCACTTTTCAGCCTGTCCCTCTAATTGAAATATGTAGTAACTTAAAAAGGAAAGAGTACGGAGGAAATGCTCTTCATGGCAGTGAAATGTGGCCCTGACCATCACACATTGACCTGCCTCCCCAAAGCTGCCCTTTGTTTTACAAGCTTATAGTAGGAGACTATCCAATGCTTTCTGAGTGACAGACAATATTTCACAAGACTCTGACACCTTTTCTGGCTTCTGCTTGCATCTCCCAAAGCAATTAAAATTTTTGAAATTGTAGCTTTCTTCAAAAAAAGCAAATAAATAGTTTTAAAAACCAATGAAGAAGATTAGTGTGAGCCATATCCTCTTTTTTTTCATATTTACATTCAGAATTTTAATGGCACTTGACTCTGAAATCATTCCAGTAAAGCGGAAAATTAATATTTTAATATGTCTACCACTCCAGCAAGTAGAAATAAGTAAAGTGGAATAAGTATAGAGAAGAAAATGTTTTTGTATTAACCATATTTATGAATATTTATCACTGCTACCAATCAGGTAGCTGTCTTTTGGTGTGTCCATTCACTCTGTAAACAGTAAATCACTGCAGAACATACACTAGCAATTGTTTTATATTTTAGAGAAAAGGAGAGTGACAATCTCTTTTTAATATTCTTTTGATTACATTTTGTCATTTTTTTACTAAGTGCATCAAAAAGAGTGAGGAATAATTAATTAAAAAACATTATCCAATAGGTTTTTCTTGTAATGACATCATTATCAGTTTTTCGTTATCTAGATCAGAGATAGCAGGAAAACAAGAGGAAATTTTAAAAGGCATAGAACAGCTTTGCTGTCTATGATACTGTGGAAATCTGTTTTACTTTAGGATCCAAAGGTATAAGAATTTAATCTATATGGCTCTTATATTCTCTATATGTAACCATATGTTTATTTTTGGAAAGAGTAGGATGAGGATGGTCAAGTTATTCATAATAATAAATAAAAAATAAACCAGGCAAAAATGCCATAATACTCTTAAATGAATCCTTACAATAAAGAAATGGAATTAGATTTTTATAAGATGTATATAATCAGCTATATCATTATATTTATTTTATCTAGTCTACTATGGACTATTTCATTGATGTGCTGAATACTGTTCAAAAATTTATTCAAAGCAATTTCCACTGCTTTTCCCCATTTATAAATAAA
Source organism: Marmota monax (assembly GCF_021218885.2). Lineage (NCBI taxonomy): Eukaryota > Metazoa > Chordata > Mammalia > Rodentia > Sciuridae > Marmota > Marmota monax. The sequence goes on from NW_026692907.1 coordinate 20,368,409, forward strand.
TATATGTATATGTGTATGTATAAGCACACATATATATATGCACACAGACACATATTTGTAGTGAAAGCAAAACTGTCTGTAGAATTCATGTTTAAAACAAAAGTTACATGAATTCTTATGTTTAGTTTAATGCTAGAATTTTATAGTAGCATTTATTGTGAATACTTCATTCACAATGAATGCAAGAAAATAAGGTCAAAGACTGCTATATGTGGGAAAATGTTTTTAAAACACTCAAATATGAGCAGAACTTTTACTAAAATTATTCTGTATAGAAAGCAGTTACCTTTTTATATCATTAAAACACTCACATATCAAGACACTCTCTCAATTGTTGTATTCAGAACAGTGATGTTTTGTTTCAGTAAGACACAACAGCCTAAAAAGACTTCAATTAATTCTAGTTTTGAATTTCATAGAAGTAATAGAATTTTAAAAAGAAAAGAGACTTAACAGATTTAATAGCTATTCATAGAAGAATTAATTCACATTTAAATGTTCGAAGTTTCCTTATAAAGAAACCTTTTATAGGTCAGTTTAGAAATGTAGAAGAAGCAGAGATTCTGGTTGAAAAAGCACATACACACATATACAGTGTGTGTAATTTACATACAATATTCATGAACGTATATATATATATATATATATATATATATATATATATTTCAAGACAAGATATAAATGTTCCTCATGCTTTGCAAATACTATCATGTGACTTAGCATAAAATTCCCACTGACTAAAAAACATTGTATCCTAAATGTTTTAGATGGAAATAAGTTGAACTTAAAAGTCAGAAGATGCAATATTTGCTTCTAATGGTAATAGACAGTGATGATGAAGACACATGTGATATAAAAGTACTTCATTAAATGTGATATTAAAAAAGTAACTTCTCTTACATATTTAACTTTAAATGTGAATGTATGTTAAATAAGACAAATATTTAACATTGATAAGTTTATTGATTATACATAAATTTATATATTCTTGCTAGATTAAATGCTAGTCTGGTTAGTTACCGGACAATTAGAATTAGATAATTAGAAAATGAGGTTATTTTGATATGAATACCTAACGCACTTTCAAGCATACATCAGTAAATTTGGCAAGAATGAAAACATGTGATAGTAGTTTCCTGAAATTCTCCTGTTGTTTTCACCATAGGCAGATATATGTTTTCCAAAATGATGGTCCCACCATAATATTATCAGTGTTTGGACTGATAAGCTTGTCATAGTTTGTAAAATAGAAATGGAATATGAATCTCATTTAGTTTGACATCTCCTACATATAAACTGATTGTATAGGACTCTTCAAATACAAAGGGAAAATTCTATGGACAGAAAATAGGGGTGAGAAATGTCCTAAATGTGAATCGTTTTTTCCTTTGTTACCATCCACACTAAATTATATAAAAGGTATTCTTTAATCTCTGGGGCATCCACATCAGTGACAGATCACAAGAATACTTCATAAAAGCATTTTCTGACCATAATGGTTCCATACACTTATGAAATACAACAGAGATTTACTAGACATGAAAGTTTTCAGACTTGAACATTCTTCGAACTTTGGTAGCCATAAAACTGTAATCTCAAAATGAACTACTAGAATATGACCAATTTGTCTCCGATCTAGGCTGTTGGAGAATGACACAGTGGAAAGAGCATGGGTTTGTAAAGACAAGGTGACCTGAATTGGACTCTAATTTCTATCAATTGCCACTGCAATGGGACACTGGGCAAATTACTAACCTCATTTTGTGAAATAATCCAATAACACCAACCACACATAGTGGGAATGGGAACTTCAGTTGATCAAAAAGTATTTATTACACATATTTGTTAGCTCCTGTATCTCGGTGCAAGGGGAAAACAGCTCTTGGAGGGAAAAAGAAGAGGTGAACAAAGAAGCAGATGCAGTGCCTAGTCACAGGTTATTGTGTATTATGGAGGACAAAATATTAACCATTGATAACATTAAATATAATAATGTGAAAATCCTTATATTAGACAATGTCCCAAAATTTCCAAAAGCATTCTTTAGAGAATAATCTTAGATTTTCTTCCCTGTTTATAGTTTATATGGGACATGATCCTAGGAGGTCCATATGAAACAGTAGGAAAGTGAGACAAGCCAAAGATTAAAGGAAAGGCGTTTATTAACAATGGAAATACTGCTATGGGTGACTGCAGCTTAGTATCACTGAGGACACTCAGAGAAAACATGTGGATCCTGAATTAAAATCATTGTACCTGACAGCTGGAGAGACAGGAAGCCAAAGAATTTACCTGCTGACTACTTCCTCACTGGGTAAGAGTTATCCCTGAGGATATGAAAAACCCTCTACCTTCAGGTTAGATCTGCTTTGTGGCTGAGCAACTTCCTTGATATTTTCTGGCAGAACAGAGGAAAAGGTGCCTGAGATGAAAATTTTTCAGAATGCAGCAAGGCTGTCTTTTACAGCCTTGGGGAATTCAGGTGGGCAAAAGGATACAGAGAGCGAATTCAACATCACCTACTTCAAGGCACTGTTGAGATATTTTATCCATCAGAATTGAGTGTTTCATACTTTTTCTCTGACAGCTGTAGTCATCAAACATACATTGATTTCTTTCTTTTTTTTTATAGTTCGCTTTGATTGTACACCCAACTAAAGAAAATTTCTAAGGGGTACCTTAGTTGCCACATTCAGTTCAGTGGAACACATATTAGTATCTAGGGACAACAAGAGTCAAATTTCTCATTCAGGTAGCTTGTGTCCAGCCCTAACTATCTCTATGGAAGGCAATACTCACCCAGCTTTATTTACTTCTAGTTGCCATTGTCTTTTGACTCCCAGGAGTTCTGCTGTTACCTGCCCCCCTAGCAAATAATTACATAGAGGGACAGATTTACAATCTTCCCTTATTGTCTCCAATGCAGGAAAGGAGGTCTTTTGTGGTTTTAAGATATTATTAATCATTTGATACAACAGGCAAAGGAATAGCAAAAATACCCACCTAATAAGCAATGTTTATAGGATCCTTCAACTTGACAACTTGAAGAGAGTGGAAGAGTTCAAGCCCCATATACCAGATTTTAAATTTTTGCTTCATTTCTAGAAGTAATTGATTTTAGGGTATTGAGTGACCCTTTGAATGCTGGTAAAATTGTGACATTGTTTCTTATCTCTTAATAATATAATGAGAAATAGTGAAATAACTTGTGTAAAATGCCTACTACAATGACAAATACATAGGATATATTCAACGCAGAAGGCTATTATTAGTATTAATAGCAACAATTTTTTAGTGAGTAATTATGCTTATATGTCACCACCAATAAAAATTATATTGATGAATATTATTGAAAAATATATATAAGGGAGATGATAAAAGTATTATAATGCCCATAAAAGAAAATTATAACCACTTTCAAATTTCTTTGCTGCTGTACACTACATTTCTTGGGTGTGTTAACTTCATAGGGTTTGGGGAAATAATTCAATGCACTACGTCATAGAAGAGTTAAATAACAGCTGATGTGGCCTTGCATGCCTGTAATCCTAGTGTCTCAGGAGTTTGAGGCAGGAGGATGGTGGGTTCATAGCCAGCCTCAGCAATTTTGTGAAGCCCTAGCAATTTAGGGAGTCTCTGCCTCAAAATAAAACTATATATATATATATATATATATGAGACTGGGAATGTGGTTCAGTGGTGGAGTGCCCTGGGTTCAATCCCCAGTAACAAAATAAATAAATAAATGACCAATTTGTCTCTGATCTGAAAAAGAAGTTTCATATTAAATTACAATCATGGTGATTATGCTAAAGGGTATGTCAGCAAATGTAAATCCTTAATCTATCCACAAAAAATACAGTTTATCATACAAATACTACTATTAATTATTAAGGCTTTATATTAATATACTACTACCTATATTTTACATAATTACCTTGAGTTTTTGAATATATATTTTATATTACCACTTTGTACTTTGATTCTTTAAAGAATATATCTGAAAGTGTTCATGAGTCCAGAAAATTAAAAAAAGCTAATATCTATTTCCATTCCTTTTCAAATGTGTATGCACTCGTATATGCATTCCTCCCTTTGAAATAAAGCAGCAGGGTTTTTTTTTTTGTTTTCTTTTTGTTATCTATCATAAATCATAGTGATGCTGGTCATTAATGTGTCCTACTTAGGTAAAGAGTAGTTCAAAAAATACTAGATCAAATCTAATTGAGAAACATTGAAAATGGCACATTGTTTCCTAAAAATCAATTCTGTTTCTTTATATTGACTCATGGACAAAAAAGTATTGGAAACCATTGCCTTCTTACTTATTTTTCAAGATGCTCAGTTGACTCATAACAACTTGGTTGGGATGTTTTTGGGGTTTTCTAATCGTCCACCATTTTATAAAGGTCACCATTCACCAGTGCAATAGTTAGAGAAAATTGTTTCTTTACTTATGATGGGCAGTTTCCTTGTACAGAATCTGCCAGCTTACAGTCCGGAACTGTATAACCAGAAAGAAAGAAAATGATTGATGATTAATGAAAACATTACCAACAGAACAACACCACCAGAAAGTAAGGTGTTGTTACACTAAATTGCAGTGAAAAATGCCTTACCACCAAGAAAGGATAGCAAGTAGCTGACCTCAAGTAGCAAAAAGAAAAAGAGCTCTAAGTTATGTGGAAATGAAAGTGTATATACCTGCTATCTTTATTTATATATAAGCAATTTTTACCTAAAAGATATTCTATTATATGTTGTCGGGAATATAATGATGAATAAGAAAAGAGCCCGGCTTCAATGAATTTGTTTTATATAAGAATATCCAAATATATACATATTGTACCATAGGTGTTTTCTGTAAAAAGCAGAAAGTTCCCCATCATTTTTAATCATATATCAACCAGAGCTGTTGTTCATTCATTCATGGAATCTGAAAATATTGTGAACATTGATAATTCCTCATAAAATTGTATTATTCCTTACCAGATAATCAGCGAATACACACACACACACAGGAAAAAAATGTCTTTTGCCATGTTATTTGGTTCATTCAAAGTCTCACATTTCCAATAGTCAAATAGTTCTACATAATTTATTATATGTTCACCTTCCATATATTTTATGATACCTACTAGAACAAGGAATATGTCAAGGTGAAGGAAATTTGAGCAATTGAATGGAGACTGTGTATTTTTTATATGGAGTTAATAGTCAGGGAGGCATTTCTAATGAGATAACATTTGAATAGAAAACAGAATGAAATAAAATAATGAATCATATAGCTCTTCAGGGAGAAAGTGTTTCAAGCCAAATGTCTAACTGGTTCAGAGGACTTGAGTTAAACTTAAACTTATCATGCTGAAGGAACAGTCAGGAGAGGGTTAAAGCAATGTGTACAAGAAAGTTCACAGGGAATCAGGTAATATGGAGCTTTCTATTGTATGGAAAATATTTGAGATTATTTTCACAAAAGTAGTGGGAAGCTTTTAGAGATTTGGGGGCAGAATAATGATCTGATCCCTTTTATGATTGAAAAGTTCATTGTCCACGTTAGCAGGGGAGAAAATACATATAGGGAAACAGCTAAGGAGGCTAATTGTAATACTACACCCAAGGTGATGGAAGCTTAGCCCTTGATGGGTTTTATTTTATTTCTAAAGGAAGTTCTCAGAGTACAAGACTGATGACATTTATTTATTTTTCAAGTGTTTAGATGAGGACCTGTCATACAGTAAACACTAAAAAATGCTTCATCAGTGAATAAATTTGTGATGACTTGACTAGAATTTTATTTTTTAAAAATTATAATTTTCATGAAATATATTTTATTATAACTTTCACAGTCTTTTAATATCTCAGTACAATAAGTAAACTCTAATGTAGTATGAATATGAGGTTACTTTTCTTAATAAATTCACAGCATACAGATCTTGAAATTTTAACTAGAGATGTTCCCTCTGATATCACTTGGTATAAAAAGTAAAAGTCAAAGTTGAAAATATCATTCATTGTGCAGAATGATAAAAATCTGTTACATTGTAAATCACTTCCCTTTCATGAGGACTTTATACCAAGATATGTTATAAGGAGACTTAGAGACAGAAGATGAGTTCTAAGGCCATCTCTATCTGGGTGACATTTTACAAAAATCTTAGGTATTTTTAGCTATAGATTGGGAGCAGTGTTTTGTTTCTGCTATTTCATGGAGTTACTGTGAGAAACCAATATAAGATATATCTAAAAGTGATTTATTTTATTTTATTTTATTTTATTTTTTTATTGGTTGTTCAAAACATTACAAAGCTCTTGACATATCATATTTCATACATTTGATAACTTTGCTGGACAAAAGATTTATAAACTATTATTAAGTCAATAGATAAAGTTTGTCTGCATGGCATATATGATGGTAGCTTTATTTGCTTGATTCATCCTGTTGTTGCTTTATTTCTTTACATATTGAGCCATAGATTTTGTTTTTATTTCTATTTACTAGTATAGATATGGACTCCCAAACTTGATCAAACATTATTTGAAGAGCTCATTAAAACTAGATTTCTGGATCCCACTTCCACAGATTCTAGATCAGTAATTTGGGCAAAGATATAATTTTCATTTCTAAGAAATTCTTGGATAATGCTAGTGCTACTATTTGGAAGTCACCACTTTTATAACTACTGCTCATAGGATAACAAATTTCAAATAGGGCTAAGAAAAAAAAAATGTTTAAATTTTGGAGTTGAGGTAAATTGTCTCAATCAATCTACACAGAATCTCTTTGGAACACTGTATGACAACTTATCACTTACCAAGAAAATAAACATTCCAAATTAAAAAAAAAGCAAAGGAATCACATACAAATTTGAACATTTTGATAACTGGCACACTGCTGTATTGGAAGTCCCTCATAAGAGCTAATAGACATGAATCTAAATTCTAAGTGGCAGAGACAAACCCATCTCTTACTAGAGTTGAAAGTTGAAATTACATATCTATTATTCATTATATTAAAATCACTGGAGTATAAAATTATAGGTGCAATGTCAAGCACTAGGTATTATTTCTTTATTCTGAAAAGTCAAAATCTTTTGAGTATAACTGCATTTTTGATAATAACTTTCTTTCCTGTGTTAGTTATGACCAAAGAAAAAAAATCAATCAATGTTTTTTTAAGGCTGTTGAAGAATCTGTCGGTAATATAGGAAATATTAGGGAAGTTTTGCAGATACTATAAAGGCAAAAGAATCTAGGTACACACATGTGAATCATGAGTATGGACCATCCTCTCTTCTTTAGAAAAATCAAAGTAGAATACAAATTAAAGTTCAAGAACCATGTCTTTTTTTAAAAAAAAATTAAAATAAATTGTTTATGCCTCTGTCTCTATCTTTCATGATATAGTAAATTGCTATAAATTAGTATTGATGGTTGCCTTCTCCCTAATATAGAAACATGTTATGATCATTCCCTTGCTTCCAGTGGATTTTGACATAATTTACATATATAGGAAACAAAACTATCCTCACACTTCTCCCTGAGTCAGACACATCTTTGAAGGAAAATGAAAGCTACATATCCAAGAGTGATAGAAAGAAAGACTGAGGAAGGGAAAAATTACATTTTATTTGGCACACGGATGTGTGCATAGCTATTGTCTCTAGGAAATATGACTTTGGCAAAGAAACCTTGAATCTTCTTCATTCCAAAAATATATATTAGTCTCTCCATTTTTTATTTAATTTTCAATCATACTACAATTGATCTGACAATCTACTATATCCAGGGCTTTAACAAATAAACTGGGAAAGTACAAAGGAGGAGGGCAAGACACAATAAACCCCATTTTATTCCTAGAAAATGGTAATTTCCAAGAGAAGAATTTAGCTAAGTACTGGTGATGATTATGTGGGTTTGGAAATTTACCTTGAATCTTAGTCAAAAGACACTAATAAATCTGAAAATTTTAGATGGATTAGTGTCACAGATTTTTAATAAATGCAAATATTTCTCTTTTGTGTGCATTAACATACCTGGATGCTAGTGTTTCTCAGAGCATATAAAATCATGGAATTTTAGAATTCTCAAGAATAGTCTTGAGCTAAGTTGTTAGAAGGAATGCTGATAAATAATATGAGGTTATGAAGAAACTCTAAATGTTATTCTCTTATTCTAGACATTCTGCATAATAATAAAAAACAGCTTGCATATGTTAGAGCTTCTGCTTCAGTGGTTATCTGATTCAGTGTAGTTGTCATATTAACTTGGTCCTCCTCAGGGAGTCCTGCCCCTCAGCTGCCAGCATGAGTGTTTCCAATCTGGGTATGTCAATCCTATTGGTTCAGATTCAGTCTGTGGCCACAGGTGAGATGTTCAACACTCAGGTGCCAAAAGATGGGGAAGGTTCCAGTAAGGCTTGAACATCCGCAATTCAAAGGGGGCCAGAATGACTAATCTCAGTGCTACTTAATCAGAATTATTTTTCACAGGTGACAAACTAAGTCCCAGTAGACTTCAGAGTATTGGGCGGCTGCTTCCAAATGCCTTACAGAATTTTCCTTTTGAATTCATCTATAAAGATGTGCTTACCTCAATAAAAGCAAAAACAAGTTTTACCATCTAAAACTAAGATATAATTCTCTTAATAAATCTCTGATCTTTCACCCCCTATTGTTTTAAGAACAACCATTCAAGTACAGAACATTGATTAAAGCAAACTCTTTCTAAAGTACTTTGAAAATGTGTATGAAAAGAAAGGCTTAAGAATATGCCATAAGAAAGGCTTCTTCTACAGGATAAATAGATCAAATTGCTAATTAATATAGAAAATATCAATAGCAGGTATAATTCTAAATGTTTGTCCTTGCAGCCAAAAATCTACACATATTTCCATTAGAAAATAGAGAATTTAATTGAGCTAGGTCCCTTCCTAAATTTTTAGCTTGTGGATTAAGGCTCTTGGCCAATAGATATGGGTCTTTCCTTCTTTCATTAGAGAAAGATCATCCTTATAATTTGTCAGAGTGTCCTTCCTTCATTGTAATCACAAGATATTGACTGTATTATTTCATACAGATAGCTTTCACATGATAGGAAACTGTTTAATGTGAAATAACACTGTATGGGGAAACTCTCCCATTTCTCTGTCCTGAACTCTGCACTATCTAGTTTATAATGATTTGATTAGAGACTAGATATGAGTTTCTCAGAACCAAAAAGAGCCAAAACTGTCATGATTTAATGCCTTTTCTGACTCAATTGTCTGAATTTTAAGCAAAGATAAAAATACCTAATCTTTATAAAGAATTAACCAGGCTCTGCCCGTGGATATTAATAATAGAAACTTTTTCATTATTTTCTTCACAACAAGCAGAAGCAGGGTGGTGTGTGTGTGTGTGTGTGTGTGTGTGTGTGTGTGTATTGGGTGATAGCAGCCCCCTCTTCTGAACTAAACAAAAAAAAATCTGAGTGTAGCAGAGAAAACAAAGAGAATGATGCTTAATTATTGCCTGACCGAATTTTATAAAATCTTTGTAAATTTTGAAAACTGGAAAATTTTTTGATAAATATCTCTTTGAGCTTTCATTCTTGCACTCATTACTTTACATAAAATTAATTAATTAATGTAGAATCTAGAAAGGGACAGATATCCATTGCCACTGTCTCATGCTGTATTAACACATCTTCGCAAGAGCAGCTTAAATATTAATACTCATTTATCTTGTTCAAGACTGGGGATGACTGACTCAACAGTTCTTAATCAGGTTCTCTCATGAGGTCATGTTAAAGCTTCTTAACTTGCATGTTTGCCAACTGGTCCACTGAGATTCCAAAAACAAGGCACTGGAAAAACTGGATCCATTTTGCATCTTTCTGTGTGCTCTTTACAGCAGTGGACTCGTGGAAACTGAACTTCTTTCACAGAGACTGAAGGCTCCCAGAGACAGTGTTTTAGACAGCTGTTTTGCTGCTATGACCAAAAGGTTCAACGTGAACAATTTTAAAAAAGAAAAAATTTATTTGGGGCTCATGGTTTCAGAGGTTGAAATCCATAGATGGCTGACTCCATTGCTCTGTGCCCAAGTGTGGCAGAACACAATGACAGAAAAGTGTGGTTCAGGAAAGCAGCTCAAGAGGTGGCCAACAGAAAGCAGAGAGAGAGAGAGACACTGCAGACCAGCAACAAAATATAAAACCCAAAGGCATGCCTTCAACCACCAACCTCCTCCACCCAGACCCTACTGGCTTATAATTACCAACCAGTTGATCCCCTGTCAGGGATTTAATGGACTGATTACCTTAAGACTCTCATAATTCACTCATTTCCCCTCTAAACTTTCTTGTATTATGTCATGCATGAGCTTTTGGGGAACATCTCCAAACCATAACAAACAATGTTCAAACAACTCTCAGGAAGCCTGAAATGTCCTTTCTGAATACTCAAGGCTGTAGCATATCATTTCTAGCACACTAGCTCAACAGTCTAAAAGCCTGGATCATTTTCAAGTAGAGGGGACATTGACTTCCACTTTTGATGGAGGAAGTTTGTAAGAATTTACAGGTATGTTTTAAAATCACCACACAGTTCTAATTAATGCCTAGAATTACCTAAAACATTTATCTAAATATATTTGTAACTTGATAACCTAAATATTCTGATAAAAACATGCATGTTCCTTAGCTTATAATCTTTTTTTTTTTTACTTATAATACTAAAAGTAAGGAAACAATTCACATGTCTACATTTTAATTGCTAGTAATTATATCATGCCATACATTAATTTTCAGTAGAGTGTTACCTATATAAACCATATGGAATAATTAGTCAATATGTTTTAAAACCCTAAAAGTGCTTAATGTACAGAACTGGTGATTCCATTTTTTTTATTATTATGGTTATAGCTAATACTTAAATTTGCTAGACTCTATTCCAAGCACTTTAAAATAAGTTATTTTATTTTTTTCCAAACCCTGTGGCGTAGTTATTTCTATTATGCTCATGTTACAAATCAGGAACTCAAGGCTCAGGAAGGGAAAGTGTTGACCCAAGGTCAGACAGTCAGTAACGGAGGAGCTAAGGTTCAAATGCAAGTGGCTGATTCTACAGTCCACATTTGTTGTCTCATAGTATGTTTAGTCCTTTATAGACTGAATGAAAATTAACCATATTCCATAGAGCAACATGAAAGATTAAATACAGTCTTATGAGAAGGAGGAAGGTGTTTGAAGTGAACTCTAAGGACCATAGAGGTTTGTTCACTTTGCTCAATATTATTTATTTATTGGTAAGCCTTTCTGCTGATCACTGTACATTTGTATCTATGTATTAGCTATCCACCTATCTTTCTATCTACCTATGTAAAGGTCAGACTCATTGAGAAGCAGACTCTGACATTAAGAAGAGTGTACAAGAAGTTCATTAAGAAGTGATCTCAAGATTTATCTTTACATGATAAGTGAAAAAAATAGAATTGAGAAGCAGAAGAAAGTAGACTAAGCGATAATCCTACCAAAAGTGCCAACTAACTCCAAGGCAAGCTGTGTCATGGCTTGGATACAAGGTGTCCTCCAAAAGCTCACATTAGGCAATGCTGTAATTTTCAGAGGCTGTAACTTCCTTAGTTGATTAATGCATATGATAGTTTATTAATTTGAATGGATCATCTGGGTGAGACTAGCAGGGGATGACTGGAGGAAGTGGGTCACTGGGGCATGTCCTTGGGGATTACATCTTGTCCCTGGCTTCAAGCTTGCACTTTCTATGCTTCATGCTGGCCAGGGCCTGAGCAACTTTCCCCTACCACACCCTTCTGCCATGATGTTCTGCTCACTTCGGGTGCAGAACAATTGATTCAACACACCATGGACCTAACCTCTAAAACCACCAGCTGAAATATGTATTTCCTACTCTAAGTTGTTCTTGTCAGGTATTTTGGTCATAGTGACAAAAAACTGACAAATGCAAGATCTGAAGCTGGGATGGCACATCAGAGATGATGTGAGGGGAAGCACAACGGAGATGGACCATTATAAACTCTGTGTCCATGTGCTTTCAGATGCAAGCTACCCTAAAAAATGAGGCATGGTCTTGGGAAATGAAACTGTCTTCAGCTACATGCTACATCAGGAGAAGTCTCAAAGCCTTCAGCTGTCTTTTGGTCACACTCTAAGAAGCTGGTAAAATATGTCCTTCATTGCTTAAGGAGAAACTCATACACATGCATATACACAAATTATGTGTACATTGATTTTACAATAGCATACATTCTTCTTTGATTTGTATAATAAATATTTCTAAAGTTAATTTTTGCTTGCTTTTAAAATAAGAAATAAAGATATTGAAAGATATGCTTTTTCTGTTTTAAATTATTTTATTGTGCACTCCCCACTGGAATTTGTTGTCCAGATAATGATAATTATTTTCACACAATTTATTTTCTGCTTGCTTGTGCTTCTTTTTGTTATAAAGAGGTTTGAGGTTTTTTACAGAGGAGCTTCAAGAACATCAGAATTTACTAAAATATAAATGAAGGAAATCAAAACAAAAGAAGAATTAAAATTAAAAGGGGAAAGATGAACACAGTAGTAAAGGTAATAGATTCCTATGAAAAGAAGGTACAAAATGCCTTCAAGATACTATGATCTTCTGAGCAACAGTAATATCAGAAAATAGAATCTATTACAAGGACCAAAGTTTATGAAATTAAAAAGTTACCTATTATTCATGTAAATTCTCCTAGTATTAATACCTCAGAAATATTTCATGTTTGTCTCTTCATATAGTTTATTTTTAACAACAATTAATAATAATATGGAAAGCCCTAAGTTAGAGAAACTTGAATACTTCCAATTTGCTTAATTCAACTGAAAAGACTACCTACTCTACTGAGGAGAGTAGCAATCAGAGCTATCTGAAATAAAAGAGAGAGAGAGAAAAAATAATTCATATAAGAAATTGTGTTTCAACTAAGCTCTGAAATAGGATTAACAGAGGTGACAGGCTGTTATACTTCAGAAAATAGTCCAACCAGAGAAGCTGACATGTATAAATGTATGGAAATGGAAAAGAAAAGGCAAAGCATATTTGTAAAATTAATCAGATGAGCTTTGTTGTAATCTCAGACATAGCTACTTAAGGTTAGTAAGAACTTAAAATAGGTGTCAAAATATTGACAAAAAGGATCAACTGAAAGTATCTTTTAGGCATCCTGGACTTGGTATGACTAAAAAATATTTAAATTTATTTCCAAGCTAAAATGGAATTTTTTTATTTGTTCTAATCAGTTATACATGACAGCAGAATGCTCTTCAATTAATTTTACATAAATGGAGAAGTTTTTACTTCTCTTATTGCATCCAAAGTAGGGTCACACCATTTGTGCAGTCATACATGTACCTAGGGTAATGATGACCATCACATTCCACCATCTTACCTACCCCCATGCTCCCCACTCTCCTCTCCTTTGCCCCAATCAAATTTCCTCCACTCATCCCATGCCCCAACCACTATGGATTAGCATCCACTTATCAGAGAAAACATTTGGGTGAAGTGGAAATTTTTTAATGTAGCTTTAGAAAAACATTTATTTTCAGTATTATAAGGAGTGTTCTATGCTAAAATGCTTACCACAATTTGAGTGGAAGATTAATAGTTACATAGTCACATCATCCTGGCCATTTGTTTTTACAGTTACAGAAGAATGAACTACGCTTCTCTGAAATTAAGAAATTTTGATGTGTAAAAATGATCTTTGTAATTATGATTCAAATTTAAAAATTATTTTGTAGATCCTTTGTTAACTTTCAGTGTAATTTGTCTTAATTTTCTGCCATAACCTCCTATTGATTATTTCAATTTTATTTAAATTCATTTTTAAATCTATCAAAAATAGTATGCTTATTTAAAATATATTTACTATATAACCAAAATATATGTTAGGAATGAAATGAAACTACTAGTATTTGTGTTCAAGCTTCTAATCGTAATGCAAAGTAATTTTACAGAAATATTTCTAACTATATGAAACACAAAGTACCTACAGAAAAATAAACTAAGTTATGAAAATCTTCAAAACTTGAGTTACTGACATTTTACTAGACAACTAGATAATTTAAAAAATCATAGAATATATTTTCAAAATGTGTTTTTAGCAATAAATTAAAATAATAATTTAAATTTATTGATTTAATTTAATAATTTATTGATTTAATTAAAATCAATAAATTTGAAATGAGATATAATAAATAATCAAAATTAGTATATATAAAGATTAAATGTAGAATCCAATATTTGATGTCCTGGAGTACAATGTACTCTCTGCAAGTATCCAGTAAACCTTCCTAAAAATTCTCTTTAGACATCACTCAGAAAAAGAGAAGCTGCTAAAAATCTTCATTTTCTTTTTTCTGTGCAGTCTCCCATTATACTTTTCTCTCTTTTGTTCACTGTGCCTCTCAGCATTGCTTGTTCAAGCACCTTTTTTCCTGGGCACTTATACAAAAACCCAGGTTCAGTACAAGGACCCTCTGTGCTAACACAACCCATTGAAATCACACTGCTTGTCTCCTGTCATGATCCACTGATAGGAGAAGTACACACCTGGAATTCTGCAAAGTACAATTCCCCTTGTTACAATTTAAGGTAACTTTGGATCAATGTTCTTATTTCTAATTCTAGAGAATTATGAAGTGTTAATTATATTGGATGAATGAAGTAAGGTGTCCAATGAATTATCATCAAGTGAATAGCCAGCATTCACATATCTGTGAAGTTAAATACTTCCCTATAGGAAACATTTCATTTGTATACAATGTATTTTAATTTACCCATATTAACTAACTGAATGAATTCTACTCTATAAATGTGTACTCTTCAAAAAATTAGAATATAGCAATATATACTAGATCCATGATGCTCATATTGTAAAAACATATGCCCTCTTTGAAAAAACAAATTCCACATTGTAGGCTACTTTTGTTGTAACATAAATTCATTGTATCATTTGCATACCACTTCCTAAGGTTTATCCTATAGTCTAAGGAATCCCTCTAAACAAGCATGAACTCCAAAAGGGAATCTAAATTGTGTGCATCTTTCTCCTGTATTCCTTCTTATAATATCCAAACATATTTTTCATACATTATTTTATTTGTTCTCAAACAATAAGCCGTGATAATAAGGAATAAAGTGCATTTACCTAAGGTGACAAAAAATAAATAGTGGAGTCAAAATTTCGATTCCTAAAATTGTGCATTTTCCATCATAACTTTTTTAAGGTTTGCAAAGGTATTCTGACTCTTTTGGTGTAGTATATGAATCATGAGTTGTAGACAAGTAAACAGATAACTCTGGTTCGTTGTATTTTTTTAGTTTAACTTTGAAGAATGCAGGATTTTTAATAAATTTAATGAACATTTCTACACTCATGCATCATTCTGGTACTTTGTTAATATATAAAATAAGAATAGCAGAGTTGACTTTTTTTAGGCTTTCTCATCTAGTAAAATAACATAATTTATAGACCACTTTCTGTTTCTATTTACTTGTTAATTTTGTTAAATCATCATATTCTCAAATTTATATCATGCATCTTATTAGCAACCGTCATTTAATTTAATATAAACATTTACCTTTTCAGATATTAAACTATACACAATTGTATCAACATCCAATTTGAATATCACCTCTGTTTGCCTTTAAAACATGACATCATTTAACTCATATGCCACTGAAAAGTTCATAGAATCCAATCACCAGGTAATTTTCCTTTTGACAATTGCTATTTCTTTACTATTCTACTTTGCTATAGGACCTTTTATCCAAGTACCTACCGAGATATGTCAACAATTAAAATATTCTAAAGTAGATACTTTCAATGTAATATAATAGAGAGACAAGCTGAAGTATTACTGCAAATATAATCTTCAATATTTATGGCTACAGATGTTTCTATTGAAATTATTTCTCTTTGTACTTTTCTCCAGCAGAAAATAAGTATATAGAAAGAAACAACTTTTGAGAACAATACTTCATTTTCACAACCCTCATAACATTAACAGGTAAGATATTGATACTTGCTGCAGGCTATTTTCACTACTGTCAAATTCTGCCATTAATGCATCTTATTTTATGTTATTTGGTATACAAGAAAAATGGATTCAAATGAACTTCTTTTTTCTTAGTGAAGACATACACAATTCTCTTCTACTTAAAAAAAAACAGTAGAAATAATTTTAATTCATTTCTACCAGTATACCTATTTCACTGAATTTTTTTATAACTTACTACTTTCATATCCTCATCTAATTTCTTACAGGAAATAATTTTGTAGTTATCCAATTAGCAACATGCTTTAATATGTATTAGGTTTAAAAAGTAAGAGCAAGGTTACTTGAGCTCCTGATATGTAATTCTTGTAAACAAAATTATGCATTGGTTAAAGATACTAAGAAATACAACATTTAATAGATTTTGTACCCTTGAAAGACTTGTAAACTAAGGAGTATATTTGGAAAAGTAGGTTGCTCAAATGTCTGCTGATAAAATCCTCAGAGAAGTTTGTACTTCTAGAGCTTATACATGCATGGTCTCTACTTACCCTGGTGGTCTACACCAGTAAATTTGCCATACTCTTATTTCCAGGCTTCCCACCAATCCCCACTCCTCAGTAAAGGAAGAAATAACACAAGCTGAATTTTCCCCAAAGACACATAGAAGCCAATAATCCTGCCAACATTTGTTCCTGTATAAAAGGCCAAGCCTGGGCTCAGGTTGGGTGGTTCCCCACCTCTCCAATGTTGCTTTTTCACAATGAAGAGAAAGGATGCTGCTACCACTCAGAGGTTTCCAGGCAGCTCTTGTGAGAAGTGTGGTATCCAAATGGAGAACCGACCATGAATGCTTCAACATGATGAGGTATTCCAGGAAAATCAAATTACTCTCTATAAAACTGCAAGAAAAATGTCATTATTAATAGGTGGGATGGAAGTTTTCCTTTTACTCAAGTAACAGAAATTGGGTTCAAAGAGATGTAAGTTCCCAGTCTCTAAAAAAGCTTCAAACTTTGTGTGGCAGGGGAATATAACCCTTTTAGGGTTTATCAAGATGGGGCAGAACCAGCCAAGTCATCACTAGACTGAATGTTTGTTCCCCCACAAAAAAAATTCTAGCTCCAATGTGCCTCTATTATTATGGTAATTAAAATATTATTAACAAACTAACTGAAAGGTTAAAAGGGGACTATTCGGGAGATAGTGACCAAAGAAACCAGCATTACCAATAGGGCCATAGAAACAAAAGAAGAGACTAGATTTACTAAAACTTAGAAACTTAGAGAGGGACCTCAAGATTAGAAAGTTAGACTACTGACAAGGAGTCATATTGCTATCACTGAGTTTGGAGGAGCAGTCCTAGGTCTGGGACCCAGACCTCTGGAGAGGTGCACTGGCAGACAGTGATATTTCTGAGAGGTGGCTTATGAGTCTGGGATTGCAAATATTGGGAAAATTTCCAACTGAACTTGGTTACTGATATGGGAAAGCTCTGCTACTGCTGGGAAGCACTGCTGTGGTGATGCTCACAGAGAAAGAGCAGTCTAGAAGCTCACAGAGAACCAACAGGATCAAGCAAGTCTTCCTCTTCCTCTCTCCAGCCCTGCTGTCTCCTTCTAGTGTTCCCATAGGTAGAGCTGAACAGGAAGCCCACTGACAAAACAAAATTGCAGTAATTCAATCCCAGAATCTCAGAGCAGAGTAGGATGGGAATTGAAGGATAGAGTGTGGAATTGCCAAAAGACAAAATATATATAACTAGCATGGAGCTGTGGCTCTTCCTTTTGCATCTTAAGGCAAGGTGAATCTGAAGATGTCAAGAAGCACCTGTCTCAGCAAGTCTCCATTAGCTATCTCAGGAAAGAAGGAGAGAGGCAGGCTGTTTCCGTCACTCAGATCAAAAGGCTCCTCTTGACCAGGAAGGTCCCATTTACAATAAACTCAACCAGATTTTTCCTGATTTCTTTTTTTTATACATAATTATTAGAAAGTTGTATCTTCCTTCCTGGAGTCTACCTTATTTAGAACAAGCACATTTCTTTGTGGGATAATGAGAGCTCAGTGTATTGTGTATTTTCCATTTATATATTTTTCCAATAAACCATATTTTTTTAATTGATACCATAAGACATTAACAAAGTGTACATCAGTGTCATCTCTCTAAGGTAGTTAAAAGTTATAAAGGCATTGTGGCTCAAGACATTGGCAGTCATTCTCTGTCGTAGTAAAGAAGCTTACCCACAGTAGGATTTTCAGAGAAGAGGGCAAGGGGAGACATTATGAACTGAATGTCTTGTCCTTCCACAGCCACACACCAAATTTATATGCTGAAACGGTATTTCCCAATTACATGGAGGTGGAGCCTTCAGGGAGTAATTAGATTTAGCTAAGGCCATGATAGGACTAGTGTTTTTAGAAGAGGAATGGATGCCATATAAGGATACAGCCAGAAAGTAGCCATTTGCAAACTAGGTAGACTGCCCAACCAGATATGAAACATGTCAGCACCCTGACCTTGGACTTCTTAGCATCCTGAACCATGAGAAATAAATTTCTGTGGTTTAAGCAACCCAGTCTGTGATATGTTGTTATAACATCCCAAATCAAGCCAAAATTGACTAAGAGACAAGTATAAGGAAGAAATAAGGTGAAGAATACCCCAAAACATCCCTTTGACCATGTCTTAGCCATGAATAAAACTCAATTTGTTACTGAACTGTCCAGATGATATAAGCCTACATAGAAATACTTTTCTTAGGTAAATTAGTTAGAGTGAATTTGTGCAAATAGTCTTTACTAATACATAGGCTATAAAGCTGAGTTGATTTAATTTTTGTTTTAGGAAGAAGTAGTTCCAAATAAAATAATGATGTCATTTGTGAAATGATTCCCTGAACAAACTATTATGAACCACAAATACTTTTTCTTCTAACCATATGGCTTTGGGGGCAATAAATGAAGATTAAGGACACCACAAATCTGTATTTTAAATAACTGTGTTCCATGTTACTAAAAGAGTCCTAAGTGTCAGTAAACTTAATTATTGAATTGGAAGACAGACCATGAGTGACAAACTGCTTCAACTACTTTCAACACTGTGAACAGCCATCTTCATAGATACATTGACATAGAATTGGATAAACTTCAACTTAATGAACCAAAGTTTATGTTTAATGTTCAAACAGTCAAAATTTAAAGTCCATCCAATTCCTGAATTTTCTATATGTCAATCCTATTTAGGGAACTGGAACATGATTTTTTTTTGAAAAGAGCCCCAAATTTTGTTTAAACAGAGCCAGGTAGCAAGCTTCAGAACTCTGCATTTGCTTTCCAGATTTTCAGGGAACAGCCTAGCAGGAAATGTCATACCTAGTTGAAAGTGAAAACTCCTCTTGAAGAAATAAAAGTCCTACAATGTTTTTAATAGCATACAGTTCATACAAGTGAGCTGGGAGGCTCATACTATTCCTCAATGGTAAATGGAGTTCTAGAGGACTAAGATATGAACTAGGGCTCCTCTTTTCTCTCAGAAAACAGTCACTTTTGAGTTTAGTGATATTTACATAAAAATAAACCAACCTAACAATCCACTTTGTAATGTAGATCTGCTTTAATCTTTAAGTATCTAAGATTTGCTGCAGAAATATCATTACAATTTAAGTTGTTTAAGTTGTTAACCAATACCCTCAACCTCAAGTAAACTCTAAAAACTACATAGAAATTTAGAAAGCACGCAAACACATATTGGCTTGGGGGGCCAAAACTACGTCTCTTATATTGGAAACTAGTTTGTTGGACCATTCTTTTTAGAGAACATAATCAGTTAAAAACTACTAGAATGGAATTAGAAGGATACAAATCAATGAATCAAAAACATTATTCCATGTGCCATTTTTTTTTCTTCCCATGCAATGGTTTGACAAAACCTAAAAGTTACTTTGAAAAACTAGAAGCTGGGGTTGTAGCTCAGTGGTAGAGGGCTTACCTACATGTGCAGGGCCCTGGGTTCGATCCTCAGCACCATATAAAAATAAATAAAATAAAGGTATTGTGTCCAGCTGCAACTGAAAAATAAATATATAAAAAAAGAAAAACTAGATTAAATTAAAGCTTCAGTTTATTAAAAGATACTTTTTAAGAGATTCAAAAGGCAAGGCTCCACAAATGAGGTATTTGCCTCATGTACATCCATAATAGCACTCCTATTCATAACATCCTACAAATTAATAAGAAAGCAACAAGCTTCCTTAAATGAACATGTGAAAAACTTGAGAAGGCTTTTCACAAATGAAGAAAGTCAAATACCCAATAAGAACATGACACAGTACTCAATGTAATAAAACATCAGAAAAAAAATGTGAATTAAAAATATAAGGAACTACTGCTTCATAGCCACCAGAATATAAGCAACAATAACAATAACAATTGTGGAGATTAAAGGATCGATAATATTCCCATAAACTTTTGTTGGTCATTTAAACTGAGCCATCTAAACAGTTGGCAGTACTTTTCACAATTAAACATAAACCTAAATTCCTATGAAAAAGCAATTTGATATTTACTGCATTCCTAACAGAAATTAATAAATGAGTACAGCATAGACATGTACAAGGAAGTTCATTAAATTCAGTTCATAATGTCAAAAGAAAAACTGCAAATAACCCCCCAATAAATAGAATAGGGAATAAATGTATCACATAATATTTACATAATGAACAGGTAAGGAAACAGAAAACCCTACTTTTTTCAGCATTAATACAAATCAGTGTTATACACTTTAGTTGAGCAAAAGAATCATAAACACAAAATACAGTACACTTCATGGTTTCAGGGTAAAAATCAGAGTCAATTGAGATCAACCTAAGTGATACAACAAGAATAGTCATCATGTTTAGGGTTGTAAAATGCCCTTGAAGCAGACAGGTGAGAGATGTCTGGGGTATCGTTTATTGCTACATTATCATCTGGGTGCTGGTTACCTGGTATAATCATTCACAACAAAAGTTACAAAATCATTCACTATAAGATTTATAGTAGCATTACATATATTTCATAACTCAATTACCAAAAAGTAAATAAAATAATACAAAAATATCTTGCGCAAGTATCTCTAGCAACTTCTCTAAAACAAATAAAACCATTTAATAGATGGTTTCTGCATATTTAACTTACCAACTAGTGTGTAAATATCTAATAGTAACTAAAATTGTTATGATATTTATAATTCATATATCAGCTATTAGTAAAATTTTACCATCACAAGTTAGACTTTTTGTCTACAATATTTCAAAAAATATACTGCAACTTAGTCAATTCCCTTTCAATTTTTCACAAAGAAAGCAGATTTTTAATGGAAGTTAAACGAGTATAATTTTGGCTCATTTATTTTATGAGTTGATTTGGATTTTTAATAGAGAGTAAAATTCTATTAACTACTAATTCATTCATTTTCACTTACTTATATGAGTATATATTTTAAATTGGCATGCCTCTCTCTACCTAGTAATAATAATAATAATGAATGTAATGAAAGTACTTTTTTAACAGTCATTTTTACTATACGTTGTGCACCATGGGGTAAAAATTTTATTTGATTAGCTCATTTGAAAATCACAACATTCTATGAGGCAATGTTATTAATCTTGCATGGTTTATTAAAAGGAAACTGAGTCATAAATAATTAGGAATCTTGCCTAAGATAAAATGTCTGCCAGATGCTAGCAAGCCAAGCTGTTCCTGTAGACACTCACATGCCTAACCATTTAGCTCTATACCCAGGAACTAGTCCTTAGAGGTGTCAGTCCTGCTTAATTCCAGAGATGGTAGCAGTTAAAGATCAATTGTAGCATCTTGATGCTGTCTTTACATAGCTTTCTCCTTATTTACTTAAGTGGTCTCAATTTGTTTCTCACGCATTTAAGTGTTCAATTATGTTAATGGTGTTTCTCAGGGATTTGATCTTTTCTCTCTCTCTCTCTCTCTCTCTCATCTGTTTTTTGTTTGTTTGTTTGTTGCTTGTGAGCCTGGAGTCTTTCCTTATTGTAGGTTAGGATAAACATTTTATTCCTGATGCATTTATCACAGAGAATTTTTGGGCTATATTCTCTGATATTGTTTTCCTTGTAGTAAAGAAATACCTGTGTGGGAAGACTTGTAGAAGAAGCATACAAAGGACAGACACAAACACACAGGGAAGGTGCAGACAGACAGAAGGATGGGAGACAAAAGGGGTGCTTACCCCTCTCTGCTGTCATCTTTAATAACCCAAAAAGCTACATATTACCCACCACCAGAGGAGTACACTTTAGCCAATATTCCTTCTAATCCTGAGTGCTAGCTAACTGAGATAAGGTCCATCCTTTGAAGGAGAGAGGCAAACACAGAGCCTCTCTCATTCAAAGGATGTTACTATGTAAATCAGGTAGTGCATCCACATAGTTATCTTCATAGCCTCAGAGGGGAATTGCTGGGCATTCCAACCGAGGGAATCAGGGTGCCAGTTACCCCTGGGAGTTTGCTCACTGTGGAAACGCTTCCTTGTCTATTTCCACAGTCAGAATACCTATATAGGAGAGACTCAGATACGGTTGTTTTCTACAGAATGCTTATTCATTGATGCACCTTTCTGTACAGAGGTATTCCCAGTGTTGTTGACACATACTGATAGTTTCACTGTGCTTCTGCAGGCTTAACCCAGTTATAATTTTAACCAACATATATTATCAGTATTTAGGAAAATGCATTACCATTCTAGAAGAATTTACCTCCTAAAATCTCAGAATGGAAGATTCATTCTTTGTTTCCTGTAGTTTAGGCTGATAATGTCTGACTGGTTTGCAAAACAGATTTCAAATACTGAAGGTATTACACATGGAAATACAGTGTTAGCCTGGGGTGTTTTAACTGATTGCCACATACTCAGGAATGGTACCATTCTCCCTTTATTTTTCATGAGTGTCATGCTGAGACTCACAATAGAGTGCCCAAACAGAGTGAAGAAGCATTGTGCCGCAGTCTGGCTGGGCACAATCAGGAGCCACTTGTCAAAAGAAACTAACTTTATTTTTAGAACCACACACGACAAACAAAATAGTCTCTCAGGAAAAACCCTCAGAGCCTCAACTGCCACCACCGGCTTTCCCCAAGCCTCTCTCTCCCACACAAGCTTCTCTCCACCTCCCACAATCCTCCTGCTCTTGAGGCCGATTGGCTGGGTCACGTGGGCGGAGCCAAAAAAGTCCCCCAATGAGCAGCTCCGTGGTCTGAAAGGGCAGGGAAACAGTCCAATGAGCATCACCGCAGAGGAGCCAATCAGCTAGATGTTGCTGGGGCCGAGGAGCCAATCAGCTAGATGTTGCTGGGGCTGCTGTGAGCCAATCATCAGCCAGCAGCTGGAAGTTTGCTGGCAGCTGGAAGTTTGCTGGGGCCCCTTTGGCTGTGGCTCTCAACATCTCCCCCTCTCTGTTTAAACAACAAGCATGTGGCTTAGGGACCGTGGTTGAGGATAATAGAACTCCTAAATAATTAATTGGAAAATTTAATTGTACTTTATCTATTGCTATCTCTAGATTATAATTTTTTAATAAGTTTGTAAGTGTGGCATAACATTCTAGCAATGTGTTTTTATCTTTGTGTGCTAATAATACATCATCCATATAGTGAAATATTTGTAGTTCAGGATTTTGATTTCTAAGTGGCTGGATTACTTTGTTAACATAAATTTGACACATAGTTGGGCTGTTAGCCATCCCTTTAGGGAGTTGCACCAACGATTCGCTTGCTCATAAGCCAGGTGTTTTAGTAATGGCATTGCTTGTTCTGTATTCCCAAAAACTCTGGTAGCTGTTTGAATAAGCCTATCTACAAATTCAGCATAAGGTTCATTAGCTCCTTGTATTACCTTAGATATTGACCTTGTAAACCTCCATGTCCTTGTAAAGTCTTCCATGCCTTAATTGCATCTGCAGCAATTTGTGCGTATACGCCAGGATCATATGCAATTTGTTGCTGCTGATCCTCATAAGGTCCCTTTCCTAACAACATATCTAGATTTCTCTGAGGATAACCAGCTGCTGCATTTCGCCTAGCCGTCTCCTTGCAAAATTCCTCATTGGCAACCTTCCATAACAGGTATTGTCCTCCATTTAGCACAGCTTTACACATATTAGCCCAATCTGCTGGCGTCATGTTCAAGTTGTTAATGGATTCGACCATGCTTACAGTGAAGGGTGCTTGAGGACCATAGGTTGTTACAGCCTCTTTTAGCTGCTTCACTGTTTTGAAATTTAAAACTTGGTAAAATCGCTGCCCTCCTGCCTCAAATACAGGGCATGTTAATATTTGAGACCTTGTCTCAGGATCCCAACTATCAACTGCGGGGGTTGGGGGCCTCCCAGCATATGGAGGTGGCGCTGTTGGTTGGACACTTACGCCCTCTGGTGATAGAAAGGTGTTAGTAGCAGTCTCCTGTAGAGGTGGTGCTGTTGGTTGGACACTTACACCCTCTGGTGATAGAAAGGTGTTAGTAGCAGTCTCCTGTTGTAACTTTCCCCCTGATGGCTTTTTCTGTTTTACACTTTCTTTCTCTGTCTGACTAGCTTGAGAGGCCTTCTCTTTTACTTGAATCTTTTCCTCTGTCTGACTAACTTGAGAGACCTTCTCTTTTACTTGAATCATTATGTCTTCTCCTTCCTCTACCATTGTCTGAACTGAAGGCTTTGGACTAAGCAAACAAGATACGAATGTCCACAATGGCAATGTGCCAACTGGCAGAGTCCCTGGGCTTTTCTTTTCTATTCTTTTTAAATCTTCACCATGATGGTTCCATTGTGATATATTTAACAACTCCTCCTTAAAAAGCCATGGGCTACATTTTTGTATTGTATCAACGTATGCCCTGATTGTTCTTGATTTTACTGAGATGCCTCCTTCCTCTAACAATTTACTTAACACTCTTTCAGTTTGTTTTTTACTAATTTCTGATCCCATATTTCTACTATAATACAACCCAACAAGATGACGCCAAACAAAACCGAGACAGAATGAAATAAAAAGGGAACAACAAAAAGTCATTATAGCCTTTCTATCCTCCTGACATGTGCATCCGTCCTTTCTCCCTATCTGTTCCTCAGACGTAAATAGTTTTTCCTCAGATGTGAGCGGTTTTTCTTCCGTCTCACTCATCTCCAGGGACAGGCAACTTAAAACAAAAGTGAAGCAAAATAAAAGAGGAATCTTAAAATGGCTACCCATCCTCTCGCCCTGCCCTCAGGGGCGAGCAGTTTCACTTACCCTCAGTCGCTCCCCGTACGGGCCACCAAATGCCGCAGTCTGGCTGGGCACAATCAGGAGCCACTTGTCAAAAGAAACTAACTTTATTTTTAGAACCACACACGACAAACAAAATAGTCTCTCAGGAAAAACCCTCAGAGCCTCAACTGCCACCACCGGCTTTCCCCAAGCCTCTCTCTCCCACACAAGCTTCTCTCCACCTCCCACAATCCTCCTGCTCTTGAGGCCGATTGGCTGGGTCACGTGGGCGGAGCCAAAAAAGTCCCCCAATGAGCAGCTCCGTGGTCTGAAAGGGCAGGGAAACAGTCCAATGAGCATCACCGCAGAGGAGCCAATCAGCTAGATGTTGCTGGGGCCGAGGAGCCAATCAGCTAGATGTTGCTGGGGCTGCTGTGAGCCAATCATCAGCCAGCAGCTGGAAGTTTGCTGGCAGCTGGAAGTTTGCTGGGGCCCCTTTGGCTGTGGCTCTCAACATCTCCCCCTCTCTGTTTAAACAACAAGCATGTGGCTTAGGGACCGTGGTTGAGGATAATAGAACTCCTAAATAATTAATTGGAAAATTTAATTGTACTTTATCTATTGCTATCTCTAGATTATAATTTTTTAATAAGTTTGTAAGTGTGGCATAACATTCTAGCAATGTGTTTTTATCTTTGTGTGCTAATAATACATCATCCATATAGTGAAATATTTGTAGTTCAGGATTTTGATTTCTAAGTGGCTGGATTACTTTGTTAACATAAATTTGACACATAGTTGGGCTGTTAGCCATCCCTTGAGGGAGTTGCACCAACGATTCGCTTGCTCATAAGCCAGGTGTTTTAGTAATGGCATTGCTTGTTCTGTATTCCCAAAAACTCTGGTAGCTGTTTGAATAAGCCTATCTACAAATTCAGCATAAGGTTCATTAGCTCCTTGTATTACCTTAGATAATTGACCTTGTAAACCTCCATGTCCTTGTAAAGTCTTCCATGCCTTAATTGCATCTGCAGCAATTTGTGCGTATACGCCAGGATCATATGCAATTTGTTGCTGCTGATCCTCATAAGGTCCCTTTCCTAACAACATATCTAGATTTCTCTGAGGATAACCAGCTGCTGCATTTCGCCTAGCCGTCTCCTTGCAAAATTCCTCATTGGCAACCTTCCATAACAGGTATTGTCCTCCATTTAGCACAGCTTTACACATATTAGCCCAATCTGCTGGCGTCATGTTCAAGTTGTTAATGGATTCGACCATGCTTACAGTGAAGGGTGCTTGAGGACCATAGGTTGTTACAGCCTCTTTTAGCTGCTTCACTGTTTTGAAATTTAAAACTTGGTAAAATCGCTGCCCTCCTGCCTCAAATACAGGGCATGTTAATATTTGAGACCTTCTCAGGATCCCAACTATCAACTGCGGGGGTTGGGGGCCTCCCAGCATATGGAGGTGGCGCTGTTGGTTGGACACTTACGCCCTCTGGTGATAGAAAGGTGTTAGTAGCAGTCTCCTGTAGAGGTGGTGCTGTTGGTTGGACACTTACACCCTCTGGTGATAGAAAGGTGTTAGTAGCAGTCTCCTGTTGTAACTTTCCCCCTGATGGCTTTTTCTGTTTTACACTTTCTTTCTCTGTCTGACTAGCTTGAGAGGCCTTCTCTTTTACTTGAATCTTTTCCTCTGTCTGACTAACTTGAGAGACCTTCTCTTTTACTTGAATCATTATGTCTTCTCCTTCCTCTACCATTGTCTGAACTGAAGGCTTTGGACTAAGCAAACAAGATACGAATGTCCACAATGGCAATGTGCCAACTGGCAGAGTCCCTGGGCTTTTCTTTTCTATTCTTTTTAAATCTTCACCATGATGGTTCCATTGTGATATATTTAACAACTCCTCCTTAAAAAGCCATGGGCTACATTTTTGTATTGTATCAACGTATGCCCTGATTGTTCTTGATTTTACTGAGATGCCTCCTTCCTCTAACAATTTACTTAACACTCTTTCAGTTTGTTTTTTACTAATTTCTGATCCCATATTTCTACTATAATACAACCCAACAAGATGACGCCAAACAAAACCGAGACAGAATGAAATAAAAAGGGAACAACAAAAAGTCATTATAGCCTTTCTATCCTCCTGACATGTGCATCCGTCCTTTCTCCCTATCTGTTCCTCAGACGTAAATAGTTTTTCCTCAGATGTGAGTGGTTTTTCTTCCGTCTCACTCATCTCCAGGGACAGGCAACTTAAAACAAAAGTGAAGCAAAATAAAAGAGGAATCTTAAAATGGCTACCCATCCTCTCGCCCTGCCCTCAGGGGCGAGCAGTTTCACTTACCCTCAGTCGCTCCCCGTACGGGCCACCAAATGCCGCAGTCTGGCTGGGCACAATCAGGAGCCACTTGTCAAAAGAAACTAACTTTATTTTTAGAACCACACACGACAAACAAAATAGTCTCTCAGGAAAAACCCTCAGAGCCTCAACTGCCACCACCGGCTTTCCCCAAGCCTCTCTCTCCCACACAAGCTTCTCTCCACCTCCCACAATCCTCCTGCTCTTGAGGCCGATTGGCTGGGTCACATGGGCGGAGCCAAAAAAGTCCCCCAATGAGCAGCTCCGTGGTCTGAAAGGGCAGGGAAACAGTCCAATGAGCATCACCGCAGAGGAGCCAATCAGCTAGATGTTGCTGGGGCCGAGGAGCCAATCAGCTAGATGTTGCTGGGGCTGCTGTGAGCCAATCATCAGCCAGCAGCTGGAAGTTTGCTGGCAGCTGGAAGTTTGCTGGGGCCCCTTTGGCTGTGGCTCTCAACATCTCCCCCTCTCTGTTTAAACAACAAGCATGTGGCTTAGGGACCGTGGTTGAGGATAATAGAACTCCTAAATAATTAATTGGAAAATTTAATTGTACTTTATCTATTGCTATCTCTAGATTATAATTTTTTAATAAGTTTGTAAGTGTGGCATAACATTCTAGCAATGTGTTTTTATCTTTGTGTGCTAATAATACATCATCCATATAGTGAAATATTTGTAGTTCAGGATTTTGATTTCTAAGTGGCTGGATTACTTTGTTAACATAAATTTGACACATAGTTGGGCTGTTAGCCATCCCTTGAGGGAGTTGCACCAACGATTCGCTTGCTCATAAGCCAGGTGTTTTAGTAATGGCATTGCTTGTTCTGTATTCCCAAAAACTCTGGTAGCTGTTTGAATAAGCCTATCTACAAATTCAGCATAAGGTTCATTAGCTCCTTGTATTACCTTAGATATTGACCTTGTAAACCTCCATGTCCTTGTAAAGTCTTCCATGCCTTAATTGCATCTGCAGCAATTTGTGCGTATACGCCAGGATCATATGCAATTTGTTGCTGCTGATCCTCATAAGGTCCCTTTCCTAACAACATATCTAGATTTCTCTGAGGATAACCAGCTGCTGCATTTCGCCTAGCCGTCTCCTTGCAAAATTCCTCATTGGCAACCTTCCATAACAGGTATTGTCCTCCATTTAGCACAGCTTTACACATATTAGCCCAATCTGCTGGCGTCATGTTCAAGTTGTTAATGGATTCGACCATGCTTACAGTGAAGGGTGCTTGAGGACCATAGGTTGTTACAGCCTCTTTTAGCTGCTTCACTGTTTTGAAATTTAAAACTTGGTAAAATCGCTGCCCTCCTGCCTCAAATACAGGGCATGTTAATATTTGAGACCTTGTCTCAGGATCCCAACTATCAACTGCGGGGGTTGGGGGCCTCCCAGCATATGGAGGTGGCGCTGTTGGTTGGACACTTACGCCCTCTGGTGATAGAAAGGTGTTAGTAGCAGTCTCCTGTAGAGGTGGTGCTGTTGGTTGGACACTTACACCCTCTGGTGATAGAAAGGTGTTAGTAGCAGTCTCCTGTTGTAACTTTCCCCCTGATGGCTTTTTCTGTTTTACACTTTCTTTCTCTGTCTGACTAGCTTGAGAGGCCTTCTCTTTTACTTGAATCTTTTCCTCTGTCTGACTAACTTGAGAGACCTTCTCTTTTACTTGAATCATTATGTCTTCTCCTTCCTCTACCATTGTCTGAACTGAAGGCTTTGGACTAAGCAAACAAGATACGAATGTCCACAATGGCAATGTGCCAACTGGCAGAGTCCCTGGGCTTTTCTTTTCTATTCTTTTTAAATCTTCACCATGATGGTTCCATTGTGATATATTTAACAACTCCTCCTTAAAAAGCCATGGGCTACATTTTTGTATTGTATCAACGTATGCCCTGATTGTTCTTGATTTTACTGAGATGCCTCCTTCCTCTAACAATTTACTTAACACTCTTTCAGTTTGTTTTTTACTAATTTCTGATCCCATATTTCTACTATAATACAACCCAACAAGATGACGCCAAACAAAACCGAGACAGAATGAAATAAAAAGGGAACAACAAAAAGTCATTATAGCCTTTCTATCCTCCTGACATGTGCATCCGTCCTTTCTCCCTATCTGTTCCTCAGACGTAAATAGTTTTTCCTCAGATGTGAGCGGTTTTTCTTCCGTCTCACTCATCTCCAGGGACAGGCAACTTAAAACAAAAGTGAAGCAAAATAAAAGAGGAATCTTAAAATGGCTACCCATCCTCTCGCCCTGCCCTCAGGGGCGAGCAGTTTCACTTACCCTCAGTCACTCCCCGTACGGGCCACCAAATGCCGCAGTCTGGCTGGGCACAATCAGGAGCCACTTGTCAAAAGAAACTAACTTTATTTTTAGAACCACACACGACAAACAAAATAGTCTCTCAGGAAAAACCCTCAGAGCCTCAACTGCCACCACCGGCTTTCCCCAAGCCTCTCTCTCCCACACAAGCTTCTCTCCACCTCCCACAATCCTCCTGCTCTTGAGGCCGATTGGCTGGGTCACGTGGGCGGAGCCAAAAAAGTCCCCCAATGAGCAGCTCCGTGGTCTGAAAGGGCAGGGAAACAGTCCAATGAGCATCACCGCAGAGGAGCCAATCAGCTAGATGTTGCTGGGGCCGAGGAGCCAATCAGCTAGATGTTGCTGGGGCTGCTGTGAGCCAATCATCAGCCAGCAGCTGGAAGTTTGCTGGCAGCTGGAAGTTTGCTGGGGCCCCTTTGGCTGTGGCTCTCAACATTTCTCTTCCTTCTGCAACTAAAGCAGTGGATGTGAAATACCATCAGTAACAAAAAGTAACTTGATTATATTGCAAACTTTTTATCCCACCACTACCACCATCCTACTTCAATTACCAAATATGTTGTCTTTGTTAAAGTGGAGGCAATTAGATTCTTACTGTTAAAACTATTCTTTAAGCCTTCTTTAAAACGAAAATTCCTTCTTGCCACTATACCTATCATATAACATCTTCAAAAATTGGAACAATGTAGCTTTGTATCTCAACATAATTTCTGATTTAGTCTAACTTTAAATTCAATCATCCAGTGGATAACATTATTAATACTATTCCTTAATAAGCATAGCAGGTGCATAATACTGAATAAGAATAGATAGTCAATGGTCAAGCAGTCAGGGTAATGGACCCCATTTAAGGTCTTCTTCCTATGTAAAGACTACACCAGAAGAATAACCAGTAGAAATATTAATTGGCCCCTTCCATGCCTTTTTTATGCGTGAAGACCATTCCGGAAGCTAACCTGTGGAAGAAATTCTAGGCAACTCCTTTGTCCCAGAGCAGTGGGAAAAGAGAAGGTGGGGGTGAACCCAGATGGGAGTTACAGGAAGGATTAAAACTCAAAGGCTAGGGCTGGGGTTGTGGCTCAGATGTAGAGCACTTGCCTACTGTGTGTGAGGCCCTGGGTTCAATCCTCAGCACTATATAAAGATAAAGATAAAAAATATTGTGTTAAAAAAAAAAACCTCAAAGGCTAAAGGACATAGCCAAGAGACTTGATATTTTTTCAACACCTTTTAACTTAGATTCTGACCAAAACCATATAGGCCCCTGCACTAGCACACCAAAATAGTCCCTTCCCACTTTGTGGGACTTCTATCTTTTCTCACCTACATAAAATCCTATTCTGTTCCCTCTTTCCTTCTGTTGTTGTCTGTGTATCTTATTCTCAAAATTTGTAAGACCAGAAACCAGAAAGAAACTGGTAAAGCAGAAAATCTAATTTCTTCTCAATATAGCCTTGAATGTTGCCTCCTATAATGAACACAGGAAGAGCTTTATGTATGTGTAAGCACTTGGATTTCTCATTTGCCTGATTATCAGTGAATATAACATACTTTAAGAATTGACCTATCAGAGAACTCTAGTCTGCAGTGAGAGGGTCCCAACAGCTAAATGAATCACAATTATGGAGACTGTCATGAAATTCACAATAGATGACAGGGCAGTAAAGCGAGTAGTTTGCACTATATTTTTATCTTGACAGGTAAATGGATCTTAGCCTTTGGCTAAAGTTAAGAATAGGAAAGGTGGGTGAGAGTTGGGAAAAAAGAAAGTAAGAAGAGCAAAACAGTATTATTTCAATCATTAAAAAGTAACCACAACACCACCCAAAACTGTGAAAGCAGGTAGATCACACAATGTATAAGCAAAGGATTCCAGGCTATAACAGGGTAAACCTAAAAGGCAGAGAATTGGGAGGCTGGGGAAACATCAGTGCTCCAGTTATCAGAATGAGGTACAAATTGAGACTCAAACCACAATGAAGCTAACCTGATACTTTCTCCTCAATATTGGTTATATCTCCTTAAACATCTCCCAAATAGAAGCAAGACTGATGTCAAAATGATGCAGGGCTGAGCCTAAATAGTAAGGCCAGGTGATTTCAGCCTTGGAGAAATCAAATGAGAACCTGGAAATAATGGACATTACTGAATAATGGAGGAAAAAAATCGTTAATTTAATTTGTAGAAGAAAATTTGTAGGTTTAGAGGGAAAAAACATCTTTAATCTTAAGATTAGAATGAATTCATTTCTGGCCCATATGAAAAAATATCTAATTTTTTCCCAATGGCATTTTATTTTCCAAAATTTTATAAATTCCAGGAAAAAAAAATGTAGGCTTAGAGGAAAATAAAATTTAGAAAATTTCCATGGATTTATTTTCTCTTTTGATAACAACCTCAATGCAGGCTGGGGAAACTGGGGAAAATTCTTTCTATTTATTTATTTATTATTTCTATTAATTTTCACTTTATTGTTTCTTGCCTACTACAGTTTGAATTTTACATGTTACCCAGAGGCTTTAAAATCTTGGTTCACAGACTGTGGAGCAATTGGGAGACCATAGACTCTGTAACAGATGGGGTCAGATGGGAGCAGTTAGTCCCCATTAAAGGGGACTTCGGAACCACAATGTGCTCTTTTCTTTTTGTTTACTGTCCATGAGGTGAACTGGCTTGCTCCAGCATAGGTTCCTGCCATGATGTCCTGTCTAGACACAGTCCCAAAAGCAAAGAGGCCCATTGAGCATGGATTGAAACCTCTAAATTGTGAGTCACACAAAACCTTTTCTCTTTTAAAGAATATTGTCTCATCTCAGAAATTTTATTACAGGAACAGAAATTTGATAAATATGTTGTCCATTGACTTTTATCTGGGACTGATTTTAAGATTAGAATGAATTTATTTATGACCCATATCTTTAATATCTGCTCATTATTTTTACCTTTCATCCTGAAATCCTATTGGTGCATCTTATTCATGCATCTATCATCACACAGTAATTTAATTAAAGAGCAATGACAATTCCAAAGTTAAAAAATATATATATATGGCATTTGAATTTTGTCATTTTGGCCTCTGGAATCTTAGGATTTTTCATGAAGCTACATTATGGAATAGTCCTTGTGATTTGACTTTTTCTACTTTCATTTTTTTAAGAAAAAGCTAAGCATACTTACTTAATCTAACACTAGGATATTTGAGATGTTAATTTCATAAATTTTTTCAAAGTTCCTATGTGGAAGATTAGTGCCATTGATTAATTACTTTGATTAATTTATAGCATTTAATTATATCAATACGTATAACCTCATTCTCACTTTTTATTATTTCTATTCATTATGTAATGGCTGACAATAATTTAATAGGTATAATGTTTCTTATTTATATTACAAGTTTAATTAAGTGACAGATCTGTACCTCCCAACTTTACTAAATTAAGGAAACAAGAATGTAGCCTTCTGCAAGAGTGTTAAAATTGTAGGTGTTGAAGAGCAACATAATTAAGCTAATTGCCACATTCAATTAATTTCTAAATTACATTAAATTGTTTGAAAAATAATAGAAATTTAATCATTATTATCCTTATTTACTAAAATATATTCTCATGTATACTTACTGCACACTTATTCTTTTGACATGGTCTACGTTGGCGATTTATATTTGAGTTCATCAGCAGCCATAAATAAGAATCTTACAAAAATTGTGAATATTAAACAATTTTTAAAATAAATTCTGTAGTTCTAAATCAGGATATGCATGAAACTTAAATAATTCTGTGATTTAGAATAAATATTAAATGTGTAGCCAACAAAAAGAGCACCATTTACTAAAGGGCTTCAAGTACTTGGAACTTCTCCAGGAGTGTTTTAATAACCTCTAGTACCTAGTATTGCCAAGTTGAAACCATGTATTTGAAGTGAGCAGGAATAAACTTTAAATATCCATGGTCTTGTTGCCCAGCACTGTGTAGTCAAATAAATGTAAACAAAATGTGCATATCTTCCTGCAATAAAACTTCTTTAAATATTTCTCTCATATAAGAGGCTTTAACAAGAATACTTAAGAAGAGGTGAGTTGCATTTCTTATGCAACTTATTTTTGCCTTTTGTATACCTTATTCAAATGATCTCGTCTTATAGACATGATCAGAGATATTTTGGTCATTGGTACATTCTTATTGCATTCTACTGATCAAATGAACAATTCACTTTTGCAATTGATGTGAGTTGTTGACTAAGAGCCATGTTGACTGCTAATCCCAGTTTTCTAAGCTACTTTCCATTGGTATTTACAGAGAAACTACTCCATCCCTTGACCATAGATAATCAAGACATTGAAAAAATCTGATTGACTGAATTCACTTATTTGATTTGTCTGAATGTGATGCAGGAATGTACAAAATTCCAATAAAGCAATGGCACAATGGGTTGATACTTTATGTAGACCAAACAGGTAATTTTTGAGTTGCTACTTGATAACAAATTCTGCATACAAAATGCCATTACACCATATAGTTCTATTTTTAAAAAGCTACCAATTTTCATAGTATAATTTGGTTTCCACAAGCCACATTTTTGAGCATGAAGTGAAGCAAGAAAGTTATTCAGGATTGTTAGAAGCTGCATTGAATGAATTACGTCATGATCATAAATAGGATGCCTTAGGCAGTCATCTGGCTCACTGTAATCCTAAGAGTCACTTCAACCTCTAGGGAACCATCAAGATAGAAGTTTCCAGAAGCATTCTGAAAGAAAATCTTAAAAAAAGGAAGCAATCATTGCTTGATCCTGTGGTTCTCAGACTTCAGTGAGCAAGAGAATCAGGTGGTAGGTTTTAAATAGACATTTCTTAATCCTATTCCCAAGAGTTTCTTTTTCAGTAGGTCCAATATGGAACACAATAATTTGTATTTCTAACAAATTTAAAGGCATTTCTAATAAGTTATTTCACTATGTGGGAACCACACTTTGAGAATCACTGGCTAAAGAAATAAAGCTTTTTTGTATTTATAAAGAGGGAATAAAATCGGTAATGTATAATCTCTTAACAAATAGAAGATATATGAGCTGACTTTGGGACTGGACATACCTAGAAAAATATGATAATGGACTTATTAATTTTCATTAATATCAACTACTTTACTGGGTTGACTTACTTATTTTCAAATGGTAATGAACAGTAATGTACATCACTGCAAATTGAGTAGGAATTGCCCTTATACAATTTACTCCCTATGTTGAAATGATGTTTTAAAAGGCAAATTTCAATCATATTGCTTACATAGATTTAATTTTTTAAAAAAAGATCAATTTTGACTTTCTTAGGTGAGATAATTTTAAGCCAAAAAAGTTAAAATATTTGAAACACGACCATATGTGCCTGATCTTTCTCAAAATACCTATTTAGAATCAGCAGGTTTTTAACCTGACTTTAATTATTTCATTGATTTGACAGAGTTTCCTACAGCTACACTCCCTGGTTCCCGTGCTGACTTCTCAACAATCACAGCGAGCTACTCAACACCTGTCAAGGAATAAAAAGTGAAACAAATTGTTGGAAATAAAACAAATTTGTTGGAAATAAAAATGCCTTACGATCTAAAACCCATTGTTAAATTCCATTTGAACATTTCTTCTCTTTCATGTTTCCCCCTCTCTGTTCATGTCTCTCTTAATATACTAACACTTCATTCCCCCAAATAGGAACAATTATCAGATGCCACAATCCCAAAATTCCATGAGATAGTTGCATTAGGTATTTCTTCAGTTCGCTGCCTTTCCCATCTCCCTGATTTGTATCCTGTTCTCATCTTTTCCTTTCCTAGTGATCATCAGCTGGCACTGGTAGGTATAGTGGTTTGTCATACTTTCATGATTAAGGGAATAAATCAACACAAACAATTAGTGCCACCCCCTACCAGCGTGGGCAGCTAAACTAAGGGTCACTTGAGTGAATTTCCTAATGTATCAAATAAAACACAGACACATAATTTACCTTTAATTTAAGCCCCTGGACAGTTCCTCTGCCCTCAGCCTCAAGCTCCCCAAATGGGAGAGCAAGGAATGTCACAGAGGCTGGCGAGAGAAAGAGCAAGAGTGAGAGTCAGGAGTGGTCTTTTAACCAGAGACTCTCCTTCTTTAGAAATTTCCATCCAATAAAGATCAAGAGGGGTGGGGTTACAAGGACAGGTAAGGTAACTCAACACCTGGGGCTATAGGAAGGCACGCCCATGCATGAAGACACATTTGGTGACATGTTTATGACTATTTATTTACTTATTTATTTTTAATTTGTTTTAATTAGTTACACATGACAGTACAGTGATCTTGACATATCATTCATTTGAATCAGATGGGGTATAATTTCTCATTTTTTTGAGTGTACAGGTTGCAGAGTCACTTTGGTCATGCAGTCACATACATACACACAGAAATAATAATGTCTATTTTATTCTGTTGTCCTTCCTTTCCCCACTTCCCCTCCCCTCCCATCACTTCTCTCTGCCCAATCTAATGTGACATACTTCTTTTTTTTCTTTTTCCTCACTTCGTCATACATGTATTCTGTATAATGATGAGGATCTCCTTCCATCTTTCGTACAATTCTCTTTCTCCCTCCCTTTCCCTCCCACCTCTCTTTCCACCTTCTTCTTCTCATGCTTTTCCTCTCTTCCCCATTTTGAGTCCCCCCCCACTTATATCAGAAAAGACATTCGGCATTGGTTTTTTAGGGATTGGCTAACTTCACTTAGCATAATCTGCTCTAATGCCATCCATTTCCCTGAAAATGCCATGATCTTGTTACTTTTTAGTGCTGAGTAATATTCCATTGTGTATATATGCCACATTTTTTTAATCCGTTCATCCATTGAAGGGCATCTAGGTTGGTTCCACAATCTAGCTATTGTGAATTGTGCTTCTATAAACATTGATGTGGCTGTGACCCTGTAGTATGCTGTTTTTAGGTCTTTGGGGTATAGTCCAAGAAGAGTAATAGCTGGGTCAAAAGGTGGTTCCATTCCCAGCTTTCTCGGGTATCTCCATACTGCTATCCAAATTGGCTGCACCAATCATGTTTATGACTTTCAAGATCAGGGCCCCCATCTATGGCCACTTTGATGTGGCCAGATCACAAGAAGTGACCCACAGAGCCTCACTAATCAGGAAAGGAAAATGCTGGTGACATAATGTGGCAGCCTCCCACAAATTAGAATTCTACTTTGAAATGTATGTACATAAGCCTAACATTAATGCATTTCCCAAGGGGCAATGCAATCACAAGGTGATTGGAGGGGCTGAAAAAATATATATGTATACATATCATTTGGGGACATATGTGTATGAGTATGTATATGTCAGTGTGTGCATTCAATTAACATCTTCGTTTTTGCATCGTCAGTTGTCCCTAATTTTATGCCGTTCTTCCAAAGAATTAAGATATTTTAATTAAAAATGTATTATAGATAAGTGAATGATTTATCAATTATTTACATGTATTCTTATTTTATTCTTTATACTAGAAGAATGATCCTTGGATTTGAAAAAACAATAATACATTCTTTTTCCCTAGATCTTTCTAATCCTTTCAACCCTCCCAGTATTCCCTTTTACTACACTGGTTATTATTTTTATTTTATCTTTATTTATTCTTTCTTTTCTTCCTTTCTTTCCTTACTTTTTATATGTTTTCAATTAAAACACATTAAACAACTAATGTGCTTTTTAATTGGATTTTGAATTTCATTTTGTTTTTTATTTGTTCTAATTAGTTATACATGATAGTTGAATGCACTTTGATACATCATATATAGATAAAATATAATTTCTCATTTTTCTGGTTGTACATGATGTGGAATCCCACTGGTCATATAGTAATATATGTACCTAGGGTAATAATGTCTAATTCATTCTACTATCCTTCCCACCCTTATAACACCTCCCCTCCCTTTGCTTCCATCTACCTAAATTAACTATTTTTATCTAGCTATTCTCTATTGTGAATTATCAGAGGAAACATTTGGTCTTTGTTTTTTGGGGATTGGTTTATTTCACATAGCATGATATTCTCCACCTCCATCCATTCACCAGCAAATACCATAATTTTTTTTGTTTTGCTTTGCATCTTTTTTCAAAATTAATTGATTTTATTTTTTAAAATACATGACATCAGTATGCATTACAATTCTTATTACACATATAGAGCATAATTTTTCATCTTTGTATATAAAGTATGTTCACGCCAGTTCATGTCTTTATACGTTTACTTTTTTTTTGCATTACAATTCTTATTACATATATATACCACAATTTTTCATATCTCTGTTTGTATATAAAGTAGGTTGACACCCAATTCGTGTCTTCATACATGTACTTTGGATAATAATGTCTATCACATTCCACCATCCTTTCTAATCCCCTGCCTCATCCCTTTCCCTCCCACCCTTCTTCCCTATATAGAATTCATCTAATCCTCCCATGCTTACCCTCCCTACCCCACTATGAGTCAGCCTCCTTATATCAGAGAACATATTTGGCATTTGTTTTTTGGGGATTGGCTAACTTCACTTAACATTATGTTCTCCAACGCCATCCATTTACCTGCAAATGCCATGATTTTATTCTCTTTTATTGCTGAGTAATATTCCATTGTGTATATATGCCACTTTTTTATCCATTCATCTATTGAAGGACATCTAGGTTGGTTCTACAGTTTAGCTATTGTGCTGCTATAAACATTGATGTGTCTGTGTCCCTGTAGTATGCTATTTTTAAGTCCTTTGGGTACAGACTGAAGAGAGGGATTGCTGGGTCAAATGGTGGTTCCATTCCCAATTTTCCAAGAAATCTCCAAACTGCTTTCCATATTGGCTGCATTAATTTGCAATCCCACCAGCGTTTTTTCTGGTATAAGAATGCTGATTCATAGTGGGATAGGGAGAGGGAGCATGGGAGGAATAGACAAACTCTAGATAAGGCAGAGGAGTTGGAGGGGAAAGGAGGAGGCATGGGGTTATAAATGATGGTGGAATATGATGATCATTATTATCCAAAGTATAGGTATTAAGACATGAATTGGTGTGAATATACTTTGTATACAACCAGAGATATCAAAAATTGTGCTCTATATGTGTAATAAGAATTGTAATGCATTCCACTATCATATATAATTTTTTTTAAAGTTGCCTCATGGCATAGGATATATTCTATTTTAGAGAAGGATCCATATGCTGCTGAGAAGAAAGTATATTTGCTCATTGATGAAATAGTTTATATATGTCTGTTAAGTCTAAATTTTTTATGGTATTATTTAGTTCTATATTTTCTTTATTTAGTTTTTGTTTGGAAGCTCTGTCCAGTAGTGAGAGAGTGTGTTAAAATCACTCATTATTATTATGGTGTGGTTTGTTCAGTTCTTGAATTTGAAAAGGGTTTGTTTGATGTACATAAATGTTCCATTGTTGGGGGCATAAATATTTACAATTCTTGTGTCTTGCTGATATATAATTCCCTTGAGCAGTAGGCCATTAACACTCAAGGTTATTGTTGAGATATGATTTGTGTTCCTGGGTCATTTTTTGTTGTTGTTTTATTTTTATGTGGTGCTGAGGATCGAACCCAGGGCCTCGTACATGCTAGGTGAGCACTCTACCACTGAGCCACAACCCCAGTCCTGTTTCTGGGTTTTTATTTGACTTAGTTTCTCCAGTCACTGACTGTTCCTTTAGTGTCATCATTCCCTTTGGGGGTTTTCAATTTTTCTTTTCTCTTCGTCCTCATAAAATATTTTGTTGAGAATGTTCTTTAGTGCAGGCTTTCTAGTTGTCAATTCTTTTAACTTTTTTTTATCTTGGAAGGTTTTTACTTCCTCTTCAAATCTGAAACTTAATTTTGTGTAAAATTCTTGGTTGGCATTCATTTTCTTCCAGAATTTGAAGTATATTTTTCCAAGACCTTCTTTCTACCTTTGAGGATCTGGGTTGAGAAATCAATGAGAGCAGAATTGTTTCCCCCTATATGTAATTTGATTTTTTTTCTCACAGCTTTTATTATTCTATCCTTATTCTATATGTTAAGCATTTTCATTATAATGTGTCTTAGTGTTTGTTGTAATTTTGTGTATTTGGGTCCTATAAGTCTCTTGTATTTAATTTTCCATTTTGTTCTTTAGGTTTGGGAAATTGTGGAATTGAAAAGATTGTGCATTCCTTTGGTTTGTATCTCTATTCCTTCATCTATTCTGATAATTCTTAAAGTTGGTCTTTTCATGTTATCCCATAATTCTTGGAATTTCTGTTCATGCTTTCTTACCATTGTCTCTGCATGGTCAACTTTATTTGCAAGATTATATATTTTATCTTCATTGCCAGAGGTTCTGTCTTCCAAGTGGTCTAGTCTGTTGGTGATACTTTACATTGAATTTATAATTTGGTTTATTGATTCCTTCATTTCAAGGATTTCTGTTTGTTTTTCTCAGAATCTCTCTTTATTGACATGATCTTTCACTTCCTGTATTTTCTCTTTGATTTCACCCTTTATAATATCCTTCACTTCATAGATCAGTTTAAATACATACATTCTAAACTCCTTCTATGATGTTTTTTCTACTGTGTTGTCAGTGGATTCTGTTATTAGAGCATCTTGGTTTGTTTGGGACAGTTTGTTCCCTCATTTTTTTCTTGTTGTTTGTGTGTTTTCCCAAATAGAAGTATGGGTCTGAGGCAGCACAGATTCTACCCTGCAGACTTATAGGGTCCCTGAAGGTTGCCAGTACCTCACCTTTAAAGGGAGACCAATATCAACAGCACCCAATGTAAACAATATACAGCCCCAAGCCTATGAGCTCTTATTAAGATGTTCACAGTTTTCTTACAATAAAGAGAAATGATGAGTTCAATTATTGTCTACAATATATTAAGTAAATTTGCTAAAAGGGTTTATAATTTCAACAGGTGGATAAAGAGAGAATAGAAATTGTGTATGACATGATGTCCATGAGGAAGAAAGATAGAAGTCAGAACTAAAAATCTGTAGGAAGAGTGAAAAAGGAATTGAAATAGATTGATTTTCAGCAGGAGAAAAGATAGAGAATCCAGGAAAACAGAGAAAACAAGAGGAAATATATATACAAAGAAAAAAATTAAATATAAGAATATACAGAGAGCCGCCCCCTCCCCCTGCACTGGCAAGGTAGAGGGAACTGTGACCATGCACAGAGCAGGCCCAACGGCCTGCTGAGGGGCAGAGCCGCCCCCCACCCCCCGCGCCTGCCAGGTAGGGGAACTGTGACCACGGTCAGAAAAGGCCCAGTGGCCCGCGGCAGGACAGAGCTTCCAATCACTCCTGCAAGGTAGGCGGGCCTGCGACCCACCAGCAGAAGAGGAGCAGCGACCTGCTGAGAGGCAGAGCCGCCCCCTCCCCCTGCACCGGCAAGGTAGAGGGAACTGTGACCACGCACAGAGCAGGCCCAGCGGCCTGCTGAGGGGCAGAGCCACCCCCCACCCCCCGCGCCTGCCAGGTGACCACCGACAGAAAAGGCCGAGTGGCCCACGGTGGGACAGAGGTTCCAATCACTCCTGCAAGGTAGGCGGGCCTGCGACCCACCGGCAGAAGAGGAGCAGCGGCCTGCTGAGAGGCAGAGCTGCCCCCTCCCCCTGCGTCGGCAAGGTAGAGGGAACTGTGACCACCATCAGAACAGGCCAGACCTGCAACCGAGAGACAGAACAGGCCCAGTGGCCTGAGGAAGGGTAGAGCCGCCACCCCCCCGCGCCTGCAAGGTAGGCGGACCTGCGACCCACTGGCAGTACAGCCCCAGAGGCCTGCAGAGGGGCAGTGCCGCTGCCTGCGCCTGCAAAGTAGACAGAACTGTGACCACCGACAGAACAAGCCTAGCGGACCGCAGAGGGACAAAGCCGCCGCCCGCGCCTGCGAGGGAGACTTTGCAACTATACAAGACCAATATAAATATATAGGGGGAAAATTCAATAGCACAACAGTTTCACCAAGTAGAAAGGAACGCGAACAGTATGAAGAGACAAGGAAAGAAAGGACCACAAGCATTGCAGGTCAACTCAATGTTAGAAGAGGTAATAGCTGCAGCAGATGGAATGTCAGATAAAGAATTCAGGATATACATGCTTCAGATGATCTGGAGTCTCAAGGAAGACATCAGACAGCAAAATCAGACAATGAAAGATCACTTCAACAAGGAATTACATAAACAAATCCAAGAAGCAAAAGATCAACTATACAGGGAAATAGAGGTTATAAAAAACAAACAAACAGAAATCCTAGAAATGCAGGAAGCAATAAGCCAACTTAAAAACTCAATTGAGAATACTACCAGCAGAGTAGAACACTTAGAAGACAGAACATCAGACAATGAAGATAAAGTATTTCAACTCGAAAAGAACATAGACAGCTCAGCAAGACTGTTAAGAAACCATGAGCAGAACATCCAAGAAATATGGGATAACATCAAGAGACCAAATTTAAGAGTCATTGGGATACAGGAAGGGACAGAGTTTCAAACCAAAGGAATGAGCAATCTATTCAATGAAATAATACGAGAAAACTTCCCAGACTTGAAGAATGAGACAGAACCCCAAATCCTAGAAGCCTACAGGACGCCGAATGTGCAAAATCATAAGAGACCCACACCTAGACACATTATAATGAAGATGCCCAACATACAGAATAAGGAGAGAATTTTAAAAGCTACAAGAGAAAGGAAGCAGATCACATTTAGGGGTAAGCCAATCAGGATAACAGCTGATCTTTCAACACAGACTCTGAAAGCTAGAAGATCCTGGAATAACATATTTCAAACACTGAAAGAAAATGGGTTCCAACCAAGAATTGTGTTTCCAGCGAAATTAAGCTTCAGGATGGAAGATGAAATTAAAACCTTCCATGATAAACAAAAGTTAAAAGAATTTGCAGCTAGAAAACCATCTCTTCAAAACATCCTTGGCAAAACATTACAGGAAGAGGAAATGGAAAATAACAATGAAAACCAACAGTGGGAGGTAGGACACTAAAGGGGGGAAAATAATCAAAGAGGAAAACAAACCATGTTTAGTAACATAAATAAACAAATATGGCTGGAAGAACAACCCATATCTCAATAATAACCCTAAATGTTAATGGCTTAAACTCACCAATCAAGAGACACAGGTTAGTAGAATGGATCACAAAACAAGACCCAACAATATGCTGTCTACAGGAGACGCATTTGATAGGAAAAGACATACATAGGCTGAAGGTGAAAGGTTGGGAAAAATCATATCACTCATATGGACTTCGGAAACAAGCAGGAGTATCCATACTCATATCAAATAAAATAGATTTCAAGCCAAAGTCAATCAAAAGGGATAAAGAGGGACACTACATACTGCTCAAGGGAACCATACACCAACAAGACATAACAATCATAAATATATATGCCCCAAACAATGGTGCAGCTATGTTCATCAAACAAACTCTTCTCAAGTTCAAAAGTCTAATAGACCACCATACAATAATCATGGGAGACTTCAACACACCTCTATCACCACTGGACAGATCTTCCAAACAAAAGTTGAATAAGGAAACTATAGAACTCAATAACACAATTAATAACCTAGACTTAATTGACATATATAGAATATACCACCCAATATCAAGCAGTTACACTTTTTTCTCAGCAGCACATGGATCCTTCTCAAAAATAGATCATATATTATGTCACAGGGAAACTCTTAGACAATATAAAGGAGTAGAGATTATACCATGCATCCTATCTGATCATAATGGAATGGAACTGAAAATCAACGATAAAAGAAGGAAGGGAAAAGAATACATCACTTGGAGAATGAACAATAGGTTACTGAATGATCAATGGGTTATAGAAGACATCAAGGAAGAAATTAAAAAATTCTTAGAGATTAATGAAAACACAGACACAACATATCGGAATCTATGGGATACATTGAAAGCAGTTCTAAGAGGAAAATTCATTGCTTGGAGTTCATTCCTTAAAAAAAGAAAAAACCAACAAATAAATGATCTCATACTTCATCTCAAAATCCTAGAAAAAGAAGAGCAAAACAACAGCAAAAGAAGTAGAAGGCAAGAAATAATGAAAATCAGAGCTGAAATTAATGAAATCGAAACAAAAGAAACAATTGAAAAAATTGACAAAACTAAAAGTTGGTTCTTTGAAAAAATAAACAAAATCAACAGACCCTTAGCCATGCTAGCGAAGAGAAGAAGAGAGAGAACTCAAATTACAAACATACGGGATGAAAGAGGCAATATCACAACAGACACTTCAGAAATACAGATGATAATCAAAAATTATTTTGAATCCTTATACTCCAATAAATTAGAAGATAGTGAAGGCATAGATAAATTTCTTAAGTCATATGATCTGCCCAGATTGAGTCAGGAGGATATAGACAACCTAAACAGACCAATATCAATTGAGGAAATAAAAGAAACCATCAAAAGACTACCAACTAAGAAAAGCCCAGGACCGGATGGGTATACAGCAGAGTTTTACAAAACCTTTAAAGAGGAACTAATACCAATACTTTTCAAGCTACTTCAGGAAATAGAAAAAGAGGGAGAACTTCCAAATTCATTCTACGAGGCCAACATCACCCTGATACCTAAACCAGACAAAGACACTTCAAAGAAAGAAAACTACAGACCAATATCTCTAATGAACATAGATGCAAAAATCCTCAATAACATTCTGGCCACTCGGA
Source organism: Marmota monax (assembly GCF_021218885.2). Lineage (NCBI taxonomy): Eukaryota > Metazoa > Chordata > Mammalia > Rodentia > Sciuridae > Marmota > Marmota monax. Next base: position 20,413,168 of record NW_026692907.1, read on the forward strand.
TACAAAAAATTATCAAAAAAATTGTGCACCATGATCAAGTAGGATTCATCCCTGGGATGCAAGGCTGGTTCAATATACGGAAATCAATAAATGTTATTCACCACATCAATAGACTTAAAAATAAGAATCATATGATCATCTCGATAGATGCGGAAAAAGCATTTGACAAAGTACAGCATCCCTTTTTGTTCAAAACTCTAGAAAAACTAGGGATAACAGGAACGTACCTCAATATTGTAAAAGCAATCTATGCTAAGCCTCAGGCTAGAATCATTCTGAATGGAGAAAAATTGAAGGCATTCCCTCTAAAATCTGGAACAAGACAGGGATGCCCTCTCTCACCACTTCTGTTCAACATAGTTCTCGAAACACTGGCCAGAGCAATTAGACAGACGAAAGAAATTAAAGGCATCAAAATAGGAAAAGAAGAACTTAAATTATCACTATTTGCAGATGACATGATTCTATACCTAGCAGACCCAAAAGGGTCTACAAAGAAACTATTAGAGCTAATAAATGAATTCAGCAAAGTGGCAGGATATAAAATCAACACACATAAATCAAAGGCATTCCTGTATATCAGCGACAAATCCTCTGAAATGGAAATGAGGACAACCACTCCATTCACAATATCTTCAAAAAAAATAAAATACTTGGGAATCAACCTAACAAAAGAGGTGAAAGACTTATACAATGAAAACTACAGAACCCTAAAGAGAGAAATAGAAGAAGATCTTAGAAGATGGAAAAATATACCCTGTTCATGGATAGGCAGAACTAACATCATCAAAATGGCGATATTACCAAAAGTTCTCTATAGGTTTAATGCAATGCCAATCAAAATCCCAACGGCATTTCTTGTAGAAATAGAGAAAGCAATCATGAAATTCATATGGAAAAACAAAAGACCCAGAATAGCAAAAACAATGCTAAGCAGGAAGTGTGAATCAGGCGGTATAGCGATACCAGACTTCAAACTATACTACAGAGCAATAGTAACAAAAACAGCATGGTACTGGTACCAAAACAGGCGGGTGGACCAATGGTACAGAATAGAGGACACAGAAACCAATCCACAAAATTACAACTACCTTATATTTGATAAAGGGGCTAAAAGCATGCAATGGAGGAAGGATAGCATCTTCAACAAATGGTGCTGGGAAAACTGGAAATCCATATGCAACAAAATGAAACTGAATCCCTTTCTCTCGCCATGCACAAAAGTTAATTCAAAATGGATCAAGGAGCTTGATATCAAATCAGAGACACTGCATCTGATAGAAGAAAAAGTTGGCTACGATCTACAGTCGGTGGGGTCGGGCTCCAAATTCCTCAATAGGACACCCATAGCACAAAAGTTAATAACTAGAATCAACAAATGGGACTTACTCAAACTAAAAAGTTTTTTCTCAGCGAAAGATACAATAAGAGAGGTAAATAGAGAGCCTACATCCTGGGAACAAATCTTTACTCCTCACACTTCAGATAGAGCCCTAATATCCAGAGTATACAAAGAACTCAAAAAATTAGACAATAAGAGAACAAACAACCCAATCAACAAATGGGCCAAGGACCTGAACAGACACTTCTCAGAGGAGGACATACAATCAATCAACAAGTACATGAAAAAATGCTCACCATCTCTAGCAGTCAGAGAAATGCAAATCAAAACCACCCTAAGATACCATCTCACTCCAGTTAGATTGGCAGCCATTATGAAGTCAAACAACAACAAGTGCTGGCGAGGATGTGGGGAAAAGGGTACACTTGTACATTGCTGGTGGGACTGCAAATTGGTGCAGCCAATTTGGAAAGCAGTATGGAGATTTCTTGGAAAGCTGGGAATGGAGCCACCATTTGACCCAGCTATTCCCCTTCTCGGTCTATTCCCTAAAGACCTAAAAAGAGCATGCTACAGGGACACTGCTACATCGATGTTCATAGCAGCACAATTCACAATAGCTAGACTGTGGAACCAACCTAGATGCCCTTCAATGGATGAATGGATAAAAAAAATGTGGCATTTATACACAATGGAGTATTACTCTGCATTAAAAAATGACAAAATCATAGAATTTACAGGGAAATGGATGGCATTAGAGCAGATTATGCTAAGTGAAGCTAGCCAATCCCTAAAAAACAAATGCCAAATGTCTTCTTTGATATAAGGAGAGTAACTAAGAACAGAGTAGGGTCGAAGAGCATGAGAAGAAGATTAACATTAAACAGGGATGAGAGCTGGGAGGGAAAGGGAGAGAGAAGGGAAAATGCATGGAAATGGAAGGAGACCCTCAGAGTTATACAAAAGTACATACAAGAGGAAGTGAGGGGAAGGGGAAAAATAATATAAGGGGGACAAACGAATCTCAGTAGAGGGAGCAGAGAGAGAAGAGGGGAGGGGAGGGGAGGGGAGGGGAGGGGATGGGAGGGGGGATAGTAGAGGATAGGAAAGGCAGCAGAATACAGCAGACACTAGTATGGCAATATGTAAATCAATGGATGTGTAACTGATGTGATTCTGCAATCTGTATATGGGGTAAAAATGGGAGCTCATAACCCACTTGAATCAAATTGTGAAATATGATATATCAAGAACTATGTAATGTTTTGAACAGCCAACAATAAAAAATTTAAAAAAAAAAAGAAAAAGAAAATATTGGAAGCAAACAAACAAAAAAAAAAAGAATATACAAAAACTGTAAAAAATACCATTCATATATCACAGTCTTCAATAAACTGATGCATGAAAAATACCTGGTTTCAAATATGTTAGAAATGATAGAGAAGAGAAAAAAAAGGAAGAAATAATAAATCTTGACAGAAAATTGAACAACTGTCTCCATCGATGTTTAAAAATTTCCCAGCCCTATCTCTAATTTTTCACAAGATTTCCAGGTCCAGACAGGCCCATGCAGACCCAGTCACTCTCCTATGGATCTGGGTTTCAGATACCCCAGGCTCAGCCATGTTGCAGTCCCAAGATTTCAATGCAGTTCCAATTTGCAGAGAGACCACCACAGATACACTCACACAGAGGAGCAGCCCTGAAAAGAACCATCAAGAAGGCAGTCACCAGCCCTCTCAATAGGAAGGCACTAGGTGCAGCCAAACCCTCAGGCATCCTAACATGGACCTCCAGGTCCTGGCCAGTGACCCCAGACAGAGGCTTGGGCTGCACCACCAGATGGTGGTGATGGCAAACCTGCAGGCACCCTGGCCCCCTATCCCCTGACTAGCCTCCCAAGATGGAGGCAACAGCACCCACGTGTAATCAAACCTTCAGGCACCTTGGCATTGGACCTCTGGGTCCTGGAGGCATCAGTAGTAGTAGTGGGTAAACAGCAGCAACAGTGGTTACAGTTTGGCGTCAGCAGCAGCAGCAACAGCAGCACCAGGAGAAATGGCTGGTTTAAAGTTAAAATTTAACAAAAGAAATTAACTGCATACTGTTTACCTCCAATATTTTCTGGAATTTTCCACCTCACTCCAGAAATAGTGATTTACAGAACAGCAATGTCAGTTCATGTATGGAATGTAGGTCTGAGGAGCTGTCTTTCCAAAAGTCATAATGCCTGTCCACAGTTTTCCTGTGGTACTTTTGAGTGTATGTGAGTATATAACACATGTGTGAGACTCAAAGTTTTCCTGATGTGCTTCAACGTTAACCTATGTGAAACTCCTAGAAAGATTATCTCTGCAATGTGGTCAGAGGGAAAATAATAACTTAACTCTGTATCTTAATTTTAGGAAATGTATATAGGTGTAAACATAATCATGGATTCTGATTGGGTGGCTGAATGTGTCTAATTCAGCTAACGAGGAAAGTTTATTCTTATATCCCATGGTAAACTTTATTTTATTATGGGGATTTTACCAAGTGAAACACACCTTTGCATGTAAAACTATTCTCAAACTACAAAAGAGGATTCTAGTTTATTATAAACATTCAAACAGTTTGTCTTCAGGCGATGCAGTTATATAGGATAATTCAGCATTATCTCTGGACTGGCTTGAATTTACTCTCATTATTTTAATAGATGGGTTTCTTGAAAGCTTTCAGTTCTGAATATGTTATTTAAATTTTTCTTCATTTTTTTCTTAATTGCAAAACCTGTATACTTTTTCTTATTTCTTTATTTTAACAATAATGGGTATATAATGAGGCAATTTACTTTAATATGCATTTTATATTGTGAGGCTCAAAACGCTCTTAATTGTAAAAAGGTATTATAAGTCCTACTTCACAACTGAGTAAACAAACAGTAAGTGAGTTTTCCTGGGACTCAAACACTATCTATTTATTACTATAACCCCAAACCATGATATGTTGTCTTAGTAATAACTGTTCAATGAACAGGTGCTAATTGAATAAATACTACAGCAGTTTCTTAAACTAATGATTTGCTAATTCTAAGGGGTGCACCCTTATCCCATTCATTCATTAGTTTTATTTCATATTTATTAATTAGGACTCTGAAGATGAGTCAAGACATAAGTCATGTATGTCAATCCCAGAATCAACTGCAGAGGGGTGGCAGTTAAATCCACATAATCATTTAAGATGGTTCTGTTAAAAAAGCAGGTGGATAAAGTTAGGTCACTAAAGATAAATAAGTAGAGAAAATAGAGAAAAACAACAGTGAGTCATAAAAATGGAGAGAATTATGGAAAAAAGAGTAATAAAATAGTCTTGCATAGCAGAATGCTTGAGTAGGATGCAAATGGATAAAAGATTCATGATTATTTTACCTACTTGATCACATGTGGTCAGTCACAGAAACAGGCACTGGACTGAAGAAGTGGAGACTGAATTTCAGAGAAGTTTGAGAATTAATAGATGAATAAAGAGATTAACAATTTAATGGATAGACTTCAGCAAAATGTATTGTTATTTTTTGAGAGAACATATTTATTTGTAAGTCAAGAAACTTTGGAGGGATGGGGTTGTGACTCAGTGGTGGAGTGTTTGCCTAGCACGTGCAAGGTGCTGGGTTCCATGCTCAGTACCACACTAAAATAAATAAATAAAATAAAGGCAGTGTGTCCAACAACAACTAAATAAATAAATATTTAAAAAAGAAAATATGGATTACTTATAGTACACATTTTAAAAGAATGTCATTTCTTCATGAAAATGGCAGCCTGTGAGGACACTTGAAATCTTCAGTAGTTTGTTGGTACTTATTCATGGTAAATATGTAAAACAAACCTTAACATATGATCACAGAAAAGGTAGATGTATTATGAAATCACTGGAGATTTATCTATTACAGATACATAAATATGATTTAACATTAAAGTCACAGTCAAGTAGGAAAAAAGTAAAAGAAATGAGGACAGAATGTCTTCAATATAAATGTTATCAATATAAAGAGCAATAAATATGAAAAGACATTTGAAATATAGGTAAGAAACAAAAAAAATTTTAAATGACATTGTTCAAAATATAAAGCTATTTAACCTCACAACCAAACATATATAAAACAGAATAATAAGTTAAGTCAAAATATTAATAATGATTTTGAAGTGAGAACCAGTTGCAGTTACTTTGTAGAAAACTATTTACTTGTCCTTTCTTTTTGTATGATGCAAAATTAGAAATATTTTCAGCATAATCAAATTTATATGATTCATAATCATCATTAATGTGGGAAATAAAAATTCATGCAGTTTTTTTGTAGAAAAATGCAGTGATAATGATCCAGAAATACAAAATATCTCTTTCTTTTCTTGAAATAATTTCTCCCATCCACCCTCTAATAACAATTTTGAAAAATATAGCATGTTCACATTTTAGTATATGTCCATAATATTTGACATATTTATTTCCATTTTTGGAATGTCTAATACAGGAAAAAGTCATTAGTATTTAAAGTACATTTATGTACATGTTTATGGATATAAAAATGTGGCTATGCTATATATGATTGTGAAAAGTAGTTAAAGCAATATATACATTATTATTTCATTTCACCAAAAAGCTATATTTGTTAGAAAATACATTTGGAAAGACCCAGAATTATCAACAATGATTTTTTAAATTGTGATATTATTCTATGCTACATTTATATTTATATTCATCTAATTAGTGTGAATCTTAATTAACAAGAAGCTTTTTTAAAAATTTTTCTTTTTTTGTTTCAAATAGCTAGAAATAAGGAACCATTGCGGGAAGAGGAGGGAGGAATTAACTTTTCCAGTCGTTTCTGTAATATAGTCACTGGCTTTTTATTTTTATTTTTTTCCTATAATTAAAACAAAGAACTCATGATTATACATTAAATTCACCCCAATCAACATTGATTTAAAAGAGTTGGTTGGGAGTTTGTGTTTAGAACGGTGGTCATGTTGCAATGTCCTCCATCATCTTTGTTAAGAGCCACTTCCATCTACTGGTTGAGATCTCTTATTGTCTGGTAGATGGAAATAACTATTATTGTAAATAATTTTCTTATCTACTTTAATAGATAAGAAAATGACCAAGCACTTAGTTCCTAATTGCTTATGATCTTTACATCTGCCTCAGATTATTTTCATCAAGTTTATAGAACAGTGAATTTTAAAATAAATCTTAATATGGCTACAATAAACTATCACATTTTGTTCCAAATTATATAAAATATTATTTTATCTTAACATTTCACAATCAATGACCTCTCAACCATATTATAAACTACTTTGAAGGAAAGCTGTCATGATAAAGTATTATTGGCAAATTATCTAAAAATAGCAATATTTAGAAGATTTATTCTAAGCATTTCCCATACATTATATGACTTTCAAAGTGATGAGCTGCATTGTTACCAGCTAATAATAAGTGTTATGAAATACTTCTTTCTAGAAGCACTTTCATTGAGGAGATTTCCACACACCTCTCTCCAAAAGGGAATGAAGTATATGTATATAATTGCTCCATCTGATTCCCCTTGAATCCTTCTCAATAAAGGAGAAGTTGCCAACCTGAATTTGCTATCCACTGTGTCACAGATCTAATGGGTTAAATCAGGGTCACCTTGCTTTCTTATTGTTGTTACATCCTATACCAATATATGCCCATGACTCATTAAGATTAAACCAAATACCTGGCTTCTAAACCTTATTATTCAGTTGCTTAGTTCTAGTTGCTTAGACTCCAATCTCCAGTTGCAGAGCTGGAGATTTAGAATTAAGATGAGGAAAGAGAAGAAAACCTGAAGCTTTTGCCTAAAAATTCTGTTTTAGGGTATTAATAAGGGGTCCCTCATCTGTTTTTTCTGATGCTATTAATCTATGTGTCTCCCCATCTCTTTCCTTCCTTGCTGTGCCATGAATATGTTAAAACTATTTCTTCTATCTGGAAAGTCATTACAAAGGCATTCATATTCCTACATTCTCAGTTCAAATGACAACAAAGAGGCCTTTATGGACCACTGTATAGAAAAGTCATTTCCTTGATCCTACATGCTCTATTCTCCTTAAACTGATTTATTAATTTTTTATACAGTTTACCGCAATCCAACTCTAAAAAAAATGTTTTACTAATCATAACTGAATTATTTGATAAATTAACGTGAGTTGATGACTACTTTTGCTAAGCTTTAGTTTGGGTCCATATTTGTTCTCTGCTTATTTATACGCCCTCAATTCAAAGGCTCCTGGAACCTCAAGCCATAATCCACTAGTACTAGATGATTTCAAAGTGTTTCTACTTTCAGAAAAACAGAAGTCTTTATGATGTTTGTGGGTTTCAGGTATCATAATCATGAAGGAGTTTTAGATTTTTGAATAGATAGAAATAAAAGTCTTTAAAGGGATAGATCATCTTATTGCAATTATGCAGAAAGACACTTGATAGATTTTTTCCAAAAACTAATGCAAAAGTAAGATCTTAAAATGCATAATCCACAGATTATTGTGTCTACAAACAGATTTTGTTCAAAACTCAGTGAGGAGAGAACAAGTTCAAATAACAAATTTTTTTAGAAAACAAAATGAAATGAAATGAGATATGTTTTTTGAACTAGGATAAGAGAAAGTCATACTTTTAAAAAGTTTTAATAAGTGAAAAGAAAATTAATTATATCTATACATAAAGGAAAAATAATTACATCTATGCATAACTTATTTTGATGGTTGAGCTAGGAAAAAAATGGATTGAATCTCTCATGTAAAGGATCCAAAAAAGATAATGTGAGGCACAATCTCAAGAGTCATCCTTGAATCAATCTTCCAAAGGGATTCAGTTATAGGAAAATAGTGAGAGGTGCCTCTTAATAATGGCATAAAGCCACTGTAAATCATCATTTTCATGACTGGAATGAATATTCCTAGGAACCATAGAAAATTTGTTTGAATTTGAGAATGCACATCATACAAGCTTGCAATTATTTCTAGGTAAGTTCCAAGGCTGGAGAGGTGTTATTTGTATAAAATATACATTTTAAATGCTCTGAGGTTACACCATTGGGAAGGATTTTAAAATCTAGACTCAAAGGACCATACAAAGAAATGTTCTCTACACCAGCTAGTGAAGCAAAAAATACATAGAGGCCTAGGTTAGGTGTTAACTTTCCCATAAAGGATTCATTCTATAGAGAACTATCTTGCCTGAGGGAAGGGACTGAGATGATTCACATAATCAGATGTCATATACATCTCTTACCACACAGGGCTCCATGCACATGACTCAAAGGAGGATGCTAAGACATACATGTCTGCTCCAAATGGAAAAGTAATTGAGCAAGCAGTGTTGACTCACTAATTCCTGGAGAACACAAGAAAGGCCACCCTGAAAAGCAAGAAGACTATCATAATAGCAGAGTTTCATCTAGTTTCATCAGAGTTTCATAATAGCAGAGTTTTCATCAAGTAGATGAAAAGAGAGTGGGGATGGCAAAAGGTAAAGGAACACAAGAGGCCCATCTCTGTATGTCTAAGGAGTCAGGAATATGTCAAATGTCACATACTGGGACAGGAAAACATTTGCATTGAATGGTGCTTCTTAGAAATTGGGTGGGGAACATTATAAAAATGAAAATTATGATTGTGTACTTTCCCCAAGTGTGCATAAATTCAAAGAAATGCTTCAGAAGCCTTATAGAAGCTGAGGAGTATCTGGTGAAGCTAAAATTTTCCCTTCCTATATTCTTTCTTTCTTCTTCATATAACTCTACCTACCTTTTTCTGAAATACAAAAGCAATATTGATCTACCTTGAAAATTTAACTTGCATGGGGATGTAATTGGGTCTGAATTAATAGATGCTGGAGTTGAAAACATTTTGTGTCTTATACATGTTATATAGATGAATAATTTGCTGTAACATTCTTAGTTGTATACGTCTGCCTTTTCTAAAACTTAGAAAAAAACAGAGAAATTTAAGCCAAAGTAATTCAAATAATGTAATTCCCAAGAAAACTCCATTCATTCCATTGGGAGAAGAATAACCCTTGTCTTATGGGAAGAAAAACGCATACTGTCTTATTGGAAGGATAAACATGGGGCTACAATAGTCAAACATTCAAATAAGAATATGTTCAAGGCTAATTAGGAAGAATAAGTTTGCAAAGCACACAATTAAGATTTATATCTATGCTCTGTAGTTCTCAGACAAAGCTAGATCTTCATTGTGAGAAAATATCCCTTTCCTAGTCCGCCAAAGAAGTAAGGATAAACAGATGAGAACACCACAAAAACATAATAAAGGAAATGCAAATTTGACATATCAATATACAATGATATCTATAAAAAAATTCTTAAACAGGTCTAGATGATGCATCAGCTAAGAGAGATGTATTATTTCTCAATGGCTGCTTAAGCAAATTAACACAAATTTAGTAGATTATAACAAAACAAATTTATTACCTTGCAGTTTGGTTGTTCAGAAATCTAAAATGAATTTCACTGGGATTAAAACAAAATGTTCAAAGAACTGCATTATTTTCTGGATGTTCTAGAGGAGAATTCATTCTCTTGCCTTTCCATCTCTAGAGGCTGCCCACTTCCTTTGCCTCATGTTCCCTTTCACCAACTTTAAAACTGAAAATGGTCTGTCCAGTCTTGCTCACGTCTCTCTAACATTTCATGGTCATATTTTTCTCTCACTCTCTTCTACCCTTGTGATTAAATTGGACCTATCTGGATAACACAGGATTTTCTCTCTATAGGCATCTGGCCAACCTCCTTAATTCCACCCACAGCCTTAGTTTTGCTTTGCCATGCCAGGGCAACATGGGATAATCACAAGTTCTGGGGATAAAGAAGTGCACATCGTGCACATCATTCTTTGGGATGAGGGGCATTACTTGGTTATTTTGCCTTCCACAAAGGGAATTTGGATGCCTGAAGACAAGGTCGAGTTGGAGTGTTTACATCCTGCTCAGGGAAATCCATGTTATATTATTACAATGTGCATAATATGGGTCGGATTGGGGGAAAAAAAGCCTTTAAAATTATATAATCAGCATTGAGTTTTGCTGTTATAAACTTATTGTGTATACACACTTTTAATATGGCAAGTTGGATAGGCATAAAGACTTACACTGGTCTCTACATTTTGGGCTTATACTTTATGTCAGTATCCCATGTTATAATTTGGTAAAATAGTCCAGACTGGTAAATAGATAATACTATAAAGTAAATTATGTCTAAAAAATGCAAAGATGATAAAAAGTCCTAGAGCATTTAGATGGGCAGATTGTATTTGGTGGGATCAGTATTGCTAAAAAGAGTTTTAAAGGGGTACTTCTAATTAATTTGTGTTTAAGTATCATTTCTGATTAGTTCAATCAATTAAGAATTAAGAATCGGTCAATTTTAGTGGAAAAAGCAAAGACTTTAGAGTTTTGAGGAACTTTGAAAATTGAAAATTCAGCTGCTTTAGTTTTCTCTGATTTCTAGCAAGGCTTAAACTCTTCAGCCTAAATTTACCCTACAAAAGATGAAAATAATATATCTAAATTCCAGAAGTGGTTGTGAGATTAGATTAGATATAGAGCACTTCAAGCATCTAACAAATTTCTTGATAACAAAATGAATCTTGCTGAGCAGTAACTATTATTTTAAGCTATAATTTGAACCCCATTCATGAGTTTTCATTTATTAATCACATACTTTGAAAATACTTATATCTTCCAAAGACACTATTATTTTCTCCTTTAATTTTCTTTTCTTTTTTTATGACATATACCTGCCATTTTTATTGAAAATAAATTTTCAATCAGAGTAAGGTTATTGGCATAGAATCTCACAAATACCTAATTCATTTCAGGACAATATTAAGTAAAGTTTATGGTGCATTTATAAGCAAAATATATAAATATTCATAGTAAAAGTAGAACTACTACAGCATATCTGACTTTCATATATTTAATCAGCATAATATTTAAAGGTATTAGGTAATTTTATGTTTAGGAAATTATTTTAGAAGATAAGTATATACCAGGTATGGTGGTACATGCCTGTAATTCCAACTACTAAAGAAGCTAAGGCAGGAGGATCAAAAATTTGAGGCTTGTCTCGGCAATTTAGCAAGATCATGTCTTAAGACAAAAAATAAAAAAGGACTGGGGACATAGCTCAGAGATACAGTGCTCCAGGATAAAATTCACAGTAAAACACACACACACACACACACACACACACATTATTTAACATAGAAGAAAGTGTAAATGAATTGTAACATATTGGGAATGGCAGCTGAATTTTGGGTTTTGAAACTGTCCTGTGAGAGATCATAGTCCCCTGGGAAGCTCTTAGTACAAAGATGCCAATTGAGATAGCCCAGTTGCTATGATGACATCCTATTTGATAGGAGTTCTGTGCTAGCCACAGAGCCATTCAGTTCTTAAACTTGAGTCCAGACACCAGTTCTCAGGGACAGAGGATTCTAAACATAGTGAGATAACTACAATGTTTCACCAGTGCTATAATCTTTAAGTCCTACTGCTTAATAGAAACTTTGTCCAGCGGGCTTCCTGAGTGCCACAGGAAACTCCTAACACTGAAACAATGAAATAGCTATAAGAATTTTTCTAGCCCTGTAACTTTCTAGTGCACAAAGAAAAATGCCTCCATTGTCTTTAACTTCCTAATTATAAGACTGAATATCATAAACTTGCTGGGCCAGCTCTGTATCACTACTTCTCCACCCAAGATGAGTGTCCCACCTGATCCTGCTTTTCCCTCTAGATGTTTGTGTGTCGTTCTTAATCCCCGATAGCCTGTTCCAGTTTTCTGAAGTAATGGCCATCCAGGTCCCAGTAATGACATAGAACTAGAATTGACCTGGTAGGATTATGCCAATTTTATAGTAGAGTAGTTTTCCTTGAATTGTCACTTCTTCTTTTAAAGCCTAGAACATTCTAATGTCTAAAACTAAGTTTGTGCAATTGAAATCTGTTTTTCCATCGTGTTAAGTATCTTTTCTTATTTTGTAATTGACATTGATTGCTGATGTATAAATATATGTTAGAATTGTGACTAACCTGAGTCAAATTTGAGGCTTATCTTTAACTTCGAATAGTCTGTATGTTTTTACTCTTGTTAACAGATCACCCAATTCTGTTTCATTATTAGTATTTGATCACTGGTTTTAGTATATGCTTTTTATTTTTATACCTAAAATCCCATGTTCAATGAGACTAATCACACACACACACACACACATAAAAAAAACCCTGAGGTCAGTATTCATTAATATAAACTTTGGTTGCTGTATGATCCTTATTAAATGAAAACATTGCAAAATAATAATATTTTATATTTTTGTACATCTCAAATATTCATATAAAGGGACATAATTTCCCTAGGAACTAGTATTCTGTTTGTCAATGAGGCAAAGAACCAGGAAATATGTTTAGAAGCTTAGTCAGCATCACTAACAGTAGCCTATATTATTACCTCTGTGGTTCTCGTTGTCTTTTTTGACACATCTATGGGAAAAGTTTATCTAGATTTCTCTCGCTTCTTATGAGCAAATAATCCCTATATGCAACAAAGATTATGGACATTTTCTAATTTTTTAGAGATATTTTCTCTTACTAGATGCTAAATAGAAAGTTTTGCAATAACTTTCTCTTTCTCATATACTTTGTTATCATCCATATGTCTCCCTATTCACCCTTAAAGCAGGTAACAAGTGGCCTATTTGAGTCATGGCCATTTAATCAAACCAATTAAGAAAGGGACAGACCAAGCACCTCTGAACAAGGAGACTTGGAATAGGGAAAACCTATCCAGACAAGAATTTATCTATAAAACAATCATTAAACAGTTGTCTAAAATGTACTTGACACAAAGAGATTTTTTTATTATTTGAAATACATAAGATAAAATGAATATAAACATGTATTACAAAGATAAAGCATGTTGCAAATTAATTAAGTCTTTGTGTTATTATTCATTCATTTAATCAATCATTGATCAGATATCAGTTAGTGCCTCCTATATGCCAATCATTCTTCTTAACACCTGGGGATATTGTAAGAAATTATTGTAAACAGAAGTACTGTACTTGCATCAACAAAGTGGTTAGACCATTAGAAGTAGCAAAACAACAAAAGTATCAGCAACGTTAAACATTACGAAGAAACATAAAACAAATAGAAGAACAGAATTTGTGAGTACCACTATAGATAGAATAGTCAGGGAAGTTCACTATCATGTGTAACAAGGTAGTTATAAATCTAGACATTTGTACTTTCCAATGCATAATGATACAACATTTGTTAAAGGATCTAAAGATTTCTTGAAAGTTGGTTGTGCCACTGCTCTTATTCTGTATTAGCTTATTGGAGACAACTGGCTCTCCTCATCAGGTTATATAGAACAACTGGTAAAGAGAATTCTATTTTCTTAGTGGCAATATAGTTTGCAGTTTAGTAGATCCTTTATACTGAACATGTCAGGCACAGTGTTCTAGAATAGACAGGAGGTGGAGGGAGGAGACAAAACAAAAGCACAGGACCAGTTTGCAAGTATTTTTAAATCAATGAGAGACTTGGTCCTTTGGAGCCCCATTATCCTTTCTGTATTTGTGTGGGCTCCCTGCCACTGCCTTGCAGAAGTCCTGTCATAAGGCATCAGAAACCCCATCAGCAAAACAGATCTCTAGTCCTCTTGGCCCCCAGTATTCCCAAGCTGAGGAACTGAGAAGAAAGAGCAATTGGGGCAGAAACGTCAAGCCAGGATGTGATCATATAATATCAAGTTATAATTTAACCTATATTTTAATAGACATTTTCTTATACAAGTCATTAGGGATTGGAGCAATATATTTTCCTTTCCTTTTACTTATTTTCATAATTTTATACAGCCATACATAAATATGTCTATAATTCATGCTTGTTGTATTTTCTTTGAGTCCCCTAAGAGCTAAAATCTTGTGAAGATTAATTTGGCAAGCAACCTAAAACCAAAATATGATTTCTTTAAATGGAGAAAAGAGTTTCAGATAATAAGCAAATGCACTCAGATGATCCAACTTGTTTGTTAAGTAGGAAACTTCTTTCTATGGAGCTACTGAATAGAGCTTTATTAAGATGTATATAAAGAAATTGGGAAGCGTAACTCCCAACAAAGATCACACAAATTCAGCATCGTCCTGTAGAGAAGGAAGAAATGAGAAAATTACTAATTCCCTCTAAACAAGTGAAAATTTGATAGACTAACTCATAGTTGTTCCTTTACATTTTTCCTTTTCAAAATTTGTTGAAAACTGTAGTAACTGTAGTATCAGGGATAAAATATCTTATAAAAATTTAATATCATGAGTTATTTTGTAGAAAAGAAATTAATTCACATATATTACCAAATGGAAGGCCCGAATGGTAAAGCTCTTTCTGGAAAAGGTTATTTGTAATGACCAAATTCGTCACTGTTTGGAATCTCATAAAGGTCACAATAGAAGGTTTTCACTTGTTTTAAATAAAATTCTATATTTTAAAAATAAATACGACTTTCTTCCATTTCATAGAAATATCAACACTGTTTGCACTATAATTTACATTTTGAGCCTCTGACATTTACCCAGCTGACTGTCTTTGGAGAACAATCTCTTGACTGAGAAGAACTCTAGGTAAGAAAACTGTCAATTACAAATTACGGTTTAATGCATTGGAAAGTGCAGAAGTCTTCAGATTTAAAAATGACCTTGTTAAATACTTTTGTGTCTATTACCACTAACTTAAATTTAAAATGTTGCCTTTGTGTAAATGTAGAATAATTTGATTAATAAAGATATAATTGAGGAATAGGAATGCCTTAATTAAAACAACAATAATTATACTATAAACCTAAAGTTGAGATTTGAAATATTTTCAGAGTCAGTATTATAGACTTATCTTGTCATCTTGAAGAATCTATTCATTCACAAAATGACAACTCAAAATGTTGAATTGGTATAGCATGATTGTACACTGTAGTCACAGTACATAAATTGAATTTGGTGTGAAATTTACATTCTTTTAATGTAACAAGAATTAATATTGACATATTATGAACCATATTTTATATTTATTTTGAACATATTTTAACACTTATACTATAGCAACAAGATGTCTTCTCCAAAAGTAAAGTAAATATTTTATATTTTCTAAAAGTAATTCAAGCAACATATAAAAGGGAAAAAAGCCAACAGGACATAAGCTGAATGACGAAGATGAATGTTTTTTTCAATAATTGGCAGCGTCATGAATTATATCTAGTGTTTTAAACGTATGTCAAAACATATAAATCTAATCTGTGTATTTAGTATCATGAACATTTATTAAACCTTTAGCATAGAATAAATTTGTACTATGAATATACTTTTTTGAAAATGTACATTTCACAATTGAATTTATAAGCTTTGGTTCAAAAAGACTTTTCATCATTCAGGGATATTCAATATTATCTCTAACATGAATGATATGTAAATACCTTTACATTCTCTCAGTCTCCACAAAGAAAACAAACAAGAATTAATTATATTTAAAGGTGAGTTTAAAGGGCTGCTTGGACTTAATCAAATGAAATTTATGTCTTAAACATAAAACTTTGAAGACTTCTATGTATATTATTTTGTATATGTATTTTATTTAAAATAAAATATTGTTTAATTATATAATTACATTTTTATTTTATAGAGTTGATACACATACACATATACACATAAACGTTCATCTACCCGCAGCAAGTGCTCAAATAATTATTCCTTTATTTTTCACTTTTCTTTATCAGTGACTGCTTTATGATCAGTTTTGTTAATGATGAAAGTAGTGTTCAACCTCAACTATTTTGTTTCACACTGAAAATATGAATATTTCACATTATATTATAATTATGATTTTAAAAATAAAGGCTAGATTTCATGATGAATATATTCATTCATTTATACCTACATTAACACATTCACTCAAAAATATTAATTCCAGTGAAAAACTGAGTTACAATTCTGAATAAGCCATCAGTTCTATCTTCCAGGAAGATATAATCTCATTGAAATAAACCAAAATCAAGAGGCTATACAAATACAATGTGAGAAATTATATAATGTAGATAAAATTATGAGGCATTATCAGAGAGGCATATGAGGAGAGCGAGGTTCAGTGGCAATCCCAGTGGCTCTGGAGGTTGAGAAAGGAGGATTGTGCGTTCAAAGCCAGCCTCAGCAGTGAGGCCCTACGCAACTCAATGAGACCCTGTCTCTAAATAAAATACAAAACAGGGCTGGGGATGTGGCTCAGTGGTCAAGTGCCCCCTTAGTTCAATCCCTGGTGCCCACCCCATCCCGAAAAAGAATACATGACCTCAGAGTTGTGGAAGTACAGCAACAGAGTGCTTGCCTAGAATGCATGAGATCCTGATCTCAAGTTCCAACACTGAAAAAGGGAAAGAAAGGAAGGAAGGAAGGAAGGAAGGAAGGAAGGAAGGAAGGAAGGAAGGAAGGAAGGGAGGGAGGGAGGGAGGGAGGGTGTATGACCCAAACTATAATGTAAAGGACTAGCAGGAACCAGCTAAGCAAAAAATATGTGGTATTGAAGTAGGCAAGGTGGTTTCTACAAGCAATATTAGTAGTCTTGCAACAAAAAGGTAAATCAAAATCAAACAAATGTGTAATTTGCACATTTTAATTTCCTTTATTTTGTAAATATTCCAATACTGAACTAACTACCAAGTCTAAGATTTTTATCTAAACATTTGATTGACTTAAGACAACAATTTCCTTGTTTAGACTGAAATGACTTCTACAAACTTATATACTGGTCTGTTGATTTTTCTTTGAGCACATGAATATTTTAATAGCTCATTTTTTTGTTTTGTTTCCTAATTCCAGTTACAAGTTTATCAACTACCAAAAATATAATAATAAACCATTCAGATTATCAATTAGTTGACTTGAATTCTCAGAATCAAGGTTGTGGTTTTAAGAATAATTACGTTGTGGTGCCACTGCCAATTGCAATTTGAAAAATCAGACTTGTTCTTTTCTATGGGCCTAATTCTATGTGTTGCATATGGTTTTGGAATATGCAATTATTTAAGTCACATACCTGCCATGTGCATGTATGTTATGATCAAAAGTATGTTTTCTTTCATCAGTTTGTTCTTCCTTGTTATTTCCCTGCACTTTGCTAGCATAGAGAGATCCTTATTAGAATGTTCATCAAAAGGAGGTTTCAGCACTGCTTGTGTTAATAAAATCATCAAGTATTCCTTTATAGGCACGGCAGGAAGACTGCTCATATCTATCATGAGTGTTTCATTAGGTGGCACAGAGCCAAGAAATCTAGGAACAATGCCAGATTTCTTAAAAAATAGAGTTTCAGTATAATGGAATTTCCATCATAACAAGCTCTGTCCAACTTATGGAGTTACTCACCTGTATATCCACATAGCATCTCTTGTCACAGAATTCAGACACCTCGATTAGCATTCTTTTGTATCTTTAAATGGAAGACAAAACTCATAAAAATATTCTATTCAGTCCCTGCCCTTGTCACCAAAAAATGGACAAAGAGAAAAATAGTCTTCCAACTTCCAACTAAAACTCCCTCTATAAGGGACTTTACACAAAAAATAGTTGATCTTCTAATGTCATTGGTACGCTAACATTCATACATATTTTTGTAAAAACTTATCAACAAAAGGATGTTATTGCTGACCAGTTTCACCAAAAGCTATATTTTGTGCTATATTAAGAAACCCATTCAAATATTCAGAAGCACACCTAGATGAACCACCTAATGTTATAGCTGCCCAAATTGAGTTACAGAATAAGAATATTATTTTGAAATAGATATAGCAAATTATCATGTATCTATGCTCTCCAGAGCAATGTAATCACATCAATAACCTTTTAGAGAATGCTTTTGGGCTGAAATGAATCAAATGATTCTCTCCAGTCAATGATGGGAAATTGATCATGGTGAAACCAGAGCTGATGCCCTCAGTAATTTCCCCATCAGGTTTACACTGAGTAGCAAGACCCTCCTCCCGGTCCCTGCACTTTGTGCACTGTTTTGGATCTTTCCTGGAAGAAGCTCCCCTATCGTCCTAGAAATAGATCTTCAATATGTGGGTATCCTGAAAGCTCGTGAATGAACGGTAATCCTTCCATAGAACAGCATGCTGCCAGCACATTCTGGGATAAAAGCTTTGTCCTTGAAACTATTAGAAAATGTCACAACTATCCTACCACTGGTAGCCTTGGAAAGTTGCCAGGATCAAGTGTTTTACTAGCCTCTGGAATCAAGTCATTATTCTGGGAAACAAAACAGTATTTTGTCTTGACCTAACACCAACTTCAGTTTTCATTCTGAATCCTAAAATATTTTATTTTATTATTTTATTTTATTGTTTTTAGGATAGAAATCAGAATAATGCTTTAGTCTCAGTATTTAGCCTTTACATTGTCAGGTAAGGAAAAAGCTGCAGACATATGTCATATACCAATGGTTCAGTTAATGAATGGCCACATATAAAACAGTGATTCTATTAGAGTCTAAGTGTGTGGTGGGTTACACCATATAGGTTTGTATAAGTACACTCTATAATGTTCACAAAAAAATGAAATCACCAAGTAATGCCTTTCTCAGATCATGTCCCTGTTAAGTGATATATGACTATATTAACATGGTGACTTTGAAATTAAAGCTCCTAATTAATAAAATTTTTAAAATGTCATGCTTTATTGGAATCAATATTAGGCAAAAGTCAGGAATTGAGTTTCAATTTTGGACCATAAAATTATCTTAATAATAAAACACACTTAAAATATAGATTACATACATTTAATAATATATAATACAAGAGTTCCCCCTTATCAACAGGAGATATGTTCCAAGACCAACAGTGGGTGCCTGAAACCACATATAGTACTGAAGCTGGTATAAATACATATATATTTCCCCATGTACACCTTAAGAGAAAATTTAATTTATAAATTAGGCACAATAAGAAATTAACAACTAATACAACTATTAAAATAGAATAATTATAAAAATATACTCTAATGTGTGAATTCTCTCTTCAACAAATAACTTGTAAAATTCTTACCTTTTTTTGATGATAAAAGATGATACAATGCCTATATGATGAGATGAAGTTAGGTGGATGACATTGTCATTATGACATAGCATTATGATATTACGTAGGGTTATTTGAATGGAAGAATTGCAATACTTCTACAGTGTATCTGATAACTAAGACATCTACTAACTAATGAGAGAGTAGTATATAGTGTGTAAATACATCGGAAGAATAGATGATTCACATCCCAGTGGGATGGAACTGAATAGCCTGAAATTTCATCAAGCTACTCATATTGGTTCAGTTTAAATCCTGTGGATTGTTGGTTTCTCAGATTTTTCCATATAATATTTTTGATGGCAGTTGACTGCAGGTAGCTGAAACCATAGAAACTGAAACCGTGGATAAAGGGGGACTACTATAGTTTATCATTCTTATTGTTATGTGACTAATAATTATGTGATCATGGTTGTTAGCTTTCTTTTTTTTTAATTTTTTTATTGGTTGTTCAAAACATTATAAAGCTCTTGACATATCATATTTCATACATTAGATTCAAGTTGGTTATGAACTCCCAATTTTACCCCAAATACAGATTGCAGAATCACATCGGTTACACATCCACATTTTTACATAATGCCCTATTAGTAACTGTTGTATTCTGCTACCTTTCCTATCCTCTACCATCCCCCCTCCCTCCCCTCCCATCTTCTCTCTCTACCCCATCCACTGTAATTCATATCTCTCCTTGTTTATTTTCCCATTCCCCTCACAACCTCTTATATGTAATTTTGTATAACAATGAGGGTCTCCCTCCATTACCATGCAATTTCCCTTTTCTCTCCCTTTCCATCCCACCTCATGTATCTGTTTAATGTTAATCTTTTCTTCCTGCTCTTCCTCCCTGCTCTGTTCTTAGTTGCTCTCATTATATCAAAGAAGACATTTGGTATTTGTTTTTTAGGGATTGGCTAGCTTCACTAAGCATAATCTGCTCTAGTGCCATCCATTTCCCTGTAAATTCTATGATTTTGTCATTTTTTAGTGCTGCGTAATACTCCATGGTGTATAAATGCCACATTTTTTTATCCATTCATCTATTGAAGGGCATCTGGGTTGGTTCCACAGTCTAGCAATTGTGAATTGTGCTGCTATGAACATCGATGTAGCAGTATCCCTGTAGTACGCTCTTTTAAGGTCTTCAGGGAAAAGTCCAAGAAGGGCAATAGCTGGGTCAAATGGTGGTTCCATTCCCAGCTTTCCCAGGAATCTCCATACTGCTTTCCAGATTGGCCGCACCAGTTTGCAGTCCCACCAGCAATGTACAAGAGTACCCTTTTCCCCACATCCTCACCAGCACTTGTTGTTGTTTGACTTCATAATGGCTGCCAATCTTACTGGAGTGAGATGGTATCTTAGGGTGGTTTTGATTTGCATTTCTCTGACTGCTAGAGATGGTGAGCATTTTTTCATGTACTTGTTGATTGATTGTATGTCCTCCTCTGAGAAGTGTCTGTTCAGGTCTTTGGCCCAAAACAGGAGGGTGGACCAATGGTACAGAATAGAGGACACAGAGACTAATCCACAAAGCTACAACTATCTTATATTTGATAAAGGAGCTAAAAGCATGCAATGGAGGGAGGATAGCATCTTCAACAAATGGTGCTGGGAAAACTGGAAATCCATATGCAACAAAATGAAACTGAATCCCCTCCTCTCGCCATGCACAAAAGTTAACTCAAAGTGGATCAAGGAGCTAGATATCAAATCAGAGACTCTGCGTCTGATAGAAGAAAAAGTTGGCTCCGATCTACATATTGTAGGGTCGGGCTCCAAATTCCTTAATAGGACACCCATAGCACAAAAGTTGATAACAAAAATCAACAAATGGGACTTACTTAAACTGAAAAGTTTTCTCTCAGCAAGAGAAACAATAAAAGAGGTAAATAGGGAGCCTACATCATGGGAACAAATTTTTACTCCTCACACTTCAGATAGAGCCCTAATATCCAGAGTACACAAAGAACTCAAAAAATTAAATAATAAGAAAACAAATAACCCAATCAACAAATGGGCCAAAGACCTGTTAGCTTTCTTTTTTATCAAACTGAGATTTCTTTGTTTACTGTCACAGTTAGGAAGTGTTTTTAATATGTACTCTTTGTCTGTATATGACCGATTCACTGTTCAAGGATGGGGGCTAGGTGTCTTGAACCTTTGTGTCTACAACTGCAAGCTGTGGGATTGACACCTAATACTAGATAGGTGACAAATGAGTGCCAAAAACAGTGATAATTAAAGAAAATGTAGTCTTCAAATTGTGTACAATTTGCTCTGATATACACATGAACAAATGCTTACAGATACAACTTGTGAATTGGGTTTAGTTTTCAGGTGCTCTGAGATTCTGAAAGAAACTAGAGCATAAGAAATCAGCATCCCGGCAGAGGCAAAATTTGAACTGAATAAAATTCAATTCAATCTGCCAAATGTTTTGAAAAATCAACAGAAATTAGTTCAAGAAAGGGAGAAAATTCTCTGTGGATCACAGCTATGTGAAAAAGAAAACATCATCTGAAAATGGTATGTCTTGTGTATAGGCGGACACAGAGGTTGGGTGTGTTTATGTCAGTGTGTTTATCTCTGATCATGAAGGGCCAACATTTTTAAGTGAAAAAATTGTATATTGAATGCTAGAGAGAAATCAAATAACTTTAACAAAATGAAAGACAGAATGTGATTGGCTCTTAGAAAGACCACACTGGCTATAGGAAGTTGAGCATTCTTATAGTCATGGCAAGAGGCTGCAATATCAGTCAAGAGGCTAAGTGTCACTTTAAAATTATATAAGGAGTAATGTGCTTTTTGCTCATGATTCACTTTTAATTGTTTAATATAATTTCATCGATGTTTGTATTAAAATATTTATTTCAAAATCAATGTGGCAATTTTTAAGGGCTTTCTGTAACCCCATCCTGTGATAATAAGTTTCTTTTAATTAATGGGGATTGACACTCATTTTTGTTTAATAAAAAGGCAATGTTATATTTTCAAATTTTAATTAGAAATGGTGATTAATATGGAGTGCACAATTTGGGTGTTAGCTGGCTTGGACTGCATAAAATTTGTAACCTTAACCAGAGCCCTGCCATACTTTTGAATTTTCTTCCAAAGCAAAGTAAACAGTGTTTCTTTCAAATTTCTCCCATCAGTGACTTTAATTAGTGATTAGTGGTTATTGCTTGTGGTTTCTGCATCTCCTCTATTAATGAAAGGTCACAAACTAATGATTACTTTAAACTGTGCTAAAATGAATCATCCTTAAAAAACAACTTTTTTGTTACTGCTCTATGCGTGCTGCTCTCAAAAACAAAATGTGGGGTAAGCTGGGGAAAATGAATAATGTTTAATTGAGTTATTATAACCACTTTTCTTTCTGGGGAGTAGGAAAAATTCATTCATCAAAACCACATCCCAGTGTGACAGCACTGGTTTTTCCATTCCAAGAACTCAGGGTTTAACACAATGTAAAATGTAAATGATTAGTCAATTCAGGTCAGTCTAAAAGGGACAACAAAGTGACATTTCAATTTAACCAGCAACTAGTATAGCCAACCTTAATCAGATGCTCTAATAAATGAGTTGAAGGACAATACCACATATTTCTTAATCCAAAAGAAAACAAATTGCCATGACTCTTGTTCAAATGCCACACAAAACAATATGAAAATAATCATGAGCAGAGTTGAACTGAATATAAATGTGTTATTCTAAATTGCAGATACTACTCTATTTTTGTTTTCTTTCAAATATCATTCAATCATTGAAAATGTATTTTACTTAATACAATTTAACAAGTATTTATATAACTTTTGCAATGGGTAACATTGTGGTGTTTTGCTGAACAACAGACTGAAAGAGAAATTTATAATGTATTAATTTTTTTCTTCCCCAAACATTTATTGAACTACTATTCTGCATTAGGTTCTATACTATTTATTGGGGGTTTACTTTCAGAAAAAGAAAGAGTTGGTAACTGATCTTAGAAAGGAACTAAAATATTAATCAATCTCACTAAGAAAAGACAAATTGGCAACCACTAAATGGCATAAAGAAGAAACACACCATTATGTCAGGGAATATTCTAGTCAGAAATATCAGGGTGTTCTTCCTTCAGGAAGTTATTCTTCAGCTGGGATCTGAAGGATGAGTTGGACTTAAGCTAAAACAGAATGGAAAAATAACTAACAGAAAAGAACAACATGTATAAATTCATTGGTTAGGATTCATTCATAGGGTGAATCAGGATGAGGACCATGAATCAAAAAGAGGTCTAGATGACAAGAACACAGAGAATTAGGGTAAGAAGATATGAAAGGGAAGTGATAAAGATTTTAAATAGGAGTAGGAGAATTTGGAAGAGAGGGCTTTGAAAGACGATCTGAAACTTTAATTTTGGAAATTTCCTCTCTGGTCACCTTTTGGAAAACGAATTGGGTCGGACTCAGAGTAGGAGGTCTAGCTCAGAGGAGAAATTTGAGATAGAAATGAACAGAGGTATTCACTGATCCCTGGGTGTGACTGAGATTACCTAGGAAGAGAATATTAAGTGAGAAAAGAGAGGGTTTTGGATTGAGCCTTTAGGAACCCTAAATTGCCCCAAGGAAGTGAAGTCTATAGTAAGGATGAGCTACGAAATATTCCACGGAAGGAATAGCCAGAGGTTTAGAAGAAAGGCATATCACAAACATAGAAGGCAAAAAGTGTGTTTAGGAAGACAGGGAGTAACTTTATTAACTGCTATAAGACTTGAAATAAAGTAAGTATTTCTAAAATATCCTACACTTTATCAACATGAAGCCACTGGTAGCACTGGTAACATTATTTCATGAAACTATGATGATGCAAGGTATGTTCAATGGATTAAATGGTAAGCAGAAGCTAAGGAAACCGAGGCTGTGCATATAGATGCTGTATAACCCTCTGCATTTAAAGGGGGAAAGAGAGATGGACTTGTAGCTGGAGAAAAATGAAAATGGGAATAAAGTTTGGGTATGAGTTTTTGTTTTTGATTTTTTGTTTAATTAATTTTGACTATATTTAGAATCCCTGGGAAAATGAGATGTGGAATATATGAGAGAAAGAAAAATGGATAGACTTTTCCCAGAATGAAAAAAGAGCCTGTCACTATAGGAATAGATGGGAATCAGACAGGTAGGGAGATCCTTGGGATAGCAGTAGGCCGGCTAATATCC
Organism: Marmota monax; assembly: GCF_021218885.2. Taxonomy (NCBI): domain Eukaryota; kingdom Metazoa; phylum Chordata; class Mammalia; order Rodentia; family Sciuridae; genus Marmota; species Marmota monax. Next base: position 20,437,910 of record NW_026692907.1, read on the forward strand.
AAACGCTCCTGGGAAGTGGGATATTTGGGATATATGGATATGCAGAAACAATCAGGGCTACCCTAGCTTATTGCTTCTGCTTTTTTTCTGTTCCTAAAGTAGAAGGTGAGCAAAGGGAAGATGGATTGCTGATTCATTTAAGATTGGGTTTAAAATAAGACAAGGACTATAAGAGACAGAATAACATTAAGTGTGCCAAGAACTTCAAACTAGTTGTGAGAAAAATACAGTCGAAACTATTTACAGAACAGAGAGGGAACAGTAAAAGGAAAGGAGGCAGTGACTGGATTGCCAAGGAGGTGTAGTGGGAGTACTTGAAAAAGTACTCTGAGAGGAAAAAAGGAACATAGACCCAACAGTGTATAAACCAATGGAAAATTGTGTCCTAAGTGATAAGGCAAAAAAATAAATAAAAATCCCAAGTTCAAAGAATGAAATCCGCAAAACAAGTCAGTGAAGCATTTATGGAGTTAACAGATCGGACATCAGGTCCTTTCATCAGTGGCAAAGGGCTTGTGGTAGGGTTGAGAATGAGCTGTTGGATGTGAGAAGAATCGCAGTCAAGGGAAGCCCAGGAAGGAAGAAACAGCAACAGACATGTGTACAGAATGATTAGCAGTTCCATTTATCTGGAGCAGATGGCAACAGGAAGCAAGCAGTAAAATCAAGTTTGGTAAGGTATTTCAGAAGCAGATTGGGTAGTGCCTTCAAGAAACCTAGAAAGTAAAGATAAATAATGGATTTTAAAAGCTTTCATAGTGAAAAGGAAAATCATCAGAGATTTTCAAAGAATATGTGAGCAGCAAGTAGACCAAAAAATAGAATGTGTTTGGCCAGATATTTTCTGGATCAAAAAGGCCAACCGTGGGTCTGCCAACAAAAGAATGTCAAAGTGCCACAATAAAAATATCAACACAGCCACATTTGTTTCATTAAACACTGATTACCATTGACAAGTGAACCAAAATATTGGCCTCTCTCAAGTGGAGTGCTGCATAAATCTGTAGCAAAAATAAGAAATTTCATCTTTAATGCAAAATCAGACATATAAAGGTTTCTACTAATTTTAATAAATCTTGTTACAAAGCTTTAGATAAGGGGCTAGTTTTCAAATAGAAAACTGAGATTTTCAAAGTAAATTTACTATAGACATTATCAAAGCCTTTGAGGAGATCAGTGATTCCATTTCTCTTTTTCACATCAGGAAGACATTGGACATATGAAATGGTGAACAGGTTGACAGTAATTCCAAGGTCTTCCAGTTTTGTCTTTAATCTGGAAGTAAAGAGAGAAAGAAAGAGATTCAAATTGCAAGTCAGATCAGGAAACTTTGCTACTTTTACTTTCTCTGACAAAATGCTTCTGGGAAAAGAAATTGAAATCAAGATTAAAATGAGTCCTTGGTAATCCTGAATTGACCATTTCTGACAGGTTACAGAAGATGAATTGGCAGAGTAAATGCAAGCCATTCCTCCCCTCCCTTACATATCCAGAGAATACCTTTTTATCTCAGGCAGGTTTGGGAAGACATTGAAGGTCATTCCTCTGCTCATATTATGTGGTAATGGAAGATGAATCGATCTACATTCCATTCTCTTTCATCTGAAGTAGTTTCCTTTTAAATAGGCATTTAAATTTGACTATGATGTATTATCTTTACAATGAAATCTATTTCCTTTTCATGATCAATGTATTATTTATAAAAATATCACAATATAAAGTATACCAATTCAACTTTTATAAATTTTTTTAAAAACACGACAAAATTTATCTTTAAATTGTTTTTATATAAAATATCTGCCTGCTAATTTAAAATGCATAAGAAACTATTTAGGCTGTCAAATCTACTTAAGAAATTTCTTGCTCCCCATTTGGAATTATTATTTACTCGTACAAGAAAATGTATTCTGTTCAAAGGATCCTTATGCTACATGGAGAGGTGGCATCAAAATACCTTAAATTAGCAATTCTTTACTAACGATTGGCTTGTGTTGAAGTAGATACTTGAGAAGAAATGAACTGTTGAAAAATCTATTTTTAAAATTTAATTTAAATTTCTTTCAAAATGTTCTAGAGTTTACATATTTCCTTTTGGCTTTACTTTCAAATTGAATTATTCGATTCAGTTTCACTAGATCCTACCGTATGAAGACAACTTTTATGTACTAAAAGTGATTTTGAAATTCTGCTATTCTCTTGAAACTGCATGTAAAATTACAGTTTTGAAATTATCATTCCAGATGAAGTAACAGTGACAATCTTAATTTAATAATTATGCAAAGTCAATTAAAGAAATGCTTGAAATCATTTTATTGCTTTGAACAACACAAAAACTTAATATACTGAAAATCAGAGTTGTAGTTTAATGAAGGAAGTCATTTAGATGTAAACACTAGCTTGATTCTGATGCCTCCAGATCTGAACAGTTCATCATGCAAAGCCAGGGAAGCTCTGAAACCACCCGGCTGACAGTGGCCTGGAGTAACTGAAAAGGCACAGAAACTTGACAAAGAACCCTGCTGCCATGAGTTACCAGCAGAAAATGAAAAAAATGGAAAGTTGCCTTATCTTACAGCTCTACCAGATTTCTTGGATGTATCCTCATGTTAAACAGGTATCTCTGACAGTATGAGAAGAAAAACCATAAAATCTCATTAACAATTCAACAAATATATAAATATTCAGAAAATGATTAACAACCTGAACTTCTCTACCCACTGGGCATGTTTACATTTGAGTAGTCCAATCAAAGAATTATGTTCACAGCCTAAACATATGGAAGTTCCTGTCAGAATAAAGCAATTACTACACTACACTGTTCAAAAGCCTGCTTTGGGCTACAAAAATAGCATTAGTTGATGGAGAAAGAGGCATTAAAAAACAAACATACTGAGATTTCTTTGAAAATTTATTTAATTTAAAACAGAATGTTGAAAGAAATTATCTACTTTGCATTTTCAATATTCTGAAAAAAAATCAGTCATTGAAAATGTCATGAACATAAGAAGTTTCTTACTTTAAAATATTTGTCAATTATTTTCAACTTTTTATTCCTGGCTTCTGGATTTGAATTGCTTAGAAAATCCTGTACTAATTTGAATGCTGCAGAAGCCTTTTTTTTTTTTTTTCTGATCAGCAAGAGAGAGCTGAAGTAGGGGAAAAGCTTAATTCAGAAAACTCTGGAAGAAACATTTCCATAAATAATACTGAAAAGCTAAAAGGTCATAAGAACACAGACACAAATTATATCAGCCATTGTGTACATCACTAGCTTTAAATTATTATATATAATGTATACATTGCATGTATATTACTGAAATATCATAGAAGAAAGGTATATATGTACAGGCTTACAAAGATATTTATTGTGTAATGTGGGATGTGAGTAATATTTTTGATGAATATACACCTTTAAACTTCACTATGATTAGGATATTTTATTTTCAACACAGAGTTTCTCTTAATTATCCAGAGAACTAATGCTAGAGAAAATATCTGATGTAGAGTGAGTTATGATATTAGAGAGCTACTCAACCCCTTTCTCCATAGGTTCTACATCTGTGAATCCAACTAACCATAAATCAATATTTAAAAAACTGTCTCTATACTTAACACACACATAGTTTTTTCTTGTTATTGTTCCCTAAACAACACACTATAATAAACTATTTACATAGCACTTACACTGTATCAGGTATCATAAGTAAACTAGCTATGACTTAAAATATACAGCAAGATGTGCATAGGTGGTATGAAAACATTGTTATTTTAAATAAGAGAGGTGAACATCTACCTAATTTGATACCTGAGAGGGTGCTGATACCAGTGCCCCACAGAAACTGACAGACTACTGTATGGAAAAAGCATATATTTGTGAGGATTAGAGGAGAGAATTGTTGCATTGTTTATTTTAGTATGTAGTGTTAATCTTCTTAGAATGCTGCTGTGATGTTAATATGGAGATGACTAAAATCCTTGAAAATTGAAACATGGAGACTATTAATGATTGTGAGGCAATATACTGGGTGGTGGAATGGTGTGGGGATTCAAGTGGAGAGACAGAATGGGCTAAGGAAGTATTTATTTTGAATTAGGAAACATTTGCATATGCTTTGATGTTAAGTTTCGAATGATCTAATGGAGATGAAGCTATTGAGGACATTAGACATACAGGTTATAACTAAAGAAGGAAAAACTGAAGAAAAGTATCAGAGTAGTAGGTTAGATGAAAAATATGATAGGCTTGGGGCTGGGGATGTGGCTCAAGTGGTAATGTGCTAGCCTGGCATGCGTGGGGCGCTGGGTTCGATCCTCAGCACCACATAAAAAAAATAAACATGTTGTGTCCACTGAGAACTGAAAAATAAATATTAAAAAATCCTCTCTCTCTCAAAAAAAAAGAAAAAGAAAAATATGATAGGCTCTATGGTGCAAAGTTGAGGCATATACTTTACACTTGATGGTTTTTATTTTGTAAATGTTGCATGAAGTATATGAAGTATTAGTTTATTATGAAAGAAGAAGGTTACAGGTTTCTTCTATCTGTACTCCACCATTCAAGTCTCACAAACTATGTTTCCCTGTCAAGGAGGCCTTATAGGGCTTCTATAAGTTCCCCCCAGGACATTCTACACCATTATTCTATTCTATTATTTTTTAATATTTTTCCAGACAGATAGTAAGGGCTCCCAGTGAATAAGCAACACTAGTACTATTGGATATTCCCCAAATGCTTATTTCTTTACTTTGTTTTTATCTACAATTCTTATGAGACCTCAATAAAATATAAGCCATATAAAAGCAAGATCTATTTTGAATTTTTCACTCATAACTGTCACCTAAAAGAGCTTTTAGTGCAAACAGGTTTACCAATATGTAGTTGTTGGGTAAATGATTGAGTTGTGAAAGAATACCAGCACATTTCACAATGGTTCTGTTCAAAGTAACACCAGTAGTCTCAAAATGATTATGTGGTTTTCTCCAAGAACAGGTGGTTATCAAATGCGTGAATTATACAGGGTAGAGAAATTGATGAATTAGTGAGACAAAAGGAAAGTGGCAAGCTCTTGGTGTTTACAATAGAGTGATTAAAACAAACTGGAAAACAGAAGTTTGAGAGGGGGGCATGTAGACAGTGGAAGAGAAATATGAGTCACATGGCCAGCTCAATATAGTTATAGCAGTGTTTTTGTTTTGTTTTGTTTTGTTTCTGTTATTGAAGATTGTACCCAAGAAGCCTCTACCACTGAACTATATTGCCAGCCCTTTTTATTTTTATTTTTAATTTCAAATCAGGGTCTCATTAAATTCTGGGGCTGGCTTTGAACTTGCAATCCTCCTGCCTCAGCCTCCTAAATAGTTAGGATTACAGGCACACACTACCACACCTGGCTAGAATATTTTTGTTCAAAGTCATGAAACAAATGATATCTAAAAGAGCAGAGAAATATGTCTGGAGAAGGCAATTTGGAGAATAAAGAACTAAAAAGTAGAGCAGTTTCTAGTGAAGACTACATCTGAAAATAGCTTGTCTCTGTGGAAAGTGAAAAGCTAAGAAAAAGTAAAAAAGAAATGTTCACAAGAGGCAAAGAAACAAAGGAATCAAGAGGACAGGAACTTATATGTTTCACTTGCACAAATATTAAAATCATGATGATGGGAATAGGAGTCAGGAAGCAGAGAGGCTATATTTAATAAGTCAAATTATTTAATGACAAGAATGCTTAAGAGACCCAAATATGTGTACAAAGAGGAATAGTGGTGAGTGAGTGATTTGAGTAGATTTGGCTTTGATAGAATCTGCCATTGTTATTTTGACTTTTACATCTGTATACTTTTTAAGGAGCAGTTGAAATAATTTGTACATTCCAACTATGAGCAAGGAGGAAAACATGCTTGTCTCTTTGACTTTCAGTACCAAAACATGGGAAATGAGAACAACAACAACAACACACACACACACAAACACACACACACACAAAGAAGCCTCCATGAAAGGACAGTAGTAACACAAAGGCAAGGAGGAGCCAGGGGAGGGAAGCGTAAAAAGAGATGGTGGAAGGAAGGTCACCAGGGAACATTATAGCACTAGCCTGTGGCTTGAATGTGGACTGTCACCTAAGCAGAGGTAAACTAATTTGTTTTACTGATGAAAGCACTGAACTCAAAACAGAGGCTCAGTGGCCTTCAGTGTTCATAATGCAAATATTGGAATTATCAATCACCAATGAGGGAATAATTGCCATTGTTGAGTCAAAAGCTACCTGCCTCCCCCCCCCCCCCCTTTTTAAACCTATTTCATATTCAATGTAGAGAATATTAATGTCAGGTGCAGAGTCAGGCCTAAGTACTTTGTTCAGTGAATAAATGTGACTGATTATTATCTTTGTTCTTGATTACTTATTCCATTGCTTGTTAATGCAACTAGGGGTGGGGGAATATACATTTCCCAACTAATCTCAAAATATCATTTTAGAGCTATTTTCATATGCCAATAACTCCTTATCATGTAACAGATGCTGTTTTTGCTTGCATTATCTGTGCCTAATGTTACTAAAGTTGCTATCCATCATCAATTCTAAGAGCCCCATGGCATCTTGTGACATTTGGAGATCAATTGCTACTAGAATCAATTATGTAAAGCTTTGTTTTAATGAACCTATAATTGATACTGGTATTTTATATTTTTTATGATTTACTCAGAATATCCAGATCATTGTTTTAAATCACAATATATAGAAAAGTCTAGATCCAAAACACTGTTGTAATATCTCTTTTGTCAAAGAACATATTTGGTTAAGGATTTGAAAATGGAGAACTATTTATTTTTCTGAGTACAAACAGGAAATATTCTACTAAGTTTCTTTTTAAAGTGTTCTTTCTCTTATAAAAAAAAAAAGTCTTCTTTCTCAATTCAATTAAGCTCTAAAAATGACAGTCTATACTATTGTTCAGCACTTTTTTTTTTGTATTTCTGAGAAAACTGGTCTAGTAGAGCTTTGGGTTCACAGAATGATTCTCTTAATTATGTTTATTGTAGTCTAGTAAATTATATTCAAAGTAAAATTATTCATAGGTCTTGTTATAGTATGAAACCCTTGTTTCTGTTAAGGATTAAATGGTATTTTTTATATTTAACGAGTATTCACATTTACTAGATTCAATTTTCTATTGCTATGATTTACAAGTAATAAGTGTGGTGGAAAAATGGAAATAGTGAGGTTTGAATATTGAGTACATTATTTCATCCTTTTATCATATATTTTTTTGGCTTCCAAAAAATAACACTATTTGTGTCACTAACTGTAAGTGACACAATGTAGAAAAATGGAGATGGGTTCCCTGAGTTTGAGGAATATAGGAATTCACAGCTTATGAAGCTATAGAAACAATTAGCAAAACAAACAAATAAATAAATAAACAAAAATTAAAAATTTAACTGTTCTGATAAATGGGTAAGTGTAAGGGTTTCCTGACATGACCCTGGATTCACAGGTAAATTCCAATTTCAAATAAACAAAAATTAGTTTTAATATAAGCTCATACCAAATATTTTATGGGAAATATAATAAATGTGCTAAATCAGGCAATCCTACTATGTGCAGAAATGGATTCAAGCTGAACTTCCTATCTAAGCGCATGACATGTAGTTGAATAAGCTTCTCAAGTGATAAGTGGCAAGTTTAGGTAAAGGGTATATAGCACATGCAAAACCATGCTAACATCTGAATGTTTGTGTAAAAGTTCATATATTGAGGCTGGAAGCAGTGGCACATTACAGAATCATAACGACTCGGGAATCTGAGGCAGGAGTATTGCAGGTTCAAAGCCAGTGTCAGCAACTTAGCTAGGCTTTAAGCAATTTAGCAGGTCCCGGTCTCAAAATAAAAAATAAAAATTGTCTGAGGATGTGGCTCAGTGGTTAAACTCCCTTGTGTTCAATCCCTGGTACCTACTCTCCGCAAAAAAAAAAAAAAAAAAAAAAAAAAAAATCCATCTCAATATTCTGATCTTGAAAATTATCATAACTGGAGGTGAGGTCTTTGGGAGGTGAAAGTCTTGAGGTACAGTCCTCATAAATAAGATTAGTGCTGTTAGAGGTGAAAGAAAAACCTCTCAGACCTTCTACCATGTGAAGACACAGTGAAAAGATGACATCTATGAACAGAAAGCCAGGCCTTCGCTAGATACCATGTCATCATCTTGAACTTCACAATCTTCAGAATTATAAGAAACTTCTAAGGATTATGACCACTCAGTTTATACTATTTTGTTATAGCAGCCCTATAACTCGGATAGACAAGAAGGTTAAAAAAAATAAAAATGTAAATTTGATTGACTGCATTTTGTTTCACTGGAGTACAGGGAGAGGAGCAAGACAGAGATTGAAGAGTAATAGTGGAGAGTTCAGTCATACATGGATTTATGACTACAGAAAGGATTTTTTAATGTATCCACCTATTTTTCTGTGATTGGTTTTCTAGTAATTTCACTTAGTTTACAGTGTGAAGTATAGATTTAATTTGAGGTAATCAGAAAAAGTTTTAGAATCAATATAGAAAAATTATTGTATGATTAGGAATCGGTAGTGATATTAGAGTCTAAGGAGAATCAAGAGCAATTTCAGAATCTTTTTAAGGGTTGATATCAACAGTATTTTCTAACTAATCAGATAAAAAGATAAAATAAAAGGAAGAGTCAAGGATAACACCCAGATTTCTAATCTATTATATTAGGGAGTTAAGATAACATTCTCAAAACCAGAGCATATATGAATAATAACTGGGATCACTGCATTATGATAGGGGGTGGTTTTCAATTGTGACAACCAAGAGGAAATGTCTAACAGGTAGTTAGTTGTATGTCAGGGAAGCCCAGAAAAAAAAAGATCTGGGCTTCAGCAATAGATAGGGGATATTGACAGTTCATAGACAAATGTTCTTCAAAGTATGATTCCAGGTGACCCACATCAAATCACCAGGAGTTCCTGTTAAAATTTCTGGACTCTAACCACATCTACTAAATCTACCTTTATCACAGGTGCCTAGCTGATTATTATGCACATTAAAGTTAGATAATTCTTCCTATAGTTTGGGTATGAGGTGTTCACCAATAACTCCTGTATTAATACAGGGGGTGAGGTGATTAGGTTACGAGAGCTATGTCCTAATCAGTGAATTAACCTATTGAATGGATTAATAATTTAAATCTATTACTATGTGGTAATTGTAGGGAGGTGGAGCAAGGCTGGAGGAAGTGAGTGTCCTGGGGATTACGTGTTTGTCCTTGGCTCTTCTAGCTCTCTGTGCTTCCTGGCTATCATGAGTAAGCAGCTTTATCTTCCATGCTCTTCCACCATGATGTTCTGCCTTATATTGGGTCCAGAGCAATGGAATTGGCCATCTATGGACTGATTCTCTGAAGCCATAAACCCACAATAAAATTTTCCTCCTCCAATTTTTCTTTTCAGGTAGTTTGGCCACAGTGACAAGAAGCTGACTAACACAATCCCTGAGAGAAATGATGAATGAAGGGTGTACCTGGATAGCATCAGTCAGGGACAGTGCAGTATGACAAGCATACATAGTTTACACGACATGTAATACTACTAAAAGAAACAAAGTCCCTAGGGAAACCTGGAAGGAGATATCAGAGAAATAACAACAAACAGATGAAGGTGGTATTAGGGAAACATAGGTTAGAATGTTTCAGATTTACATGTTTCAAATTAAAGATTATAAAATACCATATAGTGAATATTTGCTCCTTTACGTAGTTTGTAGGCTACGTGATTCAGAGACTATAGATTTCCAGTAACTAAACATAGAAGACAACCTACTCTCAAGTTTTTTATTAATGAATGAATGCAAATGTTTAAATCTTGGTAATAATAAACTCTGCAACTTTCTATAAAGAATATTCTTCCAGATGAAATTCTTCTGAGAGAAAAAATACAGTTAAAGAATAACTTCATAAAATTTTCTATTAAATAACTGAGGTGAATGTTGTTGTCTTACTTTACATTTTGCTCACATGTATTAGCCAAGCAAAGATAGTTATTTTATACATATATAATTGGACTTCGATTCTCATAACTTTGGAATTGGCCCAAAATCATCTCACTGAAATGGGACTATCTTTTTTTGCTATTATTCAATACAATAAGAAATCATTTAATAAGATGCTAATACTACTCTTTTACAATGATTTATCTTCACTTTTTGATTTCCTCTGTGTTATAAATCTCCACATTGGGGATAAGAGTAGCAGCTTCTCAGGTATACATTAGATGAGTTGGCATACATCACCCAAGGCTCTATATTTTAAAACACTCTTTGCAGGATTCAATTTTTAAAGCATTAAAAAAAGAGAGATGAAAGGAAAAGGCATAAAATGGTTCTACATATTATATCTCTGTCAGTATATTAATGCACCTAGCTTTTAAGAATCCTCCATTTCAATTTTGATTTGGTCACTCGGTGCTATTTAATTCACCACTTCTATTTTAAAATTCCCTCACACTTTTCCATTGCCCACTGAAAGTTTAATTTGTATTTATCTCCATTACTCAGCACATAAAATTATAGCACACAAAGATGAAGTAAGTAGAGATGGCTACAAAATTATTGTAATGAATATTCTAGATATCACAAGAAAAGGCCTCCTGTCCTAGGAAAGAATATTCATGTAAATGAAACTTCCTTATATATTAGTATTTCAGTCAAAAGAAATGATGTTTCCACCTCAGGTGGAGAGCCTGCATCTGCATTTAAATAAAAAGATGAAACCTAATTCAGATTTCAGCTACTGGAATCAACAAAAAAGAAATCAGGTGTTGGCTACAAAGTTGTCTTTAAAGTTATATTAAACCACACATACCTGAAGATTTAGATTTAATCAAATTAATATGGATAAATTCCCTCAGTGAAATTCTTAGTACATCTTTAATTTAGTCTTAGGTCCCCCGAAGTAAAGTAGTTTAAAATATTCATTTTAATTTCATTTTATATATTTGTTTTTTACTGAAGGATATGAAAAATATATTGTTTTCCAAAATAACTGTTCATTAATCTTGTATTAATTTTCATAAAACTGATTATTGAAATCCCTTCTAAAAACCTGTAAAATAATAATCTTATGTGAAGAGTCTCATACAATAAGGTATCACTTCTGTCTGTACTATCATTATGGGTTACCTCAAACTTAAACCAGCTGTCCATCAATTTAGAAATTATTTCCAGGCTGGGAATATAGCTCAGTTGGTAGAGTGCTTGTCTGATATGCATAAGGCCCTGGGTTCAATCCCCAACACCACAATAACAAAAAAACGAAATTATTCTCAACTCATAAAGTTACAGGTATATCAGCTCTTTGAGATTTGGGCTACTTCTAGCTTTTCACCACCTCATTTCTTGCTCTAATAACAGTATTCAGTATCGTTCAAACACTGTCTGATAGGATAAAAGATCAATTTGCTCAGAATTTTCCCAATCTAGTTCAGAATCATCCTAGAACTCAAAATGTAAAAATTAATTATTCACTGTAATAACTTGATTGATTATGTGTCTACCTCCCACAGAATTGGAAGTTTCTTTATAGCAGAGGCTACATGCTTTTTGCTAAACTGAATTCTCTCCACTTAAATGATAAAATGCTAAGCATTTGGTCCTCAATATTTTCTGACTGAATCACATTTGACATTAGTGACTTCCTCTTCTGAGCTCTTACTTTTATAACAATACACATGATCATCCTTTCACAATCTGGAGAGCCCACCGCTATGTTCCTAATTGGTTCATGCCACTTCCACCTCAACATTGCACGCTTTGGCAAAGACAATCTTTTAATACAACAATAGTCTCCTGTTTCATAGTGTAGACCTGCCAATTGGAAGAACCATAGACCTAGCTTCTGCCATCCCTGCTCCCAATTACATCCATGTGAGGCACTGTTGTTTGCCTATAACAAATGAATAGGAACAGAATAATATGTCACTTTCTAACAAAATGATTTAAAGTGGGTGTCTTCCTACATCTGTAGTCTGGATTCAGAGGATCTGAGCTCTTAGAAGGTTGTTGAATCCTAAGAAGAAAGGAGGCTAGATTTCATTTGATGTGATTTACCCACCAATTATGAAATAAATATTTATTATGAGAAGTCAATAAATATTTTGTTGTTGTTGTTATAGCAATTAGTGTTACCTTAACTGATACACACACCAGCTTAGGGACATTTTAGTCCCTCCTATCAAAGAAGAATTAACTACCTGAAATAAGTAGAACACTGACCAGAGTGATAATCTACAAGGACATTGTGCATTCAAATGAGGTCCCTTAACAATTTATTAACAATTTATTTATCACCAAATCTTAATTGCACCTCACACTAATATCTAATATATTATGCATCACTGATAACTTTATCAACTAGAAGAAAATTTCCTTTCAGGAAGAGTAGTATATGTGAGCAGAACATAAAAATTTTTGGAAGCTTTGTAAGAGTGGCAGAGGGAAGCAGTGTGCATAATTAGTAAAAGTTTCTAAAAGTATACTATAAGAATGGTTAGTATAATTAATTGAAATTCTTTCTGCATTGTTGGGAAACTCAAATTTGAGGTCAGAACGAAATTGTTGACTACAATACAGAGAACAAATCCTTTCCCAAGCAGTATTTTCCAAGTTGACTCTGTGTTGCACTCAGTTTCAATACAGATTACAAATTGAATAAATATATTACTATTATTTTTGAAGGTATGGAAAATTTTAATCTTCCAAAGATGTGTCTTGAATTGGACTCTATTTCTGATATGGCTTATGCTATATCTATCATACTATTGTATATATACATAAGTACCCTTTTTGTGTAAAAACAAGTTTATAACCAGCATATAGCATATTTTCTTCAATATAGTGTTTTGAAACAATTAATTATTGATTAAGCAAAAGATGAAGGTCATCAGTACCATCATAGCCAATATTTTGTTAGCTATCTCAATGGGCATCATTTTATGTATCTCAAAAGGCTTTATAAAAGCATAAAAATTATTTTCTTACTCATTTGAATACATTTCTTCTACAAACTGGAGAGTGATTATAATTCCTTTTAATGTATCATGAGAAGAACAGTGGTAGACCTTCTTCTATGAGCTGGAAATTTACTGATTACATTATGCATGTATCTTCATAAAAAAGAGCACATAAAATATCTTACCACTATTTATAACATATACAAGCTTAAGGAAGTGTGTCCAGGCATGCTAGTTCAACTGTATACTCTAATGTTGACATAATGGTACATGTAGTCACATCATTAAGTAGCCTACTATTTGCTAAGCACTGTGCCAGGGGCAGTAACACATTATCTGAAACCAAATTTCAGAGAAGCAGCACAGCTAAGGTCACAAAGGGGTCAAGTCAAATTTAGAACATCTGTCCCTTTAACTTCTAAAATTATTGCTTTCTCCCAACCCAGTACTCCCTCTCCTGGAACCCAATGTGTGACTTCAGGCCAAGTCCACTCTAACCAATAAAGATATGACTTTCTTCTGCTGACATCCAAAACTATTGAAGCCCTTTGTTTATAATTAAGAGATAGATCTAATTTAATCTATGTAGACAAAAAAAAAAGTAAAATAATAACCCATATGGGGACAGTGGCAGACTACACCAACACTGGCAATGCTTGAAAAATTGTCCATTTAAGATTAAACAAAGGACAATTTAACCCAGAGTTTTATTTATCACCAAATCTTAATTGCACCTCACACTAATATCTTATTTGAACTTTTCATGTCCACATCTAGTTTTTATAATTCTATTTTACAATTTAAAACCAATGGCCGACTGATTCTGAGCCAGGAAGATGGCGGCAAGGGGAGTGCATTGCCCCCGTGTGCTGCTTCACTGTGTGGGAGTATGACAAGTCAGGACGGCTAAAGGATATCTTGTTAGGAATTTCCAGCAATAGTGGGGTGCTCCGGAACCTGGAGGAAGGATTTCCATCGCACGAGGATCGGCTACGGGGACTCAAACGCGAGAGGTTTGTCGCACGGAGGGTAACACTGCTTATTCAGCAAATCGCCCCACGGCTAGAGTCTGCAGCGCGCCCTGGGAAACGAGGAGATAGCGACGCAGGAATACAGCGCTGCAGTTTCTGCCAGCCGTGCAAGCACCGTACTCAGGGCTGAATTCTGGGTTCGAGACGGGGGAAGGAAGCGGTCCATCTCGGTTCTCCACACCAGTCAGACCACAGAGGAGGCCAGCAGCCACCATGTTGGAAAGCTGACGTCACCATCCCTGTTTTCGACTGACCGCAGCTCATTCAGCCATAGAACAGGTAATTTCAGGCTGCAATTCCCCTGCGGCTTGCAGACAGATTGCTAGGGTTCAGTGCCTGGGTGATTCTTAGAACCTGATCTTATCGGAGCGAACACCGAGCGCGGGGCGGCCGAATTCCGGCTCCCGGAACCGTTCCGGAACCGCCCTGGCCCAGGGCTGCGGAGCCTGCGGAGGCTGCTTCTTGGACCCTGCTCCTATCAGAGCATACACCAAGCACTAAGCGGCCGAATTCCGGCTCCCGGAACTGAGCCCGCGGGGACTGCTTCTTGGAGCCTACCGTTATAGGAGCTTACACCGAGCACAGAGCGGCCGAGTTCCGGCTCCCGGAACTTCCCTGGCCCGGGGCTAGGAGCCCGCGGAAACTGCTTCTCGGTCCGGGTCCTGCTGAGGGCCAGTCAGGACTCACCCATTGCTTTGGTTGCCCGGCAAGGGGAACGAAATGCTGCCATTCGCATAGGATACCAACATGGCAGAGATCTGATGTCATCAGAAAGCGGCGGAGGAGAGAACTTCATCAATACCAGCGGTGACATAAACAGTTGGTCTCCTGGTAGGGGGGGTGAGTCACAGTCACCCGAGTCTCCTCAATTTGTCGTCGAGCCAGATGGGAGGAGCCGGGCCGCTGCCAGCGCCCGGAGCAGGCCCAGCGGCTCGCCAGCGTGGTGACCGTGTGACCCCAATTGGAGAGGGGGCGGAGCGGAGCCACCACCCGCACCCGCAAGGTGGGCAGACCCGCGACCCAGTGGTACATGGGCGTGGTAGGAGGGGCAGGGCAGAGCCGCCATTCGCGCTTGCAAGGTAAACAGACCTGTGACAGCCTGGCGGGTCAGGCCCAGTGGCCTGCCAGTGTGGTACACACGTCACCCCAACTCGAGTAGGGGCAGAGCAGATCCTTCTCCCACGCCCGGATCAGGCCCTGCCGGTGTGGTGGTCACGTGACCCCAATTGGAGTGGGGGCGGAGCGGAACCGCCACCCGTGCCTGCAGGGTGAGCAGACCTGTGACCAACCTGCAGATCAGGCCCAGGGGTCCACAGGCGTGGTAGGAGGGGCAGGGCAGATCCGCCGCCCGCGCCTCCAAGGTAGGCAGACCTAAAACAGACTGGCGGATTAGGCCCAGGAGCCTGCCGGCGTGGTACACACACCACCTTAATTGGAGTAGGGGCAGAGCAGAGTCGCCGCCCATGCCAGGAACAGGCCCAGCGTCCTGCAGGCGGGGTAGTCACGACACCCCAATTGGAGTAGGGGCAGAGCAGAGCCTCCACCCGTGCCCGAAAGGTGGGCAGATCTGCGACCGACCAGCAGGACAGGCCCAGTGGCCTGCCGGTACAACAGACACGTCACCCCATTTGGAGTAGGGGCAGAGTAGAGCCGCCGCCAGTGCCCAGAACAGGCCCAGTGACCTG
This sequence comes from Marmota monax, assembly GCF_021218885.2. NCBI lineage: Eukaryota > Metazoa > Chordata > Mammalia > Rodentia > Sciuridae > Marmota > Marmota monax. The sequence continues at coordinate 20,453,650 of NW_026692907.1, forward strand.
CCGGCGTGGTACATTCATCACCCCAATTGGAGTAGGGGCAGAACAGAGCCGCCGCCAGCGCCCAGAACAGGCCCAGTGACCTGCCGGCGTGGTAGCCACGACACCCCAATTGGAATAAGGAGAGAGCAGAGCCGCCGCCCACGCCTGCAGGAAAGATACGCAAGCAGTATGAAAAGACAAGGAAAGAAAGGACCACAAGCAATGCAGGTCAATGCAACTTTAGAAGAGGTAACAGCTGCAGAAGATGGAATATCAGATAAAGAATTCAGGATATACATGCTTCAGATGATCTGGAGTACCAAGGAAGACATTAAACAGCAAAATCAGACAATGAAAGATCACTTCGACAATGAATTACGCAAACAAATCCAGGAAGCAAAGGATCAACTATACAGGGAGATAGAGGTTATAAAAAACAAACAAACAGAAATCCTAGAAATGCAGGAAGCAATAAACCAACTTAAAAACTCAATGGAGAATACTACCAGCAGAGTAGAACACTTAGAAGATAGAACATCAGACAATGAAGACAAAGTATTTCAACTGGAAAAGAACATAGACAGCTCAGCAAGACTGTTAAGAAACCATGAGCAGAACATCCAAGAAATATGGGATAACATTAAGAGACCAAACTTAAGAGTCATTGGGATACAGGAAGGTACAGGGCTCCAAACCAAAGGAATGAGCAGTCTATTCAATGAAATAATGCGAGAAAACTTCCAAGACTTGAAGAATGAGACAGAATCCCAAATACTAGAAGCCTACAGGATGCCGAATGTGCAAAATAATAAGAGATCCACACCTAGACACATTATAATGAAGATGCCCAACATACAGAATAAGGAGAGAATTTTAAAAGCTACAAGAGAAAGGAAGCAGATTACATTTAGGGGTAAGCCAATCAGGATAACAGCTGATCTTTCAACACAGACTCTGAAAGCTAGAAGATCCTGGAATAACATATTTCAAACACTGAAAGAAAATGGGTTCCAACCAAGAATTGTGTATCCAGCGAAATTAAGCTTCAGGATGGAAGATGAAATTAAAACCTTCCACGATAAACAAAAGTTTAAAGAATTCGCAGCTAGAAAACCATCTCTTCAAAACATCCTCGCCAAAGCATTACAGGAAGAGGAAATGGAAAATAACAATGAAAACCAACAGTGGGAGGTAGGACAGTAAAGGGGGGGGGAATAATCAAAGAGGAAAACAAACCATGTTTAGTAACAGAAATAAACAAATATGGCTGGAAGAACAACCCATATCTCAATAATAACCCTAAATGTTAATGGCTTAACCTCACCAATTAAGAGACACAGGCTAGTAGAATGGATCACAAAACAAGACCCAACAATATGCTGCCTACAGGAGACGCATTTGATAGGAAAAGACATACATAGGCTGAAGGTGAAAGGTTGGGAAAAATCATATCACTCATATGGACTTCGGAAACAAGCATGAGTGTCCATACTCATATCAAATAAAATAGATTTCAAGCCAAAGTTAATCAAAAGGGATAAAGAGGGACACCACATACTGCTTAAGGGAACCATACACCAACAAGACATATCAATCATAAATATTTATGCCCCAAACAATGGTGCAGATATGTTCGTCAAACAAACTCTTCTCAAGTTCAAGAGTCTAATAGACCACCATACCATAATCATGGGAGACTTCAACACACCTCTCTCGCCACTGGACAGATCTTCCAAACAAAAGTTGAATAAGGAAACTATAGAACTCAATAACACTATTAATAACCTAGACCTAATTGACATATATAGAGTATACCACCCAACATCAAGCAGTTACACTTTTTTCTCAGCAGCACATGGATCCTTCTCAAAAATAGATCATATATTATGTCACAGGGCAACTCTTAGACAATATAAAGGAGTAGAGATAATACCATGCATCTTATCTGATCATAATGGAATGAAACTGAAAATCAAGGATAAAAGAAGGAAGGAAAAAGCATACATCACTTGGAGAATGAACAATAGGTTACTGAATGATCAATGGGTTATAGAAGACATCAAGGAGGAAATTAAAAAATTCTTAGAGATAAATGAAAACACAGACACAACATATCGGAATCTATGGGACAGATTGAAAGCAGTTCTAAGAGGAAAATTCATTGCTTGGAGTTCATTCCTTAAAAAAAGAAAAAACCAACAAATAAATGATCTCATACTTCATCTCAAAATCCTTGAAAAAGAAGAGCAAAACAACAGCAAAAGAAGTAGAAGGCAAGAAATAATTAAAATCAGAGCTGAAATTAATGAAATCGAAACAAAAGAAACAATTGAAAAAATTGACAAAACTAAAAGTTGGTTCTTTGAAAAAATAAACAAAATCGACAGACCCTTAGCGATGCTAGTGAAGAGAAGAAGAGAGAGAACTCAAATTACTAGCATACGGGATGAAAAAGGCAATATCACAACAGACACTTCAGAAATACAGAAGATAATCAAAAACTATTTTGAATCCTTATACTCCAATAAATTAGAAGATAGTGAAGGCATAGATAAATTTCTTAAGTCATATGATCTGCCCAGATTGAGTCAGGAGGATATAGAAAACCTAAACAGACCAATATCAATTGAGGAAATAGAAGAAACCATCAAAAGACTACCAACTAAGAAAAGCCCAGGTCCGGATGGGTATACAGCAGAATTTTACAAAACCTTTAAAGAAGAACTAATACCAATACTTTTCAAGCTACTTCAGGAAATAGAAAAGGAGGGAGAACTTCCAAATTCATTCTATGAGGCCAACATCACCCTGATACCTAAACCAGACAAAGACACTTCAAAGAAAGAAAACTACAGACCAATATCTCTAATGAACCTAGATGCAAAAATCCTCAATAAAATTCTGGCGAATCGGATACAAAAACATATCAAAAAAATTGTACACCATGACCAAGTAGGATTCATCCCTGGGATGCAAGGCTGGTTCAATATACGGAAATCAATAAATGTTATTCACCACATCAATAGACTTAAAAATAAGAACCATATGATCATCTCGATAGATGCGGAAAAAGCATTCGACAAAGTACAGCATCCCTTTATGTTCAAAACTCTAGAAAAACTAGGGATAACAGGAACATACCTCAATATTGTAAAAGCAATCTATGCTAAGCCTCAGGCTAGCATCATTCTCAATGGAGAAAAACTGAAGGCATTCCCTCTAAAATCTGGAACAAGACAGGGATGCCCTCTCTCTCCACTTCTGTTCAACATAGTTCTCGAAACACTGGCCAGAGCAATTAGACAGACGAAAGAAATTAAAGGCATAAAAATAGGAAAAGAAGAACTTAAATTATCACTATTTGCAGATGATATGATTCTGTACCTAGCAGACCCAAAAGGCTCTACAAAGAAACTATTAGAGCTAATAAGTGAATTCAGCAAAGTGGCAGGATATAAAATCAAAACGCATAAATCAAAGGCATTCCTGTATATCAGCCACAAATCCTCTGAAATGGAAATGAGGACAACCACTCCATTCACAATATCTTCAAAAAAAATAAAATACTTGGGAATCAACCTAACAAAAGAGGTGAAAGACTTATACAATGAAAACTACAGAACCCTAAAGGGAGAAATAGAAGAAGATCTTAGAAGATGGAAACATATACCCTGTTCATGGATAGGCAGAACTAACATCATCAAAATGGCGATATTACCAAAAGTTCTCTATAGGTTTAATGCAATGCCAATCAAAATCCCAACGGCATTTCTTGTAGAAATAGAGAAAGCAATCATGAAATTCATATGGAAAAATAAAAGACCCAGAATAGCAAAAACAATGCTAAGCAGGAAGTGTGAATCAGGCGGTATAGCGATACCAGACTTCAAACTATACTACAGAGCAATAGTAACAAAAACAGCATAGTACTGGTACCAAAACAGGCGGGTGGACCAATGGTACAGAATAGAGGACACAGAAACCAATCCACAAAACTACAACTATCTTATATTTGATAAAGGGGCTAAAAGCATGCAATGGAGGAAGGATAGCATCTTCAACAAATGGTGCTGGGAAAACTGGAAATCCATATGCAACAAAATGAAACTGAATCCCTTTCTCTCGCCATGCACAAAAGTGAATTCAAAAGGAGCTTGATATCAAATCAGAGACGCGCCGTCTGATAGAAGAAAAAGTTGGCTACGATCTACATTCGGTGGGGTCGGGCTCCAAATTCCTCAATAGGACACCCATAGCACAAAAGTTAATAACTAGAATCAACAAATGGGACTTACTCAAACTAAAAAGTTTTTTCTCAGCAAAAGAAACAATAAGAGAGGTAAATAGGGAGCCTACACCCTGGGAACAAATCTTTACTCCTCACACTTCAGATAGAGCCCTAATATCCAGAGTATACAAAGAACTCAAAAAATTAGACAATAAGAGAACAAACAACCCAATCAACAAATGGGCCAAGGACCTGAACAGACACTTCTCAGAGGAGGACATACAGTCAATCAACAAGTACATGAAAAAATGCTCACCATCTCTAGCTGTCAGAGAAATGCAAAACAAAACCACCCTAAGATACCATCTCACTCCAGTAAGATTGGCAGCCATTATGAAGTCAAACAACAACAAGTGCTGGCGAGGATGTGGGGAAAAGGGTACACTTGTACATTGCTGGTGGGACTGCAGATTGGTGCAGCCAATTTGGAAAGCAGTATGGAGATTTCTTGGAAAGCTGGGAATGGAGCCACCATTTGACCCAGCTATTCCCCTTCTTGGTCTATTCCCTAAAGACCTAAAAAGAGCATGCTACAGGGACACTGCTACATCGATGTTCATAGCAGCACAGTTCACAATAGCAAGACTGTGGAACCAACCTAGATGCCCTTCAATAGACGAATGGATAAAAAAAACGTGGCATTTATACACAATGGAGTATTACTCTGCATTAAAAAATGACAAAATCATAGAATTTACAGGGAAATGGATGGCATTAGAGCAGATTATGCTAAGTGAAGCTAGCCAATCCCTAAAAAACAAATGCCAAATGTCTTCTTTGATATAAGGAGAGTAACTAAGAACAGAGTAGGGAGGAAGAGCAGGAGAAGAAGATTAACATTTAACAGGGATGAGAGGTGGGAGGGAAAGGGAGAGAGAAGGGAAATTGCATGGTAATGGAAGGAGACCCTCAGGGTTATACAGTGGAGTTGGTAGAGAGAGAGGAGGGGAGGGGAGGGGAGAGGTGGGGAGGGGGGATGGTGGAGGATGGGAAAGGCAGCGGAGCACAACAGACACTAGTATGGCAATATGTAAATCAATGGATGTGTAACTGATGTGATTCTGCAATCTGTGTATGGGGTGAAGGTGGGAGTTCATAACCCACTTGAATCAAAGTGTGGAATATGATATGTCAAGAAATTTGTAATGTTTTGAACAACCCACAATAAAAAATTAAAAAAAATAAATAAAAATAAAACCAATGACCTATGTAGGGTTAACTAGCATTCAGTCAATCTTACACATGAGCACGAACACCCACCCTGGGAAATGAGGGTGAGAAAGATTCTAATATAGTTAGTAGCCAGGGCTTGGCCTAGAGTCACTCGATTGTACTCTTTTTATGAACATTTTCATCTCATGGTCATTTTTATTTGATGTCAGGTAATAGAAGACTTACTGGGACAGATAACAACATTAACAATAATGAACTCTGAGGGATTCTTCCAATATTTTTATTCTTTTCTTTGATAATATGTATTAATTAATTAAGAAAAACGCAATCAACTTGCTTACAACTATGCAAAGAAAGAAAAATGGAGTTAGGGTAAGTAGAGCCTGCTATTTACCTAAAGGAGTAGATTATGGAGTGAAGCAATATCATGTAAGGCTTAGGAACATGGGCTTCAGAGCAATAAACACATCTTTTGTGATGTCCTGTCTCTAACTCCTGTTTTTTGTGACCTTTAGGAAATTGTATATTTTCTAAGTTTCTTCATTTTTAAATAAGAACAATAGTACTTGCTTCATAGTGCTTAATAAGATTCAAATGAGGTCCCTTAAGTGCTTGGTATCCTGCATGCTTTGTTATAAACTATCAATGCACATTAACCATAATTAGTCTGTTTCCTGAGGATAACTTATGGACTTCAAATCAAACTCTATGTTAAAAAGATTTATGTATATGAAATATGTATTTAAAGCACTTAGTTTTTTCCCCTATAGATGGTAGATGTTCCTAGATAGATACATAAGCATTAAAATGATATCAGTTTACAAAATGGATTTTTCTTGACTATCACAATATGTAAATTCAACTACATAAACTTGAATGATATCTTCAAATTTCTCTTCTGGGGAAATGAGAAATTAAAGAAGCACATCTATTACAGTGACCTATGGTGAAATAGATGGGCTACAGACTAGATTGTTAGCTCCACTTTTACCACCAAGTTGCTAACCATATTTGGGCAAGTTTAACCTTCCTGTACCAGTTTGCTCCTCTAAAAATAGCAATCAAAGAAATAAATTTCTTCAACATTTGGCTTAAAGCAAACACTAGTATGAATGATTTTTAAAGTGATTTCTGAATATAAAATGTCACAAAATGCTCAGCCATCAAGAGCAGCCCAGCTTTCAAGGGTATGTGTTTCCATTTTTTAATTGCTATCTTCTACAGTGATTATCAGAAAAGCAAGTTGATAGATTAATTGATTGATTGATCTTTGTTACATTAATCTAGAAGTGGGAAAATATGATCTTGTGTCTCACCTAAAAGAGATCTGCATCAAATCCTCCTCCACTTTACAGTGTAAAAGTGTGCTTATGTTAAAGTGCCTCATTTACAGGAAAAAATAGCTCCCTGCCAAAAAAGAGCAATGTAACATAATTACTCTTGGCTTGGAAGCCTACTATTAGTTTATTCAATGACATTCCCAAATGGTTCTGGGAGAATTTGACATGAAACATTTTTGTTAGAAAAAGCATCTTTCAGCTTATTTATAATATAGACACAAAATAAAAATATGAATGGTGGAAATAAGCCTACATTTAACAGTGACAAACTCCTTGCCACAGAAATTCCTTAGACTTGAAAACTTAGGTTGTATATTTGAGTTGTAAGTGAGGGATACATCAAATCAGAAACTGGCAGACAGGGTTCTTTCCTGCTAAATCATATAACCATTGTCCATTTGGGTAGCCCCATTTAAAAGGGAAATGTTACAAATTCTATTATGAACAAGTCATTTATTTCCTATAATACTTAAAATTGTATCACACATTGTTTAGAGAAGAAAACGTGAAGATAGTTATCAAAGAATTGTCATGATGACCAAGAATTTACCCTATACTTTCTTACTTCAGGGAGGAAATCTTGTTACTAACAGTTAAATTATAAAGCTCATAATTAACCTATATCAGATTTTTTTTTCTTTTTCCTTTTTCTTTTCTTTTCTTTTTTATACCAGGAATTGAATCCAGCATCACTTAACCACTGAGCTACATCCCCATCTCTTTTTTCTATTTTTATTTTGAGACAGTGGTCTCTCTAAGTTGCTGACACTGGCCTTGAACTTGCTATCCTCCTGCCTTAGCATCCTAAGCAGCTGGAATTACAGGCATATGCCACCACACCTGGCTCAGATTCTTTTAAATAAAGACTTTCACAAAATAACAAATAATTTAAAACTTGTTAATTGTAAGTATACTTTATTTTCTATTATTTAAATTGAAAATATAAAATCACTTGGCAAAGTATAGATAGACTTTAAGCAATATGGGAAGGCTGATACAGACAAGATTCAAGGGGATCTGACTTTACAACTTTTTCTTATTTTTAACCATCAGTTCTTAATTCAACTAATCAAACTTATTTATCCATATAAAATTCATATGAATTAATTAATGTATTGTTTCTATTAGCAAATTTAAGTGAAAAATGAGTTACATATAGCATGTATTGTTTTGCTTACACAGAAAGCAATACTTTGAACATCTCTATTTAAAGTTCCTTACAGCAGCTCAGAGAGGAACACTGGACTCTTTTGATCATGCCCTTAGTCACAACCACTGTCTCAATTTGCTTTCAGGAAATCACAATCTCTAGATTATTTTCCACCTCACTATATGCTCCATTGTTTGCCCTTTGTTGAAAACTTTTCCTTGTCTGGACTGCTATCTTTCAGAGTGCCCCATAACTTAGTTCTCTTTTTGTATCTATTTACATTTGTGCCCTATATGAGCTCCTCTGTTCATGGCTTTAATTCCCATCCACCCTCTATGCCTCCCACATATCTCTGGTCCTCCTCCTATCTCAAGCCTGCTTGACTCTATATGTAGCTACATATAGATGTCCAAGAAGCATTTTGGACTTAGCACTTCCAAAATAAATCTCTTGATTTTCCCTATTCTTTCCTAGTTTAACCCCATCATGAAATGGCTCCATGATTCACTCAGCTTCTTTGGCCTAAAACACAAGGATTATCCCAGACTCTTCTGTACAACTGCTACATCTGCTACACCAAATCCACCTGCAACAGCCAGGGACTCTAGCCTCAAGTCTTACCTAGATGGCAAGTATGTCTGATGAGTCACTGTCATCTCTCACATTCATCACTGCAGCTGCTTCTTTTCCTTGGTTTCACTTAGAAAATCTTGCCAATTTTACACACAGTGAACAGAATCATCTATTGAAAAATAAATCAGATTATGTCAAGATACTTCTCAAAAACTCTCATGACCTTCCATAATCCCTCATGACAATGAAGAAAAGCCAAACTCTGTATCATGCTTTACAAGTCCCTGTGTGATCTAGTGCCTGCTTATCTTCCTGACTCCGTCTCCTAACACTCCTATCTTATTCTGTCTGTCTCCATCCTGACCTTTATCCTGGTCTTTTCTGCTGGCAATACTATCTACTCCATTAGATCTTCAAAGACAAACTCTCCTCCTTTGCTCAGATTATTGCTCAAAATCACCAACTCAGAGAAATACCATCCCTGCTGTTCCTTTGAAATAGCAAGCCACTACCAAAACCCAATCTGAAGACTTTATCACGTTACCCTTCTTTTTTGCCTCATAAGGCTTGCTATTATCCATAATATGCTTTGTTATTGATGGCTTGCTTCCTTTTACACTGGAATGCCTGCACAGAAACTTCATTAGAAGAGTTATTATGTTGTTGTTTATTATGTTTTCTAAGGTTACACAGTATTTGGCACATGGTAAGAGTAAATAAAGGAATTAATAAGTAATGAGAAATTCAGTGTTAGACAATTTTTTAAAAATATTTATTTATTTAGTTGTAGTTGGACACAATACTCTTATTTTGTTTATTTGTTTTTAGGTGATGCTGAGGATTGAAAGCAGGGCCCCGCACATGCTAGGCAAGCATCCTACCACTGAGCCACAACCCCAGCCCCAGTGTTAGACAATTTCATATTGCATTTTACATAAAGGGTTTATGTTAACAGAAAATCAGTATAAATGAAAATTTTATCTATACCCATGCAGAAGGATGACAATACAATGTGATTTTTAAGAAATATATACCTTTCTGATAAACAATGAAAATGAAGGCTACTCTTTCTGACACAAGCCAAGGAAACTTTGTAACATATTTTGCACAAAAATATGTAAATTGTTCCTCCTTTCATTAAAATAAATAATTTCTTATTTTTTCCATGAAAAGTCTACTTTCTTTTCAATCTTCCCAATCCTCTGAATATAAATTTTGAACTTTTTAAAAAAGTCTTAATTTTATATTTATTGTAATTTTAAAATTTTTATTAGTATTATTATTTTTCTTGGCAGTAGTGGCAATTGAATCCAGGGATGCTGTACCACTGTGTTATGTTTCCAGTTTTTTTAAAAATATTTTATTTTGAGATAGGGTCCTGTAGTCCTCCTGTCTGGGCCTTCTGAGTATCTGGGATTACAGGTGTGTGCTACTGAACCCAGTTGGATTTTATTTTTTAGAAGAGCTTCTTCGTGCACAACTACAAGAAGGTGATTTTATACTCCATGTACATATAATATGTCAAAATACATTCTATTGTTATGTATAAATAAAAAGGACAAAAATAAATTTAAAAGAAAGTGAAGAGGTTCTTCCTTTTTTTATGGTTCACAGCAAAATTGAGCAGAAGGAACAGATTTCCTATGTAGCCTTCTCCCTATTTATTTATTTATTTATTTATCTATTTATTTATGTTGAACTCAGGGGTGCTTAACTACTAAGCCACATCTTTTTTGTCAGAAACCCCACCAGAGTAAGACAGTTAATACACTTGATGAAGTATATAAGACATATCATAATCACATAGTTTACATTAGAGTTTACTTTTTGTTGTGTTATATTCTTAGATGGGAAAAATGTATAATGACATGCATTCATTCACAGTGTAGTATCCTTCAGAGTATTTTCACTACCCTAAAATTCCTTGTATTCTGCCTATTTCCCTCTCACCCTTAAACACTAAATCTACTAATATTTTCATTGTTTCCATAGATTTGTCTTTTCCAGAATGTCATATAGTTAGAATTTTACAACATACAGCCTCTTCAGATTGGCATTCATTTAGTAATATGCATTCAGGTTTGCTTTCTGTCTTTACATGGCTTGATAACTCATTTCGTTTCTGCACTGAGTAACATTATATTGTTCAGATTTGCTACAGTTTATTTTTTTTATCTTCTGAGGGCAATATTGGTTGCTTTGTATATATATTTTAAAATACCCAAACATTGTATTATCCTCACTTGAAACCATTCACTTGAAAATCTGGCTTTTGCTTCCCCAAACTACTGTATCTTCCAGCACAAGCTCAAATCTAAAAAGGACTTTCCTTCACCACACTAAGTGATTCCTAACGTTCCTCATGGGTGCCTCCTCTCTTGATGCAGCAGATTTTGACTACAGGTGTGTTCCTGGTCATGTGTGGCTGGTAGGCTTCAACACAAGAAGAAAAAATTCACCGAAATTCATCTGATTCACTTTTTACTGCAGACCAATACATTCAACCGAGTAATAATATGACCAACTAACACTATCTCAGAATCCATCTATTCAAAGCCAAATTTTCTGAGACACAAGAAAAGTCTATTGTGAATCTGAACTCGTAAGTATTTCATTCAGTCCTGTACTGTTATTTTAAAAGTATAAATTAGATTTATTTTAACCAATACATAAAAACAGCATATATTTGTGTGGCAACATAATATTTTGATACATGTGCACATTGCATAATATTTTAAACAAGTTAAAAATATCTATTGCCTCAATAATGTATGTTTTTAGCACAATTGTTAAAAATCACTTGGCTGTCAATATGTTTTCTTCTGGTCTTTCTAGCCTGTTCTATTTGTCTTACACCTTTTTTATCTCAATACAGGGCTGTTCTGATTACCACAGATATATAGCAAATTTCAAAGTAGGGTAGTGAAATCAATATGGCTTTAGGTATTTACAGTTCTTTTTGCTTTCATATACATTTTAGGATGTTTTTACCTAATTCTGTGAAAAAGGTTCATTGATATTTTGAAGATGATTGCACTCAAATTTTAGATTTATTTAGGAAGCATTGACATTGAAAGTATTAATCCTTCCAATCTATTAACTTATATTTCCATTATTTTGTTTTTTTCAATTTATCTCATCAACATTTGTAATTTACATTTAGAAAATTTCACCCTTTGGTTAAATTGATTCCAAAGTATTTGATTTTTTATAGCTATTGTAAATGGGACTGTACTCTTGATTTCTATTTCAGATTATTTAAAATTGGATACAATGATACTATTGCTTTTCACATGATTTTTTAATCCTATAGTATTTCTTAATTCTGTTTTGTTTTGTTATTGTTTGTTTTTATTTATACATGACAGTAGAATCCGTTTTGATGTAAGTATACAAGCATGCAATATATCTTATTCTAGTTAGAGCCCCAATCTTATGAATGTATATGGTGGTAGGATTTACTGTGATGTTTTCATATATTTACAAGGGAAAAAACTATGTCAGATTCATTCCACTGTCTTTCTTTGATGTATCCCCCCTCCATTCCCTTAATTCCCCATTGTATAATATATTGCACTTCTATTCTTCCCGTTGCCACCTGCTCCTTATTGTGGGTTAGCTTCCACCTATAAGATAAAGCACTCCTCCTTTGGGTTTTTGAGGACTGGCTTATTTCACTTAGCATGACAGTCTCCAGATCCATCCATTTGCTGGAAAATGTCAGACATCTTTCTGGAAGAGTAATACTCCATTGTGTATATATACCACAACTTATTTATTCATTCATCTGTTGAAGGGAAGCCAGGTTGATTTCATAGCTTAGCTATTGTGAAGTGAGCTGCTATAAACATAGGTGTAGCTGTGTCAAGTTAGTATGCTGATTTTAACTTCTTTGGAAATATCCTGAGGAGTGGGTCAAATGGTGGTTCCATTACAAGTTTTCTGAGGCATCTCCATACTGTTTTCCAGAGAGATTGCACCCATTTTCAGTCCTATCAAGAATATATGAGTGGGCTGGGGATGTGGCTCAAGTGGTAGCGCACTTGCCTGGCATTCATGCGGCCCGGGTTCAACCCTCAGCACCACATACAATACAAACAAAGATGTCGTGTCCGCTGAACACTAAAAAATAAATATTAAAAAATTCTTTAAAAGAAAAAGACTATATGAGTGAAACTTTTTTCTCACATCTTCAACAATAGTTACTTTTACTTGTATTCTTGATAATTACCATCTGACTGGAGTGAGTTGGAATCTCAGTGTAGTTTTAATTTGCATTTCTTTAATTGCTAAAGCTGTGGAACTTTTTCTTTCATGTATTTGTTGGCCTTTTGTATTTTTTCTTCTGTAAAATATCTGCTCATTTCATTTGCTCATTTATCAATTGAGATATTTGGGAGGATATTTTGGTGTTCCATTTTTTGAATTCTTTATATATTCTAAATATTAATACTCTAGCTGAGGTGCAGATGGCAAAGATTTTCTCCCATTCTGGAGGCTCACTCTTCATGCTCTTGATTGTTTCCTTAGGTTTGAAGAAGCTTTTTAGTTTGATGCCATCCCATTTATTGATTATTGATTTTACTTCTTGTGCTCATGAAATTCATCTGGAAAAACAAGAGTCCAGAATAGTCAAAGCAATACTTAATGAGAAAAGCAAAGCAACAGGTATCACAATACCAGACTTCAAATTATACTATAGAGCTATAGTACCAAAAACAGCATGGTATATGCACCAAAATAGGCAATAAGACCAATGGAACAGAATAGAAGATACAAGACAAACCCACAAAAACAAAGTTTCCTCATAATAGACAAAGGCACCAATAACATACAGTGTAGAAAAGCTAGCCTTTTCAACAAGTAGTGCTGGGGAAACTGAAAATCCATATATAGTAGAATGAACTTAAACCCTTATCTCTCACCCTGCACAAAATTCAAGTTAAAGTGTATCAAGCCCCTGGTATTATACCAGAAACCCTACACATACCAGAAAAAAGGGTAGGCCCAACATTACAAAATATCAGCACAGGAACTGATTTCCTTATTATTGATTAATTAAAAAAAATATGAAAAAAGAAAAGAAAATTATAGGCATATCCTTGATGAACATAGATGGAAACATCTTCCACACATTAATAGCAAGCCCAATTCATCAGCAAACTAAAACAGTTACTCACCATGGTCAAGTTGGATTCATCTCAGGGATACAAGGATGGTTCAGCACAGACAAATTAATAAATGTGTTACATCACATGAACAGAATGAAAGACAAAAACCTTATTATCATCTTACTAGCTACAGAAAAGACATTTGATGAAATTCAGAATTTCTTCATAATAAAAACCCTAAACAAACTAAGTACAGAAGGAACACAAGTCAACATAATATAGGTCATTTGCAATGAGCCAATATCTGTCATTACAGAGAAAGGAGAAGAATTGAGATCTTTTATCTAAGATCTGAAACAAGACAAGAATGCTCACTTTCACCAATTTTATTTAACGTAGTGCTGAAAGTCTTAACTAGAGCAATCAATCAAGAAAAAGATGGGGCAGTCAAATTGAAAAATGAGAAGTCAAAATGTCACTGTTTGCAGATGATGTGATTTTATATATAGAATACTCCAAAGGATCCACTGAAAGGAAGAACTATAAGAACTAATAAGTGAATTCAGCAAAGTCTTCGTCCTGTAACAAAATGTTTTTACCTTTAGGCTTTCAACTCTTCATTAGATTATAATTTTTTACCTAGTAAAAGTTAATTTTAACATCTATCTCATAGTGTATCTGACCAAAGAGTCTTTTAAGCCATTTTTTTTTCTATAAAAGGAAGTCATAGTGAGATGATATATATTTATCCCAGTTCATTATGGAGCCAGTTCCTTGTTCAGAAGATATCATTGTACTACTGTACTTGAAACAAACTTAGCCCCTGTGTCAACTTATCAAAACCCTTTAAGAACTATTCTCATTCTTGCCTTTGTGTTCATTAGGACAACTGTGACTTCTATTTTTATAATTCTAGCATAACTCTCACTAGTCAGGATAATATCACTTTGGTGAAAGGCGATTTCACATTACAGTGGACACTTTGGAACTTTTAAACAAGAACGAAAATACTCATTTGGAAGGAGTCTTATAACATATAGGAATGAAATTCTGACTATTCAGTTGTATGCATCCCTTAATTGGTATGAGAAGGCTTTCAAATACTCTCTGTACTGCAATATGGATTTCCTAATGACTGCCTAGAGAGTGAAGAGAAAAGGGGAAAATTCGCTTCTACTTTTCTTATTTGTATCCCACCTTTGCCTTACAAGCTCTTCCTCTAAGCATTTATTTTTTACTCATTCTTTCTGCTGAAACATGCATTAAAAATTTAAGCAGCTAGTGCAAACAATGCCTGGCTCATGGACTTAAACCCCAATCATATGTATGTCTCTATGAAACTGTTAAGGATTTCCCAGATCCCAGGATAGAAAGGAAAAAAAAAAGTTTTATTGACATATTTAGACACTAAGCCTCCCTAACTCCTATCAATTAGTGCATCTTGGGTAACACCAGAAAATGAAACAGTTTCCTTGGAAAAGGCTAGTAGAAGAACTATAAGAAGGACTTAAAGAGTCATGCAATAAACTAAAATGAAATGGAAATGTAAGTTGCAAAAATCTACTTTGAAAAATATATTTCAGATATTGACAAGTAAACTGGACCTTGGTGCACACTTGCAAAGAGTAAATAGTGAAACCATGAGAGAATTCAGAGATAGATTAGTGTCATTAGACAACATTCACCATTAGGCCTGACTACTGACATTTCCACTACCCTCTCCAATGTTTTTGTAGATGACCTAAAACCAGAAATTACAGATTTTGTATGTTAAGGAAAGACTAGATGGCAGATCACTCGATTACACAACTTTGACCTTTGGTTGAATACTTTTAATACTATTTAAACAGGAAAAAAGGAACACAGAGGGAAAAGAAGGAAGAAGAGGAGGAAGAGAAAAAGGAAAAGTTTGACAACTGCAAACTAAACTTTTGGATTTAAAAATAAAACAGATAAATAAGATCTATCACAGGTAAAAGAAACAATAAAAAGTGCCCATTTTACAAGATATTACTGGGGTTTTTTTAGGCAAAAGAGCAACAGGAAAATTAATTTTCCCATCTTAACAACAATAAACAAAGTCTCTCAATGGTATTAAAGGGGTTCCAAGCAAGATTTTATCAATTTTTTAGGATTCTGTTGAACCATAGAAGAGAATAATCTTTCATAACAAAGAGCAGAAGCAAAGCTTTCTAAATAGCTAGTCTGTCAACTCTGAGTACTACCTCTATTTTTCTCTCTCTCTTACAAATTTTCTGATTACTGGAACGTTTGAACTTTCAAGTAACTCTCAAACTCTCCCCTTCACTAATGTGCAACTACTTTCATCCTCTCATAAGCCAACTTTTACGCCACCATTGTGATAACATCCAAACAAGCTTATTATTGACAGATTCCTTTTAAACTTTACTATAAAACAAGTTTTCTTCAGATGGACTGTACTAAACTACCAAGAATCTCTCTTATGTGACACCTGCCTCAAGCACTGATAGTTCAAGTGGATCTTTTGGTTTTCATTTTGTATACTCAATCAAACGTCAGTGTGACTTGAAGTCCCTTGTATTCTGTGAACCAACTAACCTACTGATATCATCAAAATATTAGGGACTAATCCCATGTACGTAGTAAAAGATTCATTAAAATCTTTGCCCAATCTTGTCTAAAATGCCTTGAAGGTCAAAGCAAGATAATGCCTGATTCTATTGGAAAATGTCTATCAAAAAGTAATCCTTTTTGATCTGGGGATAGAGCTCAGTAGTATAGTGTGTGCTTATCATGTGCAAGGCCCTGGGTTCAATCCCCAAGGCACACCTACACAAAAGTAACTATTTTATTCCTTGTACTAGCCCAATAATACCCATGTGATTCTTGTAGAAAAAACAGATGAATGTCCATAGATATAGATTTGTATAACATTTTAGTGTTGTAAGCGAATTTGTGATTCACTATTTCCCAGGGATCTCCAACTCAAATATCAGTTTGTTCTCAGGGATACCAAAAGCCATCTACTTCACTGTTGTGTACTTACCCTATTCTTTCTACTGTCCCTATAGATAGAAATAGTCAATATTTAGTTGGCTTGTCTGGGAAAATCAACAGCATGCAAGGTCTATCTGACATCAGTGATTTACAGAGGCTTTTCTACTTCTCTCAATCAAGAACTAGAGTATACAATTTCTTCATGACTTCCTTCTTCTACAGTGTACAAATGATCTATTTGGATCCTCAAGAGATCAAGCTGCAAGATTGTTGCCATCTGTTTATTAGAAGCATTAATCCAGAAGAGATTTAAACCTCCAAAGAGAAATTGAAATTTAACCAACAAAATTGATCATGAATCACATGGTGATTCCAAGAACCTAAATCGCTAATCTCTGACAGTTTATATTAGAATTTTCCTTGGTCCATTCCAAAAGAAAATTCTGGAAATTTCTATGACTAGCTTAGTATTGAAAGTATGACACATCAATTTTTTTTGAGATTGCATCTCATTCATTTGATAAATCTCCAGGTTTTGAATATTCTCTCAGAGAATAAAATAAGAAAATGTCTTTGATAAGTTAAATTATGTCAATGGTCAACAACTTAAGCCTTGCCTAATTATCACATATTCTTTTCTTCTTTGACCACTTGTGTGGTCACACTAAATGTGCTTTGATAGAATATTCAATGAGGTATATTCTATTAAATAGCTATAGTAGCAGCTAAAAATCTTATGGGATCTACAGAAGATTTCGTTCTAGGATTCTCATATAATTTGTTGGCTCTTCCTGCTGTGCTGATTGCCATTAACAGAAAACTTCAAAAATGTTCAGTTACTTGGCTTATGTCCTATGAAATGTTGTTGTCTTCCTGTTTTATATATCCCTGTCCATTATTTTAACATTTAACTCAGCAATTCTCATTTTTAAAAATCTACTTTTATGTAACTAAGACATTTCCAAAGCTTTTGAAAATTCTTGAGGACAACCCTGTTTTGATTTTGTTTGTTAATGGTATTTACTTGAAAAGAGATTTTGAATATTGCTGTGGTAGCTTGTCTCTAGAATTCGGCTCAGATGGCTAAGCTGATCACTCTCACATAGGATTGCACACCATTTGTTAAAATATTTATAAGTGCCTTACCATTATCCTAACTTGGAAAAAAATCTGATATTTAAAGACAATTTTTAAATAAGAAACCTGAAGTCTGGCTCATCATCTCCACACCTTACCCATTCACTGACAGACATTCTTATGTGGTCAACAAATATTTCTTGACCATCTACAACATACCATTTTTGAAAGCTTCAGAATTTCTGTGAAGGAAGATGTAGGTCTGGAGGACTATCATGGAGATACAGCTTCTTGGTAAGGATGCCAGCTTTACCTAGGATTCTGTTTATTTGGAGTGACTCAAAGTATCTAATAGCAATCACAGAGGAGGGGATTATTGAGATATCAAATATAACCTTCTTTCCATTTACCTTTGCTAACTCTATGTACAATTTGGAACTATGTTTAAAAAGGTAAACCCAAGAGAAATGTCCCAGGACCTATGAAATTTACTGTAGTGTTATCAGGTCTTCAGGTTGGTTAACACTTATAGAGACTGTAAGATTTCTTTAAACTGACACTACTATTATCATCAAAGGGCCAATAAATGCAAAATCTCCAGCCAGTCTCTGGCCTTACTGCATATACTATAACCTACCATGAGAGTCTGAATACAGCTGCATTTTTTTTCTTCAAAGTGCTCAGGATAAATTCTAGGATAAATGCCAGAATTTGTCTGTCACATGTTGCTATTTCTAGAAATAGGCCTTCAATAATCCTGTTGCTTTATACTGCACCTCTCCTATGCAGAGAACCCACAGATTCTTAAGAAAATTTCTCAAGGATATTTTTACAAATGAAAATATTCCATTACTGAAAGCAATTGATGCTGATTTCTAAACTGAATTTTTAGCTAAAAAAAAAGGATTCATTGTATCATAGAAGTCAACAACTTGAGGAAAACAATTAGGAATTCATTTTGACTTTAAAAGTTAGTATATTATTTCACAAATTCATGTTATAGTAATTCTAAATAAAATGTCTTAGAAAAGTTTAATAATTAAGTTTTAGTTCAGAAATCTCTGTGTTTCCTAAACTAATAGTTTACAAGTTTTTAATGTTAAAGGAATTTCAAAATCAAAACAAAGCCTTCATTTGAAACTGAGAGATGCAATCCTAGGTCTAAAACATTTATTTATAAAATACAGCTTTAAAATCCTCTTGAGGAAAGAAGCTGAAGCACATAGTTACATACATCTAAGCTATAGGTAGATATATGGCATCCCAGGAACATAGTGGAAATTTATGACATATATCTTAGTCATTTAGTCAGTATAGTTTTAAAAGATCCCTATTAATTCTGCCATAGTCAGTAATACAAAAATTTGTATATATAAGCTATAGGAAATAATTGTGGCTAACATTTTTATAAGTTAGGCAGAACATCTCTATAAGGATTCTACACATTAGGGATATTCTATCTTGCACTTACTGAGTGAAAAATTGCCACGTGATTCATATATAATCTCTACTCACTACCCAAGGTGATACTAAAATTGTTATTGTAAACATAATTGTAGGTACTTTATACTATTAAGGGAAATAGAGGGATTTCAATTATCCTAGGATACAAGATAGTGGAGACTGTGAGCTATTTGTTTCATCACCTGGAATAGTGAGGAAAAATGGGAAGGGGATGACAATATAGAGAAATTTTTGTTTCCTTGTGTGGGTAATTGATGTGCAAATCTATTTGCCAACATGAATAATACATTTAAATATACATAGGGCTTGACAGAAGTAAAATGCCTTATTTTCCTACATTTGCTAAGAAATTATTGAGTTGGATTTTGACAACTGTTCAATATAGAATATAATTACTGTAATCCAATTATCCCATTTTTAAAAAGAACAAAAATAAGATAAATTAGAAAACACCTGTTTTCTGCCCCAGAGTATAATTCTCAATACTTACACTTGATTATGTTTATCTCCTTTCATTTCATAGCTAGATGATCAATACATCAGTGTTTAGACATGCATTTCTATTGGATAAATGTTTTAACAAGAATAAATAGTTTAAAATACTTCTCATTTATAAGGACATTTTAACCTACAGATATATTTACAACATCTACTTATATCAATATATACTTGCAAATGCCTAAATTTCACAGATGCTTTCGGTTTCTGCTTTCTCAGTTATGTACATATGTATATGCAGTAATAGAGCCATAAGAACCAATTTATAATTTTTCCAGTTGATGCCGCATAAAATTTTTAAAAATGTAAGCTGGGCTCTTCTTCCTTTTATTTGACAGAAATAATTCCTTTTGCTTTAAGCAAATGAGCTTCTTTATTAGTTTTCTGTTTATGTAGATTTAACTAGAAGGGACTATGCATAAGCACTACTTAACTGTTTGTTCCTAAAGATAACTGTCATATTGTAATTACAAAGATAATTTTTCCTCCCTGATGGATTAGTCCAGATGTGTCCCAAACCTGTCACTAATTACAAAAAGGTTAAAGATCATGTAATTTCTGTGTCGGACCCTCTGTCAAGTCATGTTTACTGTCAGCAAAAGGTTAGGCTAGAGAAGAACAGAATAATGTTGATGAACGGTACAGGATGTGTGTCAGCAAAATGAAAGTAATGGTGTACCCCTGTTTTCAGCACTGATTCGCTGTCTAGACTTTGCCTTGTCACTTTTAGTTTTCCAGAAGCACATTGATTTTAGGTCTGGATTTTGTACAGGCCTTAAGGCACTGGAACCTTAGAAACAATTAATTCGATAATACATTTCCTGCCAGTTCTTTGAAGATATAGTCTTTTTTCTTTGTTGACATCTGTCTAACTTCCCTGGATATCACCATCTCCAAACTTTTTTGGGTGAGCAGCTAGAATTATACTGGGTTCTTTTGTAAGATATTGATAATAGTGGGAACAAATGAAAACCCCAAACAGGGAAATTTATTTATTTATATTTTTATGTAAATTTTCTTATTTAATAAAATGGCTTCAAACACAAAGCAAAGTCTATCTTTTCATATGTTAGTTAAGGAGTTTTGCAAAAAAAAAAATGTTTAAAATTAAAATACCTGCTATATATAATCATATAATTTTTTGCAGTGTCATAAGTACATAGTGAAATGGTGACTTTAAAACTATGAGATCTCTAAGCTGAAACTGTTTCGTTTTGATGGAAGAGAAAGAGATTATGATGTCTATAATCTAAATAATCTTAAGTAATTCTTAAACTGTCTCAGAATACTTGCAGGTTATTTCAGCTATAAAACAAGTTATTTGTTCAAAAGTTTTATAGGTGATTTTAAATCTCTGTGAGTGATTAACAATTGCAGTAATTAGTAGTACAGGGCAAGGAGATATGCAGTATCTTTCCTTCTACTTTCTAACATGATGTAATTTCCTTCTAAGTGTCCATGCTTAATGGCATTATCCTATTTTTATTGAAAGTTTTCTTGGTTTTTCAAAAATTCTCTGTACATCAAATATCATCATATAGATAACAATCACATTCATTTACTTAAACTTTTCTCTTGAATTTACCAGACTCTATATTTTTCAAGACATGTGACATTCACCAAAGCACAGTACCTTGCATAGCTCCATATGGAATTTAGCTCCTGAGCGGGGCACAGATTTTGAGTTAAGATCATGTTGATAATTAAATCTAAATAAAAAGAGAAGCATGAATGAGGTAAAGATCCTGGACTGGAAGATTGTTAGAAGATAGCAGGGATTTGTGCGGATCAGCTAGTATAAGTAGAACTTCTACTTAAATATCAACAATGAGTAAAAAGTCATACGAGAAATAAGGTCCTCTCCAGCTACTGCTGTTAGTCTCATGTATCCCACACAACCGGATCTTAGGGCCAGATAAAGCATAGCTAATTCACTGGGATTCAGAGAAAAGTGAATCTAATGCTGAATAATCATCTTCTTTACCTGAAGGAGAAAAGTGGTACTTGAAGGGAATTTCATCACTTGCAAAATTTAAAAATACTATCAAGTTCTACAGTGAGTGTTTTTTTTTTTGTACTCATGATGTTTATTCTAGATATTTTTAAATTTATGGAATAACACAATATATGACAGGTTGTATCTAGATTCCTTAAGTTAGCATAATGTTTCAATGATTTGTCCATATTGCAATACACATCATCACTTCATTTATTTTATTGCTGAATAATATTCAATATATGTACATACCACAATGTATTTATTCATTTACCTATTGGTGGACATTGGGCTATTTATATCTTTTGGTAATTGTGATTCATACTACTATAATATGAACAAGTATGTACTACTATATATAATTCGTACTACTATACTATGAACAAATATATATTTTTTTAAATATTTATTTTTTAGTTATAGGTGGACACAATATCTTCATTGTTTTTTTTTTCATGTGGTACTGAGGATTGAACCCAGCACCCCACGCATGCGAGGTGAGCGCCCTCCTTCTGAGCCACAATCCCAGCCCATGTTATATACATTTTTGAGTATTTGTTTTCAGTTATTTTGGATATATATCTAGGAGTGGAATTGCTGGAATGTATGCTTAATTATTTGATTAATTGTCATAATGCTTTTTAAAATGTGTTTATTTATTCTAATTAGTTATATATGACAACAGAATGCATTTTATTCATTGCACACAATTGCAGCACAGCTTTTCATTTCTCTGTACACCATGTAGTGTCACACCATATGTGCAGTCATACATGTACCTAGGCTAATAATGTCCATCTCATTCCACCATCTTTCCTGTCCCCATTCTCCCACCCTTCTCTTCCTCCCCTTTGTCCAATCACAGTTCCTCCATTTTTCCCATCCCTCTCACCCCATTATGGATCAACATCCACTTATCAGAGAGAATATTTGGATTTAGTTTTTTGGGGATTGGCTTACTTAACTTAGCATGATATTCTCCAACTCCTTCCATTTACCTGAAAATGCCATAATTTTATTGTCTTTGAATGCTGAGTAATATTCCATTGTATATATATATACCACAGTTTCTTTATCCATTCATCTATTGAAGGGCATGTAGGTTGGTTCCACACTTTAGCTTTTGTGAATTGAGTTGCTATAACCATTGATGTGGCTGTGTCATTGTAGTATGCTGATTTTAAGTACTTTGGGTATAGACTGAGTAGTGGAATAGCTGGGTCAAATGGTGGTTCCATTCTAAGTTTTCTAAGGAATCTCCATACTGCTTTCCATATTGGTTGCAGCAATTTGCAGTACCATCAGCAATGTATGTGTATCCCTTTCTCCCACATCCTCATCAACACTTATTGTTTTTTGTATTCTTAATAGCTGCCATTCTGACTGGTGTGAGATGAAATCTTAAGAGTAGTTTTGATTTTCATTTCTCTAATTACTAGAGATGTTGAACATTTTTTCATTTATTTGTTGATCAATTGTATATATCTTCTTCCACAAAGTGTCTGTTCAACTCCTTAGCCCATTTATTGAATGAATTATTTGGTTTTGGGCTTTCTTTTTTTTGGTGTTAAGTTTTTTTAGTTCTTTATATATATCCTGAAGATTATTGCTGTATCTGATGTGTGTGTGTGGCAAAAATTTGCTCCAATTCCATAGAGAGGTTTTAATACTAGAATCTTTGACTCCAATGTCAATTTAATTTCTTGGTATATGTAAGTGGTCTTCAATCTGCAGTCTCCAGACCAGTAGTATCAGCATTACTTTAAAAAATTGTAAGAAAACAAAATTGCTTAGCTTCACCACACCTGATCAGAAAATTGAGGGGTCAGCACAGGAATGCCTTTCAAACAAGCCATCTTGCTGATTCTGATGCCACCTGTTGTGCTATGTAAAGCTGCATTGAGTACTCATTGACAGCCTCAAGATATTTTTTACAATGATAAGCAAAACTGTGGCCATGCCACAGAGTGTAATAGGGTTTCAAAGGAAAAAATATAAAATACTTTTAATAAACTCTTTTATTAATTGATTATTATGAACCAATCTTGCCACTTCCTGTGCAACATTTATTCAGTTTCCCAAATGGGGCAATGAGAGGATTGGAAAAAAACGACAAATAGATACAAATATAGAGAAAGCTGGACTCAGTGGACCAACCAAACTCCTGATGGGAGACAGACTGGCCAGGAGCAGGCTCTGTACATTATTATATAGGTTTCCACATCAAAGGGATTCACTGTAAGAAAGTTACTTTAAAACAGAACTGAGGTCAAAAGTTTAAACAGCCCAATTACAGTAAACAGCTTGTACCCACAATTCTCCAACCCTGGACAGCTGGCTTTTGAACCTTATGCCACGAACTGATAAACTCCATGGCAACTATGGAATTTCCCTTTGAACAGGGCAACACTATACAAGTGGGTGGTTTTCTTGGTGCTTTTGAAAGAGAAATTCCCAAGAGAGGTTTCACCTCTGTCTCTGGGAAGTTCATGGACTGTAATTCATTCACCTCTTCTGATACAATCTTATTTGGGAAGTAATATCATTGTTCCATTTGGTAGATCAGGAAAATGCAGTGCAGTGATGAAATATGATGTATCCAATTTTCATAACTGGATAATGATAGAAATATTGTTTAATCTTTGTTCTTTGTTTCATATTGAAATGGGCCAAGATAGAATCTCTTATTGGATTGGGGCAAAACTTCAAGCATGTTTACTATATGTGATAGTTTAAGATTATGCAACAAAGAAGAAATCATATATTTCACTGTGTTTTCCACTCTTTGCTATTCCCCACCCTTTTGTGTGTGCTTGTCTGAGGCAATCCTTACATGAGGACCCACATATGTTTAGCACATGCTGTTTCCTTTTATACATCATTAAATATACTCAAACTACTACAATAGTTCATAGTATAAGTATTTAATTAACTTACGGTCAATGCCATGTGAACTACTAAAAAAATAATACATTATTTAGCTTAGGCATCATATAGCCATTTCCTAATATTGTAGGATCATAGTTATAGAGAGATTTTAGAGATGTCAGTCAAATTTCCACATTTGCAAGCATGTGCTTATATATTTCTACTTTTATAAGTCTTCTCTCAAATGCTTCTTCATTTATTTTTCATGTATAAATATATAGTTGTTAAAATAAAGAATGGAATGTTTTTTGGAATAAATGTGTTCAAAGGGAAACTACACTATATCATTTAGATGAATTTGTTAGTTCCAGAAAAAGGCTGGCTCTTGAGGATGAGGCCAGCAGAGAATCACTATGATTCTATAGCAGCTCCTGAAGTTTCAGATATCACAAGTCCAAAGAGAGTTGTCATTGTCAAAATCAATGTATTTCAGTTCTTCAGAGTTTATAGTATTGTCATTAAAACTATCCAAATGGGAATATTAGCAAGTGACTTCTCCTTTCCATTAAAACTACTTGTACAATCAGCTCCATAAAATATAATGAGTTTAACAACAACAATGACAAAACTATGTGCATTAAAGAAATGCATACTGGGACCAAATGTTGATTCTACATTTTACTAGCTGGTTAAAGTTTAACTAGTTACATAGCTTCATTCAGTTTCATTTTCCCCACTTGTCAAATTGAAAATTTGCAAGGTGTGAGGATTCATTGAGACAACTAATATATAATTCTTTTCTATAGACCTCCAATTCTTCATACTTCCCCCTACATGCATGGTTTCACAAGATGAAACAAGACCTCTGGAGAATGATTTAGTAAGGACGGATCTAAAATCCAAAGGTCTCCATCCCAATCCTGGGTTTAAGACCAGCTGACCATAATAGCTTTGTGATTCTCTGTCCACCCTTGGGGACTCTATGAAAGTTAGATATCATGAAGAATTAATGTGCTCACTACAACAATAACATCTTTCTTTCATTCCTTCATCCCATCCATCTTTCTCTCCATCTTCCTTCTACTCTTTGACATATCCTTTTACCAAGTTGTTTTGTGTGGATCCTGAAGTAGAATGCCCAGGGTTTTAATCCTGACACCAACAAAATTAATTTTGTGACCAGAAAAAGTTCCTTAATCTCTCCAAGCCTGAACTCTTCCTATGCTAACCTTAAATAGTAGTGGCATTTACTGCCAAGGCATGTTTTAACCACTAAATAAGAGAATGCAAATGCCATTACATAGTTCCTAGGATAAAGAATTCTGAAAATGTTAGCTATTAGAATTGTTATGTTTATCATTAAACAACGTTATTATTCTTCTCCTAAAATTGTATTTATTTATTTATTATTTGTTCTTTTTAGTTATACATGACAGCAGAATCTATTTTTATATATTATACAAACATGAATATATCTTATTCTAATTAGGATCCCAGTCTTGTGGATGTACACAATATTGAGATTCACTGGGATTTCTATTCCTTCCTTCCCTTTTGACTAATCCACTGAACTTTTATTCTTCCCCTCTATAGTTTTATAATCTGTCTTTCTTATGTCATTACTACCTCAACTGCTGTCAGACTTTTACCAAATATTGGATCTGCATTGGCATAAAAACCCAAGCAGACCAAAATTGTTCTCCCTGTGCTTAAGGAATATACATTCTGTGGGTACATATATAACATACAAATAGACAAAAATTGAAAACATTGTAATTATTTGAAAGAAAAACCACTTTGGGGGGAATATTGAGAAAATTGGAAGTAACCAATTTTAGGATGATTGAGAGTATCCTCTGTTCCTTTTGTGGAAGAGACTTTTAAGTGAAGACCTGACAAAAAGTCACATGTGAAAAATAGACGAGGCTACAAAAGTGAGGAAGAGAAAGGAAGTTTGGGGAGGAAATTTGAGAAAATGTCATATTAGATCTCAGGCCATGCGGGCTTCCTAGATAGGGACGCAAGATTGCTTTCATTTGAAGCATATTTGTGAAGCATTTTGCCATATTCTTATGAGGATTGTGTGTCTGTTGTTAACATTATAGATTTTACTCTTCTTTGAAGCATTTAAACCTATTGAAGTATTTATAGGGCATTCTGCTGTACTGCACATGTACAAGAGACAATACCTGCCATACGAAAAGAAAGATAAATACAACAAACATCAAGCAAACAATGCTAAAATCTTTAAACTGTGCATCAGTTAAGGTTTTAATTTACTAAAGCTGTTTTCTTAATTCTGTAGGCTTTGTTCACAGATGGCAATATTTAAATCATGGAGTTAACATAAAGTGATAAAAGGAAAAAATCTTGGTGGTGTGATGTATCCAGTAAACCAGAACCCTGCTAACTTGCCAATTAAATTTGACAACTCCTTAAAACATTTAATCCCACAGATGCGATATGACAATCCCAAAGTGGGAACAGTACATGAAATATTGCATTCTGCTCATTCACTTAGCTGTTCTTTCTTAAGGCAGCACAATCAGAATTGCATTTAAGTGATAGTGGAAGATTCAGTTAGTATACAGACACCAGATGCAAACCCTTGTCTCTGTCACTTAGAAGAATCAAACGAAGATCTTTGAATGTTAAACATTTTCAATTGTACTCTTTTTTTTTTTTTTATTTCTTGCCATTTTCTTACCCGAATTAAAAATGTGAGAGCATAGCATCAATCTTCTTCAAAATAATTGAACAAATTTTTAGTTTTATTTCTGGAATTATTTTTCTAAAAACTAACAAAAATATGATTTTGTTTTGCTATTATGGGATGGTAATATCTGTGTTTTAAAAGGTCAATAATCCAGCCCTAAGGTTTGAATTAAACTTTCTACTAGCAGTGGTTTTACATTCTCTTCAGGTGGTCATGTTGTTCATTGCTGTGATTAATTGGGTAAGCCTGATTCTTTATATTTAGAAACCACTTGTAAGTGGAAGTGAGAAATGAATTGTGCCAAGAGCCTTCAGTTCTATTTTTTATTAATAGAGTAGATTACATAGATCATAAAAACAATCTTCTAATTTATAAGAGTCAATCTAATATCTTGTTAAACAAGAGTTATTATTATTGAGCTTAAACTATTGAAGTGTGTTATACCAAAGGGTCACTTCCCACACTGAAGAATACTGTCGTGAACACTAGCATGTTAAGCACATGCTAATGGGCTCTCCTCAGCCTGATAAGTTATTGATTATCTCAGCTGGCATAATTCGTATCAGGAAGAGACAGTGCAGTTAACTGGAATGTAAGTCCTTCCTTTTTGCCACTTAAAACAGCCTCACATGCTCATCTGTCACTTTGGTTAGGGCCATGGTAACAGACAGAAGCTTTGTCCACAGGTGGATGGGTCCTTTCAGAAAGGAGCAGTGCTGAGCACCATTAAACTCTGGCCCAGAAAATTTCAACTCCTATTGTACCTATTAATCTAAACAGTAACTGAAATGCCAGATGGAAGAGCAGTTCAAAGCCACTTGCCATTGTTCTCTCACTAATGCAAATGGTAAAAATTATACTGAATTTTCTATTTTGTTCATTTTTACCAAGATAGAACTGAAATGAAAAAAGGATAAAGAGTATATGTGATTATAAAAGGCTATGCTAAAAAAAATTCACATGGTAACAGCCAGCATATTATTTTAAAGCATTTCTATAGAAATGATTTCTCCATTGTGAATAATATTTAAACACATGCAAAAAAAAATAATTTTACAGAGCATTTTCCCCACACAAAGTTGTGATCAGTGTGGTTTGTTATGTGCACTGGAAATTGGAACCCTTACAATCTGTGCTTCAGCTGACACCTTCTCTCCTCACATTACTGCTTTTTATAATGGGAAGAGAAATGCATGTTGAAAATTGTGAAGAAGCAATAAAATAGCTTTTAAATAAAGAAATATATTATTGTGGAGTTATGTAGGCATTGTAAACTGGCAAGATTTCATGACACACTGCTATGTCTATTCATTTGTGAAAATGTTTAAAATTGCTCAAAAGGGTTTAGTTTCATGTTTTGGAGGAATGGTAAGTTTAGTGTGACGGTTTGCTTTAAAAGAGGAATAGGAGAAAGAAAAAATATGTCTCTTAGTAACTAACATTTTAATAGGATTTTTCCAGACCTATTTAATATAACATTTTCCCTAACAGAGAAGCAGCCATTTATGATAGCTATTTATGATAGTCAGATATAGACATTTATGATAGCTAGAGAATAAACTCTCACCTGGCATTATTCATTGATATCAGCCTAGAGGAATTGCTCAATTGTTTTGATGAGAATGCTTTCTCCTTTTATCTATAATATAACAGCCACAAAATTCTCATGGAATATGTAAAGTGATAAACCTATAATAACTGACACAAAATTCTCATGGAATATGTAAAGTGTTAAAGTGGCAACATGCATGAAACAATGAACCACATAAAGCAATAGGTATGGTGCTAAAATTTGAGGCTTGGGGGAAAGAAGATGGCGGCGAGGGGAGTGCATTGCCCCCATGTGCTGCTTCACTGTGTGGGAGTATGACAAGTCAGGACGGCTAAAGGATATCTTGTTAGGAATTTCCAGCAATAGTGGGGTGCTCCGGAACCTGGAGGAAGGATTTCCATCGCACGAGGATCGGCTACGGGGACTCAAACGCGAGAGGTTTGTCCAACGGAGGGTAACACTGCTTATTCAGCAAATCGCCCCGCGGCTAGAGTCTGCAGCGCGCGCTGGGAAACGAGGAGATAGCGACGCAGGGATACAGCGCTGCAGTTTCTGCCAGCCGTGCAAGCACCGTACTCAGGGCTGAACTCTGGGTTCGAGACAGGGGAAGGAAGCGGTCCATTTCTGTTCTCCACACCGGTCAGACCACAGAGGAGGCCAGTGGACACCATGTTGGAAAGCTGACGTCACCATCCCTGTTTTCGACTGACCGCAGCTCATTCAGCCATAGAACAGGTAATTTCAGGCTGCCATTCGCCTGCGGCTTGCAGACAGATTGCTAGGGCTCAGTGCCTGGTTGCTTCTTAGAACCTGCTCTTATCGGAGCGAACACCGAGCGCGGGGCGGCCGAGTTCCGGCTCCCAGAACTGCCCTGGCCCAGGGCTGGGGAGCCTGCGGAGGCTGCTTCTTGGAGCCTACTCTTATCGGAGCACACACCGAGCACGGAGCGGCCGAGTTCCGGCTCCCGGAACTGCCCTGACCCAGGGCTAGGAGCCCGCAGAAACTGCTTCTCCGTCCGGGTCCTGCTGAGGGCCGGTCAGGACTCACCCGTTGCTTTGGTTGCCCGGAAAGGGGAAAGAAATGCTGCCATTCGCATAGGATACCAACGTGGCAGAAATCTGATGTCATCAGAAAGCGGCGGAGGAGAGAACTTCATCAATACCAGCGGCAACAGAAAGAGTTGGTCTCCTGGTAGGGGGGTGAGGCACAGACACCCGAGTCTCCTCGATTTGTCGTAGAGAAGCTGGGCCGCCGCCAGCGCCCGGAGCAGGCCCAGCGGCTCGCCAGCGTGGTGTCCGCGTGACCCCAATTGGAGAGGGGGTGGAGCAGAGCCGGCACCCGCACCCGCAAGGTGGGCAGACCCATAACCCAGTGGTACATGGGCGTGGTAGGAGGGGCAGGGCAGAGCCGCCACCCTCGCTTGCAAGGTAAACAGACCTGCGACAGACTGGCGGGTCAGTTCCAGCGGCCTGCCAGCGTGGTACACAAGTCACCCCAACTGGAGTAGGGGCAGAGCAGATCCTTCGCCCACGCCCGGATCAGGCCCTGCCGGTGTGGTGGTCACGTGAACCCAATTGGAGTGGGGGAGGAGCGGAACCGCCACCCGTGCCTGCAGGGTGAGCAGACCTGTGACCAACCTGCAGATCAGGCCCAGGGGTCCACAGGCGTGGTAGGAGGGGCAGGGCAGATCCGCCACCCGCGCCTGCAAGGTAGGCAGACCTGCGACAGACCGGCGGATCAGGCCCAGGAGCCTGCCAGCGTGGTACACACACCACCCTAATTGGAGTAGGGGCAGAGCAGAGTCGCCGCCCGTGCCAGGAACAGGCCCAGCAACCTGGAGGCGGGGTAGTCACAACACCCCAATTGGAGTAGGGGCAGAGCATAGCCACCACCCGTGCCCAAAAGGTGGGCAGATCTGCGACCGACCAGCGGGACAGGCCCAGTGGCCTGCCGGTACGACAGACACGTCAACCCATTTGGAGTAGGGGCAGAGTAGAGCCGCCGCCCGCACCTGCAGGGTAGGCAAACCTGCAACCGACCGGCGGATCAGGCCTAGTGGCCTGCTGGCGTGGTACACTCGTCACCCCAATTGGAGTAGGGGCAGAACAGAGCCGCCGCCAGCGCCCAGAACAGGCCCAGTGACCTGCCGGCGTGGTAGTCATGACACCCCAACTGGAATAAGGAGAGAGCAGAGCTGCCGCCCACGCCTGCAGGAAAGATACGCAAGCAGTATGAAAAGACAGGGAAAGAAAGGACCACAAGCAATGCAGGTCAACTCAACTTTAGAAGAGGTAACAGCTGCAGCAGATGGAATGTCAGATAAAGAATTCAGGATATACATGCTTCAGATGATCTGGAGTATCAAGGAAGACATTAGACAGCAAAATCAGACAATGAAAGATCACTTCGACAATGAATTACACAAACAAATCCAGGAAGCAAAGGATCAAATATACAGGGAGATAGAGGTTATAAAAAACAAACAAACAGAAATCCTAGAAATGCAGGAAGCAATAAACCAACTTAAAAACTCAATGGAGAATACTATCAGCAGAGTAGAACACTTAGAAGATAGAACATCAGACAATGAAGACAAAGTGTTTCAACTGGAAAAGAACATAGACAGCTCAGCAAGACTGTTAAGAAACCATGAGCAGAACATCCAAGAAATATGGGATAAAATTAAGATACCAAACTTAAGAGTCATTGGGATACAGGAAGGTACAGAGCTCCAAACCAAAGGAATGAGCAGTCTATTCAATGAAATAATACGAGAAAACTTCCCAGACTTGAAGAATGAGACAGAATCCCAAATCCTAGAAGCCTACAGGACGCCGAATGTGCAAAATCATAAGAGACCCACACCTAGACACATTATAATGAAGATGCCCAACATACAGAATAAGGAGAGAATTTTAAAAGCTACAAGAGAAAGGAAGCAGATTACATTTAGGGATAAGCCAATCAGGATAACAGCTGATCTTTCAACACAGACTCTGAAAGCTAGAAGATCCTGGAATAACATATTTCAAACACTGAAAGAAAATGGGTTCCAACCAAGAATTGTGTATCCAGCGAAATTAAGCTTCAGGATGGAAGATGAAATTAAAACCTTCCACGATAAACAAAAGTTTAAAGAATTCGCAGCTAGAAAACCATCTCTTCAAACATCCTTGGCAAAACATTACAGGAAGAGGAAATGGAAAATAACAATGAAAACCAACAGTGGGAGGTAGGACAGTAAAGGGGGGGAAATAATCAAAGAGGAAAACAAACCATGTTTAGTAACAGAAATAAAGAAATATGGCTGGAAGAACAACCCATATCTCAATAATAACCCTAAATGTTAATGGCTTAACCTCACCAATTAAGAGACACAGGCTAGTAGAATGGATCACAAAACAAGACCAAACAATATGCTGCCTACAGGAGACACATTTGATAGGAAAAGACATACATAGGCTGAAGGTGAAAGGTTGGGAAAAATCATATCACTCATATGGACTTCGGAAACAAGCATGAGTGTCCATACTCATATCAAATAAAATAGATTTCAAGCCAAAGTTAATCAAAAGGGATAAAGATGGACACTACATACTGCTTAAGGGAAACATACACCAACAAGACATAACAATCATAAATATTTATGCCCCAAACAATGGTGCAGCTATGTTCGTCAAACAAACTCTTCTCAAGTTCAAGAGTCTAATAGACCACCATACAATAATCATGGGAGACTTCAACACACCTCTCTCGCCACTGGACAGATCTTCCAAACAAAAGTTGAATAAGGAAACTATAGAACTCAATAACACAATTAATAACCTAGACTTAATTGACATATATAGAATATACCTCCCAACATCAAGCAGTTACACTTTTTTCTCAGCAGCACATGGATGCTTCTCAAAAATAGATCATATATTATGTCACAGGGCAACTCTTAGACAATATAAAGGAGTAGAGATAATACCATGCATCTTATCTGATCATAATGGAATGAAACTGAAAATCAAGGATAAAAGAAGGAAGGAAAAAGCATACATCACTTGGAGAATGAACAATAGGTTACTGAATGATCAATGGGTTATAGAAGACATCAAGGAGGAAATTAAAAAATTCTTAGAGATAAATGAAAACACAGACACAACATATCGGAATCTATGGGACAGATTGAAAGCAGTTCTAAGAGGAAAATTCATTGCTTGGAGTTCATTCCTTAAAAAAAGAAAAAACCAACAAATAAATGATCTCATACTTCATCTCAAAATCCTTGAAAAAGAAGAGCAAAACAACAGCAAAAGAAGTAGAAGGCAAGAAATAATTAAAATCAGAGCTGAAATTAATGAAATCGAAACAAAAGAAACAATTGAAAAAATTGACAAAACTAAAAGTTGGTTCTTTGAAAAAATGAACAAAATCGACAGACCCTTAGCCATGCTAGTGAAGATAAGAAGAGAGAGAACTCAAATTACTAGCATACGGGATGAAAAAGGCAATATCACAACAGACACTTCAGAAATACAGAAGATAATCAAAAACTATTTTGAATCCTTATACTCCAATAAATTAGAAGATAGTGAAGGCATAGATAAATTTCTTAAGTCATATGATCTGCCCAGATTGAGTCAGGAGGATATAGAAAACCTAAACAGACCAATATCAATTGAGGAAATAGAAGAAACCATCAAACGACTACCAACTAAGAAAAGCCCAGGACCGGATGGGTATACAGAAGAATTTTACAAAACCTTTAAAGAAGAACTAATACCAATACTTTTCAAGCTACTTCAGGAAATAGAAAAGGAGGGAGAACTTCCAAATTCATTCTATGAGGCCAACATCACCCTGATACCTAAACCAGACAAAGACACTTCAAAGAAAGAAAACTACAGACCAATATCTCTAATGAACCTAGATGCAAAAATCCTCAATAAAATTCTGGCGAATCGGATACAAAAACATATCAAAAAAATTGTACACCATGACCAAGTAGGATTCATCCCTGGGATGCAAGGCTGGTTCAATATACGGAAATCAATAAATGTTATTCACCACATCAATAGACTTAAAAATAAGAACCATATGATCATCTCGATAGATGCGGAAAAAGCATTCGACAAAGTACAGCATCCCTTTATGTTCAAAACTCTAGAAAAACTAGGGATAACAGGAACATACCTCAATATTGTAAAAGCAATCTATGCTAAGCCTCAGGCTAGCATCATTCTGAATGGAGAAAAACTGAAGGCATTCCCTCTAAAATCTGGAACAAGACAGGGATGCCCTCTCTCTCCACTTCTGTTCAACATAGTTCTCGAAACACTGGCCAGAGCAATTAGACAGACGAAAGAAATTAAAGGCATAAAAATAGGAAAAGAAGAACTTAAATTATCACTATTTGCAGATGATATGATTCTATACCTAGCAGACCCAAAAGGCTCTACAAAGAAACTATTAGAGCTAATAAATGAATTCAGCAAAGTGGCAGGATATAAAATCAACACGCATAAATCAAAGGCATTCCTGTATATCAGTGACAAATCCTCTGAAATGGAAATGAGGACAACCACTCCATTCACAATATCTTCAAAAAAAAAAAAATACTTGGGAATCAACCTAACAAAAGAGGTGAAAGACTTATACAATGAAAACTACAGAACCCTAAAGAGAGAAATAGAAGAAGATCTTAGAAGATGGAAACATATACCCTGTTCATGGATAGGCAGAACTAACATCATCAAAATGGCGATATTACCAAAAGTTCTCTATAGGTTTAATGCAATGCCAATCAAAATCCCAATGGCATTTCTTGTAGAAATAGAAAAAGCAATCATGAAATTCATATGGAAAAATAAAAGACCCAGAATAGCAAAAACAATGCTAAGCAGGAAGTGTGAATCAGGCGGTATAGCGATACCAGACTTCAAACTATACTACAGAGCAATAGTAACAAAAACAGCATGGTACTGGTACCAAAACAGGCGGGTGGACCAATGGTACAGAATAGAGGACACAGAAACCAATCCACAAAACTACAACTATCTTATATTTGATAAAGGGGCTAAAAGCATGCAATGGAGGAAGGATAGCATCTTCAACAAATGGTGCTGGGAAAACTGGAAATCCATATGCAACAAAATGAAAC
Source organism: Marmota monax (assembly GCF_021218885.2). Lineage (NCBI taxonomy): Eukaryota > Metazoa > Chordata > Mammalia > Rodentia > Sciuridae > Marmota > Marmota monax. Next base: position 20,488,562 of record NW_026692907.1, read on the forward strand.
TGAATCCCTTTCTCTCGCCATGCACAAAAGTGAATTCAAAATGGATCAAGGAGCTTGATATCAAATCAGAGACGCGCCGTCTGATAGAAGAAAAAGTTGGCTACGATCTACATTCGGTGGGGTCGGGCTCCAAATTCCTCAATAGGACACCCATAGCACAAAAGTTAATAACTAGAATCAACAAATGGGACTTACTCAAACTAAAAATTTTTTTCTCAGCAAAAGAAACAATAAGAGAGGTAAATAGGGAGCCTACACCCTGGGAACAAATCTTTACTCCTCACACTTCAGATAGAGCCCTAATATCCAGAGTATACAAAGAACTCAAAAAATTAGACAATAAGAGAACAAACAACCCAATCAACAAATGGGCCAAGGACCTGAACAGACACTTCTCAGAGGAGGACATACAGTCAATCAATAAGTACATGAAAAAATGCTCACCATCTGTAGCTGTCAGAGAAATGCAAATCAAAACCACCCTAAGATACCATCTCACTCCAGTAAGATTGGCAGCCATTATGAAGTCAAACAACAACAAGTGCTGGCGAGGATGTGGGGAAAGGGTACACTTGTACATTGCTGGTGGGACTGCAGATTGGTGCAGCCAATTTGGAAAGCAGTATGGAGATTTCTTGGAAAGCTGGGAATGGAACCACCATTTGACCCAGCTATTCCCCTTCTTGGTCTATTCCCTAAAGACCTAAAAAGAGCATGCTACAGGGACACTGCTACATCGATGTTCATAGCAGCACAATTCACAATAGCAAGACTGTGGAACCAACCTAGATGCCCTTCAATAGATGAATGGATAAAAAAAATGTGGCATTTATACACAATGGAGTATTACTCTGCATTAAAAAATGACAAAATCATAGAATTTACAGGGAAATGGATGGCATTAGAGCAGATTATGCTAAGTGAAGCTAGCCAATCCCTAAAAAACAAATGCCAAATGTCTTCTTTGATATAAGGAGAGTAACTAAGATCAGAGTAGGGATGAAGAGCAGGAGAAGAAGATTAACATTTAACAGGGATGAGAGGTGGGAGGGAAAGGGAGAGAGAAGGGAAATATCATGGAAATGGAAGGAGACCCTCAGGGTTATACAGTGGAGGGGGTAGAGAGAGAGGAGGGGAGGGGAGGGGAGAGGTGGGGAGGGGGGATGGTGGAGGATGGGAAAGGCAGCGGAGCACAACAGACACTAGTATGGCAATATGTAAATCAGTGGATGTGTAACTGATGTGATTCTGCAATCTGTGTATGGGGTGAAGGTGGGAGTTCATAACACACTTGAATCAAAGTGTGGAATATGATATGTCAAGAAATTTGTAATGTTTTGAACAACCAACAATAAAAAATTAAAAAAAAAAAAGAAAAAGACCAAAACCTATAGTTTTTGAAATACAGGCACATATGAAGAAATCTACCTTAACAAAATTGCTTTATGGGTATAGAGCCCAATTATAGGAGAGTTATATTGCTAAAAACTCATTAAATGGTGACTTGGAATTTAAGCTAGAATTGTGGGCATTGGTGAACTCTGGTAAGAAAATTAAACAAGAAAAAGAAAATAAAAAAACCTCAGCAAGATGATAATTGAAGGAGGAAAATTTCATTATCATGTCCTAAAAAGAGTATAGGCTTATTTTGTCTCAGATTACAATAAAGTGGAACAGTTTGTCACAAAATGTAGAGAATATTTAAGTGAGTTGTACTGCTAAGATTAGTTACACATACCCACATATGTATAAGTGTGTGTGTGTGTGTGTGTGTGTGTGTGTGTGTGTACCAATGAAGGCAGGGACAGGAGAATTGAAATAATGTGGCAACAGTGCATTGAAACAAACTTGGTTTAAAAAAAGCAAAATTGGTTTGCATTAATGATTAAAAATCAATTTCATAGGTATTACAAGTACAAAGACAGGCTTAGAAATATTTCATGTACAATGCATCACACTTGACCAATAAAAGTCACTGACAGGATCTCAAACCTTTGTTCCTTAGTTCCCTCCTCCTAGCCTATTTTGGTCTCCACCAAAGGCCACAGCACCACCAAGGTACCCTTTTCTCTAACCACAGTTATGCTCACTGAGTGACAGTGGCCATTCTTTCTCTTGGCCTGTCAGGCAAAGTGGAGGTGAGAGCTTTTCTCTGTTGTAGCCTGAATGCTTCACTTCTTGTTAGTCATTCATAACTCCTCACATTCTGTTTCTTTGTTTTGTTTTGTTATTTGAGTTGTTTTGCTTTGTTTCCTTGGAACCAAAGATTGAACTCAGGAGTGCTTAACCACTGAGCTATGTTCCAACCATTTTGAATTTTTATTTTTAGATAGGGTATCACTAAGTTGCTTAGGGCCTTGCTAAGTTGCTGAGGCTGACTTTGAGCTTGTGATCCTCCTGCCTCAGCCTCATGAGCTGCTAGAATTACAGGCATTTGCCACTGTACCCACCCTCCTCACATTCTGTAATGGACTCTTTATTAAATGCTCCTCAATTACAAGAAAATTTTGCTTATTTTTACTTTCATTTCACTTACTAAAAGACAAAATTATTTTCATGATCATAATCATCCAGTGCTAAAACAGCAGCCATTTGAGAAAATGCATACCCTTCTATTGATAATCACCAAGCAGAGGCCTGATCATGTTAGGGATGTCTGAAGAATATTCCCATAAGAAGTGCAATATGAACTTCCTTAGTTCTCAGATCTCTTGTTAATCTGAGTTCTGTGTTCATGATATAATATAAACTGATCCTTTTGAGAATAAAAGCAAATTCCAGGAAACACTTTTGCAAGTTCAAGGATATCAGAATACCTCATCTTTTTCAGTATCATTTTTACTCTTTCAAAAAATAAGCTTACCAAATCACACTTTATTTGAAGGAAATAGCCAGAGGTAGAAGACACTCAGAACTTTGTGGGTATTAAGAGAAAGAGAGAGAATATACCTGGTGTTTTATCCACTCTATCCAAAGTCAATAATTTCATAAATAGTTTTTATATATTTATCACATTAACCATGATTTTATAAAATTTGAATTTCAATTATATGTAGTTTTCCTTTTGTATAAACAATGGACTTCCTCGGTCTTTTTTTTTTTAACTTTGTAAACTTCAAGTACCAAATCCAAGAAATAGAAAGTAAAATATGTTTTGAACAAATGTATTTCTACCCTAATGATTTAAGAAGAAACTTGCCTTATTCTGCTGTCAAAAGCAGCATTCTTTTCTGGGTCTATGCTGTGAACTTATGCAAGAATTCAATATCACCTAAATCACAGGGGCATGCTGCCATCATGTAGAAAATCATATTTTATATAGTGGTGCTTTTCTCAGGAAAAAAAGTGAGAAAATGAACTTGCCTTACATGCTGAGTGTCTTAAGTAATGTCATTGGTCATGGAGATCAGGATAAGCCTTGTTGCAGTTATAAAGCTATCAGCTTCTCAACCATCTCAAGTGTCAAAAATCAAGACCAGGTAGGTGGCTCCTCCTTCCCAAATAGGGTGGACTTTCTCCTTTTCCGTCATGAAACGCATCTCCAAGTTTTTTGGAATTACAACCTTTTAAACTAAAGTATCTCTCTTCATTATTTAACTCTGAGGCCCTGAAAAGACAGTCTTGCTTGCTATGTTCTCTGTGTTAATTTATGATTGGCGTTCTGATGGAGAGCTGTCAGGTGGCCTTCTTCCTCTCTTCTTTGTCTACAATGATTTATTGGTAAGAGGAAGATGCAATTGCAGTGGCAACTTTTTCCATTTAGGCTACATAGACATAGTGCACACAATTTCCAATGATTAAACAGAATGCAGCTGACAGACTGCTGGTCGGCAGGCTTTCATTACTGAATCATAGAGAGGAGATGACACAATTTTTAATGGCATTGGCTTTTTCTTTCTTGGATATTTAGGTCACAAGTGAGTATGGTTTTGGCAGCTCCAACCTTATCCCCATTTAGACATATAAAAATCTTCTAATTTTAGACACCCCAATGCCAAAATTGATTGGCAGCTTTAGTTTCAGTGTGATGGATGATCAAAATGAGAGGTCAGTTACAAGTCAAGGCTATTGTTAGAGATGCACAGGCAAAACTTCGAGTACTTGATCAAATATTACCTGCAGAGAATAAATATTATGTCTAATTATTATTCACAGAAGTAAATAGATCAGATGTATTTTAGCAAACAGATAAGCAGGGTCAGATTAAGAATAGGGCATTTGTCTACTCTTATTTCTCGGTCTATTTTTGTTTCTGCCTAAAGTGCTTTTAGTCACTGGCAGAGCCAACAAATGTCTTCGCCTAAGATTGAGAAAAACAGAATTTAGGAGCACATTTCTGTGGCCATTCAATTTGATTTGACTCAAGTCAAGTTAATGTGATATGACTTTAAATCACAGGAATTGAATTCAGTGTAAGTGATCCCTGTATTCCTCTTGATGCCTTGATCTCCACTACTCAACAAGCCTATACTGCAAAATTATAGATATCTAACTTTTAGTGGCTTTTTTGAGAACTTGAACTAATGTTTTAGACTTACGACAGCTACAAAATGATTTTCTCAGATACTTAATTCCCCAGAATGTTTCCAGTCAACTGGGCCTTTCTGTTTGCATCAGGGTAGGAAGATAGAAAGACCAATAGAAAAAATTTTTAAACATACAAATTTTAGAAATTATAATTTAAAAATATGATCAAGTCAATCTTCCTAAGCATCTATCATGTAAATTTTTTTTTCTGATAGGTACTAAAATAATGGATAACAATTTGAATTAGATGAAGAGTTTCTTTCCTAAAAGAACATTAACACTCTCAGTATAAAAGAAAATGTTATAATTTCCTTCAAATGTATAACTCAGAAGCTGTACTATTACAGAGGAGAAAAAATATTTTCACAAATGTACAGCATCTCTCAGTATTATGGAAAAGTTTAAAAAGGAAATATACTTGAGATTAGCCCAAAGAAATTAGAACATGTAGGTTCACTAGGGTGATTACAATCTAGGAAAGGTATCCAGATTGCCATAATTAAATGAGATTCTTGGGGAGTAGTGTATATATGTGTATGATTATGGGCTCCTTTGAGAAAGGTTTTTCCATATCAATTCATCCAAAGAAGCACAAAATTTAACACTGCAGTTATTTCCTTCAAAGAATTTATTAATCTAAGAAGGTAGTAAACAAAGCCATGTCCTTTCTAGAATATCATAAGCCAAATACATAAAATTAGACTCAGTGGAAGTGGCATTTACAATTTCAATTCTCTTTTTATAAAATATGGGTGAACAACTGAACAATATTTTAAATATAAAAAAGGGGATATGATTCCAGGACCCATAAAATTAGGACAAAAGAATAATTTATGAATCAAATTTAACACATTTTTATTGGGTTAATAAAGAATGAACTCCTGTGAACTATGCTGTGATTCTGTCTGGGAAGAAACAAAGCCATACTTAACCAAAGGTATTGCATAGCCATAAGCACATTTTGAGACATTGGGCTCCCAGTTAAGCTATATCAGGACAGAAAAAGTATGGAAAAAGGAATTTAACTTAATACCAATTTGATGAAAAAAAAATATATATATATGATTATATATATTTCCCTGTGCCTATTTTAAAATTAGCTCCATTAGACTAAATACTTCTACAGCAGAGATAACAACTAGTGGGGTTAACACAAGTCAATTACATGAAAACAGGAATTGACCCAATAAATTTAAGGTCAAAGATGACATCACATTATTCCAGAGAACCAGTATTTAGTATATTAATCTTAATTATTCCTAATAATCTATATAGTTTAGTCTTGAAGCTGGCTATCACCTTACACAGAGTTTAGGAAAAGTATAAAGAAATTGTCTCTACCCCAAGATGGGGGTGAAGGATTGGAATGGGAATATTAGAGAACAGAACCATGATCAATACTTGGCTCTTAATTAAAAAAAAAAATCTTGGGCCTAAGTTAAATGCAGAGTAATTTGTGTAGAGGAGAATTAACTTCAATGACATTTGTTTTGAACCTGCTGTCAAGACTTCCCACAGTGGATAAACTCTTTAAATATGGGTACAAGGTCAAGTTTTGGAAAGAAATATTAGACACACATACATCAAGGTAGAAAGACTTGAAACAGGCTTACTGAATTACATGCAGAAGTTAGATGAGAGAGAGAGAGAGGTCATATGGCACTTAGGGTCAGCATTCTGAGATTAAGGTCACATCATAGCAGAGGAGGCTAAACAGCATCAACCAGAAAAGGCCTGGCAGTATGGAACCCACCCATGCACAGTACCCATCCTTGAGGACCAGAGAAGTACTAAAAATACTGTCCTGGCATAAGCTTATCTCAGCCAAAGGCCCCAGCCTGAGAAAACAATATGGACTGGAGAAAAATCATAAATGGGATGGTTCTTATCAGAAATGCCCAATAAATAATATAAATAATTGTTCTCCTAGAAGTTACTGTTTTTGTTTTCTTCAAGTTTAAATTTTGTGGGCTCACTCTCTCTCTCTCTCTTTCTTTCTGTTTACACACACACACACACACACACACACACACTCATACACACTGAATAAATTAAATATTAATCCTATCTACTTATTTGAATTAAATACTTATTCATATCCTTCCATTCCTACCAAGTGTTGGACTAGAGCTGTGACCCAGGATAAAATGCTTATCTAGCATGGGTGAGACCCTGTTTTCTTTCTTACCACCACAAAAAAAATAAAGCAAAAATATATTTTTACTATTTGCCAAACATTAAAGTTAGCACCACTCTGATTTTTTCTATATATTATTTTATTTTTTGATATCAGGGTTTGAAACTGGGGGCACTTAACCAATAATCCATTTCCCCAGCCCTTTTTATTTATTTTGAGTCAGGGTCTTACAAAATTGCTTTATTAAGTACCCGAAGCTACTTCTGAACTTGTGATTCTCTTGCTTCACCCTCCGGAACTGCTAGATATAGATGTGTGCTACCATACCTGGCTTGATTTTTATATATTTTAGAAATTGCTGAAAGCCACAGCCGAGTCGAAATGGCCCCTGGCATTTTGCCAACAGTATTGGTTGACAGGCGAGGCATTACTATCCGCCTTGGCCCCTAGTTTGGAGATCTTACGCTACTTTGGAGTTCTCTTGGGGATTCCTGGGGATTCCCGGAGAGTTCCCATTGGTTGGGGAAGTGCAGGAGGAGGGATTTCTGTAGGAGATATTTCAGGTTGGTGGTTCCTGGAGGAGCCACTTGGCGTTCGGGAGAGTTCCCAGGGAGCATGTGTGGAGTGTGCTGGTGGAGTTCAGAAATAAAGTTTGTTCCTGCTTCAGTGGCTCATGATTTGTGCCCAGCCAGACTGCGGCAAGAAATTATATTCAAGATATTTAGTTTGCAAGGGAATCATTTTTCCTTGCTAATTAGTATCATATTATAATTGAGCATAGCTTTTCTATGCATCTACTATGTGAAAGTTGTCTAATAGCATTTGGTAGGTGCTAAAAATTATGCCAGGCATTAAGTTTCCAAGCATAAAACTTCTTGTCTTTAAGGAGCTTCAGTTCTAAACTGTGCCTCTTAATAACTGAAGTGCCATGAATTATAAGAGATTAAGTGGAGATAGGAATTGAAAGGAAAACAGAGAGTTTACAAGAGCCTCCCTATTTGGGGACAAAAGATTTTGTCTCTTTTTCTCTTTTGTCACTTATCAGTTACTTAGCATTTTTTCTGTGGGCTTATTGCCTTTTGGATATAGTTTCTTCTCTCAATAAAGTTCATCTTGAGACTGAGAGTAATGTCTACATAAGATACCTATAGATTAATTAGTTTATTGTTAATTAACAAATGAATTAAAGGGGTCGAAAAGCTTTAGATTTTTAATCAGTAGACCTGAATTCTCATTGTAGATCTATGCCTCAAAAGTCAAATGTAGTTGGCAAATATCTAAAGATGGCACCTGCTAATTTCCATTCCTTGGTTATCCAATCACACACCATTCTAGCACTACTCTGAAGGGATTTGCCAATGTAATTAAAGTTTTCAATTTAGTTGACCTTAAGATATGATCATTGTAATGTTTACCAAAGCTTGTGAGAGCCTTAGAGTTTTCTCTGACTAGTGGCAAAATGATAAGTCAGATTTTTGAAATATGAGAAGGTTTCAACAATGCTATTGCTGACTTTGAAAGCGGAGAAGTCCACATGCCTATGAATGTAGTTGCACTAGAAGTTAGGAACTACCTGAGCTGAGAGCTAGCAAGGAAACAAGGACCTTGGTTCTGCAGCTATGAGAACTGAATTCTTCCCCCAATACGAATGAGCTGGGAAGTAGAATTCCTACCAGAACTTTCAGATAAGACCCCAACCAGTCTTTCAGTTAACATGTGAGTATTGTCTACATTTGTGGTAATTTGGTATACAATACTAGAAAACTAATACACTGAACAACTTTATTGAAGGAAGTTAGAAATGCTGGGAGTAAATTTCCTCATCTACAAAATGGGGTTAATAATAATGTTCACATGAGGCTGTGGCTGTGGCTTGGTGGTAAAGCTCTTGCTTTGCATATGTGAGGCACTGGGTTCAATCCTCAGCACCACATAAAAATAAATAAAGATACTGTGTGTTTATCTACAACTAAAAAATAAATGTTTTTTTTTTTAAATAATAATGTTCACAGGGTTTTTGTGATAAGTGGGATAAAGTGAGGGCAGATGCTTCTGAGAGATTGAAATCCAAAGCAAGGTTATTATCAGAATTAATAAACCATCATTAGGGCACATATCCATGATAAGTATGTGACTAATTTTCATACTGCACAGTCCTATATTTCATTCTCTTCCCATTCTGGGCCCTTTGTCCAAGATTCCCAAGTCTCTCAGTTTCTTTAGTTAAGGTTTCTATTTCTTTAAGTGCCTAACAAGTGTATGTTAAAAATTTGAACACCCTTTCCTCCTTCCTTAAAAACAAAACAAAACAAAACAAAAACAAACAAACAAAAAACAAATTCAACAGTGTCTTACTCCATTTAGTTAACCACATCATCCTGATAATCTGCATCTTAGACAGATTAAGCTAATACAATTATGAATAGATCAGTTAACCCACGAGAACCCCCATACTTGCACAACAAAATGTGGGCAGTTCTCAGTGGATCTCCAAGTGGAGATGTGTCATTCTCACAGCCAATTGTGTGGCATTTTTCTCTTTGAGTGGACATCACAGTTCTTCAAGTGTCCCTGAGGGTAGTGAACAAATAAACAAAGAGAGAGGCATGTTGATTGACTGTTCTGGGAAGAACTACACTTGAGTATAATTTGAATATTGGTTTCTTGCCTTCATGTGAAAAGTACACCATTTGGTAACCTTGGCAATGCTATTATTCTGACACTATTTCATAAATACTATATTATACTTTGTCTCACAAAACAGCATACAAGTTTTATTATTGTAAATGTTGACTCAATCTGTTTTAGCATAAAATTGAAAAACTGGAAAGTGGTAAACATATGGATAAAATCGTGTTCATATTGAGCCAAAAATGTTGATCCTGCTTCTTGAAATGAAACAAAATTATTCGCAGTGAGGATCCCATTCAGGACAGCCAGTTGACTTTAGTCTTGTTCAACAGTGCTTTTATTCATATCTGTTATTTCTGACAACACGAGACTAATTCCACTTAATCCAAAAGAATTTTTGAATTCGTGTGTGCTGAACTTATATCTCAAATATGAATAATACATCTATTTCCAAAGCATGCACTAGAAATAACCCTCTAGAGAATGAGGAGCAAATGTTGGACCATTTGTATTTTCTCTGCTTAAATTAATCTTGTATCTGTAACTTTAAACAGTCTCTAAATGAGAACAAAATATCTAAGTGCCTTTAGAATGTTAAGTCTTAACTAAAATATTCATATCCTTTCCCAGATGTCTCTCGATATTTTCATAAGCTCTGTCTGAGGAGATAGACATATACTTTTAAAATCTCTATGACCTGTAGGACTACAAGTCCTTTTGAGATTGGAAAGTTATGCCACAAAGAAGCAGGCACATATAAAGAATGCATAGACAGCTTGCCTGCACTATTTGCCAAATACTCTGTCTGAGATTGCAGTCTGGTCTTCATGTACAGCTTTGCTGTGCCTGATATTATCTTTGATAGTGTGACAGTTTTGAAAAAGTTGGCCTAATAGTCAATTAAATTTCCAAATGTGAGAACTCATTGATTTGACGAACTTACATTATATCATTGAGCTTATTCTCTGACTTATTTCACAGTTTCTTGCTGATTGACAATCATTAATTCTGTGTATTATTAAATTCTCTCTGGCTGCAGACTCAGTTTTCCAATTTGGAGGAGCCTAACTAACCCCAGACAAGCTAGGACTCAAGATTCTCCTGGTTGATATTAGATAGGAGTGTATAATTATGATGTGAAATACTTGAATGCTAGAGAAAATGGTAGAAACATTCCTCTTTGAACATTTATAGTTCAGTGAAAGAAAGGGTACAGAAAACTTTCAGCATCATATCACAGTATTTCTTTTTCTGAAATTAGATAGTAATTAATAGTTTTTCATATAATTTTAATAAGTTTGCTTCTATCTTATGGGGTTTTTTCTTGTTTATACAGATGAAGCAAAGCATATGCAAATATATGCAAAGTGTCAATTCCTGGTGACCCTGAAGTTGTGGAAGGCAATACTGCATTTGATTTTTCTAGCATTTCAGCTACATTGACTGTGTGAACCAAATTGGGATAAATATGAGCTCAGGACTTCTCCAATTGCTATCCATATTTCCTATTATTTGGAATGTAAATGATAGATTAATTACATCTATTATAAGTGAGAAGGAGGATGCTTTTAATCTCTTTGCATTGTCCCTTCATAGCTGAGTAGCTGCTTACATTTTAATTGAAAGAAGCACCTTCCACATTAGAGAATATTTTCCATGATAAAGGGGAATCACATATAATAAGAAAACAAAAGTAACTTTGACCACTGTTTAAACCATGTAGAAAACATTAACCCTGGATTGTTTCATAGACTGCATATTCACATAATTTCTTTATTAAAAATGTATTGTTGGTGGAGTAAATACTAATTCCTTTTAAGATATTAAAACTCTTTTCATAAGCCAGAGCAACTCTAACATAGATGTTTTTTTTTTTTTTTTTTTCAGGTCCTTATCTACCACTTATTCCCGTTTTTGACCCATTTGTTCCTTTCTGTCCTCTAAATGTCTCATTTACTTGGGACTGTTTTCCTCATGCCTCTGTTAATTGTTTTCTTTTGATCTGTCATCCTTTCTGCTCATCTTTTCCCTGTTTCTATATGTAATGTTCTTTTACCTTTCAAGATCAAATTTACATGCCACAATCCATCTGAAGCCTTCTCTAATCCCTCAAGGCAGAACTTCCTGTGTGACCACATCTTCCCTACAGACATCTTATTGTCAGGGTGATTCTGTGTCATCTACAGTTGCCATTTTTTTTCTGGCTAATCTTTAGATGAGAGTACTCTTTTAGGTCCTGGATTGTGCTTTATTTATCTTGTGTACCTATCTATATTATAGTGCAGAAGCAAACCCATCCTAACAGAAAAATATGAGAGCCAAAGGCACTGTACGAATAGCACAATGGTTTATTGATCTTCTATGTCATAGTCCAGCTAGCTAGAGGTCTGTAGGCTGTGAAGTCATTAAAGGGCCAAGGGATTTTTCATTCCATTTTTCTGCCCATTTCTCGAGGGTGATTCTCATCCACATTGTTGAAGGTGGCTCCTGTCTTCATTACGTTCAACAAGAGATATCCCAAAAGTTGTATTCAATATGCACGGAACATTTATGTATGCATCCATTGGTTTAGATTCAATCTCAGGAAACTAGTTAATTGCAAATCAAGGTAGGATGTGTCTCTAAATCACTGGTTATTGCTGAAGATTAGATCTGGATATCACACAGAGTCTTAGTCTTAGTCCCTATTTTGCCAATGTTCACAGGTGGAGAGTTGGGAAAAGTATTTGGCTTATGAGGGCTCTGACCTCATCAGTGGATTAATCTTTTGAGAGATTCATAAATGAAATGACTGTTGGGAGGTGATGAAAACTGTAAGAGGTGGACCCTACTTGTAAGTAGTAGTAGATCCTTGAGGACTTGTCATGGGAACTATGTGAGCAATTTTCTCACACTTTGCCCTTCCGCCATGATGTTGTACTACACATCAGGCCCAAAGCAATTAAATTAGGCAACAATGGACTAAAACCTCTGAAATCATGAGCAAAAGCAAAAATAAACCTTTCTTCCTTTAAGTTGTTTTCCTCAGGTACTTTTGACATGGCAACACAAATATAACTAACAAAACCTAACCCCCCAAAAAATCATCTTTGTGTGGAGGTCTGCATATTACTTCTAGAAGGAAGAACAGAATAATATATGCAATTGAATGATTGGCTGTTTTTCCCATTGTTCCTAAGCAGAAGATTTGGCATATGCTAGAAGGTCAATGAGCACTATTGAATGAGTGAATGGAAATGCATTGAGAATGGGCATATAAAAGAAATATCTTCCAGATATTAAATGAATATTAATGAAAGAACAGGCTGTAGTTCTACAGCTTAGAATTTCCATTGTTTTGACTGAGACAATTTTATTATTATGATACATTTCACTGGGACTCATTTTTATCTCTGAAACTATTGGTGCACAATAAAATCTCTCAAACCAGAAAACTGAATTTTCACTGTGTGTATGACCTACTTTTAACAACACATTTCATACTTCATAGCACAGTAGGCATCTTGTGTTTAACATTTTGAATGTTATTTTAATCTTAACTCTAGTAGAAACTTAATTTTTTTTTTCTCAAAGTGAAGGTCAGAGATATAGCAAAAATCTAGAGATTTTTGAAAACCAAATAATGGGCCAATAATTTATTTTCTTTTTTTGGAAAATGAAACAATTACTTTGTAAATTTAGTTATGTATTAGCTATATACATTAACCAATTATTTGTTATTACTAAGAATGACTAGTTATAGTTACATAAGCATTTATAAACAAAAGAAATATCTATATTTTATCCTTATTTAAGATGACTTTTAAAATCTTTATTTTTTTCTGTTTTGATGGAGACAGTTGAGGAAGTCAATGAAGCAAGTTTGTTCTTGAAATTATTTTATTATTAAATAGGATCAAATGTCTTCTTTGATATAATGAGAGCAACTAAGAACAGAGCAGGGAGGAAGAGCAGGAAGAAAAGATTAACATTAAACAGATACATGAAGTGGGATGGAAAGGGAGAGAAAAGGGAAATTGCATGGTAATGGAGGGAGACCCTCATTGTTATACAAAATTACATATAAGAGATTGTGAGGGGAATGGGAAAATAAACAAGGAGAGATATGAATTACAGTGGATGGGGTAGAGAGAGAAGATGGGAGGGGAGGGAGGGGGGATGGTAGAGGATAGGAAAGGTAGCAGAATACAACAGTTACTAATAGGGCATTATGTAAAAATGTGGATGTGTAACCGATGTGATTCTGCAATCTGTATTTGGGGTAAAATTGGGAGTTCATAACCAACTGGAATCTAATGTATGAAATATGATATGTCAAGAGCTTTATAATGTTTTGAACAACCAATAAAAAAAATTAAAAAAAAAATTTGTGATATGCAATATCTGTAAACACTAGATGGAGCTCTCTATTACTAATGCCAATACTAATACTAATATGTTTGTGTTTGTGTGTGTGTGAGTATGTGTCTGTGCACTCATTCATACTTAAGAAGGAACCTATTCTATAGATATTTTTGAAGTCAAATGCAAATATGGAATCTAAGTATGACACAGCATTGTTAAGTAAGCAGTGTTTCTTGTCAAAAATTACATTAAAAAAATGACAATCCTAAACTCTTTTTCTGAGCGCACTCACCAACCTTGAACTCATGATTGTTTAGATGAGACAGTACAAGAATACCAATAGGAAAGAGAAAAAAATGCCTGAAGCATTTTGTTGTTCAAATGACACATATACTTTTTGTTCATTTGTTTCTTTTGGTACTGTGAATTGAATCCTGGTGTGCTTAATCACTGAACCAAATCCTCAGCTGTTTTTATTTTTTAACATAGGGTCTAGCTAAGTTGGTGAGGCTGGCCTCAAACTTGGAAACAGTCCACCTTAGCCTCTTGAGTTGCTGGGATTAGAGATGTGCATAACCACATCAGGCAAACATAAACTTTTTTTACTGTTTAGCTGGAATAGTTAAAATGGTTTGAAAGCATTCTCCATGATGTAGTAGGTAAAGAATTTTTATTCACATGCAAAGAAATCTATTAAGTAGACAAAATACCTACACCCATTTTACCCATTTGTCACCTGAAACATAATTTAGAACCAAGCAAGGAATTCTAATATTAATCAATAGACAATCTCAGAATGGAAATTTAACGTCCCAAGACCCTATCTGACCCCCATTTCCAAGGAATAGTTGTTAAAATTTTTGTTTCCTAACAAAGATTTTGAATGATTATTAAACATATTTCACCCCTCTCTTCCTTTTTTCCTTCAGATTTTCTGTACGGAAGCCTCATCCACCTAAGCAAATAGAAGAACACAGGAAAGATTTGGGCGGCAGATTCAAATCTTTACTAACTATCCAAATAAAGAAGATTCTTCCTTTGCTTGACACCCAATATTCCGTTCCCTTTACTTGTTGTAAAATATTTTTTCCAAGTACCCAAGAGTCCAGATAAGGATTAGTTTTTCCAGCTTTTTTTTTTTTCTGGACTCACCATATGTCTAAACTACAACTATGAACTATATATGATGCATATGATCTATATCTTGTGATTCTAAAGAAAACATTTGTGTCCTAATACCTCCAATTACATTTCCTGGGCTAGAACAGAGTTCCTAAATGGCAGCAAATGATATAATAAAGAAGAAACAACAACCCTAACACTGTACATCCACCATATTTAGCTTGGATGATAATCTGAAAGATAAATAAAATTCTGTATTCTTCTTATTTATTTATTTAGTTTTTAGTTGTTGATGGACCTTTACTTTATTTATTTGTGTGTGGTGCTGAGAATTGAACCCAGTGCCTCATGCGTGCTAGGCAAGTGCATTACCATTGAGCCACAGCCGCAGCCAACTTTTGTTTTGGTTTCTCCATGTAACACCACAACTAATACCTTATTATATGTTCCTTTGTTTTAAAAATGATTCTAAAACATTCTATTTGGTTTTATTTTATAAAATTTATTTCCAAATAAAACAGAATCTATTTAGTGCTGAGTATTTACTTGTTTAAGTCTATAAAAGCAACCAGAGAAAAAATTTCAGAGAATATCTAATTTAACTTCATTTATAGAAGAAGAAAGTTAATTACCAAAAAAAAATCCCAGAAACATATAGTCATTTTAGTTTGATAATTTTTTCATATGTTGGTTATAGAACAGAATTTGATGTTAGTAAGAATGTCGTTGAGTTACTTTCTGACACTGATTGTGTGTTCATAGGCAAATTAATTTGACACTGAAACCTTAGTTTCTATATCAGTATATTGGAAATATCACCTTTCTTTAAAAATACTTGTGAGAAATAAATGAAATAATACAGGGAAAACAATCAGTATAGTTGGATAAATCATAGTCACTAAAAAAATATTAAATATCATGAAATCATGATGATTTTAAATAAAGATTTAAATTATCTCTGCCACTTCTATTCCTGGGATTACAGCCAAGGAAGAAGACAAAAGAGACATAAACTGACCCCAGTTTTAAAACAGTTAGTGTCAGAGCTCTTGAATACTGTTGACTTATGAGTGAAACCAAAAGTCCACTGGATTTGTTTTATATATTGAACACAGAATTAGGATTATCCTCAATACCCTGATAGTTCAAGAAATCCAATTATTTTCCCATTGTAAACCAGTTGTCATAGTTCTGTGTTGGAAAACATAATAACACTCATGTTTTGTTATTTATCAACAACCCTAAGTAGATATCTCTTCAAAGAAATGAGTAAATAGGAAAAATAAAATCAACTTGAAACCTTTATGGGGAAAAATGATGAGGTACAGAAATAAAAGAATGAAGATTTTAGGGAATATATGTTCTCCAAAAGAGAGAGATCACAAGTAATAGAGGATAATTACTATTTCTTATTAGAAATAGAAAATAAAATAATATGGGTACTAAGCCTATGAAGAAAGATCATCTTTATTCAAAGATCAGAATAGGATAAGAATGAATTACATGTGAAGTAATAGTTTTAAATATCTACAAATTGGTAGTTCTGCTAAAAAAAGAGGAACACAAATTATAAAACTAAATAAAATTAAAATGGTAACTATATTTGTAAAATAATGAAAATAAAAGCTTTCAGAAATAATAGAAAATATAAAACAACAAATATCTTTATTACTAAGAAAGGAAAAAGCAACAAAAAAATAGTTAACTTGTCTTTTAACTCCCCAAAATAAGAAAAATGAAAACCTAAAAAAAATTGATAAAATGATGAATATGAGAATCATGACAAATTTGAAAACATAAAAGTAAAACCAATAAATTAATTCCAGTTATGTTTTTCATACACTTATTTTAAAAAGAACAAAGTTCCACAAATTAAATTGATGAGAAAATGCAAAATACAAACAAAATAAGAAAACAATAATGGCTATAATAACAGTAATGTCAATAGGAGAAAAATATGTATTTAGAATGAAACAATGTATATCTAGTGTAAAGTTATTTTAGCTCTCTCCTGTTTAACCACCACTTCTAGAGCTTCCATAGTCAGTCCCTGCTCTTGTCCCTTATATTAATCCAGCCACGTGGGCTTCCTGTCAGTTCCCTGAACAATCCAGCCTCTCCTGTGCCTAAGCCTTTGCATTTTGCTTGCTTTCTCTGTATTGCTTTCTCCCAGATGTCAAAAAGCTTAACTTTATCCCTTTGTTTATTGTCCATATTTTATCTTGCCAGAGAAATATTTGATTGCTGTGTAGAAAATTAACCGATTAAATGCTGAGCATTCTCCATTTTCTTTAAATAGTTTGAGTTTTTCTCAACACTTATTGCATAGCATATTATGTATTTACTTTTTATATTCTGTCTGTTCATTCCCTTAAAATGTAAGAAACTAAAGGCATGTATTTATTTAATATTTTACTCAATTTTGTCTCCTCAGTATTTAAAATAATGAAAGAAAGAAAGAATTACACTCTTAACTAGCCTTAACATTTCAAAAATATATGTTATTTGGAAAATAAAAATTATGGTAATTAGTTCTACCAAAAAATAGCAAACTTAAATGTACCAAATTTAAGGAAGCAGGACAGAAAGATTGAGACAGAAAAATATGTCTATAATAATTTACAAAGCTGTCAGAGAGTATGTTCCTAGATCAGAAGTCACACAACAATGACAGGAAAGAAGCATCCCTAGTAAACTAATAAGATCTATCACTAAATAAGATATAAGCCAAAAAGTAGAGGTGAGCAAGTAGAAGTTAAAAGCACTTATTTACAGACAACATGATGGAAGGCAGCCAATAAGATTGTCCAAAAAAGACTCTTGTTGTTCACCTGAGTTGATAAAATAAGCTGTTTTGTGATGCTAGCTCCCACCATCTTGCATCACAGATTCAAAATTTATTTGCTTTGGTACCAGGGGATCTGCAACCCCTTCTTGCCCAGCTCAAAAGAGAATTCACAGTCCTCACAATATCCATGTGCTGGTCATCCAGCTTCACAAGACACCTTCTGTAAAAACCAAGCATCTTAACCACAGCGTGGTCCCCACGTGGTTTTTGGTTCTCCAAACCAGTGGTCTTTATCTCCATCTATCCTGATAAAATGAAACAAGCAAGCAAAATGACAAGTCTTCATTATATATTATAGCACCTCTGAATCCCTTTCTAGGATGATAGAAAGATTGGAAATGAAGATTCATTTTCTGAAAAGTGATGTGTAAATTTTCCTTATGAAATCAACTCTTTAACTATTATGTTTCTGTGGGCATGAGCCCTAATCACTGACTGGTAGTATTCTTAATGGATGTGCTTCTTGTTATTAAATGAGAGGTACTTTAAAACTTGTAAATATTATTTTGGTTTAAATTACTTTAATTTACAACTTAATTTTTAAAATTGAACATGTGGAAAACAATGATATTATTGGTACAGCATACTGGCATTATCAAAATAGAATAGAGAATGCTTCTTTAAAAACTATACTGGACTTCATTGTAGGTTCAAGGGATTTATTACTTATTTTTAAATTCTGTTAAATTCAACTATTTTAAAAAACTCATTCTCACAACAGTTATTTTTTCCCAGGCAGTGCTTGAGGCAATGAAGAGTGCATCTTTGGCTTCTGTGGATGTTGTTTGTGTGAGTGGCATGCACATGTGTGCATGAAAAAGGAGGCTGAGATCACTCTTGTTGCCTAGTAAACTGTAGGTAAATGTGTGTTGTAACCAAAGGAATGTATCATTTTAGCTCTATCTTCCATATTCTTTGAGACCAGTTACATATGTAACATGTGTGTGGACAGAAACCCCAGAACTGCATGGTTTTGAGTTTCTGATGATGCAGCTCAAGATTCACTGAAAATTTTGGGGGACTTCTTATTAGATGCATTATTAGGCTTGATTATTTGTTTTCCTGCTTCATGATATGTTCAATGTATCTTAAGAACTTTGGAGGGAATTGATGAGAGGAATAAGACCAAATGAATGCTTTTGGACTAATCAGCAACACTTGTCTGTCTTTATTTATTTAATGAATGTTTATTAGGCCCCCAACATGTGACAAATACTGTACAATATCTTGTGAATGATTATGGAAAAAGAGAGTTTTGGTAGAATCATTGCCAGCCTACTTCACTGGTACTACTTATTCTTATACATAACTTTCTTTCCGATTAACTGCTAAATGTTCTTTTTAAAATATTATCTATGCCATTGAGATCATTTGAATTAACTTGAAGGGTCAAAAAGATGACAAATAAAGCAAACTGGCTTCTTATTTCCGATATGTAAAGAATTTTTTAGTTTTAGCTTTTTGACCATCTCACAATGTATTTAGTACCATAATATTTGGTCATGGGTTATTTCAAATAAACAACAACAACAACAAAAACTTTGATGCCCTTACAACTAGTAGCACTAACATCTTTACTACTACTACATTTACTAGTGGAGAACTAACCCTCAAGTGCCTCTAGAGTATGTATTTAAAATCAAAATTCCTATCCACGCCCTTTAAGTCTCAGTTTGATTCAGTGTCTGCTTACCTCTTCTAACTCATCTTTTTATTTTTTATAATCTTTTCACAGTTTTATTATTCTCTAGCAACAGTTCATCACTTTGATGTTTTCGTACTTAGAGTTTGGAATGCTGTTCCTCCAATTATTTTTTCAATAGTTTTGTTTCATTGTTAATTGATGTATAATAATTAAATATATTTCTAGAATACAAAGTGATGTTTTCACAATATATACATGAAATGATTAAATCAGAATAATTATTATGTCTGTAAGCTCAAATTTTTACTATTTTTTGTGGTAAGAATATTGAAAATCCTCTCTCTTAGGTGTTTTGAAATATAGATGCATTATTATTAATTATGGTCACCTTGCTGTGTGACAGAACACAGGAATTACTCCTGTACCCATGACCAAAGCCTCCCCTTTCCCTTTCCTTCTATGCTGCCAATGTCTGGTAGCTACCATACTACTCTATATCAGCAAAATGCAAACTAAGACCACAGGATTGTCACTTCACCCACACGTTTCTGTTATCCAATGTAAAACAGATGAAAGATAACAGGGTTGGTGAAGATATGGAAGAAAGGGAAACACATACTGCTGGCGATGTTGCAAATCGGACACACATTTCAGAAAACAGTATGGCGAACCCTCAAAAACCAAAAATAGTACCATATGGTTCAGAAATCCCAGTACTGACCAGATACCCTAGTAATAAAAATCAGTTGAATGGATGTTTGTTTTTCCTCCAATTCTGTATATGGCTACTTCCTTCTCATCATTAAGCTTTAAATTTTGCCAATTCCACAAGTGAGACTTTCACTCAAAATCCTCAGTAAAATAGTGTTCCCTCTTCCTCATGTCTTTACTTATTTTTTTATAAACCTGCTTTTCTAGAGATTGAAACCAGGGGTGCTTAACCACTGAGCAATATCCTCCCCCCCCGCTTTTTTTTATTTGTTGCTCATGACAATATAATGATCTTGTGTCTTTACTTATTTTATCTTCTCTGAATTCAGTGGTTCTAGAGATTGTCTCTTCCTGGGTGTTTTTATTAATTTACTCATATGTTTACTATCTTTATCTTTATCATGAAGTTCAAATCTCTCCAGGGAAAGTCTTGTGCATTGCCATTCTCAGAATCCAGAAAAAGTGCCTGACATATATTCTTTTACAAGTTTGTTAATATATCTACTAATATTAATTGGATATTATTCTTTGATTGTTATGTATACATTATTTGCACACTTTCATGTCCTTTTCTCAGCAACTACATTAATATATCAACACATCAATCTCATTTTACATTGAAAAAAACTGAGGGTTAGAAATACTAATGAATGACCAATGTCACAAAACTAGTGTAAATGGAAACATGATTTGCAGCTTAGATTATCTGGCTCCTACACATGGTGTGCCAATATGCTACTTACATGGAGTACCTTCACAAAACTTTCAACCTTGATGAGGCACAAAAGAGATAGAAGGAGAGAGAATATTTGCTTTTATACATTTGTAGATTTGTAGGCAGGTTGTTGCTACAAATTTAATGATATGACAGTTTCTCTCAATTTTTTTCTCTCCTTAATGTATGAATGTTAGCCATATCCTTCTATATGTAAAATCACAATTATTAATTAGTGGAAATATTTCAAGAGATTTGAAATTAGAAAGAGGTGTGAGATATTGATATTATTTTAATATTTATTATTTAGAGCATTCTTCATATTTTGAAGATGAATTCCAGTCATTAATTATTCCCTGTCATGTTGCCTTGGTTACAATTACTCATAATAACTAAAGCTGTCGGATGCTGCAGGCAGAGCATGAAGAGTATTGGGTCAGATTAGCACTGAATTACACAGAAGGAAAATCTCATCATCCCTCATTTCAAAGCTTTCCAAATTCTCCTAAAATGTTATTAGAAACACAGGGCATAAGTAAAATATATATTTGCACAATTTTCTTATAAAACAAGTTACTCCCAATTGGTGCCACTTATTCTACACTAGAACACAAAAGCATCTTCACTTTTGTAAGTAATCTAATTCAGTCACATATTCAGACACACTGTACTTTACACACATTTAAAATGAATTCAATTAGTCTGTTCCTGTTTTAGAAGTATTCAGAAAACAGAACATAAGCAATACACATACTACATGATTCCACCATAAGTAACCTGGATATGCAAAGCTAGCAAATTGTACATGATTTAGAGACTAAATTTTGTTTTTCTTTTTTTACCTAAAAGATATGGGCTCCAAAGCATTTTAAAATCTCTAAGTCTATTGAAAAACTATGCATGTATGCTCAGAAGAAATGAAATTAAAGGAAAACACAATGATAACATTGTTCATTTTTATATATGTTGAGAAACTTTAACTTCTATCATCTTTTTTTCTCTTAAGTCCTGTTATACAAAGAAATGCAAGGCAGCTGGCTTACAGTATTAGGTCACCAGCATTGTAATGAAACAATGCTCTATTTCCATTATTTTCTATTAAATTATTTTTATTTCAGAGCCAAGATGTTTCTTTTTTGTTCTGCTGCTCATTTCTCACTTAGTGATAATAGTACTGGTACCACCTACCTCAAGTTTATTGTAAAAATGAAATAATCCTGGGCACTCTATTATACCAAATTTTGTTTCTCAGTAGGAACTGATAGTATGTATTCACTATAAGAATGTTATCTGAAAACCTGCTTCATAATGTTGTAGATATCAGAAAAGATAAATTTTAATATTGTAAGAGCTCAATCAGGGTTCCTAGATAAATATCATGGGGAGGTATTGGAATTGAAAATCCTACTATGTAGATGCCTAATTTGTACAGACATGTGTGAATAAAGGAAGCAAAATTTTCCCATCTTATGCCAGAGTTGGTGTCCTGACTGTTTGGACAGGAAGCTAACTTGAGGCAGAATGCCAAGAAGGCTGTGTTTCTTTGTGCTATTATGGTCGGTTGTTTCTGAGAATGCTTTTGTTTATAGTCAATCCAACTTGCATCTTGTAAAATCATAGCAAAAATATGTAGTTGCTGATAAAAAATATGTTTCTTCAAAGTCAAGAGTCATAACAAATGTATAGAACATGTCAGCAAATGGGCTAAGTGAAATTATGGTACAAAACCTACATATTGGGAATGAATGAGAAAGTTATTGACTATATGTAACTTATAGAAACTCTGATGGTAAGAGCAGGTTATAAAGTTCTTCAAGGTGAAGCAGGTTTCAGATTTTTGCATCTGAGCATGCTATTACAGTTGCTGGCCAATGATGAACACTGTACACTGTACAGGTAGTCCTTCTATCTCCTCCAGATTCCAAACTAATAATTCCTCTGAAACCAAGAACAAAATAGCCTCTACTGCCTATCATTTTAAGTCATTCATAGATTATAGCATATAATCTTTTCCTGACTCCTCCTATCTTCTTCCTCTCTCCCCAACATTTTTCTTGTCTTACCCACAAAATACATTTTCTTATAAATTCAGCCTCCATAGGCTCTGTATATCCAGAAAGAAAGATTATAATTACTTTGGAGGATGTTGTCTTCTACGTCCGGAAGTAGTAAACATGGTGGTAAGATTTTTTAAAGTATTAGTTTGTTGTTGTTTTTATAATAATCTTAAGAGAGAGAGAGGGGTCTTATTCTTTATTTTGCTTAAGTAAAATGATACTCTAGTACTTTCACAACCAGTACTTGCACAACAGTACTTGGCAACAGAGGTTATAATGTCAAATCAATAAGAATTTTCTATGATATATGCACATTTTTTTATTCTGAGTGATAACTAGGAAAAGTCAAAGGAAAAACTACCTGTAAAGTAGCAAATTTCATGATAATTGTGTTTCAAGTACTGACTGAATGTTTTAGATTCAATAAAGTTCTTTATAATATTGTATTATCTATTTTTTCATATTATGCCCTCTAAGTGAAAACATTATTGCATTATTGTTCCATTTCTAACAGAATTTGATTTAATGAGACTTTTTAAAAAGAAATCTTCATTCTTGGTATATGGTATGTGTATATATATATATATATATATATATATATATATATATAAAATTTTCTCATTTCAACAACATTTAAAAGAGATTACTTTGAATCAATTATTTAAAAGGCCAAGATTCTTTATGATAAAATTCATTAATTTTTACAAAATTTCCAGTTATTTCTAACCATGTGTCCAGGGACAAGGAAGAAATAATAAACAGGAAAAAGCCCTGACATTTCTGTCCAGTAGGGAAGATGCCCCTGGTAATTACAAGTTTTTCAATATTCCAGTCAATGGAGTTGGAAGAATGCATGAATCAACCTAGAACATTTGAGCATGAGTAAGTGTCAAGAGAAAAAGGTAACTCATTTCCTCCAGTGTCATTCTAAAAGTTGCTGCTTTTGTCAGTTCCAGAAAGAAAAGAATAAAAACAAAAACATCAAAACAAAGCAAAAAATTTATCCAAAAAACAAGAATATTTCATCTCTTTTTTTGCACAAACTAAGTTTAATGGTTTTTTTTTTCATATAAAGCAGATACATTTTTAAACATTAAAAAGAAAAAAAAGGCAGAACTTCTGGCTGTGGTCAAATGAGGAGAAGTGGACACATCTCTCCATCATATAGTACTTATGTAGCTGAATGACTTGACTAAAACAGTGTTTTCTACGCTCTGTAAATTGAACAATAGCAAAATTTGAGAGCCATTTCAAACTGCCGAACTTTGGACAGTGACAGTCAGAATTTATAGTGCTCATGTCTGTGGCTACTCCCCACAAGTTATCAAATGTAGAGGTTTTGCCAGGATAGAGAGAGCTGGAAAGACAGGTGATTAGCTCAGTTACTTCTGTCAAACAGGGATTGTATTTGGGGACCAATGATGTATCCCTGTTAGTCAATGAAATTATTGATGAAATAGAAAATCTTTGTTGTATAAGTAAGTGAAGAGAGCTAATGGTTCTTCCTGAGGTTGTGTTAAGTCTGGGTTAAATACATGCATGGTTGAGGCTGTAATTATTTTAACTTCATAATTTTAATTTTTATAAATAATAAAGCTGTTCTTAATTTTATCCTATTTATTGATTCATTATTGTTAAACTTTCCTTTATTTTTTTATGAATGACTTCCTATAGTTCTTTAAAATTATTTTTATAGTTGAAATTCAAGGTAAAAATCATGGAGGGTAGAAGCTTTCCACACACCAAGGGTCACTCTTGGACAACTGTTAAGTCTGAGTGCATGAGTGAAGGATAATTGAAAGAGATCAGCAGAAAGTAAGGAAGACATCAATTTGGAAAAGCACTCTTAAGTTTGAATATACATCTTTTACCACAAAGAGACATCCTCACTGTTGAGTTCACCATAAAATACAATTTCTAATTACTAGGTATCCACTAAACTATACAGATATAGAGGCGACTTCTAAAAACTCGGCCTTAAAATTAAGAGTTAAAAAATAGGTGGGATGGAAAGGGAGAGAAAAGGGAAATTGCATGGTAATGGAGGGAGACCCTCATTGTTATACAAAATTACATATAAGAGGTTGTGAGGGGAATGGGAAAATAAACAAGGAGAGATATGAATTACAGTGGATGGGGTAGAGAGAGAAGATGGGAGGGGAGGGAGGGGGGATGGTAGAGGATAGGAAAGGTAGCAGAATACAACAGTTACTAATAGGGCATTATGTAAAAATGTGGATGTGTAACCGATGTGATTCTGCAATCTGTATTTGGGGTAAAATTGGGAGTTCATAACCAACTTGAATCTAATGTATGAAATATGATATGTGAAGAGCTTTATAATGTTTTGAACAACCAATAAAAAAAAATTAAAAAAAAAATAAATAAAAAAAAAATAAAATAAATAAATAAATAACTAATTTTAAAAAGATACTAAACAAGTAAGAAAAATACTTATAGAAACTATTTAGCTCGGGCCGGTCACTAAACCATAAAACAAAACATAATAAAACATGAAACAACAAAAAACAAATAATTATCCCTAAAAATGTTTATAAAAGGAAAAAGTAACTTATTGAGAAAAAATAAAACTCTTGAGTTTTCAGAAATATGTATAAAAAATTGAGACAAACAGGCAAATTAAAGATTGGGAGACATACATTCAATGTGGGATTTATCATAGACTTGAGATCAACTATAAAATAAATTTAAAGAACTATAGAAAGTCATTCATAAATAATTAAAGTTTATCAATAATGTATCAACAAACAGGATAAAATTAAAAAATAGCTGTATTACGTCTAAAAATTAAAATTATGGAGTTAAAATACAATTGAAATGAAAAATTTACTAGGAAGCCACAATAATGTATATGAGGTGATTGAAGACAGAATTAGTGAGTTTGAAGATAAATCAGTAGAAATAATATAATAAATAAAAACCAAGAGAAATAAAGAACAATGAAAGGTCCATTAGCAACCTGTGAGACAACATCAGGTACATCAGCATATGTGTAATGAAATTCTCAAAAGAGGAGAGAAAAAATATTTGAAGAAATAATAGCTGAACAATTATCAAGTTGATGAAAACCACTTCTATGCATTTGAAAACAATAAACTATCAAAGCTTATTTTATTTAGCTTTTTTCACCTCTGTGACTAAAAGAACTGACAAAAAACAAGTAGAAAAACTTTATTGGGGGCTGATGGTTTCAGAGTTCTGGGTCCATAGATAGTTAGCTTCATTCCCAGGGTTCATAGTGAGTCAGAACATCATGGTGGAACAATGTGGCAGAGGAAAGCAGATCAAAATGTGGTCACTAAGAGGCAGAGAAAAAGATCTCTCCTGATCAGGACAAAATGTAAACCCCAAAGGCATGCCCCCAGTGACCCACTTCCTTCAGCCATACCCTGTCTGCCTTAAGTTACCACCAAATCGATCCTTAATAGGGCACTGATTAGCTTATAACCTCTTATAACGTAGTCATTTCACTTCTGAGCTTTCTTTCATTGTCTCACAAATGAGCTTTTGGGGGACACCTAATATCAAAACCTTAACAGTTGTATATCTTTTAAAAACTGCTGTTAGCTTTATATTGGTTTCTGGTTAAAACAAAATGCCCAACATATGCAGGTCATGTGATTCTTTGTGCTGTTGTATTCTTAAATTGCAGTAGGCCAACTCAGACTCAATGATTCATGAGATGATGAGGGTCACCATATCTCTTACATCACACATAAATGAGGAACACAACTGGACTTCAATGGTGTCTCAGCTTTCCTAGTAAAACTAATCAGCCTTTTTGAGAAACTTAAGGTCAATCTCTTATCTGAAACAAAACTACCAGATCAATAAAACCTTTTATTCACAGAGCCCTTCTTAAATGGTGAGGGCTGGTTCACTGACAGTTTGGTTAAACTGATAACAAGTGATATCTTTTATAGCAGTTCAACCTCAGCACCAACCATTCAGAGCCCAAAAGGTATACATTCATCTCACTCTGTGCAGAACTCAAGTCCTTCTTGATAACTTTTAAGATTCCCTTTAAGGGAATTCACTTAGTTTATTGACTCATGGACCTTTGCTTGCTCCATGTTTTGTGTTAAACTTAGAAAACTACAGACAAGAATATTAAAGACAAATCAAACTGTCTTGATCACTGATGCAGTTGCTGTTGCTAAGGGTAAATTCCCTGGTGAAACTAGAAACAAGCCACAAATAGAGGCTGCACTACCTTTAATTCTAATCTTTTTTCCGGGATCCATCATTATATGGAACATGGAAATATATTCAACATAGACTGGGCACAAACTAAGGAATTCTGTATCTAATGCAGAAACTACCATTGCAAGTTGTACTTGGGAGTCTTGCCAAAAGTTGATTTTTCCAGGTTCACACACCATTGTAAGTTTGTTTGGTTACTGAATGAAGTAGACCAGAGAGAGAGAGAGAGAGAGAGAGAGAGAGAGAGAGAGAGAAGGGGGGGTTGAATATCCTTTTAGCTGTTCTGTGAGTTATCATCAATAAAAGAGACATGGTAAATAGACCTAAATAGACCTATTTTAAGATCAAGACCACTCCTGGGCATGATGTTTCATTCTTTCCCCTAACGGCTAAACAAGGTTTGCCTGGTTGGTACAGCCTTAGTGTGGTAATGTGTTCAAAAGGTAGTATTAGGAGAATTAAACTTCCTCTTGATTTAACCACCTATTTTTGTTGTTGTTGTCGTTATTATTGGAATAGTCATAGTCCATCATTCTAAAATGAATAGTCACTTATTTGAAAACACTGCTCCCTGAATGGCCCACATAATCCAAAGTCAGGAATGTAATGGTCTTCCATAAATTTTATGAAAATTTCCTTATCCATTTTAAACCTGTTCCTTCCCAATATAAGTTCTGAGTGTGAGACAGGAGTGATTGGAAACCATAGTGAAGTAATAGCCATTAGAAATGGTCACACCTATATCTTGGTAATAGAAGGAAAATAACAATACAGGGTCTTTGGGAGTTAGCATCACAGAAATGGGAAGATACTGAGTTCTAGGGGAGAGAGAAAGATTTATGATCTTTACCTTTTAAAATATCACAGGGAGTCTTTCTCATGAAGCAAAACACCCTATGTAGCTTTACAAAACTATTGTGAGCACCTTAAATTTAGCTAGGCCTGTGTTCAAGAAAGGGTTAACTCAGAAGGCCTGGTTAATTCAAGCTTTACATATTCCACCTGTGTTTTGGAAAGTCCTGTCTGTGATCAGTTGACCCCATTGCTTTGGGCTTGTGGTGAGGCAACACATTTTGGCAGGAGCACATAGAGGAGCAAAGTCGCTCATCTCATGACAAACAAAAAAGAAAAAATCAAGAAGGGGTACTGTATTAGGGTTCTCTAGAGGAACAGAATCAACAGTAAGTATAATTATAAAAGGGGGACTTATTAGGTTGGCTTATGAGACCAGAAGCTGGATCATCCACAGTGGCCATCTGCAGGCTGGAGAGTATTAGCCAATTGCCTCAGTTTTTGTGTTACTATATAAAGCATGTGTCAATACCTCCAGATGTTTTCATTTCTCAATCCTATTGCCATTACTGAATAATTTCATGGGGGAGAAGAATCAGTTGACTTTTGATATGGACAAACAAAATAGGTTAAATAGACTGGACTTAGGCAGTCCCTCCAAGCAAGAAAATAAATTCAATTATTTGAACACAAATGACTACCAGTGGGCTAAGGGTTTATATTGGGAGCACTGTCAACTTCTCAACCCATACTGAGGTAGATCACTCTAGGAGGGCCCCAACAATTGTGAACAACACATTTTTGCCATAGACAAAAGTGTGAAAAACATACATTTATTTGCCATCTTCCCCCAAACATAGTTAATAGTAACTTTTCACTCATAAGAGATTTTCAAGCAAATAAAAAAAAATGAGGATAAATTATGCAATACCTGGATAGCTGCAGACATCTCCTAGGGTTATAATTGACCCAGTAATTTTATAGAATCTTTTGTCTTGTATTTCTACAAGTAAATAAAACATTTGTATAAAATGTGTTCCTGACTTTAGCTTAAGTTAACAATCATCAATTGAGTTTGGAAATCATTAAAGTATAACTCCACTCTCTTTACAGTGTGGTTGTATATGTTAAAATTTCTCCTTGCAGACCAAAACCTAGTTTTCAAATTCATTAATATACTCTTAACTAATTCCTTGGGCCAAATGGCAATTTCATTATTGGAACTTCAGAAGAAAGCCACCTGGCATTTGGAAGTAAACCATGATAGTTTAGGGGATTTGATTAGTTGGCTTATTTGGGGTCCCTAGGCTATGACTGAGGTCAGTACTACAGGCTAACTCCATCTTGCTGATTAGAGTTCTATTGATTATAAACTTAATTAACTGCTGTTTGAGAGAAATTGAACAGATATTGTTCCATTTTCTATTAGTTAGATTAACCAGAGGGGCCAACAGAATGGTATAATCAAGGAAAACCTCATCAGAAGTCAAAGTTATAAATTAGGATGGATAATATTAAGAGTCCTCTGAGATTTTTTCTGCACATTTTTAAAGCTACACACCAACTGCTCTTTGTGCTGGATTAACTATTCAATGATGCTGGTAAAGTTAAATATATTAGAAGATGGAGATAATATCTACATATGTCTAAAAAGGAAAACACACTTGCTGACCATTGTAAAGATTCTGCCCACACTCAAGGCTCCTGCCATGAAAGGATAGAAGACATTTTTTGAACATATCCATGTCATTCAGATGGGACAAGGGGAAATGAAGCATGTATACCGATGCATATACTGTATTTTGTGCCATAAGTAATATAGGCCTTTGTCTCTGACCTGAGAGTCTTGGGTCTTCTACTAGCATCTATAAAAATGTGGCAGGCTCATTTGTCAGCTTGTAAGTAAGATAAAATGTCAGATCCTTCACATTAACAATATTCAGAGCAGGAGTCATTCTGCTTAAGAATTCTTTAAAATATGCCTCCATAGGTATCATGAAATATCATATTTGAATAAACCCTGGATAATTATTATGTTAAATTTATTATTTTAAATTTGAAAGAGCTTGGGCTTTGGAATCAGGAACACCTGAAGAGAAAATCTAGGCTTCCTGCTTGTAAAATACATAGTAACAGGGAAGAGAATATAACTCAGTGGTAGTGTTTGCCTAGCATGCATGGGAGGCTTGGGTTCAATCAGCACCATCCCCCCCCAAAAAAAAATCACAGCAACATCCATAAGATGTATGTGTTATGATGAGTAAAGGCAATAGAAAAGAATAAAGGTGTCTATTATTCAACACCCAATCTGATGAAATCCAGTGATTTTTTTTTAAGATTAAAGAGTCTGGGACTCATTTGAGAGACAGATAAAGAGCATAGACAAAAATATTGTATAGTTTTGTATAAAAGATATGTTTGTCTAATAAAAACACTCTAACAAAGAAAAAGTAGGAAAAACATATAATTTACTGATATAGAAAATAATTGCTAATGTTGTTTCAATGTATCTCCACATTCATTAGTATAAAAAAGCACATTTTAGAAAACAGAATTTATATAACTATGCATCCTAAAGTAGGAAGATTTTGACAGTTATGTATTCAGTATGTTTAAGAAAGAAAGCATATTAATACCATGAGTTAGAAAACTCAGCTGTTGAATTTTTTGTTAAATCTGCTTCTGAACATAAATGGGACATTCACAGAGACCATTCTTTAAGCCCAACGTCTGGACACTTGGTGTATTTTTATTAAAAGCAAAAAAAAAAAAAAAAAACTATATGACTAAAACTTTTAATGTCATTAATAGCAATCCTCTACACAAAGGAAATCAGAGATAAAATTATCCATGAAAAAAATCTCAAAAAATCTTTGTTTTGTCAAAAAAATCCATTAATTATAGTGATTATCTATGATTAGAACTCTTAAAACCTCTATAGTGAAACAAGTGGCTATACTTAAACGTGCTCATTTCATATTTCAATCAATTAACTATTGTTAAGGAATTAGTTGGAAGTCATTAAGAAGGTAACTTTCAAAAAGCCAATTCTGGCATATGACAGAGACAAAATTGAAAGATTAGTAAAGGAAAATGTCCCCAAATATTATGATCTCCATCATCATATATAAATTAGTATAAAAATTGAGAAAATCCAATTGACAATTAACTTTGATTATATTATACTTCTTTATTTAGATATTTAAAACATTCATTCTATTAGCTGATAAAATCTTCAATAATGTAACTGT
The DNA here is from genome assembly GCF_021218885.2 of Marmota monax. Classification (NCBI taxonomy): domain Eukaryota; kingdom Metazoa; phylum Chordata; class Mammalia; order Rodentia; family Sciuridae; genus Marmota; species Marmota monax. The sequence goes on from NW_026692907.1 coordinate 20,519,566, forward strand.
AATGAATTCTCATCTATGAAAACAAAGACCATTTATTCATTCAATCAATATTTTGTCAAGTAACTTACATATGCCCAGCCATAAGATACAGAGAAAATGTGATGATGATTCTACTTCTTATTATCTATAGGGATTGTTATATATCAGAATTAGAAATCTGTTCGAAACTGCCATGATCTTATTTATTTTTTATTGCTGAGAAACTGGAAGTACATGTTGAAAATATCAAAGCAGTATCACATGAAGTTTATTTTATGTGATACTAAAAATTATCATTTAAAAAATTAAAAGAATTTTAAATATATTATTAAAATAAAAGATTGAACAAGCAATGTATGGATCACTCAATTTAAAAAATAAATGATAGGAAATAGAAAAATGAAGAGGAGCAATATATATGGGTGGTGGGGATACAGATTATTTTTGTGACTTTGCTATTTCCAAAATCCTAGCAATGGATAAGTATGTACTTTGTAATCTAAAGTACTTATTTTTTTTAATCATATCTGTCTTATATACCATTTCCTTTGGTTCTTGTTGAATAAAGCAGTATAATTAAGGCTAATATCTGAGTATAATTAAGACTGAAAGACAAATCAACTGGGTTTTAGTGGAAGTCAAACATTAATCACTTCTTTGATTCTGAACATAAGGTTTGGGCTTGTTTTCCTTTACTTGTATTGTGATGAAGTTTGACTGGATAAGCTCTATAATCTTTTTAATCCCTAAGAACAGAATTATTGTTTTTAAGGTAGCTAAGAGCCATATAGTATTAAAAAACCTCTTAAAGCATAACTCTGAGGAAGAATAGGGCCATCTAAATTGGCATGGTGTTGCCTTATTTATATAAATGAGCCAAACAGGTTTAGATCTAGGTCTAGTTTCCAATCGAACTTGTTCTTAAAGATCTGTGTGTAGTGAATTGTACCAAATGATTCCTGTGATGTAAAATATTATATATATATATATATATATATATATATATATATATATATAATTTTAATAGAATATAGCTCTCACACTTTCAGCCTTAAGTATTTGATCCTTTATATTTTCATTCTATGTATTAAACAGTGAATTAGTCTATGGATAAATAAGATAGCTGAAACCCTTCACCATTTCAGTGGGGTCATAATAGTGCTTTGCTTTGGTAAATTGAAAAATATCAACAAAAAGTCATCATATTAGATATTTATATAATTGCTAATAAAATGGTATTTACTATCTTAGGTAAAATGAAATTTAGAAGGTTTTTTTTGGTTATAATCCATAATTTTATGAGATATTTAGCACTACACATTGTTAGGCTCTGAACTATATCTTTCTTTTATTTATTCATTTACTCATTGAGAAAACTATGCATTAAGAAGTTACCATGTGTCAAGAATTACTCATATTGTTGAGGACACATGTAGTAGCCAAAATACCACATTTAAAAATATCAGTACTTTTTTAAACTTATATTTAAATAATTCTTAAAGAATAAAATTCATATGTAAATTATGTAGTATTATTTTAATAATAATGGCAAAGGAAAAAAATAAAACATAAAAGAGAACAAAAGGAGTGAAAGTATAGTTAAAAATACAATAGAATGACACAAAGACTCATGGAGAAAGTGACCTTTCAGGGTGGTGGAAGGTATGCATAAAAGGTCCTAAGATAGAGGTGTCCCATGCAAGCTCTGGGAACACCAATTTGACTTACAAGGCTATTGAGAAGTACAAGTAGTTCAGGGGGATTGGCAAGAAATGAGGACTTTAGGGAGTGACACAGGGTTGGGCAGGGGAAGAACAGGAGAAAAATGCAGGATTGAACTTTGATAGCAAATTGCAAAATTCTATAGAGATGCTATCCCCATGAGTGATGCAGGAACCCTTGGCATCTTTTGTGTAGGAGACTGGCATCCACTGGTTCTAGTTTTAAAAAACTTGCTTGACCCCAGGTAAACCAGTTAGGAGAACACTGAGAAAACTGGAATTAGGGGATAAAGGGGGCTCAGAGTAGGAGTTGAGAATAGGTAATGAACTTAGGCCCACTTGAAGCTACCTTTGAAAGGAAGCAAGGATTCAAGAACTGCTTCTTGGGTTTTTCCCTGCAGAAGAGGAAAGGAGGGATGAGTGCAAGAACAGTAAATTACAGATTTATTTTAACCAACATTTTTTAAACACAACTGTAAAATGAATAAAAATATGTAACTTCTGCCATGCCTCATGCATCATGTTGGGACAAGCAGTCAAAGTTCTTGAATCAATAACCATTTTGATTATACCGTTCCAGAGAAACAATGTATAAAAACATATTCCAGTGCAATTTCTATGTAATCTGTTCCTCCTGTCCCATCAAGTGTGACAGCGTATTATTATATATTGACAGAAAACATCAATATGGATGATGTTAGACAGTGGGAGGAAAGCATTTTGGTGTGCTGGTTTTGTCTTCAAGAGACACACCTCTTCCAGCCACACCTGACTTGCCTACAATTACCACCCAGTTAACCCCTGAAAGGTTTAGTTAGTATACTGATTAGGGTCAAGGAATTTATAAACCAATCATTTCACCTCTAAAATTTCTTGCATTGTTTAACACATGAGCTTTTGGAATTTTATCTCTAAACCATAGATTCTGTTCATACCTAATGAACTAATGTTCTCTCTAGGGATCTCAATCCATTGACCACTGCCCTCCCATTTTCCTCAATTATAAATCCTTTTCTGGTTCTTGTTGGTGTTGGAGTTGAGCACAGTCTCTCTCCCATACCTCAAGATGCCATTGCAGACACCCCTGTTCCTATACTGTAGAAGCCATCTCTAAGTGTAATGGAGATATATATATATATATATATAACATTACTTCAGAGTCTTATAATAAGCATTTACAGGATAACAAACATAGAAGACCTGGCCCTTAATTTCTAGCAACTGCTTTCTCAGTGTGCCTGTTGCATTGACATGGGGGTAGACTGTATGCTCTTTAAGCGAAGTTACTTTTCCTTCAGGGATGGCAGAGGGCATGGCTAATTACACATAATATGTTGACTATTCCATGTATTCAGCCTTGGATTTAGTCAAATTCCTCAATCATTTTGGGGAAAAATATGCCCAATTCATTAATTCCTATACATATGATTATATTAAATCTTTATAATACTTTTCACAGGATCATTCATTTTCTATAGATAAAATCTAAAAGGAAAGTTGTTCATTAAACTGATTTTCATTCTTCAGTTAAAAGCTCAGAAGTTTTACTTCTAGCCAGGTTGGAGGCTTTGGTTTCATATAGTATATTGGCTAAGTTTGAAAGCAGCAAAAAGTCTAGAAGACTGCAAAGGTCCTTTAAAATTGCGACTCAGCTGAAGTTGGAGCCATGCTTTCAGAGGTTGTACAAAATAGTGTGGCTTCCCAGTTTATACACATGAGTGTGACAAGCAGAAAATTAGACACCTGGCAGCTACAAGTGTTTTGGTTTTATGTTTTCAGATACATGACCAAGATTACTTTGTGACTGCCAAATTTCTACCTTAATGTAAAAGCAGAGAAACACATTAGATTTTTACCACCTAGAAAATCATGTTCAATCTTTGCTTAAAAATGTCTTCATTAGCAGAGAGAGGGGGAAAAAATCCTTTCTTACCAAAATTACCTTCCATCCATTTTATAGGGTTGAGACCTTGAGAAATGTCTGACAATACAGCTAAACTCTAGGAATTGCTCCTGGGCTTTGAAATGTTAATTTCATTGCTGGAAGCCTTTTAGGGCAAAGCTATAACTGAATGAATTAGGGGTTGTTGTAGTTATTTGCTTTCCTAATAATAAATAAGTTCAAGTCAAAAATGTGTACGTGTGTGTGTGTGTGTGTGTGTGTGTGTGTTTTATTTCCATTTTACCTACTGTGTGCTTTTTATGTGCCTTTTTTTCAATAGATACAGTCTTTAGATTTAACTGAATGGAAGAGAAACTTAATAGAGAGTTAAACTCTTACACGTCTAGAAAGAGACTGTAGATGAACACTCTATACAAGTGAAACCTGAATCCAACATCTAAAGGAAATACAGAACAGACACAGTGCATTTGAGCTAAAGAAAACCCAAAAAGAAATATTGTGTTGAGTGTTTTGCTTGAAGATAGTCGGAAGTTAATGATAGATCACCTGAATATAAAGAAAAAAAGTTGGTGAGAAGAATATAAAAAGTGTATCTTACTGTTTGATGATAAAAGGCAATATTAAAAACAAAAAGAAGAAGAAGGTTTACCGCCTATTTTTTAAATTATTTTTTGTTGAATTTTCAAGTTTCTATAAGCAAACCAATTGTGACATGAGATTTACTAAGCAAACATAAATATGCTTGAAATTACAATTTGAACTTTTGGGTGCTTTTTCAATTTTTCATAGAGTCACTCCTGGTCCATTTATTTGCCTACAAAGTTATGCTGACTTTATCTATTTTCGCTGCTATAACAAAACACCTTAGACAGGTGATTTTATAAACAACATATTTTGGTTTTCGCAGATGAGGAGGCTAAGAAATCCAAGATCATGATTTTGGCAGATTGTTGTTTGGTGAGTGCTTACTTCTTAGTTCATGCATGGAAAACTTCTTGCTGCATCTTCCCATGTTAAAAGGGGAAAGGCACATTTCTGGGGTCTCTTTTATTAGATCACTAACCTTATTCATGAAGGAAAGGCCCTACCTTCCATTACTACTACTATTTTCTGAGTCTTAGGGAGGAGGGAGCTGATCTTCAGTAATCTTAACTTCTGCTGTTCAGGATTGACATATTTTACTTGGATTAGCAGGGAGGCAACATGGGAAAATAAAATGGGAATAAAAAGTCAGATAGAGTCTACTGTAGACAAAGAAAAATTATCTTAGACAGACTATGCAACAATGAGATCCTTACAATATGGGACTTAAATTTTTCAGAATTGGTTCTAATTGGTCTCTTTACTGGGGCAGAACTGAGCATGGAAATGAGATGACCTTTTGGAAAAGAAAAGAGCAAGAAGAAGGGAACAGATCACTCACTCTTTTTGCCAACAGATAGGGAGGATAAAAATAATATGGAAAAATAATGAAAGGAATCCGAATATTAATGAGGAGATTTAGAATCAATAAATGTTTTTTTTTTGTTTTTTAGAAAATAATAGGTTTATGTCACTAAGAGTATATTGGTCCAAAGCATACCAAACAGGGAGAAGACTATCAGTACCAATCGAAAGATAGCAAGCACATCTAGAGTGAGCTCTTTACATGGGTCCCCAGAGAACTGAACTCAGAAAATAGAATCTCTCAATAAAAGAAATAATTTTGCCTAGAAAAAATTGATATGAGAACCATTAAACTGCCCAAAGTGATATTAAGTGAATACTGTAAGCTGAAGGAAACATTTTGATATTTTTATTTCTAAATTACATTTTCTTTTTTCTACAGAACTCATAATTTTCACTTGTTTATAACCTTAGAAGTATATGGAAGTTTGCTCTTGAAAGTACTTTTTATAGTGTGCATGCTCATTTGAGAAAGAACTTTTAAGAATTAGTAGGTCAATTTATTTCTCTCCTCTTTTTCTTTTCTTACTGCATTTCTCACTTTTCTTATTACATTTCTTAACCCTCCTTGCATCCTCAGCTACTGTGAAAATGTCTGATATGGGCAAAGTTACTCTCCCTGTTTGTCTTTTCAATCCCCTTCCTCTTGTGCAAGACAGTGGCTGCTGGAGGCTCTCAGCATCCATTACAGTGCTTCATATGTAGTTGTGCAGTACACATTTATTATTTAATAAATAAATCTATGATCTCACTTTATATAATGTTCTAGGAAATAGGACAACCTTTCCTATATATAAAAGTTTGGGAAACAGGTTTTCCCAGTCATTTATTTTTGTGTAACAAATTATGCACAAATTATAAGTATCTAATGATAAATTATAAGGCACACTTATTGGTTTAAAGAAACAATTCACAATTTTGTGGGCTAGTAATTTACTCTGGTTTGAGGTGGGGCATTCTTATACTTCTGTTAATATTTATTTGGTAAATGTGTTGGACTCAGCTGGCCTTCCCCTTCATTTCCATGTGATCTCAAGGTATCTCCAGTTCATTAATAAGACTTCTCATATGATGGCTCAGGACTCCCAGAAACCAAAACTGCCAGTCTCCTTAACTTCTAAATTCTGATCTGCAGTTTCATTCAGGCATAATCCAGTGCTCAAAATAGTAACAAGGTAGCTCAGATTCACATGGAGGAAAAATAGGCTGCATCCGAATGCAACTGGTGGAAAAAATCTGTAAGCATTTTCAAGGGGAAAAGAAGAAACATGATCTGTGTTTGACTTTATTTTCAGTGCTTGTTTTAAGTGTGTGCCCAGTGGAAAATACTTTTAAGGAAAAGCAAAGTATATATTCATATTTCTCAAGCAACTTTAGTATGCATATCTCTGTTCTCAATTTTCTATTTGCTTATCGTTCTTCACTGTTCATATTATTCTGGTTTATTGCTTTCGTTTTCCTTGACATTGCTTTTTCTTTTTTTGAGTGTTAAAACATGTTTCTGTGTATATGTGTGTGCATGTGCTTGTGTTGGTATTTATTGATTTGTTCATATACTACATCTACTCCTAAGTAGAAGCATATTATTACCCCAGGGGTATACTTAAAACACATAAATCTTGTTAGGTGAACAATCCCTCCATTTTTGTGAAAATGTACATCTTCCTTTTTTAAATTAAGAAAGAAACTTTTTTTTTCCTTCTTAAACACAGAAAAGGGGATAAGGGGATAGGCCTCAAAGAAGTTCCTCTTTAATTATTATTCTTTCATATACCTACTCATAAAGCTATTAAATACAATACTAGCTTTCACTTTATATTTCTATTGATTTATTTTATTATGGTTTATTTTAAACATTTCTCCAAGTCATCATATACACATTTAAAGAGGCAAAGTAGAAAACATAATGAACTAATTAAATATTAAAAAGTTTAAACTTTGTAAAGTGACAACAAATTTTGGAAATTAATCTCTAAATTATTTAATAATTCATGAATAAAGACTCCAGTCTACATAGTTTTCCTCAAACACACTTCACATTCTTCCAGATCTTTGTTTGATGTCATTTCCTCTATTTATAATTCTGTACCTCTATCTCCATCAGTGATACCAAAATCAACTTTTGAGTTCCTATTCAAATGACACTATTTTCATGGACTTCTGACTATCACCTTTGGAAGCTTTCTTTATTCTGAGAGTTCCTAAAACGCTTTCATTGTATGTCTCAATACAGTCCTTATATTACAAATCTATGCTATAATGATATTTACAAGGCAATTTTACTTTGTAAACTAAAATATTCCTGATGAATAGAAAGTTTGATTAGTACTTTGTGAAATCTCAATAAGTATTGGAATGAATGAATGAACTAATTGAAGAATCACCTGTAGGGTTTTCTTTATTTTTTCCATTTCAGAATTATTTCTTTGTTGAAAATACCTGGCAGAAATTCCAGCAATTAATTCAGACTTATGATTATGTAGAATCAACTAAACTCTATAAACATGAAGAGAAGCATTTTATAGCCAATAAAAAATAATAAAATATCCTTCCTTCCACATTAAAATTCCAAATAGAAATTAAAAAGATACTGAATAATATTTGATAAATCCATGTATACAAGTGTATATGTGGGTTATTAATATATACAAAAATATCCTTACACATAATTGCAGTATTTTAAAACATATTAAATCATTAAGTTAAGGAACTTAATAGTTTTATTTTTCTTTATAAATATGAATATTTTGAACATTAACAGTGTTTTTTAAAAAATTTACAAATATAATGCAGACATTTTTATTAAAGGTGACATGCAAAACATTTGCCCTTGAATTTCCTAAATATTTGTTTTCCCTTAAATGAAAAGAGGCTGAGATTATTAAATTAATGCTATTTTATTCACTTTTAGAAACATAGACCTTTAATTTACTAGAAAAAATATTCTTTCATTACTTTATTTTGAATAAGTGATACTAAATTCAACTAGAAAATAAGTAGTCCTAAACATTAACTTGAATTGTGTTGACATTTCATGAGAGGTTTAATTTTTATTGATTTTCAGTTCTAGTAACACTATTTATTAGTTCACTCATAACTAAATGGAGAATATTACTGATGGACTTGACTTATAGTACAATATTTGGAGTTCTTGCATGACTAGAAAAGATATGAATAACCTTAAGTTATCTTAAAAGTCTTTCAAAAGTCTTTAACATTTACAGGAATGTCTCACTTTGCACTAATAGAACTCATTTTTAGGCTGTAAATGGTTCAAAAGCTTTTAGTCCCATATTGTATGTCTCTTTAGGAAGCTCCATGGTCTCTCAATGGCAGTATACATAATGAAATGGAAATTTCAATGACTTTTTTCCAGAACTGTGGAACAATTGAGTCATTCCCAGAAAATGAATATCAATAGATATCAGGATATAATTGGAAACTTGTCAACTTATAACTTCCTATAGTCCCTTATAAAATACTATGAAATAGTATAAAATATGTATAAAAATAAATATAAAAATAAATAATAAATATAAAATAAATAATTCTGATTTTACATAGAAATATACACATTTATATACAACATATATTTGGAATTATGATTTTGGCTTAATAGACACTAATAATTTAAATTTTAAATTTAAATTAAGACACTTTAATAGAAAGTTAATAATTTAATTTTCGGGGTTTAGTGTTATGCTTCTCTACTTATTTTGAAATACCGACTACCACATTGTCAGCCATGCTCACTCTACTGTGCAATATTTTGGGGAATATTTCTTTTCATTTGAAATACTTAAAACTCTCCACTCTGTATTTCCTAAACAGGAAATATTGCATAGTTTATAATTGTTCTAATTCAATATTGTATCCAAAATGTTGACCTTCAGGTTTAGGAAATGTTTAAGGAAAAAAAATTCATGATGGCAACATCCCAACTAATGGCATCTTATAATAACTATCATTTTTAGTAAAACCTTGTTCACTAATATGTTACCTAAGCATCCAGTACTGCTCTTTTCACATGTATCATCTCCCTACATGGGTGATCTTAAGGGAAAGTGTCTTTTATTTTTATTTGTTCACAGATGAACTTTCAAGGAAGCTGAGCATCTGGACTCATTAAACACCAATTAAATGGCAGAATGGGACTCACACTGAGGCGTACCACACTCTCAAGTCACAGGCCTGTGCCAAGCATGCGACACAGCACCACTTGGTTGTCTGTCCACTCAGTCAGGTCCTAATAGTCTGAGTTTCTAGTATGTTTCAGGCACTATGTGAACAACTGAAAAGAAAACAATGAATAAACAAAGACCAGGCTGAAAAGAATCTTACTAGTTATGACTGTCTATTAGTTATCATGTAAGACACTAGTGATATTTACTAGGTAATTAGAAAACATATCATTTTATTATTCATTTTTTTTAAGAAGGGATCTCAAAAAAGTTGATGGATGACCAGAAGTTTAGAGAAAGGAGTCAAGCAGGAGGGAGCAGGGAGACATGCAGAAGTACAAGGAAACAAAATCTACCAAATTATGTTGTGTTCATGTACAAATATGCAGCAATGAACTATGCATATAAATGCATAGGTACAAACTATAATATACTAATTATCTATAATTAATTATAGATAATTAGTATATTATAATATACTAATTATATATAGCTATAATTAATTAAAAAATAGAAGATCATAGATTAGAAAGAGAAGATCAGGGTGAGAAAGGAGTTTAGAAAAACATGTTAAATTCACTGACAAAATATGGTTCAAGATACTATAAGGAGAAAAATGACAGACTGAAGATAGAAAGACTTAGAGAAGTGTATGGACTACTAAGTTGAGTTTTAAATTAAAAGAAAAAACAGATGATGAAGGGGCTGTCTTACTGATGTGAAGGCATATGAAGAGATAAGGAGAGGAGAATGCATGCGCATAAGCACTTCATGTCACTTAATACAGTCCCTGAGATGCATCTGGAGACCTGGACAGGATGAGTGTTGGGGAAAGTTCTTTCTGCCCCAACACCATACAGTAATAGTGCACATCGGGCTTTTGCTCAGATTTTCCTTTTTATTGGATTGTTTCTCAAATCCTGTCTTGTCCAAAATGTGAATTCCTACCTTTCAGAGGCTCAAGATTCTAAGACATAAAATTATGAACCCTAGAGCATTAGTAACTGGTTTCAAATCCCAAATCATCACTAAGTCACTAGCTAGTTGTATGATTGCATGATCTGAGGTGTATTTTGTTATCATTGTTGCTGTTTTCCTTTCATTTTTGCATCAAAGTAATTAGTAAACATTATTATTACATGTTCTTAAAAGTCCAGATCCTATATAAAGTTTTCTAACTATGAGAATTAATTCCTTACTTCTTTGTGACTCTACTTCAATAAATATGAAGTAGGCACTAAGTAAAAAACAATTAAAGAAGAGAACATGTTTGGTTTTGTAAGGTACTGAATATTTAAAGGACTCTTTATTTTTCAAAAATTTAACATAGCATATAATCTATATTATTCCTTAACATCTTAGAAATGGTGCAACATATTTTCTATACATTAAATATTTATTTATATAGCCACAAATATATAGAATGAAAGAATTAACAAAATTATCTCGAAATTTTACAGAGCACTAACATTATAGTCTAGGTAGTTCTTTCATTTCCTTGGTATAAACTGATTATATTCATAAAACTATTTTTATAAAAAATAGGAAAATATCAGATTTATTGCATAAAATACTTTTCTGTGTAATGGTTTTCATGTTTTAAAGTAAGAAACATAATCTTTCAACTAACAGATGCAAAATTATACAGAGAAAACAATTCTGAACTGGTCAAAATCTCATTAAAGTTGCATGAGAAGAATTATGTATGCCCCATTTGCAATTTTTCTTTATAGGAGAATATCAAGTAATCCATGATTTGAGAGCAAATTTTAGTTTTATCATAGACCTACTTGACCTTGTAAGTGTTTCTTGATTTTAAAGGATGACATTTAATTAAAACTGCCTTGCCGAAGTACGGTAATTACTGGTGCAGATAAAAGAGATTTACAGAAACTCAAGCTAGTGGATTGGTAAGAGCAACACAGATTTTTCTTAACATCATGATGTATCATTTACAAAATGTGATATACTATCTAGTTTTGTATTATTTAAAAGCACATCAAGTTTGCTGGTTGAATTAGCACACACGATTGTGGAAGAGGCATTTCAATTAAGCCCAATGTCAAACAGACTTCAAGAATTTTCCACCTTTTTTTGCAATGCTCTACATAAAATTATTCAAGCATTATGTTGAAGAATGAGAACTCATGAAGTATGAAATCAGACCAAACTCTCTCTATTTAATAGATGATATCTTTGCTTCTTCATAGTTTGCTGCTCTTCAAAGAATGACATTTAGTAATATGTATGAGTAATTGCTGAGTTTACTGCTCATTACCTCTTTAAAAATCCAAGCAAGTATTAAGCATAATTTGATCTTTTTATAAGAAAATAATTTTCATTATAAAGGTCAAAACAAAATAAGTGATTTTTTTTTTATTTTTAGTTTAGTAGCATGGCTACTTATTTCTTATGATACCAAAATACTTGCCATTACCCTTTCAATTATATTTATGTGGACACTGAAAAAATAATAGGATTAAAAAACGGTGATCTATTCCTTTTGTCTAAAAAATGGCTTTGGAGTTTCTTCAAAATATCACTATAGAAACAGTAGTTCTCATGATAAATATTACATATTATTTATTTCCCCAGATTGGTATGAGCAATATTGCATACATCTATTTACATAATTTATAGATATTTTGAAAAAATATATATGTATATCAACTCTATGTTTACTGAGTGCTTGTGATAATGACACTACCATTTTTCAGCTTGGTAATCTCCTAAATTGACATATGAAATTATTGTAAACAATTTTGGCCTATCTGTATATTTTGGGTAGCTGATATCACTCCAAAGTAAAATATTAATGTCTCTCTTTTATACAAATGTATTATATTGTTTTATTAGTATTCACTTTAGATCATTTTAACAGATTCTGCATGTTAACATGGTACTTCATAATCATTTATTGTTGACACTAAGGTAGCAGGTGTTTAGTGCATTGTGCTCTGAATTCATACCAATGTATAATAAATTTCCTGGTCCTTGAGGTATTTAATGGATATATTTTCAGAACCACTCTAATGACTAAGATGATAAATTGGTTTTAAAGAACTTTAACTAATTGTATCTTTCCACATCTCAATAAAGATGACATATATCATTTTATCTGGGTAAAGTCCTTCTTTACCACTATAATTCAATTTGATTTCTATAATTTCTAAGCCACATAGAAGGGAAGCAAACATTATTAATATGGAACTTTGGGGTATATGCGTTAGTCACATTATTGTGTTCATCTCCTACATAAGCAGATTTTTATTTCATTTTAGTCTGGAAATCATACCTTTGCCTCCTAGAAACTGCAGATATTAAAAGTGCATTTATATTTTGTTATGGATATGAGGATGATAATGATGATGGTGAAGATCACACTGTAAGACTTTCATAAGCAATGATAAATCTATGTACTTTGACTTCCAAATTAACGTAAAAAAAGGAAGACAGGTGTCACACTTCAGGCCAAGTCTACCTCTCCTTACACATTTACATGAGAAGGATACTGGGAAATGGAAACAGCTGCATAACAAGGAAGGCTTAGTATTTAGGCAAACTATATCTTTTCACCATGAAATATAAGGAATTATATGAAATACTTCAGCTAGAAAAAACATTTTACATAGATTGCTTAGTTGACTACTGTCAGCCAAATTTCTCAAATTTTTAAACAACATTCACATAACCAACAACTTTGGGAACAAAATTGACTTTGGTGGTTGTTGTTCTGCCAAAGAAGAATAATGAGATATAATGCACAGAAAACAACACATATTTGCTTTTAACCATTTTTTTTGAAAACCATGCTTATTTTCCTGGTTTGTTTGGGTTAATATTTTAAAAAACATATAAAGAACTTCAAAGCCTTTCTTTTTTCCCTGTCCTTAAAGGATATAGAGTTGAAGAGATTAAAACTTATTTAATGTACATATAACAATTTTATAATCCATCTTTTTTTTCATTATTGCTGACAGCTACACCCATTCAGTTAAATGAAGATAAGACAGAAAGGTGATGGGGATAATGAATAACAAGATTTTCAGAATAGAGAAGAGGTCTGCAAGCATGGGAACTGTCAACCGGAACCAGTGAGGAGGAAAGAGAAGAGGCAGTGGGGAAAAACATAAGCTAATAGAGTTGGAGCCTGAGAAGAAGAGATGAACACAAAGACTTGTGAAGAGTGGCCTCTTGGAAAGTTCAACAGAGAGAAGCATATTTTGAGGGACAGAATTGAAAAAAAAAAAGGATACACTCTTCCAATAATGACCAGAAGGCCAGACATTTGAGTTTTAATAATAATAGCTATAGGATTTTGGTGCAACTATAAATATCACTCAAATTTTTATACTATCATCTCTATGAAGTAGAAATTATAATTCCCTTTTCATAGCTGATAAAACCAATATTAAAAGAGTAAAATTGTATGCCCAATATCATACAGTGCCCTCACATCACAAATAGAATAAAGTCCAGAGAGCTAATAACAAATTGAGCCTTCTTTCCACTATGCAGTGATGCCTCACAGATTAGGATCTGACTTTTAAGATCAAGAATTATGGTACTAGAGGCAGACGTGGTGGCCCATGCCTGAAATACGAGCAGCTCGGGAGTCTGAGGCAGGAGGAATTTGAAAGCCAGTCTCAGCAAAAGCAAGGGACTGAGTAACTCAGTGAGACCATGTCTCTAGGGCTAGGGATGTGGCTCAATGGTTGGGTGCCCCTGAGTTCAATTTCCCATAACCATCCCCCCCACCAAAAAAAAAAAAAAACTATGATAATAGGGTTCTGGTAATAGGTTATAACAGAGATACATCATCTGAGCAAATAAGCTTTGCTTTCCATATTAATTGCTATAAGATTACCTCAAATGAAGGGACAGATGCAACCATATTTCCTGGTGTCATATTTTGAATCATGTGTTAGGGAGAAGTTCTCTGTCTTCAAGGGGACATTCTAATTCCTTAGAGGCTTGGAGATCTCAGAAGACAAGGTTAAATTTTTTGGAGATAAAATAGACTTCCCCTAGATACCATTAAGCTAACTGTTGCTTTTTTCTGATGATCAAAGGGCTTTCTAACATGTTGGATTTGGGGCCCTTAATGTCCAACAGATATGTAGATGGATCTTCAAAAAATTACAGTGACTTGTTGATGCAACAGTCCATTTGATTTTCTGTCTTGCATTTTGCTGGTCTAAAGTAGAAAGTGCAGATTCTATTCAGACCTTTAGACCCCACAAAGACAGCAGTCCCATTTAGTCCCTGGCAAGAGGAAAAAAGGGATTTGAAGTTGTTCATTGCCAATACAGACTGAAGGTAGATTTGTTTTTTCTACCAAGTGAGATATCTAGAAATAAAGATACTCAAATTACTTTCGGTAATCCAAATGAGAAAATAGGAATAGTGTCCAGCTGTTATGAGATACTAATGGGTAAATTGACAATGAGTCAATGAGAACCAGCTCAGGTAATGAGATGTTAAGAAACAGAACAATTATTACCAACTATTCTATGGCTCTGCGTTTCAGAACACTGAAAACATCCAGAAGCAATATTTCAAATTCTATGACAAGGCAGATATCAGTTCTGCAGATGTGAAAGACAACAGTCATACAAAAATGGGACCTAGTAAAACATTAGAGTGACACAGAAAAGAAATTGGTTCTGGGCTGTTTAAGTAGAAAAGAACATCTCCTAAGGAGTGTGGAGGAAGGGAACTGGACTCCAAAGGTGGGTTTCTCTCCAGTGGATACTATTTCAGGCAAGAGTCTTTCTCTAGTGGTGTCCTGGGTGCTTTTGGGTGGGGAGGTGCAAGAAAAGCCAAGTACACCAGATCAAACTGTGCTAGCTAAGACATATAACATTCAGTGCTCCAGCCATACCTTACTCATTATGTGAGTAATAATGTGTGTGTGTGTGTGTGTGTGTATATATGTATGTGTGATCATCAATTCTATGTCAGAATCACAGCACAGGGTAGATAAGGACAAGCAATAAAGTCAGGTTACCAAGGAGATGAACCAGGACTGGAACCTGAGTAGTGGGAGTCAGTGCTCCACAGGCTTAAGCAGGCATTGGAGCCTGATTATCCTGAGCCCTTGTTTCTGAACAAAGTGAAATTGACCTAATAAAGATGTTTCAACCTAGTGTTACAACATGCCCTGCAGCACATAAAAATTGTAGGATTTGTTTGGGCAATGGAACTAGATTATTAGAGTTTTACCATCCCATCTCAAAAATAGTCTAACAATTAGATGATAGTGATTTCTAAATGCAGGTCCTGATCTGATGCATTGTGTCTGTATCAGCACAGATGGATAGTTCATATTGTGATGACTCGTTAGATTCATTATAATCACAGCAAGTCTTGGGAAACATTTTCAAATGGAAAGATACAAGTAATTTATATTAAGTTTTAATTGGGGTCACTTACATCTGAGGAAGGAAGCTGGTTATGCTCCAAAAAACCCACAATTTAAAAAAAATTACTTTCAGATAAGAATTCTGGTGCTTATAAGAGTTTTGTGATCTTAAGCTAGTCATGTCTGTGAGCTTTACCAGAAAGTCCCTAACATGTAAAATGTGAATGTCATAGTGTTATTTATTTTTCTTTTGGTTTAACTTTTCCCAGCTTCTAGACCTTACCTCTCTCTTTTCACCCCTGCCCCACATCTGGGCATGCTAATAAGTACTTGCTACTTCCTAGTTAGGATAAGAAGTTTAAACTTGCAGGAATAATCACCACTGCCCCAAATCCTAACCATAAAAACCCAACCCAGTCTCTTTTCCTTGCTCCTCAAGCCATCTTCAAACCTGGAACTCACAACTCACTGCTCCTTTGGAAAGGCTCATTATATGAGTAATAATTTGTGTGTGTGTGTGTGTGTGTGTGTGGTCATCAGTTCTATATCTGAATCACATTTTGTTTTGGGGAGACAATTCTTCTGCAGGGGTGACCCCAGTTGTCTAATTCAATCAAACCATAAGCCAACATTGACACAAGCTAATAACTAAGGTTTAAAAATTCTATCAAGTAAAATGTAGTCATATTTTACCAGGAAAAATTTCTGCCAATTTAAAAAAAAAATGTTTTATGAAGTCCCAGTGGATATCAAATAATTTTTGCACTTAATCTGTACCCTAATATGAAGCATCAAATGATGGTAGGGAAATCTACATTCATGTGACTTTTGATCCACTGAGAAAAATCCAAGTAATTATGGAGTCATCAATTTTAAACCCTTCTTCCCCACCTCCCAGAACAAAAAACTGCCGCGGTCTGGCTGGGCACACAATCACGAGCCACCATACAGCTTGTAGATTCAAACAGCAACTCTTTATTCCCGAACTCACACCAGCCGTCTACAATCACGTTCTGGGGAAATCCATGTTCTCTGCCCAAATCCACCCCCACTGGGCTTCTGTCTCCCAAAAAATACTGTCTGAATCCCGTGAGAACTCAAGGGGAACTCAGGCAGCAGGATACGCCCTATTCCCAGCAGGAATAACCTTAAACCTTAAACCTGGAACCTAAACTGGGAACGCCCTAAACTCGGATCCACCTTGGTCCTTGAGCAAGTTCACCTTAGATGCAATGTCACTGCAAAATGTCCTATTTCCACTAGTCCTTCCACTAAGCAACATGGGGTACGCTGGCAAGGAAATTGTCATACCTACTTGGCTAATGGCTCCCAGCAAAAAACCAAGAACTAAACCCTCTCCCTTTTGAAAATCTGAGCTACTTTTCAAACCAGAAAATAGAGTGTATTCCCATCACATCATCATAGACAATATTTCAGTAGGGGTTTCAGAACTATCTATCCTTTAAAAGTTCTGCGAACTTTAAAGAAGTAGTGTTTGATAGATAATCCATTTATTATAGTGTGTTTCCTTGTGTATTCTCCCATCAAAACCCTAATTACTCATGTTCAACAATCCTGCACCTACAGGTTCATAAATTTGACTGCCCTGATGAATAATGGAGTGGATAGCCAGGTGGTTCCTATTACTTTTAGGAATGACTTCTAAACAAAATATATTATATAGACTCATTTATTGTGGCTGTAACTCTGTTATGATATTATTCCACAGAGGGAATAAGGAATTTAGATTTTACTAACTCCTTGAGGCTTGAGGGAATAGAGCTAATAAAAGTTCTACAGAATCTCTCTGGGGAAGGAGATAGAAATTCATAAAAATCTACCCTTTGACTTCCTGAATGGCACTTGTCTCAACCCTCCTTTTAGAGGTCAAAGTCATGGAAATTGTCATAAAAGAGAAAAAATAGATGATTTTTAAATGTTAACAATATATGCAGGAGAGCAAAAATTTTGCCAGTCTTTCCTTGTTGTCAAGCTCAGGTGAATTTCCAATAATAATGTGGCAACAGAAGGACCAGAAGTATTTAATAATCTGTACCACATTGCCTGTGGAGATTCAAATACAAGTGAATTAATTCATGCTAATCAAACAGATATTAACCAGTTTCTATGTGGTACACATTGTGACAATGACTGGTTGATGGCGTGGCAATGGAAGTACATGCTGTATTGGAATGGATTCTCAAACAACTAAAATAGTAGCAAAAGTGGATTTGTAGGATGAGTGATATTGTGAAGGATGGAGTAAGTGTTAAATAGAGGCATAGGCTCACAATTTGGACAAGAAGAAGGAAGAATTTAACATTTAACTTAGACTCTAAAGAATCAATTGTTTAGACTGAAAAAAAATGCTAGGAGAGAATATAAATATGGATTTGCACAACTGCTTTGAAATGATAAAGTGTATTTGAGAATATCTGTAATGAGATTGTGCTGGAAAAATTTTGGGATCGGGGTGTAGTAGGCATTGAATCGTGTATGAAAGAGTTCTTATTTTTATTATTTTCTAAGATTATTTGGGATAACTAAAGTTTTCTTGAGATAATGCAACTTATTTTTGGAAGATAAATTTAAAGCAATAAGTGCAGTTACCAATTTGGGGGCTTTTGTTTGACCCAGCAAATAGTAAGTGTTTGTCATTTTTAGGATGGAACTACTTCTAGTCATCTAAATGTATCCATTGACACGAATGTAGCTCCACTACCATTTTCTTCCTCTACCCACTCACTCAATTTTCACAAGCATTATATGGTTTGATTCACAAAGCAAAATGGGACAAATGTAATCTAGTGACAGTGGTCTCCTCTCTCCTTCAGGTGGGATGCTCACTGGGAGCATGTGCTCTTCCCTCTCTGCCCTGATATGCGCTGACCTCTATAGGAGTGAGCTCAGCTAAGGCCAGAGAGCTTTTTCCAATCAGCATTTCCTGTCTCCATAACTCAGATTCTGGGATTCAAAATTAGTAAGCCCACGTGACCACAGAGCAAAATGGATACTCAACTTGGACTAGAAATTGGAGTATTTCTTCTTCCAATGCACCCCCTTTATTCAGTTCACAATGAAAAAACAAAAAAAAAAACCACAAGCTTTTGTATATTTGATGAAAACAATTAAGCCCTTACATGTAATGACTTAAAAGTTCTCTACAAGCTGAGAGATAAGTTTTATTACCTCCATCTGAGAGATGGCAAAAATGAAACTTAGAGAAATTGAATTGTATCCCAGAGGTCACACTGAGTGGTTAAAAAAAAAAAAGATCATCATATTGAAAACTCATTTTGTTGATTATTATCATAAAATTTCTTCATATAAATACATATATATGTGTGTGTATATATACACTGTGTATAAGTATTTTAAAAGATTAGTAAACAAGAACAAGGCACTGTTTTAATGATAGCAACTACAGCAATGAAGAAATGGACACTGGACAAATGGATTTGAAAGTAGGGTCAGAAAGTAAAAATACATTATGGACATCAATGAAAATAGGAAATATTGGTATAGAATGAGGAAGATCTGGGGAAGAAATATTTCTGATATTAGTAGCCTTTGTTGTTAAAGAAGGTGATGCTTATAACAAAAAGAATAGTGATAATGTCCAGCTGTGAGGGAAGTGAAGTTCAGGTTCTGAACTAATGTGTTTTGTTAAATAAAAAGTTAAATAAAGATCTGAAGCTAAAATGGAATTTGAAAGTCATCTTGATATGTGCTTGTAAATATACCATGAGACCATATGCTCAGAGGATAACATAGTTAAAAAAGAACATAGACACATTCTGAGATGCATGTGTGTGGTGGAGGTGAGATATTCACAGGACACTGAGCAGGGATCAGAGAAAGGGAAGGTAAATAGCTGAGAAAGTAAGTGCCCAGGATACCCAGGTAAAAGAAATAAGTGGTGATTTACTTAAAAAAGTACTGAATTCTATTGAAGGTAATGAATATTGCAGAATGAATTGTGATATATTCTAAGGGGGCCCCAATAATTATGTGACTTCATTCTGATGACAGGTACTTATTTATTCATTCATTCAGTGAATAGAGTCATGCACCAAATAATAACATTTTGGTCAATGATGGACCACAGAATCAGTGGTGTTCCATATTGCCTTTCATGTCACAACCCTCTTTTTTATTGCACAGTGAAATCACCTAGTGATGCATTTCTCAGAATGTATCCCTGTTGTTAGGCAGCACATGATTGTGTTCTATAGTGCTTTGCTCTGCTGTGCATATGGGATACAGGGGGAGAATTACAGCACCTGCAATTTTGAAGCATTACAGATGATATACTAAATCTGTTGGGAGAGGAGAATTTTGGGAAATTTTAATAGAGTCGAAAATATTCTAGCCAAAACAAACAAACAAAAAACCCAAAATAACAGAAAGAAAACTGAAAAAAGAAAATATTCTAGCAAAGCTTCAGCAGTGGGAAGAAGAACAAAAGATAGTTTATGGTCCAGAATGGCATAAACCAATACCAGAGCCATAAATGTATGTACAGTTTCACAAGCATGCTGGGTTTTGTGTGAGCCCTGGAGGTGTTGCTAGAGGTACAGATATGGACAGAAGCAGGATATGAAATGGGATATTTTGCTAAAAGTAATTTTTGAGGTACCTTTTATACAATATTACTGAGGTTACTGATAGTGTTGGTACCAAAAAGTATGTGATTTGTGGAAGAATTAAAACAATATATTCTAGAAAGATTAGTCTGGCAAATCTCAGGAGAGTGTATATAAAGTCAGAGAGGAGAATGGGTTGAAGATTTTTATAATGTTATCTCTTTTCTAGAGATGGCCATCATCTACAGAAAGTTGCGGATGCTAGTATATGAAGGGAAAAGGATTGTGATCTTTTTAATCATAAAAAATAATTTTATTTCTTGAAGAACATTTGAAACATGCAGTATAATATGGAGACTGTCAATAACTGAAAGATCATTATAATTAAAAAAATTGAGTAGTTCTTGATGGTGTGTGTGTTGTGTGCAGCAGTGTATGTATAATATATGCACTTATGAAATACGTAAATATAAGCATATACACATATATGCTTATAATGTATGTGGTAAAACAATCTCTGAAATTTAGCTTTACTTTGTATCATAAGCATTTCCATCAGAACATATTGGTGTGATTCCATAGTATTAAACATTACCACCATGCATTTTAATATAGGTAATGATTATTTGAAGCTTTGATCATTTCCAACTTTTAGCCATTCTGCAATATTGAGAATATTGATTTACATTGACAACTGCTCAACAGATATAATAATTATTTCATTATTACAGGTTGCACATGAGCTCTTCTTTTTCACTCCACCTGAACAATTAGCAATATATTTTTTAAAAGGACAATGTAATACATGAAAATGCATCAATTCATGTACTTGAACTTTATTTTTCATGCTTATTGGCCTCTTATGTATCAACTTAATAGAATTATCTGCTTTTTACAAAAATAGATTTTTCATATTTGCATTGTCATTTTGTATTTTAATGACTAAAGAAATTCCATTCAGATAGAATTCTAATCTACATTTCACTGATTCAGAAAATTTTATGTGATGTTGATATATACCAGAAATAGCTCCAAGTTGTTTAAATTGTAGTGGACTTTAAATAATTGTAAATTTGAGCATCAATCTTCTCCACATTTATCAATAGTTCTCAAACTTGCTTTAAAAATATCATGGATAACCAAACCTCATCTCATGTTCTGGATGACCTTTGTCTCATTTCTGGGTAACAGAGTGGGATCCTATAATTGGGAAAAGCTAACCAGCATATTCCATCTATCTTTCTGTGATCATTGCTTCAGGGAGAGGCACCTGTCCAAGTGAAGACAATGAAAGCTAATGAGAATCAATTTTCTACATGCAAATCAAACTCTCTTGTGCACTGGGTTATTGGAATAATCTGGGGCAACCCATTGGAATTTATGAACGGCAACAATTCTGTGGAAGCAGAGCCAAGATAGTTCTGAATTCAGCCAGACCCAAAGCCATGCCCACCACTGTATTTGTTCAGTATGTTAGCTTATGAAGATAATTTTTCCTTTAACGAGTTTGGATTCAATTTTCTTTTACATTCAATAGAAAGTTGTAATTGATAGAATAATAATAAAGAACAATTACAACTGTTATTGCAATTTATCAATAAGGATTCTAATTAGTTATTCTAAATGAAAAACTAATGTTTGAGAAAACACGAATTCTCAAATCATTGAGCATGTCAGACTTTCTAGGACCCTGAGTATGGGAGTTACTTTCCTTCAGCATACACATAGTATAATGATGTGTGCCAGGATTTTGACTTTAAGTCTTGAAATTAACTCCATTCCTATTGTTCAAGGAAAACTTCCTCATGAAAAGAGATTAAAATTCATGAATTTTTTATGAAGCAAACAAAGGGATTGACTCTTTGTATATTTAGCAGAGTCAGTTTCCTGTGTCATGATGTTGTTCAAAAGATTACAGGTGTTTCCTACATTATAGGGGCAAAGCAAAGACATCCACTTTAATCACTATGATGAATTTCTGTTTTTAATTCCATAACTTCCTTAGCGTCTACAAAAATAATATAGGATTTAGGTGAATGAGTTTCTTATAAACACAATCAGTGTGCTTCTATTTCTTATTCCATTTGGAAGTATATTATTGGTGCACAGTGTATTTACATCTGTTATTTACTGAGGAACATTAACAAGAAATAAGACATTCTACTCTTTAATCATAAAGTTTTCTTTCCAAAATAAAAGTATCTGATATTGATATTTTTTTTCTGGCAATCATGAGCAGCATTCTCTCCTTTTTTTGTATTTTTGTGTTTTCTTACCATTTTATAGTATCAACATGAGCAAAACTTACCTCACTTCTCTTCTCCCCAGCCTCAGCCTCATTATCTAAATGACATTTAAATGACCCCTAGCCAGAAACCTGGTTATGTCAAATAGCACTTCTTTTTTATACCTACATTCAGTTGTTCACAATGACCCATTATTTTTGCTTCCTAAATATCAAACATAGTTCTCTTTTTTTGTAGTCCTAAACTTTGACTTTTTTTAAAAAAATTGTTTTGATTAGTTACACATGACAGAAGAATGCATTTATGCTCTTTGATATATCACATATAGATCGGATATAATTTCTTATTTTTCTGAGTGTACATGTTGTAAAATCACATTGGTCATGCAGTCACATATATACATAAAGTAATAATGTCTGTTCCTTCTATTATCCTTCCTGTTTCTTCTCCTTCCTTCACATCCCTCTACCTAACCAGAGGCCAAATGTTTTCTCTTTGACTTTTTTGACTCTCATAATTTTTTGTATATATCATTAAAGTAATCTGCAGATGTTGTTTGCCTGATTTTGCAGTACCAGAATCATCAGATATGTCTTAATTCTGGGCTCACTGTAACAGGAGTGATTAATCTAAAACACAAAGGTGATCATACCCTTATATTTTACTATAATTTTTTCATTTGGTTTTAATCCTCCTTTTTAAAAACTAAGAACCATGTTTAGCATCCATTTAAAACTCCTAATGTGACAGAATTTCCCTTGTTCCTTCTCTATCTGTGATGATCAAGTTTTATCATGTCTTTTCTTTCATCCACCCATTTCTTTTGACCATATAATCATTATTTATTAAGCTGCTTCTTAAATAATAGTACATTTGAAACACCAATTCTCAAATCACCCAGATTGTGTAAGTTCCATTATTTTGAAGGAAGGATTACTTCCCTGATGGGGAATCTGAATGACAGATTCCCTAAGAAAATGATAATTTTTGGCAAAGGCCATCTATCAGGTGAACTAGAGGTTGACTGACCTACCCCTTCACAACACAAACTTCAATCATACCAGATTTCTTTCAGTCTAACAAATATTTTCTATTTCCTTCCCTCCATGTCTCCCTTCCTGTTTAAAACACCATTTTCTTTTCACTCTTTCAGTAACCTTCCATGTGCACCTCAAGTTAGTTGTGATGAATTTTTGATTCAGAATGTACCAAATGCTTTTAGGTTTGGATGGGACTCATGCAACCTATTTCTTTCATATTTGCACATAATTAAGAATCTATTGATATAGGCCAATGATTCCCAAACCTTACAGAAACAGTAGAGAATTTTGGAAGCATATTCTAACAGTTTTTAAAACATATTTTCCTTTCTAAAAGCATCATTTTATTTCTGTTTGACAATTTTAGCCAAGGTCATGAACTTGGGAGTCAGAAAAACTTGGGTCAAAAGGCAGTCTCTTTTATTAACAACAAGGAAGTGATAGCTATTAATTAGAGAATTAGAATCTCTGAGGTATAATTCCCTTTTTAATGGAATGGGATAACAAATATATTTCTTTTTAGTATTTGGTTATTATGACAATTAAATGAGATAGGAAATGCAAAAGAAGATCAGAGAGCAGAGCTTAAAACAAACCATTTCCCTAATAACTATTACATGTTCCTTACTATTGTTTTATTGACATTGTCTTTATTTGTATTAGTTTTCCTGAAATTTCCTTACCTTTTTAAAAATGTGTTTGATAACATATACAATGTGCCAGTTATAATTGACAGAATAGACATAAACCTTTTGAAACAATGTAAATATGTTAGGGAGACAGAATATTAATAACAAAAAACTGGTTGAATATATTTTAGTAATAATTTAATCTTGTCTCTTTATTTTCTTATGCTTTTAGAATAGTTTTCAGATTTGTAGATGAAGCAGAGCCTGCGTATCTAAATATATATACTTAATTATATATTTTTCTACAGGGTAGAAGAATTTGATGAAGAAAATTTGAAGGACACACAGTATAATCATTAATTAGAACACACATTTCTTGCAATATGCTTATATACTATTCTATTCGTACTTCAAATGTGTCAACTTACAAAGGCTAATGTAACGTCTTTTAAAAACCTAAAACACTGTAGAGGCATAATCACTCTAAGAAAGGAAGAAAGCTCTTTAACAATAGTGTAAATTGTTTGTAGACCTCCTGCTCGCACAAGATAAGTTATTAAGATTTGCTGAAATGATTGACTATTGTTTTAACTGCTATTTGTGTTTCAACACCGAGGAGATGAATATACTTTGGAATTGAAGTCCAGAGTCCTTGTCTCTCGTATGTTAATTACATGACATTCAGTAAGCATACCTCTCTGGACCTCTCTTTCTCAAAAAAAAAAAAAAAAAAAAAAAAAAGCTGTTTTAAATACATAGTGTTTGATCTACATCAACATTTATACTGTGATGATGCAAAATAGGCAGACCATAGAACTAGATAGACCTAGAAACTGCAAGTTTGTTAATTTGGTATGATTTTTAGTCTGTTTCATTTTGTGATAGGAAAATGGATATAATTATGCTTATATTACAACATTGTGAGAAATATGCATTATCTATGTACTTTGCCTAGCAGATAGATATTCAATTAGCTAACAATAATATTTCATAAAAGCTTTAAAATATACAACCCTTCCTTTTTTTCTCAATAAAATTTAATCAAAATCCATACCGTTCAATTAATTTATTTCAATGCTTTTCATTTATTTATTCCATAATTGTTTTATTATGCTTGTATTGTTTGCAAAGTCTTTGGGTAGAAACAAAGTAATATTAACTTATTCCCAGGGGCGGTGGTGCATGCCTTAATTCCAATAGCTCAGGAGGCTGAGGCAGGAGAACTGAGAGTTCATAGCCAGCCTCAGCAATTTAGCTATTCCCTAAGCAACTCAGCAAGACCCTGTCTCTAAATAAAATATTTAAAAAGGCTGGAGATGTGGCTCAGTGGTTACATGATTAACAAAATAACCATGGACCCAGACTTTGTGTAGTGATGTGGGAAATAGGCAATATACGAGTAAACTATAATTCAATATGTAATTAGAAAGTATGATATGTGCCAAGAAGGAATAGAAACACATTTTAATGGGTATTGAACAGAGATTTTTTATATTGCAGGATCAAGAGGAATGAGGCATGGAACAGAGTATTGAGTGTGACAGGAGAAAGAACTTGGCGTGATTTAGGAACACAAAATATTAATTTTAAGGACCTCCTATCAGGTGCCACCTCTTCCAGGTTCCACAGCATCTCCCATCAGTGCCACCTTGGGGACCAAGTCTCCAATCACAGGGACCTTTCAGGGGACAGGAATAAACCATATTCAAACTTAGCAGAGGCTAATTTCAAATGGAAGCTCCCTGTGTGCCAGACATCATGGTAGACATTTAAAGTGTGAATTATTATAGCTACATATGGTGAGGAGATGCAGCTTGAAGGAATTATGACATGCTAGTCATACTCCTGAATGATAAGCCAGAGTGGGCATTAAGGAAGCCTGATATTACAGCACATACTTTTAGTTGTAATGCTGCACTACATTTTTGTAACATAGGGAAGTGAGTAGAAATAAGTTTCAATGAATCAATTAATTTTTCAGGACGTAGAAATAAGTCAGCTTTGGGAGGTAAGAGAAAATGAGGATTGAAGAATGAAAGATGACTAAGAATTGGCTTTTATTATTATTTTAAAAATCATAATGTGGTATGTATTAGGACAAGGGTAGTCTATGAGTAATTTGAAAATATGGTATTAAAGCACTGGGTGTGAAGATTATCTAAGGAATCATTACTAACAAAAGTAAAGTATAAGAGTTGAGTAGATGACAAACACATTGCATAGCACTGTGAATACAGGAATACTTCCTTGACACTTCCTAGAAATAAAGAACATTACCTTTTGTTACCAGAGATTGGTAGTGCTTAATCACTGAGCCACATTCCCAGCCCTTTTAATTTTTGGTTTTGAGACAGCGTCTTGCTAAGTTGCTGAGGCTGGCTTTGAACTTGCCTTCTCTTACCTCAGCCTCTGCAGTCAGTGATATTACAGGTGTGTGTTCAGCAAGATCATTATGATTTGAAAAAACCTTAGCTAATACTTTGTTTCAAGGCTTTAACTCTGTAAGTACAATTGGAGATTGAATGAGGTTAAGTGGTTTTACCTCATATGCTTTCAGATTATAATTTTTTTTCCTATTTGCAAAGGAGTCATCTTTCAATAAATTCACTAAACATCCTCCTGGGATTTTATTCTCTTTGCTTCTATAAACATCTTTCATATGAATCTGACCAAACTCCAGCCATGATAAATCTCAATGGTCTACCCTACATGCTATTGCTACTAGTATCACCCCTGGCTGTCCTAACATTTGTGCTACTATATATAGTATATGACCCATTCCTACTTCTCAGAGTTTGAATATTAAACATAGATGGCCATTTCCCTACTCCAGTCCAAGAAAGAATTCCCATGCTCGCCTCATACTTTTTCACTTTTCTCATAGAAAACAGTAACAGATGTCAAACCTGCATTTCCAGTATTATGCTCTACTTTTAATGAGTCTTTTTTTTATTCTGGCTCATTTACTCATGTACTCTTACTCCAACATTTCTGCAATATTATCAAGACCTGAATTCCACTGAGGACTTTTCGCTCATGTCCTTAGCTCATCCTTACCCACCTGGAACTCATAATTCAAAACCACATTCGCTCACTTGCAAATCCCTTAGTTTATGTCTTTCTTTTCCTTTCACATTTATCTGAAAGCATGAATTCTGAATTAATCCTAAGTAGGAGTAGGAGCCTAGTCTGTATTTGTATCTGAGATGTTACATACATCATATAACCATGCTGACTTATGTCATGTAAAAAGAATGATACAGCCAGGTGCAGTGGCTCATGCCTGTAATCCCAGTGGCTCAGGAGGCTGAGGCAGGAGGATTGAAAGTTCAAAGCCAGCCTCAGCAATTCAGTGAGGCACTAAGAAACTCAACCCAACCCTGTCTGTAAATAAAATACAAAAAAGGGCTGGGAATGTGGCTCAGTGGTTAAGTACCCTGAATTTTAATCCCTAGTACTACTACTACTGCTACTACTAATAATAATAATAAATAAAGTATGAAACAAAATCATAAAAGGACATTCAATAGTGCACATCATCATGCTACATTTTCTTATCTAGTATAATTTTTCCAATGATATAGAAGATATTTGCACTCTGATATGGTTTAGATATGAGGTGTACAACAAAAGCTCATTTGTGAGACAAAGCAAGAATTTTCATAAGTGACATGATTAATGTAACCTAATCAGAAGATTAACCCATTGATGTGGATTAACTGGATAATAACTGTAGTCAGGTAGTGTGTGACCAGAGGAGGTAGAGGTCACTGGGGGTGTGCATACAGGGTTTATATTTTCTCCCTTGTGAGTGGATTTCCCTCTGCTTCCTTGTGCCATGTACTGAACTACTTTCCTCTGCCATCAAGTTCTGCCTCATCTTTGGCCCAGAACAATATTATCATCCATCTATGGGCTGATACCTCTTCGACTGTGAGCAAACATAATTTTTTCTTCCTCTACTTGTTCTTGTAAGGTCTTTTGGTCACAGTGATGAATAAGTTGACTAAAACACACTCTTTCTTATCTTCTCCAAATATCAATCCTCTTCTTCAGATAATGAACTCTCCTTTTTCTTTAAGTGTTCTCCTTTTAAATATTATTTATATAATTACCATCTGTTTTAGTTGGCTTTTTCGCTGTTGTGACTAAAAGACCTGACCAGAACAACTATACAGGAGGAAAGTTTATCTGGGGGCTCATGGTTTCAGAGGTCTCAGCCAATAGGCAGCTGGCTTCATTCCTTGAGGCCCAAGGTGAGGCAGAATATCCTGGCAGAAGAGTGTAATGGAGGGAAGCAGCTCACGTGGTGATCAGAAACAGAGAGACTAAGCTCAGCTCTCAAATATATACCCAAAAGACATGCCCCCCAATGACTCACTTCTTCTAGCCACACTCTCCCTGCCTTCAGTTATCACTCAGTTAATCCCCACTAGGGGATTAATTCACTGATGGGGTTAGACTCTTATAACCCAATCATTTTACCTCTGAATGTTCTTACATTGTCTCACACATGAGCTTTTGGTGGACACTTCACATCCAAACCACAATACCATCATTTCCACTTTGGTTTCTTTGCAGCCATATCATTTACCATATCAAAACACTTCCTGGCTTTCCCCAATGTACTAGAAAACAATGCAAACTGCTTATCACATCTTACAAGAACTTATATGGGCAGATTCCTGCCAAAGTTCTGACCTATTTTTTCCCTCTTTCTCTAACATTTGCTACATTTTAGCTACATGCATATGCATTTCTTTTATTTTTAATGCTTACTTGTTTCAGTTGATTCAATAATTCTCCAAATAATAATTCCTAGAATTCTCCAAAAATTGACCATTTTTCCAGATTATTTACATATCCATGCACTTGGAAATTTGGGATACTTTTAATTCATGTGTTAAATATTTTTTATTGATGATCAAATTGTCCTTTCTTTGGATGGTGTGTCTGTATCTTTTTGACATGACCACAGTGACTTTTGATGGCTTCTTTGGATTCTGGTTTGACAAGTTATTCCAGGTGTGTGCAGTTCTATCAAGGGATCAATTATTTAATCAGGCATGCTTAATCCTTTTAGCAGAAAAAAAAAAGAGTAGAAACCAACATCTGTGTCTCAGAGTGCTTATTGCTACTGAGGTGGGACATAAGTACTTTTTAATCTTTTCACAATAATTTTTTTTTGGCACTCATACAGTCTAAGCTCTTTATAGATGAGAATCTTTGTATTTGTGTTTTTTCAAATCTAGAATGTATTTCCCCAAGTGTTTTGCCAAATAAATGTCTCGTTATTTTACTTTATTTCACAAATCACACATCTTTGAGAGGCTTCCATGATCACTCAACCTAAAGTATCTCCCCCATTTTTTATCCCATTTCCAAATTTTATTTCTTTTAATATATTGGTGATTGTTTGGTTTTTTTGTTTGTTTTTTGTTTGTACTGGGGATTGAACCAAGAGGAGCTTAACCACTGAGCTACATCCCCAGTCCTTTTTTTATTTTTTTATTTAGAGACAGGGTCTGGCTGAGTTACTTAGGGCCTTGCTAATTTGCTGAGGCTGAATTTGAACTCGAGATCCTCCTGCCTCAGCCTCCTGAGCCACAGGGATTACAGGTGTTCACCACTGCACCCAGCAATATATTATTTTTTTAGCTATAGATGGACACAATAACTCTATTTTATTTATTTACATTTATGTGGTTCTGAGGATCAAACCCAGGACCTCATGTGTGCTAAGCAAGCATTCTACCACTGAGCTACAACCCAAGCCCTCCAAATTTTATTTTAAAAACTCTTTTACATGAAATTCTTTCCTTATTTATTTATTTATTTTTGGTACCAAGGAATGAACCCACAGGTGCTTAACCACTAAGTCATATCCCCAGCCCTTTTTCATTTTTTATTTTGAGACAATTTTCACCAAGTTGCTGAGGCTGGCTTTGAATTTGTGATCCTCCTGCGTAAGCCTCCTGAGGCACTGGGATTATAGGCATAATAGACCCTGCCTATAATTATAGGCATTATAGACCCTGCTTGGTCTAGTGTTAATTTTTTATTTCCTTTCTGCCTTTATTAGAATAGAATCAGTGGGGAACAGGGCCAAGTCTTCCTTTTTAGTGTCACACCTTCAGAATTTATAATATTACCTAAATATAATGACATTCTATATATTTCATTAAATAAATGAAAGAAATAGTGAAAACACAAGTGGTTCCAACAGAATTGAAGGTGGAAAGATGGGGAAGGATAAAGTAGTGGAGCACAGTGTGTTTTTAACTCTGTGAAACTGTTCTGCATGATACTGTAATAAAGGATCTTATTATTACACATTTAGCAAAAACAACAAAATATACAAAACAAAAAATAAATTCTAATGAAAATATTGTCTTTTAGTTAATAATAACATACAACTGTTGTTTAACCACGTATAACAAAAGTACCTCATTTACACAAGATACTAATAATAGAGGAAACTGAGGACAGGAGGAAGAAGGAGTTCATGGAAACATTATACTTTCTGTTTATGTTTCTATTAACCTAAAGTTGCTTAAACCCTAAATATATTAATTAAAAAGATAAAAAATAAAAGCCGTGGCTATAAATCTTTAAATCATTTCCATTTGAAATGTGTAAAATGAAAAATTTGTTACCCTCTTAAAATCCTTATAACCCTCAAAATACATACAATTAAATTTTAAAATAATTAAGTTTCAAAATGCTGGATGTAGTGAATACTATGTTAAACAAGGAAATCTATGGTTTTTATTCTTTCATATTTTTAGTTTTCAAGAAAATTATAATTTCTAAATTTCACTGTCATAGAGCAAATTGTCTTTGCTTTGCTATTCACATACTTATATTCATAAGGCTGTATGACCTTGGAGAATTTTGTTTAAATCTTATTATTTTGCATGCTGACGACTCTAAATTGAGCCAACAT
Source organism: Marmota monax (assembly GCF_021218885.2). Taxonomy (NCBI): domain Eukaryota; kingdom Metazoa; phylum Chordata; class Mammalia; order Rodentia; family Sciuridae; genus Marmota; species Marmota monax. Next base: position 20,550,607 of record NW_026692907.1, read on the forward strand.
TATTAACAATTTGTATATTAAAAACACCTTTGGATGTTGATATTACTATGCTATTAATCTGTGTAATTTATTCATTAATGATAACCAATCTTTCATGTGCATAAGACTTGCTTATCAAATAAGTTTGTGGGCTCAGCCAGGGCAAAGAGGCCTATATCATACTGATATTTGTTACTTATCCCTACCATGAATAGTCCCCCAACACTTTTGAATTTTGAATTAACTACAGCTTTTCTGAATTCTTAATTTTAGCCAACAGAGGACCAGTGACAAAATGTTGAATGAACATAGATATTCCTTTCCACTCTGTTCTCTAGGAGCTTTCTACTTGTGAAGGACAGGAGATGCATATTAGGAAAAAAACACCTGCATGTTTAAAATTGAAGTATGATTAGGAATTTGAAGAAAAAGTTTTGGGTTTTTTTTGTGGCAAAAACAAGTAGATATAAACAGAAATTTTCATAAAATAGGCTAATCAGAAGGTAAAGTGTTTAAGGGAGAGGGAATTGCATCTGTGGAACTTTGTGATCTAGAAGTAACCAAATAAGTAGGAGTAATTGAAAAGGGCATGGTGACTGAGGCAGATGACATGGGGCACAGGATAATATAAGGTTCAAGACTGACAGGTGGTAGCGTGTGCAAATCTTCTTTCCATATTAAGGAATTTATTCTTATTATTTTATTAAACATAAAAATGTTTCTTTCTAGGGGTAGTTAGAAGCCCCTAAAAGTATTAAATAAAAATGAGCCATATTAAAATGTGTGTTTTGTATTATACACTTGAAAATTGCTAAAAGAATAGAGTTTAAGTGTTTTCATCACACAAGAAAAAGATGATAAATATGTGAGGTAATGTATGCATTGACTTGACCTTGCTATTACTACACATGTACAATCTCAAGTATCCTGTTTTATATATATAAATTGTCAATTAAAATTACACTTAAAAATGTTTTCATAAAATCACCCTACTTGCAATAAGAAAAGATATCTCTCAAGGAAGGAAGCCTCTGAGAAACTCTTCAGGGGACTATTACACCAGTTCAAGCAAGATGTAGCTAGTGCAATAATCTTGACTTTTCTTAACTCCTCCTTATTGAAGTCTTTTAGAAGGTGACCCAGATCAGTCACCATAGCTGATTTTTTCCCTTGTCATTCAAAGGTGAGGGGAATAGATTGCTTCTACCACATGACATATCTCTTTTAATATTCTAATTCATAACAACAGTGCAGTCATGTGATAAAACCCTCATTAGTGGCAAAAACATGTTGTGATCGTTTGAATTTTCATATCTCCTCTGCTCTTACTGTGTATTTGAATAAGCCTCAATTGGTTTCACAATGAGCTTTAATATGGTTCTCTTGTGTACTCTTGCTTCCACCATGGGTGTATTTAAAAAGAATATTTGGAAGGAATAGCTACAGACTGCAAATCCAAAAGAGACAGAAATTAAAATAGTAAGCAGGCACTGTAAACTGAAGGACAGTAGTACAGTTAGGATTTTCAAAACCAAATCCAGAGAATTGTAATTCATAGATAGGATTATGATGATAGGAAAATAAAAATAGTGGTATCACTGTGATATTTGCTGGTGGTGAGAATGATTTTTTAAAAATATTTTCTTTTAGTTGTAGATGGACAGAATACCTTTATTTGATTTATTTATTTTTATTTGGTGTTGAGGATAGAACCCAGTGCCTCACCCATGCTAGGCAAGGCTCTACCACTGAGCTACAATTCCAGCCTGAGAATGCTTCTTGATTATAGTTGTGGAGTATATTTGAATTTTTTCTAAGATGTACAAAATCTGCCTTAAGAAAAATATTAAAATTGCAAAAAAAAATCAGATCCTCCAAGTGAAATTTTAAACCATGACTAGCCATATGTTTATTTCTAAACTTTTAAAAAAATTTTGTACCTTTATACAATGTCTGAATTATTATTCTTTCTTCATTTTTTTGCTTTAGCTTTCTTTGACGAGTCCTATATAGGAAAGCCTTTCTCTGTGTACAAAGGATAAATGATATTATTTTCCTTGGGGCAATGCATTTTCTAGGTTCTCTCCCACCCACAGCCTTCATTCATCCATTCATTAATTCACTTTAGTTTTGTCTTGACCTTTACAGTGTGACATTTAATGTCAGAGGTTTTAGCTCTTGTTTGGATGCATCATATTATTAAGTCTCTGATTTATGGCTTGTAAATGGCATGAATTTTTTGTTATTGTTGTTAAATGTAAAATAATTAGAAGGAAATTTGTTTAGTATTATAAAACCAAATTTATCTTCAATATTCAGGTATATATTTTCCTGTAATATAGGTGTTGATAATTGAAATAATTAACATCCCTCCACTTGGTAAATAGATTTATATTAATGCTATTAGTTTAGTGAGTATCTTAGTTTGGGCTGCTATAACAAAGTACCATGGACTGGGTGGTTCATAAACAATAGCAATTTATTTTTAATAGCTCTGCAGAGTGGAAATCTAAGATCAGGGTGCCAACATAGTCCTGTAACAGAGAAGACCCTCTTCTGGTTTCAAGCTGCTGACTTCTCATTGTATCAGGAGAATGAAGTCTCACATGGTGGGGAGGGGGCTAGAGAGCTTCTGTGGGGAACTAATTTCATTTATGAAATCATCACTCTCATGACCTAAGTAACTTTTCCAAAGATCCTGTCTCTAAATACCATCACCTTGGGAGATAGGTTTCAATATATGAATTTTACCACTAATAACAATGAGATTTTGTTATTCTTGAAACATTTTAAGAAAGGAAAAAGCTCTAAAAGGTATAGCATTTCATTTTCATATGACATGCACTAGTCAAGAAGAATGCAACTAAAGAAGCAGAGTTTTGCAGGATTTCCCCATTATCTTGTTTAGAAATCAAATATATGTAGGGACTTTATCTTAATATACAATGGGACATTATTTTTAAGAATCTCCTGATGCCAAATGTGCATGTGACCTACGGTTATAATAGCATAAATTTCTTCAAACTTCCTACCAGAAATGGTCTTTGGAAATAAAAAGCCTTTAAGCCACTTTTGTCAAAATGGTATCAGGTTAGTAATGATTCTGTCTAGTTCATTGTAGAAGCAATAACAAATCTCTACACTTGGTATAAAATTAAAGGTCTCCTTCTTTTGGGATTGACTGTCCATAGTGGAAGAATAGGTGAATTCTTCATATATTACTTACTGGAACCAATTTGGCATTGCTTCCTCTGGCTGTGGCAGAAGTTTAAAACTTAATCTGTTAGAGTAGAGATGCTTTGGTGGGTTACTTATGGAATTCCCTCATTGTGAGACCCTCTAGACTCTATTTACCTGAATCATGGAAATGAGTCTCCTGTAGCCAGCCAGTCAAGTTTCCTTTGTCATTTCCTCAGCATTGGGCACTGTTCTTCCTACCTCTTCCTGCTGAAGTCCACTTACCCCTCCTTTTGGACATCTTTGCAGGCCCTAAGCCAACTGTGGCCACATTTCTCTTATGTGTCTAGGAGAAATATGCCCCTTTGCTCTGCCATCAGTGGGAGGGCAGTTATTTTCAATTATGCCCTGGTTTTCATGTAGCAGCCCGGCAGGCAGCTTCAGCTATAGCCTTTTGCCCTTTATAATTCTCACTTGTGAGTCTGACACTCACACAGTATGTCATCAGACCACTGGGAATACAATCAAGCTCACTGAGCTATGTCTTTGAAGTTTCTTTCAACAAAATTAAGGTCAAAAGACAACTATCCCACCTCAACACCCTTTGGGAGATGGAACTCAGAGCATAGCTCTTGTCAAAGAAATACTTTAGTTCCCAACTTATATCTTGGCTTTTCAAACTTCTCTGAAAGTTTAGAGAGAATTGGTCAGGTCAGGATAATAAAACAGATAAGTTCTTGCCCCTCTCATTGATTATATTGTCTTTCACCTTAGGTCAAAATAAGGGTTCATTTTGGCATGGAGACAGAGGCTCATGTCATAATTTTCTGAAGAGAATGTGGGTTTAATATACAAGATTGGTTTTTAGACCCTCTACATTATAGAGTGCCAGACTGATATATAGTAAATCATAATAAATATTAAGTCACATGTGAGAACATCCAATGTGGAAGACGTGCATTGTTCTCAAACATTTCCTGTGCTTACAGTTCTGTAGAACTTGCTGACCTCCTGCTGGTATCTTCCAGTGCCACTCCAAGCAAAAGAGTTTTAGTAAACTTTCTTGGGAATATATTATAGAAGAAAAAAATGGATAATGGAATGCAAAAGGAAGAAAGCATACTTGAGTTCAAATCTCAAGCATTTTTTTTCCCTTAGTGTAATATATAGAAAATTCACTTACATTCAATGGGGGAAAAATATAAACTTCTTAGGAATTGTCTTTAAAATGAGGTAATACATATTCACAAGATGGTTGAGAAGAGTAAACACAATAATACACGGAAAAGCATTCTGTAGAATGCAAAATGTAGCTTTTATGGACTTTGAAATTTTGGCATTTTTTATAGACATGAAAACTAAAGGAAAGAAGATAAAAAGATGTTAATCTGATAACAATATATATGATAGATCAGAGTAGAAATAGACTGAAAGCAGGGAAATCAGTTAGGAAACCACTATAATATTTTGTTTGTGTAGTAACAAGTGTTTTATAAATATAGACAGGGAAAGAAAATACACCATTGCTTTACAGCAAAAATTGAAAGTCATTAGAGGTCAGAGCTTATAATATTTCTTCTATGAGTAGGTTTTATTTAAATGCCCCGGGTGTGTTTAAAAATATTATCTGAGTGACAGCAAAGGGAGTGAAGAGGTACAGTTACTGGTCTATGAATACTCCCTAGGCACTCACTAATCCCAGATGAGTTGATGACTTCCTGATGAAAACTGTTGTCCTGATCTAGCAGTCTACCCCACATAGCTTTCTGTCCTTAAGAAGGTGCTTGGTCTATGCTCAAGGTAGATTAAAAGCATCTAGAAGTTCATGCAGCCTGTAATACTGCTCATCTTATGAGAGAGAAATAGCTGGATATAATTCACTCCTCCTTACCTACTGGGCATGATAACCCTGAGGATGTCCTAGTTAGTTTTCCAGCACTCCCAGTAGGATTTTACCAGGTTGTCATGGCAGTAACCCGTTCACTATAGCACCCAGTTTGGGAACATGTCTCTTCCTTGTTTTATTCTTCATTCCCTCTCAGTGCTGAGATCACTTCTCAAATAAAGTACTTGCATCCAAATCCTTATCTTTGGGTCTGTTGTCAAAGAACACAGCCTAACCTGAGGAGGCGTGAAGGGATGAGATAACATGGCTCCTGACTTTCAGATGTTTAATAAAGCCATTTGGGAGCTAAGTTGTAGTTCCTTCAATTTTATTTGGGCATTAACCTATCCCATAAGGTTAATTACCTAAGGGCAAAACCTATGTGTCACTCACCTATGGCATCTTTAGGGAGTGGCATAGTGTGCTGTCCAGAAAGACAAACAATAAATATTTGTTGAAAGAACAATGCAGTAAAGACTTAAATAGCTTCTTTAATATAAGCACTACCCTTTGTAGCCATAAATAAACTGATAACCTTTGCATTCAAACCATTCTCACATGATTTTCTTGCTGGGTACATGTACTTTATTCAGGAAATGGACTTTTACGTTTTCTTTTGAATGTAGGCAATATTATTGTTATGCACATGCAGAAACTCAACAGAACAAAACACACAATTGCCCTGGGTTAGCTTGATAGCAGATTCATCATAGCTCTTTTTCTGTGGCCTTTTGTGTATATTGACAAAATCATAAGTTAAATGCCAGACTTTCAAATGTAAAGCAAAACTGTTTCCTATTACAGACTAAATGATTGTTGTGTTGGGCATTTCAGACTGATAGTTCCTGCACAGTGATTGGTGTGCTGTGCACTATGCGTGCAGCTTCAGGAATACATCCACATTCCAACAGGAAAACAAGGTTGACTCTGACTTGAACGAAGCTGGAATTCTATTCTCAGCTGAGGACACTAATGTGAACATAAAACAGATTTAGAACCCAAAATTGGCAGAAAGTATTCCCTAAAGAGTTATTCAGTGCTGTCTGCCATATGCAGCAATCTCTCAATTCATGTGTTCCCTTCACTTGATTGAGAGCTGGCTAACGAGGTGGCAGCAATCCAGTTCGTGGATAGGAAGAAAAGAAACATCACACATACAGGTATACAACACCAAGACATTCTTAAGATGATTGTTTTACTTTCAAACAATACAATTATACAGATACATTTAACAAAATATAATTTAAAATAGGAGGGAAAATACAGTTGAATATCACATATCAGTTTTACTTAATAGGCTGTAACACATAGCATATGTCTGAAATAATCATTTCTAATCACCTCACTACAAAGAAAGAACACTATTCATTTATAGGCCACTTTATGGTTAGATGAAGCCTTTCGCAAAAGCTGACCAATGAATAAATTGACAATTTGCAGTGGGCTGGAAAAATATTTTATTTCTATCACAGCAGATTTATAGGGTTGGGTGGTCTCCATAAGGCAAGCTGGACTAATCCTCTTGATAGGAGAGCTTGAGACATTTTCCAGCAATGATGGTTCTCTGCAACTCCCTTCCTAACCTGAGAAACATCAGGGAGTGCTCAGGCCCAGGCTGAGTGCCTTTAAGGCATAGATCTGACCTGTTATTTCCATAGTCTCAGGAACAAGTGCTGCATTCATCTGAAGTCAGGTTGGTGGGCACGATTTGACATTCCCAGGCTATAGTCATTATGTAACTGTTCATGCCACTTTACAGCTGGCTCAGAGTATGCGGGATTCTTCCCAGAACCTTTTCATAAGTGCAACTGGCTGAAAAGTGAATTTTCTCTTGCAGGCTGCATCCAAACAGAGTAAGTGGAGTGGAAAAGGAGAGAAACCATCCAGTTGTCTGTGAAAACTTGGAGTATATTATCAAAGCTTAAGCCCATAATTGACTTCACTTGTCCACTCTTTCTTAAAAGCCTTAACCTATCATGGTTAGGGCAAAAGGCTTTTATCCTGACAGAGGATCATGAGAGAGAAGAGTTACAGAGGAAAGAGAAAAAGACAAAATGTTAGGTTTTATTTTTAAGTAAAAGTTCCCTGAGGAACAAACCCTTCATTTCAGATAATTACAGCCATCTTTCCAGCTCCTTCAGATTGAAGATGCAAAATGTGAAGCCGAGTTTTCTAAATGTCCAGGATTATGTATCCCAATGTTACCCAGTCGGCAAATATTAGAGTTTGGATTCATTAAAGTCTGCTTTATATGTATGGAACTCTTTCCATGAGAGTTGTTTATGTCCACTTAATGATAGGGAAATTAAGAATCAAATTTGAGTGGTGTAGTCAGTCTTACTGTATTAGAATCACAAAACATGATCTTTGATTAGAAATGGTTATTCAAAGATAGTGTGTTACAAAAAATGGTATTCATAGATAGTGTGTTACAAATTTGTCTTTGCAAAAATTAGAAATATGTAGCCCAACATAATTGATTTCTTATGTAATAAAATCAGAGTTGAACCCTCCTCAAATAAGCGTTCTACCCCTGTGACAAATGTGACAAAAACATTTTAGTGTAGATGGAATATAATTTCTCCCCTCACTTTGGGTACAAGGCTGATGGAAGTTCTGAAGACCTTATTATGGGATAGGAATACTTCTCCTGTCTACTTCTACTTAGAACACGTGTGATTTGGAGATTAAACTGGATGCTGTAGCCTTCCACAGAAGCACAGGACTGACTAACTAATAAAAGAACAAAACCCGAAGTTTGATCTGTGTTTTAGTCAGCTTTTATGCTGCTATGACTAAAAGATCTGACATTTACAACCTAGAGGAATAAAAGTTTACTTGGGTACTAATGGTTATAGAGGTCTCATTCATAGGTAGTCAGATCAGCAGGACATTGTGGCAGAAGAGTAGGTGGAGGAAAGCGGCTCAGGATACAATAGTCAGGAAGCAGCAAGAGAGCTCACATCACCAAGAACAAAATATATACTCCCAAGGCATTACCCACCTCCTCTAGCCACACCCTACCTACCTACAGTTAGGACCCAGTTAATCTCTATCAGGAGGTTAATTCACTAATTAGGTTAAAATTCTAATAACCCAATCATTTCACTACTAAACTTTCTTGCATTTTTCTCTCATGCATCACATGAACTTTATGTAAATCATAATAACCTCTGCATGTGGAAGAATGGAGATATAATTAGATCCAGTAAGAAATAATCACATTGTAATGAGAGTATTAGATTAAAGATTTAGTGTGCTGTCCACATTTATGATGTCTCACCTAGACAGTTATCATGGTATCTGCTCAACACTGATCATTCCATGAACCCATGTGGGCAGAGAAATCAGGTTTTCAAGTCTAGCTTCAGGAAAATCTAGTTAGTTCAATTCACTTTTTCCTTGATTTTCAAAGCAGAATTACTGTGTAAATTACCATACAAATTTGAATACACTTTTAACAGAGAAAAGGGTGGCTAGTATATTTGGGGTGGGGGGCAACATATATATATCAGAATCAAAATCTGGGAAATCTGTGAGCGAAGTTCACCCTGAATATCATGTGATGTGCCTCTTGATCACTTTGCAGAAAATGCTGATCCACTCCTAGAACAATGACTTCTATGTATAATGTGGTTAAGGGTAATAAGTGAAAGTGATTCTAACTGCTTCCCTGAAAACTTGGCTAAGGCATTCTGAGCCAGAATCCTCAAGTTTTCTAGTTTAGTTTTTTTTTTTCACCTGCCTTCAGAACTGTTCTCTATTTTAATGGCCAGCAACCTGAAATCTAGATACAATTTGTAACCTCCCAAATAATCAAATAATTTCTTCTTTGAGAGATCTGTATTAAATGCTGATCTGAAAATGATGTGTCTAATTAGCATTTCTTTCTTTCACTCTGGTTATTGTGGTTTGCTCAATGAAGATGAATGCTGACTCTTCGTTTTTTGTTAAATATGCAAAATTTCATTTTGCCTTACATTTGCCCTTCTAAATGATAGTACTCTCAGTGTCTTTAGGTGGCCCTGTATCAAGCCTGTCCAAAAGAGCTACATTTTCTGACTCAAGGGATATTTACAGGCTTAAGGAAAATACACAAGTGAATCCGTAAAGTTTAACATACTCTGAAATTTCCAAAGCATTTTTTCTGGCACTTGCTCACCAAAGAAGAAACACATGCACACACGCACACATACATACAAAGTGCACATAAACATGCTGACACACACATGCTGGAAGGAAGAAGCTTGTTTTCAAGCAGAGAACCCCTCTGCCATAGCAACCTGTTACATTATTAATCAGAACTCATTCTCTATCTCACTGTAGAGTATTCTTTTCTTGCCTTCAGGGTTAGTCTACAGAGAATATTGCCAATTGACTATAAAATATGTTTTCCCAGGTATTTAATTTGAAAGGAAATCATTGTGAAGTGGGAAAGGACAGAATAGTGAACACAATTTTTAGAAGATTTGGATTTTTTTTAAATAACTAATACTTGCATAGCTGCTTGCAGTGACCTAATGTTTTGACAAGTAGAATCAAGGTTAATGTGTAGTCATTTCTCAGGTAGAATATGATATGATGGCATGACTTTCTTCTTTCCTTTTTTCCTTCCTTCCTTCCTTTTTGTTTTCTGTGGTTTGTTCAATGAAAATGAACAGTGAACTCTAGTATGACTGTAAAGTATGTCAAACTACAATGCTCTTTGTTGTCATCTGCATGTTTAAAGGTAACTTTGAAAATTCGGGTTGAGGCAAAGCTCACACTTCACAGAGAAGTGTTAGCAATGACAACCTCAAATTGTGAGATTTGGCCCTGTAATTGAAATCACATGTTTCATCTCAGTTTCATTTGCATGGGCTACAGGCTATAATTAACATCAAGTGTCAAGACAAGATCAGATACGATAGAGTCCTGGAGTACAATTAGGCCACCAAAATTGAAACAAGCCTTTCTGCTACTTAGCTATGCAAGACTGGATCTGTGCTACCATGAAGAGATGACTATAAGGTGTGTAAAGGACAGCTGTGTGTTGAGATGCAGTAAGGCTCACTAAGTTCACCACTAAATGCAATAGTAAATAAGGCTGCATTTTATTTTGATACCCTCTCACTTATATTTCAGTGCTCAATGCCTTAATTATTTAGAAATTTAACCTTTGTTAACTTGTAAAACAATTCTACCATATACTTAAGACATATGATCATAAACCAAAACTCACTGCCAAAAATGCCATATTTTTACTTCCATACTATTTAATCTTTTACTTCATAACTTTGTAGGGAATGTTTCATTATATGCTCCTTCCCTTTAATAATTCACCATTTTTTTTGAACTATTTCTTAATCACCCTTCCATTGTCAACTCGGTTATCACAAAATCTGGGTTGGTTTTCCCACACGTGTTCCAGACTGAGATAGTTAGGTTCTGCTATGACCTGAATTTTTGTGCCTTCCCAACTGATATATGGATACCTATGCCTTAACAGGATGGCATTAGGAGGTGGGACCTCTAGGAAATACATAGGAAGGGATGTGTGCCTTTCTCAAAGAGGACTGAAGAAATTCACTCCTTTCACCTTGTGAAGACACAGCAGACAGATGGCCATCTATGATCCAGAAACTGTGACCTCACCAGACATTAATGTATTGGCACCTTGATCTGGGAATTTCCAGTCTCCAGAACTGTGAGTAGTAAATTGTTTAAGAGCAACCTCGTTTATGTTTCTAATGTTTTGCTATAGTAACCTGAATAGACTAAAAGAGATTCCCTACCTCTCTTGCATTTATGACACCATACCATCATTATCTGAGTGCAACTACAAATACTGAAGTTGTTTTCCATTTTTTTTAAATTCTTATTTCATAGCGCAATGACTGACACATATGAAGGGTTCTATAAGTACTTATCAATAAATGACTCCCTCTCTATGCCTTTATTTTGTGCCCCAAACCTAATCTTTGTACAATTCATTCAAATTGTTTCTAGATCAAAATGTACACATTTTCATATTTCCAGGAAATATGCATATTTTCAGAATTAGGATACTTTCAAAGTTTGGAAAGCCTGCAAAATAAAAGCAGATAATGTTGGGATGGCTAGGGAAACCTGGAATATATTTGGAAGCAGTGGCATTTTCAAGGTCACTGTTTTCTTTATCCATGGAGCAAAGGGTACATTTCTATCTTCCAAATGAATTGTTACAATTACTGAATTCAGATTGAATGACACTGTGTCCTTTCAGAAGGAACTCATCCTCAGAGGATGCCTGAGATAATCTGTAGATAATTACTTCTAGCTGGGTTGGTCTAATCACATGCATGCCTCAGACCCCAGACCCTAGCTTTTGAAATGCTAGTTGCTCCTCAAGAGCCTTCTTCATTGCTTTAATGGGATGTGAATGAGATTATCTCTCAGGACTGTTCTTTCTTGTACTGTATTTACACACTACATAATTGAATCTGCAAGTAGTCTTGGTAGGTCTAAATCAAACCACAGAGAGTCTACAGGGTGTGTTTCCTATGTACTGTAGTCTATTGTTAAAAATTTTCTGCCAGTAATATCAGAAACCTGCCCTTAGTATTTTTATGAAATGTAGTAAAGCAGTTTCATTGATAGGATCCTTTATTTTTACCTTTAGGAAAGTCAACACAACTTAGCCAGATGTTATCATTGGAGTACAATTTCTACAAGATGGAAAATGCCCTGTACCTCCATATAATTGATTGATAGCTATTTTTAAAGTATTTAACTAATAAATAAAAAATGTATTATAAAATTATATTGTCACATCACCATTTTTCAAACACTAATAAAATAATATATCCAAGTAGTCACCATCAGTGGTTATTAATATCATGAAGACACAGATAGCAAAATATTATATAAGTTCTGATGGAAATGCAAATTGGAAACATTCTTCACCAGACAAAACAATAACTGAATGTAATCAGGTCTCTTGTTCTAATCACCAATGAAGATAAAATATATGGAAAATATACATTGAAACTTGAAGGTAAAGTCATTTAAATCTAGTCGGGAAAATATAGGGCAACCAATCTAACTACTCCTACTAATAACTTGTGGGGGGAAAATGTGGAATACGAGTCTACAGATGAATATTTCCTGATAGAATTAAGATTCAAGTACAAATGAAAACCACTTATGTACATTTTACGCTTCCTTTTAGCCACATTAAAATAAATTTTTCAAAAGGCAAAATTCATCAAGGCTCAGTAATATAATATGCCTGTAATCCCAACTACTTGGGAGTCTGACACAAGAGTATCACAAGTTTCAACTTGGCAAAACCCCAGCATGAGCAAGATCCTGGGTTCAACCCCAAGTACTGTTAAAAAAAAGTGATATTAATTTTACATATTTTGTTTAAGCATATTTGTACATATATACATAAGAGATTTATCACAAGGAATTGTCATACATAATTGTGGAGACTTGCTGGGCAAGTCTGACATTTTCTGGGCAGTTTAGCAGGTTGGCAGCTCTTGGGTAGGAGCTGAACCTGCAATCTATAGGTAGATTTTTCTCTTCCTCAGGGAAGCTTTGGTTTTATTCTAAAGGCATTCCAGCTGAGTGGATGAGGCCCACCAGATTATCGAGGGAGGACAGTCTTAAATTCAAGTGATTGTATCCATTAATCACATTGACACAACCCCTTTACAGCAGTACCTGGATTAGTGCTCAACTAAATAATTGGGTACTAGCCCTAGCTGAGTGGACACATAAAATTCATCATTGTATCAAGGAACCACTTATGGGGAAGGTTATTTGTAAACTGAAATTTAGATTCTAGAGTTACTCATTGCTATTTATTTGGTAACTGTTTGTAGGCCCTTTCAGCAGACAAAGTTAGATCAACGTATTTATAAAAGGTAAAATTCTTCAGATTCAAACTGATGCTTCATATTCAAATCCAAGGATGCAAGTTTTCATTTAACCTTACAAATTTTATTATTTTTTTTCTTTTTCTCACTCTGGCAATCCAAATTATCAACCTCATTATCATGAGTATTCATTTCCTACATTTCAAAATACACTCTCGGTTTAGAATCACAATCGCAACTCTATACCAAGAATGTGATGACTGAATCTATTTAAAGTATTTATTCTTTTTGTCCTAGGAATATATCTCATTAAAGAACTAGGGTCAACTTTTTAAAATGTTTAAGTTTTATTTTTTTAGCATAGTTTTAGGTTCACAGAAAAATTGAGCAAAAAATGAGGAGGTTTCTTATATATCCCTGTCCCCACCAGCTACCATAACCTCCCCCACTAGTGACATCCTAGAACAGAGAGACACATTTGCTACAATCAGTGAACCTACAAAGACACGCATTATCACCCAAGTCCATAACACACATTATAGTTCAGCCTTGATGGATTTAACAAATATTTAATGATGGATATCACCATTTGCAGTATTATACAGATTAATTTAAATACCCTCAAAATCCTCTGCTTTGACTATTCATCCATCTTTCCTTCCAGTCTCTGGCAACACCTGGCTTTTAATTTTCTTCATAGTTTTGACTTTACCAAAATTCCTATCTCTCTCTCTCTCTGAAGAGAGAAAATGAGTATAAAGAATTGATTCATGTGATTATGGAACCTAGGAGCTGAGAACTTAGAACAATATGCTACCTGCAAGCTGGAAACTCTGGGGAATGGATAGTGTACTTCTAATTTGAGTCCAAAGGTGCTGCAGCCTGGGGGGAGGGGGGGTGACGAACAACTTGTGTACGTTGATACAGCAGGAGTGGAAGCTGTTTATTGCAGGACAGGAGAAGTATTTATACATTCCACACAGTTTATCTAATTAGCATAAACTAGATACATGAGTCAACCAATAAGGAATCTCCACACTTAATGGCTCGCTTTTGTTACTTCTCAAACCACTCCATCTGGCATTTTGCCAGGCACCATCCAGACTTGTTTACGAACTCTAACATTCCCCTGGCAAAATGCCAGGTGTTATTTTGACTTGTTTACAGACTCTAACACAAAGGTCTGAGAACCAGAAGAGTAAATGGTGCAAGTTTTAGCTGAGGAAAGAAAAAAAAAAAAAAAACATAACATCTGGCTCAACCAATAAGACAGAGAGAATGTAAATTCTCAGTTTAGAATCACAATCCCAAGTCTATTTAAGTTCTCTCTCCTCAAACTTTTTGTTATGTTCTGGACATCACTGGTGATGCTCATTCATGATGGGAAGGGTGATCTGTTTTGTTAGGTATACTGATTTGAATGTTCAACTCATTCAAAATATCCTCACAATCATGCCTAGAAATAATGTTTGACCAAATATCCAGGGACCCCATGCCCACTTAAGTTGATGCATCAAATTTATCATTACAAGTGTGCTCCTTTTTCTAGCTTGGCATTCACATACTCCTGAAGCCACAAATGTCTATAATTTCAGACACTCAGGAGGCTGAGACAGAAGGATTGTTACATTTCAGGTTAGTCTGGGAAACATAGGAAAACCTGTCTCAAAATTATATATATATATATATATATATATATAACAGCTAGGGGTGTAGAGAGATAGAGTGCCTGTGGGTTAAGTCACAATACTGCCAAACTAACCAATACTAAACCAAGGAACAAAAAACCACACATAATCTCCAAATAAAGAAAAGAACAGGGTCATAATTATGTCTACCATGCTATGACTGTCCTGCATAAAATAAAAATACATAAACACTTCCCCAGAGGAGGATATAAATTCCTTGATTGATGCATACTCTTCTCCTGATATCCTGTAACTTACATATTATGGTATAAAATAAACAATACATAAATACCATTATGTAGACTCAAAACCTCTTATGTTATATAATATAATAAGGGAATGATAAAAAGAAATCGAGATTTTATATACATGAATTCAAAACATAATAAGAAAAGAGGAAATGTGGGCAATTAGTCTTAATTCTGTAACTGATTTTCAATGGTATTTTACTCCCTTCTTCCACTAACCCTTTCTCTATTTACTTTGCTTTCAGTAACCATCTTAGCTGGTAGTGTTTCTTTACCTGATAGTAAGAAGTGGTCTAAACTATTAGTGGTCCAGCCTGGTTAGGGCTATTGCAGTTTACATTTGAAATCACAGAGATGCTCTAAGTTATCTCCCTTTTTTTCAGTCAAGCTATTCCTTACCTCCACTCTGGACTAGTAATCCAATTTCCCCTTTATAGTTGGTAGTAACCAGTCAGTGCAGGAACTCCTTTTTTTTGCCTGTTGCATCAGATGCATGAAAAGCTCAAAGTGGCAATGTAGTAGTCTTTATTTTCCAATTCAATGGAGTCATTATTGTGTCTCTCAGTTGAAAAAAAATCCCTCGCTTTAGAATAAGAACTGTAGATCAGTAGAGAGTAAGTTCATGGAAACAAGAAGCATTTTTTTTTCTAGTAATGAGTCATAGGGGGTAAGAGTGATTGGTCCTTACCAATTTTCACTCTTGATTCCTGCACCTGTGAATCCTGGCTATCAGAAAAATAGCAACATACATTGGTTGCTAATGTAGAGCAAAAATAGCCTTTGGAGAACTTCCTCCAGCCCTGAAAGGTATTGAAATCCAGCTGGTGCTGTAGCTGTGTCTTTAAAGCCATTCTACCATCCCATCAAGACTGCTGCTTCAGGATATTAGGGGATATGCTATGACCAGTGAATTCCCTGATCACAGATTCATTGCCATGGTTTTTAATTTGTTTATTTTTTTAACTGTGAAACAAGTTTTTTGATCAGCAAGAATGCTATATAAAATACCATGAGAGTAGGTCAGTCATTCTGTAAGTCTATGAGTGATAGTTTTGGCAAAGAATTACTTTCAGGGATGATACATCTATAACCAGACTAAGTTTCTGTGCCAGTAAGAACAAATTAGCTTCCCTTCCATTATTGGAGCATCCAATAAAATCAGTCTGCAGCCAGGTAGCTGGCTGATCAAACCAGATAATTATTTCATATTGGAGGCTTAGTTTTGGTCTCTACTGCTGGAAAATTTAGCACATATAAATGGTTGTAGCCACGTAGGATTTGGTGAACTGAAGTCTGTGATGCTGAGTCCATACATAACTTTATCCCTGTTACTAAGACTTCACTGTTCATGAGTACATTGGTGATGACAGGAGTCAGTGGGGAAAGAGGTTAATGGATAGTCCCCAAACTGGTCATCCTATCCTCTTTATTGTTAAAATCCTTCATTGCTTATGTCATCTTTTAATGATCATTCACCTGGAAAACAAGTAACTTCACATTTTGTGCCCATTGAGAGAGATTTATTCACATACCTCTTCCTCAAATTCCCATAAAATGAATTTTATAATCATGTTTCATCCAAGTCTCAGACCATCCAGTTAAACCATTGAACATAACCTATGATTTACTTTATAAGTGCATATCTTGCTATTTCTCCTTCCAATTGAACTGAAAACTTCAATCAATTGTACTATCTGATTGTGTTCACTGGAAGGATTTCCTTCCCCATTGTCCTGCAGGGATGTCTCAAAAAGGGCTGTATACTTCAAGGTGAAGTCTGCATGCAGAACCATCTCTAAACCAGGGTTGAGTCTCCTTTTTCTCTGTCAAATGAAGTTTCCCATGAGCCCATAGGTACAGGCTGGTAGAGAAAAGGCAGTAGACCAGTAGTGGGAACAATGTTTGTTTGGCTCACTACTTCAAGTAATTTGTTCATGTCCTTAAGGCCAGCTCAGGCCTGATCACATATATGCCAATTCTGTTCAATAATGGAGTGCTGCTTTGCATCCTCAACATTGTGGCTTGGTGAGTCAATTAATATTCACTTAATGATGAAAAAAATCAGAGCACATGATAACTTGATGGTTTATGGTTAATTGTCTAATTTCAACTAAGGACTAGGTGCAGACCAAAAGCTGTTTTTCATTTTTTCCCCCACAGAACAGTAGTTATCTTCAGAGGATTGCAGAACAATGATCTAATATCTTAAATACTTGAACTGCAATTGAATATAGGGGTCTATTAAAGGTCCCAAATAGCATCACTATATGCCACTGACACTTCAAGAAGCATTGGAGATCCTACATGGTATGGCTTACAGGTCAGAGGAGCATGCATGGAAGCCTGGACTTTCTTTAGAGTCTTCTCTTATTCTCTTCTTCACTCAAAACTAACCGCCTTTGGCTACTTAGTAAATGGATTAGAGTAATACATTCAAATAAGAAATATATGTCCTCCAGAATCCAAAGGGCTCCCTCAGTGTTGTGCCTTCGTTTTTGTATAAAAATATGTGAAAAACATACACAAAAGCCATATCTTTGACCTTAGAAGGGATATATGAACATGCTCTATACCACTGGTAGCTAGAAATTATACTCAGGTAGAAGGCCCATGAAAATTTACTGGATTTATTTCCAAACGTCTGACATGCAGATCAAATAGGTTATTAATATGTTTAAAATGCTTCTTTCTCCCTATGTCCATTAGTCTTGATAACATCAATGTAATGGACTCATATGAAGAAAAAGGTGATCAAAATACCTGCCAATTAAACAATGACAAAGGGTCAGACAGTTTATATATACATATATATATATGTATGGTTAGGGGTCATTGGAAGTGTATTGCTAGTTATACGAGAAAGAAAACTGCTTTTAGTAGACATCATGACCATATATGGAAAAAAACTGCATTTGTAAGATCAATAAATATATCAGATACTAAGGAAGGTGATATTTGTTTAAGCCATGTAGCTATACCAGTACAGCATCTATGATTATAACTATCACCTTATTGTGTTTATGATAATCCACTGCCATTCTTCAAGATCTGTTTTCTGCAGGAGTCAAGTAGGCACCTTGAATATAAATGCTATGGGAATCACAATATCTGAATCCTTCAAGTCTTTAATGGTTTCACTTATCTCTGCAATCCATCCACAAAGGCAGTAGTGCTGTTCATTTATTATTTCCCTAGAAATATATACTTCTAGTGGCTTTCACTTGACCTTTAGCATTTTAACAGCCCTCACTTCATAGGTCATGGAATTCATATTGTCATTTTCCCAGAAGTTGCATATATATACTTTAGTAATGCATTCTGAAACTAAAGACATAATCATAAGATGGGATTGGGGACTCTAACAGTTAGTTTTGCATTACTGAAACAAACCACCTGAATCAGGCTAAATTTATAAGGAAAAAACCTATCTAGTTCAGAGTTATAAAGGTTGGTGTAACCACATTGGTTTAACCTCTGGTGAGAGTCTAACAATAAATGGCATCCCAACAGCAAGAGTGTGTATGGGAGAAAGACATTATATCTTGAAACACGAAGCCAGACAATGGTTTAGATATCAGTGTATCTTTATAAAACTGTTGTTGAGAGAGCTCAAGTAGGCAACTTGAGGAACCCACCGGAGTTACCATAATACCTTCCCATAAATCTGTCCATGTGTCTTGAGGACCTTCGAATACATCCTAGCTCTTAAAGGTTCTACCAGTACAAAGAGGATCAAGCCTTCAGCAGATGAACCTTCACGTGATAACCATAAACTATATCCAAGCCACATCATGGACCTACTGAGTGGGTACACTGTGAAATGGACTTGAACTGAAATTATATTGATCACAAACCTCCAATAATATTGATGGTCTATAGACCACAGTAACATTTTGGGTCTACTAGAGTGAGTGTTAGTTCAGTCAGTATCCAGTATTTCCTGAAAACTCTGATGGTTTCCTCTCAACTAATGGACAGTTACCTTGCTATTGAGCTATAGCACTCTCTGGGGAAGACTTGGAGAATGCTTAATGTTATACAATTTTGATAGTATAGCATGTTCACTCCTCAAGGGGGTCTGGCTTTTTCTTCACTCCAGGAATACTAGGTCTGTAAATTGACTTAAATCTATGAAATGATTGATGGAATATGACATTATGTTTCTCCTGATACACATTAGATTTTTGTTCATGTAACCTAGAATTATTCTTCATATGTAGGTCAAGAATAATTTTAGCAGGTTCCTCTCTATTTAATTCCCAGAAGTACCATAAACAATTTGCCAAAACTGTAGTTCTACACATGTAAGAGTAGTTGCTGCTATGACTTTGCTGCCCATTACAGAAACCACTCCCAGCTTGCCTTTGGAGGTTGAATGTCACCACTTGCTGCCTAAAGGAATCTAATTCACACTGCATATAAGTTTTCCAACTCAGTAAGGATATGGTCTGCCAAGGAAGAATAATAACCCATCACTTTATGAATGCTGGGGCTCTCAAAAATTTTTTATTTGTCACAGTATTGATGGACATTATGTCTTCTAGACCTACCCAGTGTTGAGGGAGTAGGTCTTAAATGATAAATCCACTCTAACACTTCTGTCTTAATAAAGTGTTTGAACCCTTCCTCACCTGAACCCATGAGAAGTTTAGCATTTTTAATTTGTTCACTGTGAGTCACCATCTGGTTCATGTTTCAGCTGCTGAGCCAAACAGATACTAGGAGAGTCTTTTCTACCTCCCTGAGCTACAATATTAAATACAAAATATGTACTTAGTGAGTTTATATCAATAAATTTTTCCTAATCCAATTTCATGTTTGGACCACCAATGTACTTTTGATATATATTCCTACGTATGTTCTCATATTTTTGCCTGGATAAATTTTAACATTCAAACTATTATTTTTTTGGAATTCATCATTGCCTCCATAGGTCACATTTTATGCCTCATCTTTTGGGACTTTCTGAGACTTTCAGCCTAGGTATAGATTTAGAAGAAATATGTGATATATCTTTATTTTCATGTAAAGTATTTTAAATTTTTTTCTATAAATTTTAAATGTAACTATATGTTAAATAGAGGTGTATTGTCTAAGTCAAATCATTTTGGAAGTTCCCAGCTATCATTTTGTTGTTTTGTACTTTAAATCTGTTAGTATTTCTTTATGGTATGTGGGTAGTCATTGTATAATTTTTATTATTTTAAATTTGTTAAAGTTTGTTTTATGGCCCATAATATGGACTGTCCTGGAGAAATGTTCCATGTGAGTTTGAGAACAATGAATAATCTACAGTTTTATTTTGCTTTCATTTATTTATTCTCTGATGCTCTTCACCTCTTTATGCTGATATGATTTCTTACTTTCCTTCTCTCTAAAGACCTCCTAAAAATTTCTTACAAAACAAGTGCAATGGCAACAGATTTTCTCATTTTTTTTTTGTCTCAATAAGTGTTATTTTACCTACTCTTTTAAAGGATTATTTTTCAGGGTATTGTATTTTTCCTTTCACCACATTAATTATTGCAATGTACTCTCTTATTTGCTTACATGGTTTCTAAGAAAAATTTGAATGTAATTTTTATTTTCTTCTGTTTTTAAGGGTTTTTTTGTTTGTTTGTTTTGTTTGATTTCTCCTCTGGTTTCTTTCAAGATTTTCTCTTTGTCACTGATTTTCTGCAGTTTGAATATGATATATCTAGGTGTTTTGTGTGTGAGAGTTTGTTATTGCTTTTATTTTGATGTCATGTATTCACTGAACTTCCTGAGTTTGGATTGGTATCTGATATAATCTGGGTAAATTCTCATTATTGTTTAAAATGCTGCTATTGCTTTTTTCTCTAATTATACTTATTACATACATTTCACAGTTGTAGTTGTCCCTTGATTCTTGGATCTGTTTTGGTTTTCTCTGTACCCCTGGCATTTGATGTTCATAGAGTTTTCTACACAGACAGAGCAGTTTAGGTTTTATACTTCAGGTTTCCTACCCCAGTACTAGTTTCCCACAGAGGTTTCTTCACGTGGGTTTCTACACTGGTAATTTATAATAGTCCTTATCCATTTGCCTGTCTCTACCATTCTGGAGGCCCAGGTTTTCTCTATGATCCCTATTCTCTAATGTATATAAGATGATTGTTGATTTTTCAATCTATTCATCTTTTTATTTGTTGGTTATATGAAGTAGCAACTGGGAACCACCCACTGGATATCCTCTCAAACCACTTTGTTTGAAGTTACTTGAAATAATTACTCTCCATTAGAGTTATGCCAGTGCCAGACAGCCCTGTTAATCCATGATACCTGGAAGTTAAGACTTTGTATGATTTCCAATCCTTCAATAATGCCAGGACCAGTGACTTGCTTTTAGCAGTAGAACATAATAAAGGTTGCATGTGTACACACACACACACACACTCACACACACACACACACACTCACACACACACACAATGATACCTTGCAAGGAGACACTTATCTGTACTGATTTCAAAGAAACACACAGGCTCATATGGCAAAGAACTGAGAGCAGCCTTCTGCTCTTCATGGCAGTCGGCAAGAAACTGAGCCCCTCCAGTCTAATAGCCCACAAAGAACTAAAGACTGACAAGAATCATGCAAGCCTGTAAGTGACTCCTTGCCCAGCTGAACCTCAGAACAGACCAGAGCTTAGCTGATACCTTGATTGCATCTTTGTGAGATCCTGGAAGCAAAGCCTGCTCAGACTCTCTATCCACTAAATCTTATGAGTGTTGTTTCAAGTATAGAAGTTTCTGGTAATATTTTTATACTTAATGCCTAGCTAATTTATCTACCAACTCAATAGAAATTTAGGTAAATTGTTTAATTTGGCATTCAGTTTTTAGGGTGCCAACCTGAATTTGTTTGCTGGATGAAATAAAAATGCCTATAGTAGTACTGTTTGCCAATTATCCTTGGCAAAGGACTTTGAGCAAATTTTTCTGTAATCAGATTCCAGCTTGATTTACTACAGTTTGTAACTAGGGGACATAGAAATGAACACTTCAATAAAGAACTATGGCATTTTTTACATATAAACAATACAAACGCTTTTTACTATTTAAGAGAAGGAAAACGTGATTAGGAAAAAATATGAGAGTGAGAAAAAATTTCCTTGCATAATGAATCAATTTGGGTAGGTTCATCTTGAAAGCCAAGTTTTAGATCTTGCTCTTATTCCATTTATAACTTCTAAAAGTAGCACTGAATAAGTCACTAAAATTCTCGGTTTTGTAATCTATAAAATATGGCTCTGTAAATGCTAAGACTTCTTTTGCTCTAAACTGTCAGGATTTTCTGAAATGGATAGGACAATTGTCAGAACAAGAAATAGGAAAATTCAGAATGATGTCTGGTACCCCACAATCAGTGTTGTTTCAAACATTCATAAATATTTTGACCCATATGTGTGTAAATACCATTTTTCAGGGTGGTATTACCACTTGTTCATGTAGAAGGACCAAAATTTACAGTTGCTTTTGAGAAGGTATGAGTTAAATAAGATTTAATCAGTATATATATATTTTTTTCTAACATAATAATTCTCAATAGATTTTTTTCTCTTAGTTGTAGAGTCTAATTAGTTAAGGCTTTTAGGATTATATTTTCATTAGCTTTAAAAAACATGAAAATTATAATACTTGAGTAAATTTTAAGTGAACCATTTACAAATAAGGGGGGAAAGGCTATTATTTGTATTGATCTGCTTAACTGCATGCTCATAAAACAAATATTCTGCTCTTTGAACTTGTTTGTAGTGAATTACCATTATTCCTATCTGAGAAATTATTTGAACATTTAGAAATACTATAAACTTATGCTACACCATTAGGATATTACTATATTAAGCACATCTATGAAAGGCTTTTGAAAGGGCAGTTCTTTCAACTCTCCTTACCATAAGAAAACTTTCTAGTTCTGCATAGATTACATTAATAGTCTGAAATAGGCTCCTGGAACAGATAAACACAAACACAGTGCCCTCAAAACCTGATGCTTCTCATGCTTATTAGTATAGCATGGAAGAAAATGATAATACAATAGCATTTCACAGTGTGAAATGTACAAAGTTGGATAGAGACAGCATGTGTTGTCATCAGCTAATGTGCAAACGTTCATTGCCCGGGTGAAGCAGCCAGGAGTGAACCATGAAATGACTGCATTCACCCTGAAATGTTGGCAAGGCAAGGAAGTGATGAGTAGTAAGCAACTTGTCTGAGCATGATGGAAGCACTTACTAGAGCAGCAAAAATAGCATTTCTAATATTTATATTTTAGTAATGGGGGTAACTATGCCTTTGCATGATATGGCTTCAGTAAGCTGAGGTTGGGCTTAATTTGTTAATGCTTCTTTTGCCATATGTAGCTCCTTTTCTTTCTGGTTGGCTGGCTCTCTCTTCCTTTATATCCAATCCAAAATTTACCAGGAAACTCTTCCCAATTAAGTTTACTCATTTTCTTGTTTAACTGATTCATGGACTTTAAGATTACAAGCATTGAAATAAACCTAGTAAATAATTTAATTCACTCCCACTTGCCATCTCCAACTTAACTGTGTGTGTGTGGGGGGGTGTGATTTGTGTATGCACAGACATGCATACATTCACATATGTTTGTGATCTTATGCCTAAGTACATTCTTTGCATCAACAAATTTTATTTTAAGTCATCTGGGAAAATATTTATTTGTTAAATTTTCTTGGCATGTTTGGGTACTAGAGAAAATCTCACTGACAGCCTAATTCAAAGAATTGATCAACTTCACTGTTTCTTTTGGGAGGCTATTCAGCTGCTATTAAATATGCTCCATATTGGATTTACTGATATGAATGCTAGAAAATGCCAGTAATAAAATCTAAAGAAAAAAAAAACATTTTTTAATGGTAAATAGCTTAGCAACCTCAAAACAATAAGATATATAGGATGGAACATTAAGAGAAAAAAACTATTATATTACCTTTAATATTCCAGAAACATTTACCATGCTTTTAAATAAGTTACTGGCTAGTTATACTCAATACTTGATGAATAGCTTCCACCTTTCTAAGCCTGATGATCACTTATCTCCTGCCTGATAAATAATGCAAGAAATGGGTAAATCAGTGATGTAGTGTCATGGAAGCACCAATAGCAATGGTTCCTGTCAGGCAGTGTAATAAAAGCATTATAAGCAGTATCTTCAGAAAAACAATGCTTCACAACAGGTAGTTTATTAGAAATTAGAATTGGAGGGAAGAATGCTCGCTTGTTGAACCATGAGAATTAGCATCAGAACTGGAAGTTGATGCAGTATCTCAATGATGCCATAATGTTAATGTTCTTAGCCAATTTACTATTTTCTCCCCTCTTTACAGAATGATCACCTCTAATATTTTAATTAAAAAGGGATTTGTTAAAGGATCTTACTCATAGAATTTTTGAAATAATGGAAAAAAAAATCTCTAGGGAATGACTACCAGAAATGCAAGCCTAAACTGGCCTGACAGAGTTCCTTCTCCTATTAGAATCCAAATCAGGAAAGTGCCATAAGCTGTCAGCTTCGCAATTACTCCACTTTTGGTACATAATATATAAGCCATTGGATGCAGAAGCTATTGTTGTGACTGATAATTCTAGAATCCTATTCCCTCTGTCATATTTCACATTATCAAAATAAGCATCTGCTAATGTTATCTCTTTCTTCAGGTAACATAATTCCAAATCTAAGTTTCATGCATGTATATCCAACTAGCACAAGCTATATCGTAAGTGTGTGCCCTTGCCTCAATTTTGACTAAGCAATTTAGCAACAGAGTTGTGGGGTTTGGGACTATTAATTTCATCGTGAATGAACCGCCAAAATTTAGAAAAAGCTTCATAGTACGGTGAGCAAGTTTCCACTGCAAACTCTCTACTACAATATCCAAATACAAATTCAATGCCATATTTGTGTGTATGTGTGTGAGTGTGTGTATGATAACTAGTACAATGATTCACACTTTTCACACTTGGAATTTAAGTTTTGAAACATATTGCCAATATTTGCTATATTTGGCAAGGGCTGTGCTAGAGAACAGGACTGGAAAAACACAATAAGATATGTTCCACAATATTTCACTGAGGAAAATGAAGCTTACGTGCCAGTTAGAATCATTGTCTCTTAGGAGTAAGATGACTTAAAATATGTTGAAAATCTTTTCTTGCTTATTATTTAGTCTATATGCCATGTTACTCTAATGTACCTGAATATAAGACAGGACATAAGATTATTTGTCAGTATGATTAATCAAGAATATTAGAAAAAAAATACAGGTTTAATACTTACATATTTGGGTAATATATAGTGCAAATGATGCTCATTCACAAGGATATTTTTCTTTACTTTTATTTATAAAAATGAGATTAAGTGTTAAATAACAGCATAATATTTTCTATATGCTCCAAGGAAACCACAGAATCCATTTGGTTTTTCTTCTGTGTTTGTTTGGTTATTTCTTTTTGCTTGTAGTGATAAGTATCAAATCCCAGACTTCACTGTGCTAGGCAAATGCTTTATTACTGAGCTATATCTCTATTCCTACTCATTTCATCTTTATTGACCACTTAACCATAATCACTGTGGTAACTATAGTAGCTAGAAAGGTGTTTGAGATTTTCACATGAAATAAAAATTAATTCTCAAAATAGCTTGTGGGATAAATAACTTAAACCTTACTACTTCTTACCACAAAGTAATAAAAACCAATAAGAATCTAAGTGGTCAGTAAACTACATGCCATCACACCTGGGTTGCTCCAATCCTAACCATTTTAAAGAAAACTTGTCATAAATACTGATCTTTAGCAGATTCCTGAGAGATAACTTATGGGCATTGGAATGTTCTGCCTTATAACAACATTACTGTGTTCTTGATGCCGTGGGCTATTATGTTGTATTGTAATCCTAACAATATAAATTTATTATGAAGACCTCTGGGGTATTGTGTTGTTATTGTTTGTGTGTGTGTGGTTGATTTTGGATTGACCAATATGTGTTCAATTTTAAAAATCTGTCAGGTGATTAAATAAAATTGTTAACTTCAATTTAAGTAAGTAATATGATGAACTGAATTTTCTAACTCTATGAATAATTTTGCTTACATATTTTAAAGTAAGTAGTATCCATGTTTATAAAAACTTTTCATTATGTTATTTATTAATGGCATTGCAGTTTTATTTAACTTTTGCAGATAAGAAATTCTTTCATGCCATACGAAGATGGAATCTATTGGTCATATCCGACTTATATCTCATGGGCATTGCTCTTAGAAGACTAGCATCTATTCTCTTTGTTTTAGAGCATTATAATTATATATAGTATTTGGGTTCATTTTGACAATGTCATACATACATGGGATTTGACTCACTGCATTTCAGTCCCCATTTCCCTGACATTCCCTCCCCTCCTGCCACCCACATTTGTCTACTTTAATGATCATTCTTTGGCATATATATATATATATATATATATATATATATATATATATATATATAAATTGATTGAATTAGACCTCCTCAGATTATCCAGGACAATCTCCCTTATAGTCAATTATTATGGATTTTAATTGCATCAACAAAGTCTTCATAGCAAAACCAAGATTGGTATTTATTTGACTAAGTGGGGACAATAGCCTAGCTACTGAAGACCATCACAGCATTTTATGTATCTAGTGCAACATCAATTTCCTTAATGCTTTTAGTGACACAATCACCTTAGGGGTCTGGGACACCTTCTTAAACTAAAATGTGCTCTGAAACTAGATATTATTGCTTTATTATGAATCAAAGTCCATTCTCCACTGAATAATAATAACTAGAAAAATGGCTGATAAATGATCACTAATATTTTAATTCATTGCTGTCCTATTATAGTTAAGACTGGTACAGTTGAAGGGAACAGAAACCCACCCAGTGAGTTCAAGAAAAGTAGTTATTATTTAAAGGATGATCCTCAGGATCATCTCCCTGAAGCTGGAAGTAGTTCAGGATTCCAGGTAGCTGTGGGGAACAGAGCAAAATTTGTGCTTTTTCATTCTGTGTCATAACACTAAAGCAACATTCTCCTCTGAATATTTGTTTCAATAGCACAATTACACACTTTTTCCTTTTATACTTCCTTTTCAAAAGAAGGAATCTTGGCTGCTTAGCAAATTCCTTTGTCTGTGGGTAGGCTGACCTATATTCCAGGTCAGGTTTTAGTAGATGGCTAGATGCCTCTCTATTCCAGAAGAAACACCCAGCACTGTTTCTTGAGCATAATGTGACCAGGCTAGGTGAAACAGAACTGCCATAGGGCAAAACCTGGCTCCTCCCACACCCACAACGTACTTCATGGTTCCTTCTACATGGCTGCTCTGTCATGTGTCACCTAATGAAGTGTTATTTACTTATTTTTGATTGGTTCTTACATATTCCTTGTGGTATATTTATGTATCCACATAACATGATTTTGTTAAATCTATGATTTTCTTAAATACATTCCACATTTCTTCTCCTTTCCCATCCCTCCTCTCCCTCTCTTCCCTTCCTCTTGATCTTTTATTTCAATGAACTTTAGGAATTCTAATCCTTCCACCCCTTTTCCTTCTTATTTCCATCCACTTGCCAACAAATGCAATCATTTAATTTTCTTTTATGGCTGAGTAAAACTCGTGTGTGTGTGTGTGTGTGTGTGTGTGTGTGTAATCATTTAGGACAGGCATCTAGGATGATGCCATAATTTGGCTATCATGAATTGTGCCACTAGAAACATTGATGTGACTTTATTTTTATAGTACGCTGAGTTTAGTTCTTTTGGATAAATACCAAGTAGTGGGATAGCTGAGTTGTATAGTGGTTCCAGTCCAGTCTTTTGAACTTTTTTTTTTTTTTGGTACCTGAGATTGAACTCAAAGGTGTTTAATGACTGAGCAACATCCCCGGGCCATTTTATTTACTTTATTTTGGGACAGGGTCTCACTAAGTTGCTCAGGGCCTCACTAGTTGCTGAGGCTGACTTTGTACTTGCAATCCCCCTGCCTTATCCTCCTGAGCCACTGAGACTATAGGCATGCACCACAATGCCTTGTAATCTTTTGAATCTTTTGAGGAATCTCCATACTGCTTTCTAGAGTGGTTGTTCTAATTTATAATCCCATCAAAATATATGCATGTACCATTTTCCCCACATTCTTTCCAGCATTTTATATTTGTATTTTTGATAATTACCATTCTAACTCATTTGAAATGAAATCTTAGTGTAGTTTTGATTTACATTTCCCTGAATGATAAATGTGCAGAACACTTTTTTTTTCATATGGTTGTTCATTGTGGATGAGTATGGTGGAGGGAAGTGATGATGATCAAACAGCAGAGAGAGAAACTAAGCTCAGTTCACCAAATATATACTCTAAAGACAAGCCCCCACAATGACCCATTCTTCCAACCACACCCCACTTACCTTCAGTTACTACTCAGTTATCCCTATGAAATGATCAATTCACTGATTGGATTAAGGCTCTCATGACTCAATCATTCTCCTCTAAATATTCTTGCATTGTCTCATGCATGAGCTTTTGGGGTTACATTACACCCAAATCATAACAACATCTTTGATTTTAGGGTCTGAATAATCAGATGTGGTTCTTATTAGTTTGCCTTTAAATATGACCTGATATTTTGCTCTCACAGCTTTAAAATATTCTTTCCTTATTTTATATGTGAGAAATTTTGATTATAGTGTGTCTTTGAAAGGTTGTATTCTGATATTATTATCTATTTGAGTTCCTATATGTGGATGTTTACCTCATTTCTAATATGGGGAAATGTTTCTGTTACTATCTGTTTTAGACAACTTTTTCACTGCTGTGACCTAAAGACCTGACCCCCCAAAAAAATTGTAGAGGAGGAAAAGTTTATTTAAGGGCTCATGGTTACAGAGGTCTCAATCCACAGACAGCCAGCTCCATTCCTTAGGGCCTAAAGTCAGGGATGATATCATGGCGGAAGAGTATGACAGAGGGAAGAAACTCATATGATCAGGTAGCAGAGATAGTGATCTTTACTTGCCAGATACAAATATATATCCTCAAACCTTGCCCCCAATCTCCACCTCCTTTAGCCATACTTTACCACTTCAATTGCCACTCAGTTAATCCCTATCAAGGGATTAATTCAATGATTGGGTTAAGACTCTTATAACCTAATCATTTCTCCTATGAACTTTTTTGCATTGTCTCATATGTGAAGTTTCAGGGACACCACAAATCCAAACCATAACACTTTCTCAATGAAAATGTTCTTAATGCTTTTAACCCCTCTCTCCATGTTCTCTTTTATCCCAGTGATGCTCAGATTTGTTCTGTTGATGATGTCCAAGTTCTTGCATATTCTGATCAAGGTACTTTATTCTTTTTCCTTTATTGCATACTGAGTATTCAAGTTCATATATCCTATATTCAAGAATTGAAGTTCTGTCTTCAAAGTTATATTGTTTATGTAATATGTAATCTGTTTTTGATGCTTTCAAGTGAATTTATATTTTAATTCATTGTGTATTTAGTTTTCAGGAGTTCTGATTGGTTTCCATTCATTATCTCTTATTTCAATAATGAAATGGTCTTCCAACTTCTACATTTGCCCTTTTAATTCATTACTTAGATCTACTTTCAGTTCACTGAGCATTTTAACAATCAGTTCTTTTTAATAATCTTTTTCTGGAACTCCATCCACTTCCACATAAGTGGGTACTTTGTTGTGGGATTGTGAATTTGGGGCACAGATTTGTTTGCCTTATGTTGTCAGAGGTCTTAGACTTGCACAACAATTAAGATGGATTCCCATACTCTTTATATCTGTGACCTATTGCATGTAGTTATTATTATTTATCTATTTACTTATTTACTTATTTTTGTTCTGCAACTTCTTTCTGTTTTTGGTGTATGAGTAGATATCCAGGAGTAGGACACAAGGTCTCCCTCTGGTTGTTCATTCTTGGGGCTTGGTTGTTGGCTTGAGGTTTTTGTCTCCCCAGTCCTATGTGTTCAAGAATTGTTGAGGTTCTAGAGCTAGCTCATGTGCTAAGTAGGGGTGTGAGATTGATTACTTTGCTGAGTTGTGGGTGTTGTTCCACAATGGGATATCTATGCCATGGACCTGACTTGTTCCAATTACTTTCCAGCCACTCTTAGAAGAAGTAAAAAAAAAAGAACCAGGAAGAATAATAATGTTATCAAATGATGTAGTGTAAAACCTTAAGGTAAATGTTCATGTTGACTTCGAGATTTATAACACTAATTGCCACTTGCATAGGAATGATGGGGTCAGCATTTAACATCAGTACCAATATTAAAAAAAATATGAACTAGATCAGGCATTAAACTACAGATGTCTTCTATGTTGTCCACTGTATTAATAATCACAGCAATGTAAATTGGAATAGGAATTACATAAACAATATCATTCTCTTAGTTGGACTACAGCTTTGTAAGTGAATGGAATATAGGGCAGGCAAGCAAGAGAATTTTTGAAATATTTAAAAAGTGAACATTGGAGAGTAAGGAGATTGGTAGCAGCTGATGATAATAAGAACAGAGGAATTAAAGAATAACTAAATGTAAACAAAAGGAAGAGGCAACAGGAAAATTTGACTATTAGTGGGGAAAAGAGTGTGGAAAGGTAAAAATATCAAGTATGAATACACGAATGTAAGATCAAAACAATTCAAATCCAAGTAATTACACCCCAGCTGAGAGAAACCGAGACAAAGTAGTAAATGAGTGAATAAAGCAATTAAATTATAAGTAATATTATAGGAATATAATCATATTCATGTATTTATATATATCTGTATGTATGTATATGTATTTATATGTATATGTATATGAACCTATCTGTGCAGTGAGAATACACACAACAACTAATTTTGCAGAATGGAAAAAAAAAGATAATACATAATAATGAGATGATTTTTGAGAAAATAAAAAAAATAAATTTAACAAAGTAAAAATCTTGGGGGAAATATAGAAATAAAGGATAGAAATACAAAAACAATAAAGGGCATGGTGTTTCCACTGAAGTGGTCAAAACTCTTGGAGAGGATGTATTCTCATTCTTTGTATTTATTTTTGGACTCTGTAACCCTTGGATCAGAAGCACTGGGATTTGTTAAGTCCAATGTCTTTATGTTGTTCTAGGAGTCAAAGCTGCTTGTAGTAGGTCTCAGCTTCCCATCTCCTAGTATAGGGTGGAATAAAATGGTGAACCCTGACAAATTGTATATATTCTTATAGTTGAGGTGGTGCAGGTTCTAAATTGGAAATTCCAGTAGTTAGGATTTAATCTTGGCCAAACTTTGGAACTCTGTGAATGGATATTTGAGATTTGATCCACACACCCTTGTCACCAGCTAGCCAGCTGGTAACTAAAAAAGCACACAAACGCAGACATACATTTTTGGTGGGTCAGTGATGGCTCTGAGCCCTCAGGTGTCATCTCCCACTCTGGAACACAAGGGGAGCAAAGAAGCAAGAGGCCAAAGACAGAGAGCACCCCTGAAACTTCCCTATTTATTGGGGAAAAATCCATTCATAGAATATTTTATCCTACTAAGGCAAGGGACTGGGTTTGGAAGGGTAAAGTCTTACTTGGTCATGTCCTGTGATCCCCAGGTTGATTGACATCTTGGAAAGCCACACCCATCTCAGCTGCTATGTGGGATCACAGGCAGAGCAAGAGAAAAGGCACACATCACCCAGCCCAAAGGGGCCAGACCAGTCCCCTCATATGATCAAATGCACATAGCTCACACACACAGCCTATGGATGGCTCACCACACCCCATGTTATTGGAAAGATGTTGATTTCTGATTTCTAGGGAACCAACAACAAAGGAAGTTCTCTCTTCTTTGTATCCAGAGCCTGTATGACCCAAACACAATTTTCTTTGTGTCTGTTTCAGTCCCACTGGTCTAGGCATTCTCTAGGGCTTAAAATAAATGGACACTTGGCAACTTGCTGCATTTTCACTTGATAACATACCCCACCAACTCTGGATCCAATACAACAGCTTGCCTTTCTGTTCTACAGGCCTCACTAAGCTAGGTTTTATTGTTTTTGCAATGCACTTTTCTCTCTCTCTGCCTGCACTCCCCTCCCTTTAGCATCCACAGCAGCTGTGCTGCCACCAGCCAAATTGGTGCATCTCTAACATGTTATTTCTAATATTGTGCTTCAAGTTTCCAACTTTCTGCATCTCTATGGTTTCTTTTTTACTGTCCACTATTCAGTGAGTTCTCTTGGTTACCAATGTTGCTGATCTTCTGGCTTTTCAAGTTGGTGCTCAAGAACTGCTGAGAAATGCATTCTTTTTCTATTCTGCCATATCTCCATGACTCAGAGACCTGCTTCTGATGGTGGAAAGGTATGGTAGGTGGAGAGGTGTTATCTGAGCAATGTGGGTGCTGTATGCCTATCTGACTGATCTTAATTTTAAAAAAAGTCCCTGCACATTAAAAAATGGATAAGCTTTTCCATTGGCATCACTTCACATTTTTGTCATACATCATTGCTAGGACAATTAAGCATGTCTCCTTCCTGGAAACTTGAGCTTCTTATTTCCTCCTGGACTTTACCCACACACCTGTCTCCTTTGCTAAATTTAATCGGTTTCCTCTGACCATAGCCATAACCATACATATAAGGGCTTCTCATTCCTTGTAGTGATATATTGAGCCCAACTATGATATTAAGTATACCTGACACAGTAAAATGTACTGATATCAGAGCAGCAGATGTAAAAGATGAAGGTCATGATTTTTAATGAAAATAATCATTATTTATTTGTTTTAGAGCACATGACTATTATGTATGTGACAGCATAGCATAACATTGTAGAACTGTAGACATATTAACATTCTTTGGTAGAGTATGTCTTATGAGCAGGGGTGATTTGTCTTTCCAAACTCATCAATATTGTCTTAAAGAGTTGGGATATTTATTGCTCATGAGAAGTAAAACACAGCTGTGTTCTATAAGTGCGATATTGTGAACAAATTGGGTTTGGTAATGGACTTCTAACTTCTGATTTTAGACGTAAGAGATGAACTCTCTGTTCTTTGGAAATATTCTATGGAAAAAAATATTTATTTTTCTTTTCTAAACTCTTAAGTTGTTGGCCCTACTTCTGGGTTAATTTGTAATAATGCTCAAGCTACTTTCTGGTCAGGAAATGTCACTATCTTGGCATCCTACAGAAACGATAGATCCATTGAGAGTACCACTTCACTCTTCTATTTTCCTAGTTTAATTATTTTCTCTGATATTGAATTTAAGACCAATAATTATTATTGTGATACACTTCCTTTCTAAACTTTATTTTTATTTTTAAAATAACTTAATAACAATTGTATGTAATTATGGGGTATAATGTGTTATTTCAGTGTATGTGTGTGTATGTGTGTGTGTGTATATATATATTATATATGTATATATATATATATTATATATGTATATATATATATAATTATATATATAATTAACTTGTCTTTCACCTTTAACCTCATTTTGTTGTATTAGAAATATTGAAAAACATTTCTTCTAACTATAAATATATAATATATATATAATATATATAAATATATATAAATATATAATAAATTATTATTAATTGTGCTTACCATACTATGCTATAGAACACTAGAATATTTTCTCTTCTCTAATTGTATGTTTGTCCCCTACTCCCAACATTTTTTATCCTTCCCGCCTGGGTCTACTTCCAAAGGAAAGAGAGTTGCACTACTCTATTACTGATCACAACAGTTGAGATATGGGATAAATGTAGGCAACTTGGATTGGTAGAGAAATAGAATGGATATCCATTCCAATATCAAATGTATAAAGCAAGTGTGATACATATACATAGAGGAGTATTATTCCAATATCTTCCTTATTTTATTTGTTCTGATATCAAAAAGCCACTTCAATGATCTAATATACCCATAGTTGCTAAGATCTACTAGAACTTGTTAATATCAAAATAATGTTTAATCTAGATATCTTTTTTCTTGGTTCATTAGTTTGCTATCAGTGGTAAAGTGGTTAATATATACTTTCAAGGAGTGATACTGTACTCATTTAACTAGTAGAAGTGACTACATATTTAGAAAGACATTCATTTAGTTTTTATTGACAAATAATTTGATATAAAAATACTAAAAAAATATTGACATGGTTTAGAGTTTTATTTTTAATTTTGATTGTAAAATGCTAGGGCTATTTTAAGAAATTGAAATATTCAGTAATAGGAAGGAGTGAAAATTCAACAGAAGATCAGCAGGATGTAAACCCTGCAGGCCTGATAGTTACATTCCATCTGGTTCATGCTTATTTCTGGGGTAGGAACACCAACTACATACTGAAATGACCTGATGATTTTCCATAGCTGGCCAACAAGCTGTTGCATTTCAGCCTGTAATAATGTTCATATGGTATTCAGTTAGGTTTACTTTGAAATTATTTTCCAGTTTAATGAGATTTATGGATTGCATTTGACATGGAAGTTTTCTTCATGCTTTATGTATTTATTCTTATCTTCTTGTGTTTTTAAAAAGCTCTATAAAATAAGAAACTATCAGAACATACTATTTTGTTCCAGTTTTGACCGTAGGCCATATGTATTATTCAAGAAGCAGACCAACTGGAACACAGAAGTATGGTACAGAAGTATTTTATTATGGTCATATAGGATTATATGAATTTCATTAGCTCCTGTGGGTCTGTGCCTGAAAGAAATGTCCTTCATTATCATTGCAAACTTGTAAAATTTCCTTCCCTGAGACCAGGCTAAATTGAGATCTCTGGCTTAATAAGGTAGTTAGAAATTGGTATATTTATACATAACACAAAATGTTTATGATCTACCAATTTACTTGCTTTTTCTTTGGTTTATTCCATATTGTTTTAGAAAATATCATTTCAAACCAAAATGTGCCCAGTCTGGAGGCAGACTATGGAGATGTGAATGACAGCTTTGACACTTTCTATTTAGATTATCTTGGCAAGTTACCTTATCTCTTTATACCTCAATCTCCTTATCTGTAAAATGGAAATAATAGTATCTATCTTTCTGGACCTTTTTAAGAATTGTTAGGTAATTTAAGTGAAGCCATTAGAACATAATAGGCATTCACAAATGTAATTTCTAGGCTTTTAAAAATAAATCTATAATGTTGCTCTTTTGTTTAGCTCATCTAGTTGGAAAACAATGTTGAATATATAACCAGAAGGAAACACATTGCACTGGAATATTTTTTTTTCCTTTTTAGTGTGAAAACTAATTTAAGAATTAGAAAGAGTGCTATGAGGGCTTGGAATATAGATCAGTGTTGGAACACTTGCCTAGCATGCATGAGGCTGTGGTTTCCATCCCTAGTATTCAGAAACAAATAAACCATAAAAGAAAGAAAGCCTGGTGCTATAATGAATTAGCATGCCATCTTGTGGGCTCAGAAGTATCTTATAACAGCAACGATTATTTGCCATTACTTCACCACAAAACATATCCTATTTGATTTTGACTTGACTTTTGCCCTCTAAAATGGTACTGAGTCATCCTAATCATTTTTTTTTTAAATCTTTATTCCATATTAAACAACTGCAAGCTCCTACCATACTCCTCCAGACTATGGAGGTTGTGTCCTATCTGCTTCTTGGCCATTCACTCTAAAATGGAAGACAGGGATCCTTTTTAAGCAAAGAGACAGAGGACAGTATACAGTGCCAAGGGGCATGTAAGGAATTCTAGAATATTGCTAATGTTTATGCTTTTCTAAATATTGAAATGTGCATTTATCTATTTATCAGTTATCTGTCTACCTCTTTTTTCATATGTATAGATGTTTGTAAACTCATTTGCCTTTTCCCATAAGACTGTAAGGCTCTTGGGGATAGAAATTCCAATTTTGCGTTCTCAGTGCCTTCCTTTATAATAACTGACATCTATTGACTAGAGTGAGTGATTATCTATTGCTTTTTAAAAAATTATTTGTGTACTTGCTTATTGCTCTAACAAGTCTAGAGAATAAGATGTCTCTCATCAAAAACAGCGAGTTAAGAGGCCAGTATCTCAAAAAAGTATAGGAGTTGTAAAAATCCAGAGAAACATATGCATTTTGAAAAATTGCCTCTTGTGATTTTGACATGCATTTTGAGTGTGATGTGATCAAACAGCTCCTAAGAGAGCAGCAAATCTTGCAGATGTGAGAATGATTTGCCTCGCTTCCATAGACTTGGTCAGTACAGCACTAATTAGTCCAAATGACTTTAGACAGTTTACTAATCATAGCATAATAGCCAGCCTGAACTTCATGTTCCCAACAGTTTTCTGTACAGCCCAGTTCCATGGAGCCGATGCATAGGTGGACCCAGGTAGATGCTGCACACACATAGATCTGTCACATCTGAAGTATAATGACATTTTAAGATCTTGATCTTGAAGGCTTTTATCTTGATATGTGGGCTTTTGGAAAAATCTCTCTCTTCTGGAACTATGCATATTGTCTTATCTTGGAATATGACTGGGAAGAGAGGGAGATGCTTCTAGCTCTGTTACCCAAGAATGCAAACAGGGAGAAACAGCCCTAAATATTTCCAGGAGTCACTGCCTTTATGTTTCCAAGGAGATTAGGTAATCATTTCTGCATAAGTCTATCAATACTCTCTGCTCAAAAGATGAGCATAAACAATAGCCCCACAGAGAATTATCTTTCAACACATAGGGGTTATATGTCACACCTACTGTAAGAATCATCTAAGTATTCCAAACTGAATTTTTTATGCGTGAATTAAATACAAGAAACAAAATTAATTAGGCAAAAGTTATGGTGAAAATACATTTTTTTACACTGGAATCTAGGATAGTATACTCAGAACTTGTTAGCATATTTTTTTCTCTTTTCGTCTATATAATCATTTCTATTTTCTATATCCTTCTCTTGATCAAATATGATTACCTGTAGTTGACATGTGTTAATTTCCTACATTTAAAAACAAGCAACTCAAAGGATTATTTGTCTCAAAACTGATAAGCAGGAAAGTAAGAGTCCCGATAGTGGTCTTTCATGTTATTTATAATATTACCTTATTTCATGAGACATAATAATACAGCAAGGAATTATCTCCAAAATTTCATGAAAATCAGGCTTACATTGGAGTTGTGGTACTGACAGAAAATGGATAAGAAATACATAAATTACATAGATGCTCCTGTTACTAATGCTTTTGACTTAGTCTTTTACTTCTTCCTTTAACAATAAGATATTTTATATTATTCTGGGAACTCTTCTGAAGTTTTACATAAATGATCTCACGTAGTCTTAAAAATAAACCTATGGATAGACTTCTCTGGTAGCATCATCAAGTTTCATTAGATTTTTAAGCTTCATGAGGACATAAACATCCATTTTGTTCACCAATTTATATTCAAAATTATATAACTTTCATTGACCACATATCTTGTTTATAACTTCATAAGAATAAAATGATACATGCAGTTTTCTGGTCTTTGTTTGGCAGCTCCAATGTTTATCCTCCTATATCAAATTCTAAAAATCATTATGATAAACTCAGAGGAAAGAAGTGCTGCATTCCCTCTCCCTTTTTCATCAGAAATGGTACAAATGAGAGCACCTTCCTTTTAGTTTCTGGGACCTGCACTTAAATTTCTTGTGTTGAACTCAGAGTGATGAATTAAATTCAACATGTCCACTTGGTTAAAGATGATATGTTTGAGGAATAAATTTGTGCCTATAGTAAGACTTTATTGACCTGGAGAATAAAATCTATAGGTTTTTTTGTTTGTGATCATAAATAAAACGATAAATACACTGATGCCCTGCATCCTCATCAAAACAGAGGGAAGGGGAAGAGGAAGGGAAGGAGGGAAGGGGGAAGAAAGAAGAAAA
The DNA here is from genome assembly GCF_021218885.2 of Marmota monax. NCBI lineage: Eukaryota > Metazoa > Chordata > Mammalia > Rodentia > Sciuridae > Marmota > Marmota monax. The sequence continues at coordinate 20,588,401 of NW_026692907.1, forward strand.
GAAGGAAAATGTTTTATTTCAGAGATTCTATCCAGAAGTTACCTATAGCTTAAATGTACATTTTTATTTCATAACTGAACCTTTCTTTCCTTACCTTCTCAGTACATTGCCTGTCTGGTTGAATTTATGACCACTGAACTGCAGTTTGTTTTATTCTTCTAAAAGTGGTTTTAAAGTGTTCTGGAACTCTCCAAACAATAAAAATCTAACAAGAGTAATGTTTTCTAAACAATAACTCATTTTTTAAATGGTCAATAAATACAAACAAGGCAAGTCCCCAAAGTTCACTTTGCAACTGACTAGCAAGAGGAAGGATTAGGAAGTAAAACCCATGTGAACTTGTTGTGTAGTGACAGCTATATGGATCCCTTCCAGGCTGCACTGAGCTCCATGCCAGCCACTGTGGGTCATTTAACACAAAATGCTTGGAAAACAACACCTGGACCCAATGGATTATGTCTTTAAAAGTAGTTTATCTTCTAAATTTCCAAGAGATGCTATTGGAATAGAATGGGAAAAGCTTCTAATTTTGAAGGTAATTTGGCTTCTCCTGAATCCCAGATACTGGATCCCATATGATTAATGGTGAACACGTAATTAATCTTCTGAGTCAGAACAGTATGAGAATACAAAATAGGGCCATTAATAATTACAGCGAGGCAACTTGCTCTAAAAAAGGAAACTCTCACGCAGTTTGGGACTTATGGTCATCCCAATAATGACAAAACTGTAAAATTCCCATATTTCTTTAGATCACATATAAAAACTATGAACCAGATATCCATCCATCCTTTATTTCTCTTTCTTTCTTTCTTTCTTTCTCTCTCTCTCTCTCTCTCTCTCTCTCTCTCTCTCTCTCTCTCTCTCTCTCTCTCTTTTTCTTTCTTTCTTTCGTGGTACTAGGAATTAAATCCAGGAGTGCTCTACCATTGAGCTACATTCCCATCCCTTTTTTTATTTTGAAGCAGGGTCTTTCTGAATTGTAGAGATTGGCCATGAATTTGGAATCTTCCCCTCTTACCTTCCCAAATCACTGGGATTACAGGAGTGCAACCCTGTTCCTGATTGAACCAGATATTTTTAACATGTATTATATATTTTTTAATATTTATTTTTTAGTTGTAGTGGGACACAATACCTTTATTTTATTTATTTATTTTTATGTGATGCTGAGGATCTCAATGATGATATCTGTATGATCCATGACTTGCTATAATTATACCTAAATATTTGTGAAATCTCCTTAATAATCCCTAATGGATATCACAAACTTTCAGTCTTTCTATCTTTATTGGATTCTTTAGTTCTTTAACTCACCTACTGTTTTAATATTAAGTTGAGTAATTTGTAAGCTTATAAATATTTTGAAGACAAATACTTAGGAATTCAATGTTATTTTACAAGAAAATCAAAACAGGGTAAGTTGAATTTTACAATATTAAACTCTTGTATAACATTGAATTTTGATTTTGCTACTTATTTCTCTCATCTAATGATCTCCAAAAAGTAAGAGTAAATTCCTATTTAAATACAAACACACACCAACCTCTTTTTTTTCAATAACACCATTATAGATCACTTTTCTGAGTGACAGAATTATGTTTACATAGCAATTTCATTTTTCTGGTCAATGAAAACTGTGGTTTCATGACCTGCAATGTAGAAAACTGACTATATCCCCTTAAACCTAATTGTAGTAGTATCCCAAAAACATATTTTTAGAGATTACATCCAGAATTTATCTGCAACTTGAATGCATTATTCTTCATGTCCAGTTAAGTATTTAAGCATAGATAATGAACATAAATCAGGATCAATAAAATGGTACAAAACCTTAGCCTTAGTCTCCCCTTAGGTTAGGTTTTTCTCAGATGGAGGTTGCAACACTTTTTAATTATGCTTATTTCTTTTTTTCCAGTTCTCCACTTCTACCCTCACTCCTCAAAATCCTTGTTTTGTCTCTGTTCCACAGGGCAAAAATGATTCTTTCCTTGATAATTTTTTCTTTAGAGAAAAATTTGTGCCTAAATTAAAATTTTATTATCCAGGAGAATAAAAACTATAGATTCATTGCCTGTGATCATGTAGAAAATGATACATACTTTTGCCCCTCTTCATCCCCACCAAAAGAAAGAGAGCATGGAGGTGTAAGAAGGAGGAAAGGAAGGAAAGAAGAAAGACTGTGAGATAATAGAAATGTTCCATCCTCCCTGCCTTTCTGAAGCAATCACATGGCAGAGAATCTAACTTATATAACTTCTCAAGAAGAGGCTCAGTTCTGTCTTTTATGAGGATTATATGGAGTTAAATAGCTATGCAGACAATACGAATCACAAAAGAGAACTTCCTCCATAGAAAAGTTTAAGTAAGTATCAAACATCTATCTCATGTGGATAGAATCTCATCATTTTCTTGGTTTCAGTCATTCCACTTTAGCCTATTTTTAGACTTCCCTTAATCAAAGATTAGCTAACTTTGTGTACTGTGTGCCTTCTAACTTCATGTAAATTTCAAGTTAGAGTGTGTTTTCTTTTTAAGTCATTTTAGTATCAGTGAATATGGCAACATATTTTACCTTATTTAATCATAGTAGCCCCCCTATAGAATTAATTAATATAATTAATTCTATAGGGGGGGCTACTATGATTATCTTTATTTTACAAATAAGCTTGCTGTAGGGATTCACATAGCTAGTAAGTAGGAGTGATAGGCCCATGCAGTCCTTATTCTCCAACCTTCAAACTTCTCTTCATCTATGAATAATTGCATGTGCTGATAGACACAGCCTGATTTTCTCTTAAAATTGGGAGCCATCTTGCCACAAGACCATGAAAAGATAATTTCAGCTTTACTATAAATTACTGCGAATTCTGAACTTGCTTAGAATGCCTGCCCGTGCCTTGAACTCACCCATGCTTGATTCTCTCTGACCAGATAGCAGCCCTCTCTGACACTTTAGTGATGCCTCATAAATCTTGGCCTTCCCTGGCCAGATAATGATCCTCTCTGAGGCTCTAATGACCTTCATAAATTCTGATGTCGGGCGGGGCCAACAAAAATGTAAACTAGCCTTTGTGTTATGCTCCTCAGAATTTTGTTATGTAACCCCCATTTGGGTAACTTTCTGGGCTCTAAAGCTGGGCTGCAAGAAAGCTGCCGTGCTGTCTTGTTCCCATGGTTTTTGGTGGGAGAGGCAGCCTGGCTGGTCAAAATAATAAGCTTGCTTTAATTTGATTTTAACTGGAGTCAGTGGTCTTTTCTTGCATCCTGGTCTAACAGTGCATTGATAATTATCTACTACCAGAAATGGAAGACTCACCTTTTAATATCATATATTTAATTGAATTCCTTATGCATATATAACACATTCATAATTTCCATCTGATTTCAGACTTGTCTTTATATTTCTGAGATCCAAAATATCATCTCATTATGTATTGCATGAGTTAGGTTCAATGAAATCAGTGAATGTAATTTATTATAGCATTAACAAATGAGTCATTTTTTGTAAATCACAGCTGTTTCTTCAAAGTTTTTATAAATGCCATTTCTTCAATTGGCAACAACCACAAGCAAAGCAGTTTTATTTTTGTGCTGATACCAAGGTGCAAAATGAGCTATGATAGTTCCCATGCAAGCTAGCTATTACTTGATATGCTCTACATTCCATTTAATTGAATATTTAAGATTCCACTCTGACAATAGTTAAATTCTGTAAAGAAAAAAATTAAAAAAAAAATTGAAGCAGAATTTTAAGGGTTAGAATGATTATAATTTTATACATGAAATGTTAAAAGTTCACGTGACAGTCAGGAAGAAAACCTGCATATTCCTTATTATTTCCCATAATAAAACACTCAAAACTCCATTTATGTATGATATTTCAAAATGCATTTTACTGTCTTGTATAACTAATTAGAACAAATTAAAAAAGGAAAAAAAGCACTCAAAAATATTTCAATTCCCTTCATGGACATTATAACTTAGATTATAGCATTGAAAATTTGCTTAGTACAATTAATGGATGAGAGGCCTATTGTAGAGGTGGTGAAAACTTCTGACTCTTTTCACAGATGACACATGCATTTAACCCCCATTTCAACTCATTTCCTGTTTGCATTCTCATTCATAGATAGTATGAAGGAGGGAGAAAGAGAGGGGAATAGTACATTATTCTTTGAGTTGCAACTTGTTAAATTTCAAAAAGGAGAAATTCACTATAAGTAAAATCAGAGGGGATGAAGTTCTTTTTAGAGTGAAGATAGGTCTCATGGAAATTCAGGTAATTCTGAGCAATCTCACATTTCGAAGTGAACAAGTCATATCTAGTACAACTGGGCAGAGGTTTATGGGCCTACACGCTAATAATGGGCTGTTAACTGAATAGGTTAAACTCCATGTGTCTTTTTTTCCCTTATCTTGATTCTAACTGATTCCCTTTCCACATGCCTCTTCATTCAAAATCCAGGTAATGAACATGTTTATTTTTCACTATATAATGTATTGACAATCTTGTCATGTCTAGCTAAAAAAACAGGACCACATAAAACAAAGAACTGGCCATGGGTTTTATAAGGGCAGAACATATTAAGTTGAAATGGAAATAACTGGCATATCAATTTCTTCTCAAACATGTGTAGAAATATAATGTAGATTATATTTTTAAAATATGATATGTATTGGTGAGGTACAGTGTAACATTTTGTATGTTTTCATTGGTTAGGAACATTCAAATTTCCGTTCACTAGCTATTTTAGTTTAGTTTAATTTTTTTTGCAGGGGTGATACCAGGGATTGAGCTCAGGAGCACTCAACCACTGAACCACATCCCCAGCCCTTTTTTGTATTTTATTTAGAGACAGTGTTTCATTGAGTTGCTTAGCACCTCCCTGTTGCTGAGGCTGGTTTCGAACTTGTGATTCTACTGTCTCAGCCTCCTTAGCCACTGGGATTACAGTCATGCATCTCTGCATCCAGCTCTATTTTAAAATATACAGTGAATTGTTGTCAGCCATTTTTGTTCTATTGTGTTATAGAACAGAAAATATTATTTCCCCTATCCAATTGCACCTCTGTGTCTGTTAACACTTTATCTTGCATCTTATAATTCACTTCCTTGCAACAGAATGAAAGGAAATACAAAATCTTCTCAGTCTCTATATCTTAAACTACCTGGAGTCAACATTTAAAGCTCATCAACAGTTTAATTAATATTCATACAATTGTTGTTTCTGCTTTCCATTTTAGAAATTGATGAATATTAGAGATGTTTATATCATAAATTATCAAAGATTTCATAGATGATTTCTACATATCATGCTGTGTGAAGCTTCATAAGATATGGCATAGTGGATTTTAGATTTCTTAGGATTATATTAGTGTATTTTTTTATCCTTATTTAGAAGTCCTGAATTCTATAAATCCTGTCTCATTATAAAACACTTGGGAACCTCAATTTGTTATCTCCCTGAATGTTTGCCATTTAACTATTTCTGTGTAATTCTATGTAATTTGTGCTTGTCTCAAATGTGTGTCATGTAAGTGATGATATTCAAGAAGTCAAAAAATTTTGTTTCATTCTTATGTGGGGAGAATACCAGGAAAATCACAAAGAACTAATAACTTAGGGGTAGAAAATAGAGTTATTGTAAAATATTCTGGCAATCAAAAATTATGGAGCACAAATTGAAGAAGCACATATATTAATCTGTGATTTTTTTTTGATTTTTTAAAAATATTTAGTTAGTTAGTTAGTTTTAGGTGACCATAATATCTTTTTTTTTATTTTTTTTTATTTTTAATTTTTTTATTGTGGGTTGTTCAAAACATTACAAATTTCTTGACATATCATATTCCACACTTTGACTCAAGTGGGTTATGAACTCCCACCTTCACCCCATACACAGATTGCAGAATCACATCAGTTACACATCCATTGATTTACATATTGCCATACTAGTGTCTGTTGTGCTCCCCTGCCTTTCCCATCCTCCACCCTCCCCCCTCCCCACCTCTCCCCTCCCCTCCCCTCCTCTCTCTCTACCCCCTCCACTGTATAACCCTGAGGGTCTCCTTCCATTACCATGCAATTTCCCTTCTCTCTCCCTTTCCCTCCCACCTCTCATCCCTGTTAAATGTTAATCTTCTTCTCCTGCTCTTCATCCCTACTCTGATCTTAGTTACTCTCCTTATATCAAAGAATACATTTGGCATTTGTTTTTTAGGGATTGGCTAGCTTCACTTAGCATAATCTGCTCTAATGCCATCCATTTCCCTGTAAATTCTATGATTTTGTCATTTTTTAATGCAGAGTAATACTCCATTGTGTATAAATGCCACATTTTTTTTATCCATTCGTCTATTGAAGGGCATCTAGGTTGGTTCCACAGTCTTGCTATTGTGAACTGTGCTGCTATGAACATCGATGTAGCAGTGTCCCTGTAGCATGCTCTTTTTAGGTCTTTAGGGAATAGACCAAGAAGGGGAATAGCTGGGTCAAATGGTGGCTCCATTCCCAGCTTTCCAAGAAATCTCCATACTGCTTTCCAAATTGGCTGCACCAATTTGCAGTCCCACCAGCAATGAACAAGTGTACCCTTTTCCCCACATCCTCACCAGCACTTGTTGTTGTTTGAATTCATAATGGCTGCCAATCTTACTGGAGTGAGATGGTATCTTAGGGTGGTTTTGATTTGCATTTCTCTGACAGCTAGAGATGGTGAGCATTTTTTCATGTACTTGTTGATTGACTGTATGTCCTCCTCTGAGAAGTGTCTGTTCAGGTCCTTGGCCCATTTGTTGATTGGGTTGTTTGTTCTCTTATTGTCTAAATTTTTTGAGTTCTTTGTATAGTCTGGATATTAGGGCTCTATCTGAAGTGTGAGGAGTAAAGATTTGTTCCCAGGATGTAGGCTCCCTATTTACCTCTCTTATTGTATCTTTTGCTGAGAAAAAACTTTTTAGTTTGACTAAGTCCCATTTGTTGATTCTAGTTATTAACTTTTGTGCTATGGGTGTCCTATTGAGGAATTTGGAGCCCGACACCACCGAATGTAGATCGTAGCCAACTTTTTCTTCTATCAGACGGCGTGTCTCTGATTTGATATCAAGCTCCTTGATCCATTTTGAATTCACTTTGGTGCATGGCGAGAGAAAGGGATTCAGTTTCATTTTGTTGCATATGGATTTCCAGTTTTCCCAGCACCATTTGTTGAAGATGCTATCCTTCCTCCATTGCATGCTTTTAGCCCCTTTATCAAATATAAGATAGTTGTAGTTTTGTGGATTGGTTTCTGTGTCCTCTATTCTGTACCATTGGTCCACCCGCCTGTTTTGGTACCAGTACCATGCTGTTTTTGTTACTATTGCTCTGTAGTATAGTTTGAAGTCTGGTATCCCTATACCGCCTGATTCACACTTCCTGCTTAGCATTGTTTTTGCTATTCTGGGTCTTTTATTTTTCCATATGAATTTCATGATTGCTTTCTCTATTTCTACAAGAAATGCCATTGGGATTTTGATTGGCATTGCATTAAACCTATAGAGAACTTTTGGTAATATCGCCATTTTGATGATGTTAGTTCTGCCTATCCATGAGCAGGGTATATTTTTCCATCTTCTAAGATCTTCTTCTATTTCTCTCTTTAGGGTTCTGTAGTTTTCATTGTATAAGTCTTTCACCTCTTTTGTTAGGTTGATTCCCAAGTATTTTATTTTTTTGAAGATATTTTGAATGGAGTGGTTGTCCTCACTTCCATTTCAGAGGATTTGTCACTGATATATAGGAATGCCTTTGATTTATGCGTGTTGATTTTATATCCTGCCACTTTGCTGAATTCATTTATTAGCTCTAATAGTTTCTTTGTAGAGCCTTTTGGGTCTGCTAGGTATAGAATCATATCATCTGCAAATAGTGATAATTTAAGTTCTTCTTTTCCTATTTTTATGCCTTTAATTTCTTTCGTCTGTCTAATTGCTCTGGCCAGTGTTTCGAGAACTATGTTGAACAGAAGTGGAGAGAGAGGGCATCCCTGTCTTGTTCCAGATTTTAGAGGGAATGCCTTCAGTTTTTCTCCATTCAGAATGATGCTAGCCTGAGGCTTAGCATAGATTGCTTTTACAATATTGAGGTATGCTCCTGTTATCCCTAGTTTTTCTAGAGTTTTGAACATAAAGGGATGCTGTACTTTGTCGAATGCTTTTTCCGCATCTATCGAGATGATCATATGGTTCTTATTTTTAAGTCTATTGATGTGGTGAATAACATTTATTGATTTCCGTATATTGAACCAGCCTTGCATCCCAGGGATGAATCCTACTTGATCATGGTGTACAATTTTTTTGATATGTTTTTGTATCCGATTCGCCAGAATTTTATTGAGGATTTTTGCATCTAGGTTCATTAGAGATATTGGTCTGTAGTTTTCTTTCTTTGAAGTGTCTTTGTCTGGTTTAGGTATCAGGGTGATGTTGGCCTCATAGAATGAATTTGGAAGTTCTCCCTCCTTTTCTATTTCCCGAAGTAGCTTGAAAAGTATTGGTATTAGTTCTTCTTTAAAGGTTTTGTAAAATTCTGCTGTATACCCATCGGGTCCTGGGCTTTTCTTAGTTGGTAGTCTTTTTATGGTTTCTTCTATTTCCTCCATTGATATTGGTCTGTTTAGGTTGTCTATATCCTCCTGACTCAATCTGGGCAGATCATATGACTTAAGAAATTTATCGATGCCTTCACTATCTTTTAATTTATTGCTTGTGGTCCTTTCTTTCCTTGTCTTTTCATACTGCTTGCGTATCTTTCCTGCAGGTGCGGGCGGCGGCTCTGCTCTCTCCTTATTCCAATTGGGGTGTCGTGGCTACCATGCCGGCAGGTCACTGGGCCTGTTCTGGGCGCTGGCGGCGGCTCTGTTCTGTCGCTACTCCAATTGGGGTGACAAGTGTACCACGCCGGCAGGCCACCGGGCCTGATCCGCGGGTCGGTTGCAGGTTTGCCTACCCTGCAGGCGCGGGCGGCGGCTCTACTCTGCCCCTACTCCAAATGGGGTGACGTGTCTGTCGTACCAGCAGGCCACTGGGCCTGTCCCACTGGTCGGTCGCAGATCTGCCCACCTTTCGGGCACAGGTGGAGGCTCTGCTCTGCCCCTACTCCAATTGGGGTAGTGTGTGTACCACGCCAGCAGGCTCCTGGGCCTGATCCGCCGGTCTGTTGCAGGTCTGCCTACCTTGGAGGCGCGGGCGGCGGATCTGCCCTGCCCCTCCTACCACGCCTGCGGACCCCTGGGCCTGATCTGCAGGTTGGTCACAGTTCTGCTCACCCTGCGGGCACGGGTGGCGGTTCCGCTCCGCCCCCACTCCAATTGGGGTCACGTGACCACCACACCGGCAGGGCCTGATCCGGGCGTGGGAGAAGGATCTGCTCTGCCCCTACTCCAGTTGGGGTGACGTGTGTACCACACTGGCAGGCCACTGGGCCTGACCCGCCAGGCTGTCACAGGTCTGTTTACCTTGCAAGCGCGAACGGCGGCTCTGCCCTGCCCCTCCTACCACGCCCATGTACCACTGGGTCGCGGGTCTGCCCACCTTGCGGGTGCGGGTGGTGGCTCCGCTCCGCCCCCTCTCCAATTGGGGTCACGTGGTCACCACGCTGGCGAGCCGCTGGCCCTGTTCCGGGTGCTGGCGGTGGCCCGTCTCCTCCCCTCTGGCTCGACGACAAATTGAGGAGACTCGGGTGTCTGTGCCTCACCCCCCCTACCAGGAGACCAACTCTTTATGTTGCCGCTGGTATTGATGAAGTTCTCTCCTCCGCCGCTTTCTGATGACATCAGATCTCTGCCATGTTGGTATCCTATGCGAATGGCAGCATTTCGTTCCCCTTGCCGGGCAACCAAAGCAACGGGTGAATCCTGACCGGCCCTCAGCAGGACCCGGACCGAGAAGCAGTTTCTGCGGGCTCCTAGCCCCGGGCCAGGGAAGTTCCGGGAGCCGGAACTCGGCCCGTGCTCGGTGTAAGCTCCTATAAGTGTAGGCTCTAAGAAGCAGTCCCCGCGGGCTCAGTTCCGGGAGCCGGAATTCAGCCGCTTAGTGCTTGGTGTATGCTCTGATAGGAGCAGGGTCCAAGAAGCAGCCTCCGCAGGCTCCGCAGCCCTGGGCCAGGGTGGTTCCGGGACGTTTCCGGGAGCCGGAACTCGGCCGCCCCGAGCTCGGTGTTCGCTCCGATAAGATCTGGTTCTAAGAAGCACCCAGGCACTGAACCCTAGCAATCTGTCTGCAAGCCGCAGGCGAATTGCAGCCTGAAATTACCTGTTCTATGGCTGAATGAGCTGTGGTCAGTCGAAAACAGGTATGGTGACGTCAGCTTTCCAACATGGTGGCTGCTGGCCTCCTCTGTGGTCTGACCGGTGTGGAGAACCGAGATGGACCGCTTCCTTCCCCTGTCTCGAACCCAGAATTCAGCCCTGAGTACGGTGCTTGCACGGCTGGCAGAAACTGCAGCGCTGTATCCCTGCGTCGCTATCTCCTCGTTTCCCAGCGCGCGCTGCAGACTCTAGCCGTGGGGCGATTTGCTGAATAAGCAGTGTTACCCTCCGTGTGACAAACCTCTCGCGTTTGAGTCCCCGTAGCCGATCCTCGTGCGATGGAAATCCTTCCTCCAGGTTCCGGAGCACCCCACTATTGCTGGAAATTCCTAACAAGATATCCTTTAGCCGTCCTGACTCGTCATACTCCCACACAGTGAAGCAGCACACGGGGGCAATGCACTCCCCTCGCCGCCATCTTCCCTTTAATCTGTGATATTAGAAGAAGAAAATAATCTAAATGAAAGAAAAAATATAGAATTTGATATGCATTTGGTATTTAAAGAAAGAAAAAAATTAAACAACATTATCCCTGATACTGTCAAACATCTAGTGAGTTGCATCCAAATTATCTAATAGAATCTGAGATAGAGCTATCATAGAAGCAAAACCTTAGTACACTTATTTGTCTATAACATCAGTAGAAGAGTCAACTGGGAAATTGACATATATCTTTAACACGTAGATATCCAGGTCACATTCTTAGAGATTCTAATTTAGTAGGAATTTGTATTTTTAAACACCATTTCAAGTATTTGATCAAATAGTTATGTGCATGTAAGAATATAGCATAATGAATCCCTCTGCTATGTATAATTATAATACACCAATAAAAATCTCTATCTATCTATATCATCTAACATAACTGTTAAATCCCTTGCCCCTATGGTTGGGATTTAGATTAAGGCAGACTTGGTATGTAATATTGATTCAAATATCTACTAGTTGTTGAATTATAGGGATAACAAAACACTTTACCAACCCTCAGTTTCCACATTTATCAATATAGTAATGATGATACTTAACTCATAAGTCTAATGTGAATATTAGTTCAGATAATGTATGCAAAGTAGGCAACCTCAGGTCTTCATGTACACTGACTCGTATTACTCAATGTTGATATTATTGTAACTTCTGTTTACTAGCTGGTATTTAGACAAATTATATGAAGTTTTGGAGCCTCAGTTTTTTTTATCTCTCTCTGATAATTAACGAATCCACCTGATATAGTTATGGGACAAATACATAAAATAAAAAATGCTTTAAAGTCTCTAATATGTAACATGTATAACGTTGGTGTTCAAAATTGTAATATTTATTACCTTCATTTTTAGTACTCAAAAATAACTATTCTATTGAAGCTGTTAATTAAGAAAGGCAGTTATTGAAGGAAAGGAATGTTGCCATTGCAGGTGGTATTTTTTAATAACCCAGGCTCATATAGATGCCCTTAATTCCCTTCCTACCCTCATGATGGTTTTTTTACTGTGGTTTGAATATATATGTACCTCCGAAGTTCATGTGTTGGAGCCTATTCATGAAGGAAATTATAATGAAGGAGCTTCTGAGAAGGTGTTTTGGGGCAAGACTTCACCAATATTAAGGGTATTAATGATTTTATTGAAAGATGAAAAGGAGCTGCCCTCCCCTTTTACTCTTTGCCCTTCCATCCCTTGTGCTAGGTGAGGACACAGTGTTTTGGGTGCCATCTTTTCTTTTTAATCAACAAATAAAAATAGATCTGTTTCTGGGGTAACAAGTAGTATTTCAACACATGTACACACTATGTAATGTTCACATCAGGGTGAACGTATCAATTTCTTTAAAAATTTCTTATTTTTGCAATAAAAATATTCAAAATCCTTACTTTTAGGTTTTTGGAAATATACAGTCATTGTCTACAGTCACCCTACCATGCATGGCAAATGCAGCCCTTTTAAGATACCATATCTGCTGCCAAATTAATCTTGGACTTCCTAGTCTCCAAAATTGTGAGAAAATAAATTTGTATTGCTTATAAAATGTATATTACTAGATATTTTTTATAGCAGGGAGAATTGACTAAGATAATCACCAAGCCAAGGACTAAATGCCTCTGACTTTTCTATATACATTAAAGTGAAGGTCCTCTGAGACATAATATCTCCTAAGTGATATTGCCAGATTTGAAAATAAGAATATGATGCTCCATTAAATTTTACTTCAGGTAAATAGATACATTTTTAGTATTTTAATATTAATGCCTCATTTATACTTTAGTACAAGGGTAGCCCATACAATGTTTGAATTACAAGTGTAGTAAAAAATTATTGTTTATTTGGAATTCAAATGTTATTAAACGTATTGCTTTGTTTTGCTTTGATTTTGGCCACCCATTTCTTAAGGGCAGTACTAGATATTCATCTTCAACTAATTTCCTACTTGTATAAAAATATTCATAAAGGTTGAATCCAAAGGCTAGATGGTTCCCTCTCCTGTAAGGAGGTATGATTGAGTCTGACTGTAGGCTGCCTCAGGATGCAATTTCTGATTCTCAATCACAAAGATTCAGAAACTTGTGCAGTAAATCGTAATCTATTTGACTAACCTGTAATTTTCCTCAGTTGGCTAGATAATGTCAGTCATTTTAATACCATTTCTCTGCATACTCTTTTTTCCCTTCTTCTCTTCAGCATTTTGCCTCTCTTCACAAAGTGGAAGATGTCCATAATGCATTCCTTATTGCTACTTTGCTGAGTGTCCCTGGGGACCCATCTGACTGAAAGTGCTCTCTTGTCAGCAGTAGGGGATCAGAGGTGACTCCCAACCTGAGAAAGGCATTGCCACTATTTTTGACATGGTGCTTTCTCTTATTTCTCAACTTTTGTGTCAAAACCAATTTGAAAATAGCAAGGCTTGCTTTATAAGTAACACATAATTTTATAAAGTCTTGCCTGGGACTGATCAAAAGAAAGAATTTCACATGTTTATACATTGCAAGATCAATGGATCAAGAATCTACATAAAAATCTAAATTAAAACACAGACAAGCCAAGCAGCCAGTATAGTGTTCAGGATCACAAGCTAACTGTAAAATCAGAGAGCTGTGTTATCTTCCACACTCTGCTGAGGGATTTTGGCAAATAATGATAGTTTCAAATGCATTTACCAATCATATGATTACAAGATAAAATATCTGCTGAAAAATAGAAATACATTTGAAATAATAATATTCTAAATATTTATTTAGCTTTTTTTTCCAGCATTGGGGATTGAACCTCAGGAGTGCTCTACCAATATGCTACATCTCCAGTCCCACATTCTTTTTGGAAACAGTGTATTTCTAAGTTGTCCAGGCTGGTCAGGAACTTGCAATCCTTCTTCTGCTTTAACCTTTCAAGTAGCTGGGATTATGGATGTACCTCACTGTACCCAACTGTTTTCTAATTTTATTTTTGATATTGTATTTCACACTTTTAAAATCAATTAAATGTTGTTTGTGCATGTAAAAATATGGCATAATGATTCCCACTGTTATTTATAATTATACTGCAATAAAAAATAAAATAAACCAATAAATATTAAAATAAGTGAATAAACAATGACAACAATAAACCCCAACACAACAGCAACAAAAAAAGTGGGCACATTTGTGTTAAGCAATCACTCTGAAATCTGTGAGTTACAACTCCAGATAAGCCAAGGGCTAACAGCCCTGTAGGTAGTTGGGACCACAATGTTGACAAGCTGTGTGAGTGTTCATTTACCCCTTTACTAAGGTGCCTTGCCCTCTGTCACAGCCTTGGTGTTGCTGCAATGAACTACCTTCCTCTCCTACATGTATGCACTGAAAGTCTGTTCACCCCTCTTGTTCCCCATCAAGGCAGTTATGGTGGATGGTCCAAATTGTGATTCTGGAGAGCAGAATAAAAATTCTCTAAATAAGAATGGTGAAATTAGTGCTACTTACTAACAGCTTATTTGCTAGACACTGTAAATAATCCCTTGTAAACATCATCTCCCTTAATCATCAAAAAATCTTAAGAGTGAGATATAGTTTTCATAATTTAAGTATAATTTTCACAATTGAGGAATAACCCAAATGCTAGGTATTTTGAATTCAAATTCAAATGGTAGTGTAAATTCAAACCTTATAATGGCTCTACTATAAATTCCTGTTTCACATTAATTCTCTGCTCAAGATGTGGCATAGTGATAAAACATGTCAACAAAAGGCTATGAAACTTTTAATTAATTAATGTTAAATTTGTATATCCAAGACTCTGCTTTTTCAACAATTTCCTTTTTAGTTTGTGGATATTGCTACTTTTATTTTCTCAGAAAATAAGCCAGGCATTTTTTTTTTGCAATGAATAATTCATACTATAAAATTATTTTAAAGATATGACCTGAGTAGAAGTAACAGAATATTAATTATGCACAAAGTACCTATATAGTTCTTAAAATAAATGAAATATTTACATAAAGAGGGAATAGAATGTTTTCTCATTTGGGATGCAGGGATTTCAACTTCTTTCAAAACTCCAAAAATTAATATGTTTAGAAAGAACTGATATTTTTAGACAGTTATTGGGAACATACCTTCAAGGCAGAATTAGCATTCTGCTTTCTCCACACCATAAGGGTATATGTTTGTGAATGTGCTTATCTCTGTGGAGACTAAATAGTTAGATAGATGAGAGATAGTGAAGATAGATATTAAGCCTTTGAGGAAATCAGACAAGAAAAATAGCAAGGAAGTATAATTATGGAATCAGAATGAGCTTTTAAAACATGGGTGTGATATGAGTCTAAAATACACTGGAACTTAACAAATAGTAGATAAGAGAGGTAAAAGTTATGCTTATTGAAAAAAAAGTGAAATATTTGTATCTGTCTAGGTGCATATTTTTAGTGGAAAAATATATCTAATACCATGATTCAGGTTTTTATTAGAGATAAATAAATAACTGTGGCCTCAGGGTGTGTACTAACCCTGACTTAATTACTTTATTCTTAGTATTTCATTTCTTTAGTTTCTGATTTAGTTCATCATTTCAATATCAAAAGAAAAAGTAAAATGATTCCATATCATTTTTTTTCCTGAATAAAAACTTCTAAGCCACTTTGTTTAACTTTCAGTGTTTTGAGGAAACATATGAATTTAAGCACTCTAAAAATATTTATTAATAATATTTAAGAAAAGCTTATCAATATCATTATTTTTACAGTAGGCAATCTAACATGTCATTTATTTCTGAGTATTTCCTAATTGTATGTGTTTGTTGGCATTAACATTTTTCCTTCTTTTTTTATCTAATAAAGACCAGAGTATCTAAAAATAATTACAAAAAGAACAATAACAACAACCTTTTTGTGATCCAATATGATCATCCTGATCATGAAATCACTACATCATTTTTTAATTTCATTTAAACCTTTGTCTTGGAAAAAGAGCTTTATGATTTTTTTAACCAAAAACCTTAGTGCTTTTTTCTTGTAATTTTTAAAGTAGTAATTTCTTTAATTATCAAATTGTATATTCTATTTTCTGGTTAAAGTCACTCCCATATTTTTCAAGTTTTTGCCTTGGGATAATTTCTCTTTAAATATTAACTGGTATTCAAACATATGCTATTTCTTGATTCTTTTGCCAGCTTTTTTTTTAATCACTATGCCTTTGATTCTGAGGAACTTAGATATAATTTCCAGTAGCTCTTCCACAGTAGAATGCCACCAAGAGGGAATGTCTATGCCCTTCATTCTAGTGATTCAGTCATCTAGGAGTATTCAATTTCCAAAAAACTCTGACCCTGACTTCACTCAGTTTAGAGTTATCATCATCTTACAGAAAAAAAAATCCATCCATTTTTAAACGGAAGTACATTTTCTCATTTAGACATCCTCCCAAAAGGCATAAAAAGTAATTTTCTAGTCTTGAAACTTCTGTGCTTAACATTTTATTTTGTCTGATCTTATGAAACATGCTACAAGTAGATTTCACTGGGGTTATAAGGAATAGAAAGTGTTGAGAACAATTACATCACTCTTTTATTTAATAAGCACCAAGCTGAAACTAACATCATACTCTGAATGACTGAAAAAATGAGATTCTTCACTATAGTGAATACAGTTTTATCAGTGCATTTCAATAAGCAATTTTGTAATAAAATATGTATTTTTTAGTTTACAAGGAACTTTGAGGCACATTTGATTTTCATAGGAACATTGTGACTTTGATATAAATAGTTTATTATCTCTGTTTTAGAGAGGAGAAAACTAAAGTTTAGAGACAGGAATGGTCTGGTTCTAGGCTGAACAGCTAGCAAGAGCAGAGTTATGACCAAATGACAGGCATTATGTATTCAAACATAGTATTTCTTCCAGTGTTCTATTCTGCCTTCCTATGCAAGAAATTTGCAATCGTCTATGGTTAAATGTAATCAAGATGCAGCCTGTGGCCTTGAAGAATTTATTGTCTTTAGAGGTTTAAAGATAAGCAGCATTATCTTAAGAGTCTAGGCAAAAGTGAGACAATTATTCATTTTCCTTATTTTTTGGTGTAGTGGGGACTGGGTATTAAACTCAGGGACACTGCAGGAACACTGAGCCACATTCCCAGTCCTATTTTATATTTTATTTAGATAGAGGGTCTCACTGAGTTTTTAGTGCCTTGCTTTTGCTGAGGCTGGCTTTGAACTAGCCATCCTCCTGCCTCAGCCTCCCAAGATGCTGGGATTACAGGCATGTGCCACAGCATCCAGCTCGTTTTGCTTATTTATTAATTGTTGCCTATGTTCAATTACTGGAATAAAATGGTAGGGTAGCAGAAATCTTCTTTGTTGTTGCTTAAGACTATTAATAGAGCCTAGAACATTGTCTGATAGTTATAAAACAGGTAATTTTGAGTGAGTAAATGAAAAAAAAAATGATTGAAATTATCCCTGAACAGGTGAGGAGGTACTGGAGTGGCTTTTCTCACTAGTACTAAGAACCAACTTGCTGATCTGAACCCTGCCTGTGTGTGCAAACTGACCTCCTGCAATGCCCCAGCCTCCTTGCTATGTTTCAAATTCTCTCACCTCCTGTGATCATCCAATGAAAAGCAGTCAAGAAATCCCTCTAATATCCCAAGTCCTTGCCACTACTTGCTAATTAATTATTATTATTTTTATTTGTTCATTTAAGTAATTGCTGTTATTCTATTTCTATGAAGGACCTCAATGACAGAATAAATTTTGCTTTTCTTACTTAATCCTTAGCACTTAGGATAGACTACAATGATTGAAGAAGGGAATATAGAGTCAGGCAGAGAATTTGGACATTTGGTTGGTAGGCTGAGAAACAACTAATAAGATTTCTGGTGGAGATGGGGGTGTAGCTCAGTAGAGATGCATGTAGCTCAGTGGTAGAGCATTGGCATGCCACAAGGGTGCCAACCACAGCACAAATAAATAAGTAATTGTTTTATTGATGAGAAAAAAATTCTTCTAAATAGGATAATGACAGATAGACCATTAAGATTCCTCATAGAAATTTAGTCTGAGAAATATTGAGAGTCTCTAGTTGTTGGAAAACCAACATACAATGGGCACTATTGATCTGGGCTTATAGAACAATGAAATAAACTGTATCTATGAGACAGAAAGACAGATTTCATTTCTAGATGGGTCATTCTTGAGGCCCTGAATGACCTTCTTGGTCTATTTTCCATGAGGTTTAATAATAATATAGTGATTTGTGTTCACCTCTGGAGTTGTGACTTTGTATTCCTTGACATGATGTGTATTTCTACAACACACCTGCGGTACTTAGCACAGTCTGAAAAAAATCTGTTGCTCACACAGAGTAAATCAGACATGAGTAAGGTCCTCATCAAATATCTTATACTTTTTGTTAGGGAATTATTTTCTTTTCTTACTTGTCTTAAATAATTCAAAATTAGAGCCCATTCTTCACATTATTTTATCTCCATTGACCATGTTCATATACAGAAGATGATTGGAAACATCTCTTTTATCTTCTACCAGCTTCATTGGTATTAGGAGTTTCTAAAAATAGGAAGATCTCAGGGAGTGCTGCTATCCATCATTGTGTAATTTGAAGGACACCGAAAGAATTGCCTAATCAAGCATACTTTCATGATATACCCCCTGGGATTCCCTAAATGTATTTTGTGAGCCATTTTTAGAAGGCCTTCCAGATATAAGCATATTTAAGTACAGCTACTGAGCCGTATTTATCAGTCTATAATTTTCAACGTTAGGTGTTATAACAATAAAAATGTAGAATATTATTGAGAAAGATGTACAAAAAGGAATTGTCCTAAAAGACATTTCATAATTCTATACAATGTGTTGGCACTTTTGTTATCTCCCTCCCCTTAAAATTGCAGCTGCTCTTTTACATTCTATATGAGTAATATTTTACTTCCTGCTCTATTTCTCCCATCTGCAGAATTGTTTCCTCATGGATTTGAACTGATCTATAGATAGAAAGACTATGCATATATGTCTCCCCAAAAGTAGTAGTTTCCTAGACACTCTCAAATACTGTCAAACTACATGATGCTTTGTCACACCCTGATTCCTTCTTTTTATAAAGGAAAATGATGGGGGAAAAGTAGACAAAAACTTCTTGAGCCACCCTGCCCAGTCATCTCATTTTTCAGATGAGGAAACTGAGAGATGAGATCCTGAGACATGACATGACTTTATAAGGATCACTCTGAGGGACCCTGGCCAATGTTGACTCCAGCAACTATTAGTGGGAATGAGAATTTCAGACAACCAAAGTCTTATAATGCTTTTGAAAGGTACAATAATGCTATATTTTCTGTGGGACCTTAGTAAGTATTTGCTGATTTTAATTACAATTATGTCCCAGGGGAGCACACTGCATTCTGCATATCATTTCACCCAACCACATCCATGTTGACCTTTGTCTTGTGATTCTGGTTATGCTAAGACCTTATTATGTGTTTTTTTAAAAATTTTTGTTACATTTTACATGCCCTAGTTCCAGTCTTTTCCAAGTAGATGTTTAACTAAAACAAGATTCTTATTGGTTACTTGGCCAATATAAATAATAGTGTTGGTCTAAGATTGCATCATTTTAAAAACAGCATTAGTATGTCTTTGGAGTCAGTCCATTTTATCTGTTAATTATATAATGAGGGCATTTTTTATAACATATTATGCATTTCACAGAATGGGATGGCTTCATCAAAGCCATTCTGATATATCATATAATTAAGTTATGAAGCTTGATGCTCAATAAAGAAAATATTCTTTGAATAATTAGTAAAAATACAGACTGTAAGCAGTATTCAGTGTTTGCTTTTACAGATTCATCACTGAAAATATAATGTATCCTATGACAATATACATTCTTAATTACCATAATATGAAAATGATGGAAAGTGTTTCTGACTATAATGAAAACATCAATTTATCTATACACACACACACACACACACATAATTTAAATGTAGCAAGATCTCATCTACTCCAAGAAACAACTTAAATTCATTTAATAAGGAAAGGAAAGTGCATTGTTTCTAAGACAGTATGAAAATATTATTGTAATTTTAAAAAGATACTTCAAAAGTGGTAACACTTTCTCAGAAACAGATTATAATTCCAACATTACTATAATTTGTTTTGCAGTGCATTTTCAGCTTATTTTTAGTCATAAATTAATTTTAGGTAAAACAAGTGGATACATTTTATGTTAAGAGTTTTTTTCCCTATTTTGTACTTTTATTGGTTCTCTTTATTTATATGTAACATTAGATTCATTTTAACATAATTATGAAAGCATGGTATATAATTTGTTATAATTCATTCTGTAGGACCTCTCCTTTCCATTCCCTTTCTTCCCCTTCCCTCTACTGATCTTTCTGATATTTACTTACAGCTTTTTTTTAATTAGAGCCTTATGGATGAATATGATGGTGAGATATATGGTGCTATATTCATATATGTACATAGGAAAATTTGGTTAGATTCATTCTGCTGTTCTTCTCTTATCCTATCGTTCTTCCCTCCCCTTCAGTCCCATTCTTTTACTCACTGATTTTTCTTCCATTTTTTTTTAATATTCACATCCCTTATTTTGGATTAGCTTCAGCATATCAGAGAAAACATTCTACCTTTGACTTTTGTGAACTGGCTTATTTCACTTAGCATGATAGTCTCCACTTCTCAATTTTTAAATAATTGTATCACTTTTAAATGAGTGAGTTAAAAGAGAAAAGAAGACAATGAAAATATAAAATAGTTTTTATAGAATATTATGACAATATTAAACCTCAATCATAATTATTTAATTTTATAAATGATTTAAACACAGGTCACAGAGTCTATTGTGCTCTAAATATCAAGTTAGGCATGCTCCTGGGTCATTTCTTATCCTTTCAATAAAAACCCACCCCATGATCCTGTTTTCTAACAACACAGGGCTGCTGGCCTGCAGTGAAAAGATAGATCAGTATGTGGGCATGAATAGTTATGAACACATTCTTAGCACAAAAAGCTGTGTCACACAGTGTGGGGAGAATCTCAATACAATATGATGAGTTCAGTCATGGTCATGGAACACGGGAGTGATTGATTAAGTTGTTGCTGGAGCTTAGTAAATGCTTCAAATAAATGGAGAATGATTAAGACAAGGGCAGAGGGAGGGGAGAGAATAGGAAAGGGACATTTTAATAAGAAGGACCACCATTTGTAATGTCTTAGAACTATGATTAAAGCAACTTTATCCTCAGGGAATTTTAAGTAATTTTATATTTTAGTTGTATTAAAGGACGGTTGGGATTACACTTGCCTGTGGCAAGAAATAAGGCCAGAATTTAACAAAATCCAAATCTTTGAGGACATTTATATGACCTACTAGGCAATTTTAATATTCATCTCTAGTTAATGGTGAGATAATATATGATTTTAAGCAGGAGATTTTAGCAGCCAGAAAATAATTCGAACTTCCCTACAGTAGATATAAAAGAAAAATCATTGGAAAAGGAACAGTATAGAAACCAATGGCCAAAACAGTAATTCAGAAGAGAAGCTAAGATCTAAACTAAGGAAGCAGCAACAGGATTAGAGGAAAATGATTGCAGATTTCTGGATTATTTCCAATTCACAGTTGATCGAATTTTGACAGATGAGATGAAGGAGAGGGAGTGTGGTAGCCAGCCCCCATCATTGCCCCTCAGTGATTCCCTTCCTTCTGATATTTACATAGGTATAGTTCCTTTTCACATTAGAGTAGCTTTTGTCTGTGTGACCACTAGAACATAGAAGAAATGATATGTCATTTTCTGAGATTGGGTTATAAAAGATACTGCATTTTCCTCTTTAGGCCCACATTCTATTTTGGATTACTTCCCCTGGGGTAAGCCAGCTGTTCGTCATTAAGAAGCTTTGTGAAAAGTAACTAAGACCTCGGGCCACCAATGCCATAAGTGAGACATCTTGGCCACATTTCCTCCAGCCTCATTCAACCATTTAGATGACTGAGGTCGCAGCCAACATTTCAACTACAACTTCATGAAGGACCCTGAGGCAGCATGGCATAGCTATAAAATGGTACTCCCTACATTTTAAACTGCCAAGCTTTGTGACAATTTTTTATATCATAGGATAACTACCATAAAGGGGAACCTAAAATGGTGCTCAATGGTGCAACTAAAAGAATGATGAAACTATGAAGGAGAGAATTTTAAAAAGTAGAATATAGATTAATGACTTAAATGTAAGACTTGAAACAAAGTACAAGAAGAAATGAGAGAGAAAAAAAGTTTTGGGACGTGGAAATAAGTAAGGATTTGGATAAGACCCCCAAAGCACAGGAAACAAAGCAAAAGGAGACAGAAGGCATTATATCAAACTAACAAGTTTCTGCAGAGACAAAAAAACTAGAGCACTAGAGCAGATTATGCTTAGTGAAGCTAGCCAATCCCTAAAAAACAAATACCAAATGTCTTCTTTGATATAATGAGAGCAACTAAGAACAGAGCAGGGAGGAAGAGCAGGAAGAAAAGATTAACATTAAACAGATACATGAGGTGGGATGGAAAGGGAGAGAAAAGGGAAATTGCATGGTAATGGAGGGAGACCCTCATTGTTATACAAAATTACATATAAGAGGTTGTGAGGGGAATGGGAAAATAAACAAGGAGAGAAATGAATTACAGTGGATGGGGTAGAGAGAGAAGATGGGAGGGGAGGGAGGGGGGATAGTAGAGGATAGGAAAGGTAGCAGAATACAACAGTTACTAATAGGGCATTATGTAAAAATGTGGATGTGTAACCGATGTGATTCTGCAATCTGTATTTGGGGTAAAATTGGGAGTTCATAACCAACTTGAATCTAATGTATGAAATATGATATGTCAAGAGCTTTATAATGTTTTGAACAACCAATTAAAAAAAATTAAAAAAAAATTTCCAAAATAAAAAAAAAACAATAAACAATAAACAGTGAAGAGGCAACTTACAGAATGGGAAAGAATATTTGCAAAATATACATCTGATAAGGATTAATATCCAGAATCTATAAAAAACCCAAAAGGGGAAAAAATCCAACAATTAATCCAATTAAAAATGGGCAAGTAAAATTTATAAAAAAAAGACATACAAATAGCCAGTAGCTATATTAAAAAAGATGCTCAACATCACTAGTCATCAGGGAAATGCAAGTCAAAATCACAATGAGATATATTTGCTTAATTTACAGTGGCTCTTACCAAAAGGACAAAAGATAGCTATTGTGGAGATAAAGAAGAACTTACATCTTTTTGTTTGGACTGTAAATTAGCACAGTCCACTATAGAAAAAAGTACAGGGTTCCCTCAAACAATTCAAATAAAACTACCATATAATGCAGCAAGACCACCACCAATATAGGCAAAAGAAATGAAATCAGTATGTGAAAGAGATATCTGTACTCTCATATTTATTGAAGCACTATGTGGAATAGCCTAAGTGTCCATAAACTGATGAATGAAAATCAACCTAAGCATTGAACAAGTTTTTGGAATGTAGTATATGTACACTATGGAAAACTATTCATACCTAAAAGGATGAATTCCTGTCTTTTTGAAAATATGAACAAAACTGGAGGACAGTAAGTGAAATAAGTCAGACACAGAAAGACAAATGTTGAATAATATCACTCATACATAAAAACTATCTCCTAGAGTTTGATTGTGAAAAATGGCTATCAGAGATGTGGAGAGAATACGGGGAGAGATGTATAGGAAAAGGTTGGTCAGCAGGTACTAAATCCTAGGAGAAATAAATTCTAATGTTCTATTGCATAGTAGGGAGATTATTAATAATAATGTACTATATATTTTTAAAAATCTAGAAGAAAGGATTTTGAATGTTTTTACCACAAAGCAATGATAAATAAGAAAATGGATATTATTATCCTGATTTGAATATTTTACTATATATAAGCTATTAAACATCATATGTACCACCAAAATATTTATAATTATGTCAACTTAAAATATTAAAAACTAAAATTAAAGAGGATGAAGAATTTTCAAGCTCAGAAAATATGTTATATGTCAACAGCAGAAGGTACTTTGTCAATGGGTATAGAGCTCCAAAAAATGACACCAACTAAAGATAATGATCTGAGTCTTTGACAAGCAAGAAAATATTTGATAAATAACGGAACTTATTCAAACTTAGTTTCATAACAAAATAGCAATCTACTCAACTCATCACTGAATATAATTTGGATGAGAAAAATCTGTAATATTTCTCAACTATGTACTGAAAATATCCAGACTAGTTGCTTTAACTTATTTCTCCAACATTATTTCAAACTAATAATTTATACATATCCTGCATTTCAGCAAAATTGTTCTTATATTGGAGTTAAATTCTCTGTTTTCCTTATTGGATTTCTAGCTAACTACCAACTTTACTAATTACTCCCATTTTGTATTCATAATTCTAATGCCATGTTCTTTGTCATATCCTCCTCAATCCATCTAATAGAATTTGCTATCCCCCTTTTGAACTCAGAGCACAAGGTATACTAATTATAGTATTATTATTAATTGAATTGCATAATACTCATACTTATTTGTGTATATCTCCAATTAAAATATAGGTTTTTGGAGCAATAGGATCTTCATTTTAGTATACTACCGAACCCAAGAAGATGTTTTGGACATTGTAGATCTTAGGTCTCTGAAAAGAAAACCTACATGGATGGGCTATACAAACACATCAGCTGACCTCTAGGCTACAGAGAGAAAAGTTAATATGTACTCTTAATTCTAAAATTACTTTTAACTTTCCTTAAGTGTAGGTGATTTTTACTGTTGGTATCAAAGTAAATCAGAGGTTGCCAGTCAAAGGATACCTATAATATACACTCACACATTTTTACTGTTTATTTTATTTTTTTGCAGTACTGAAGATTGAACCTAGAGCATGCTTGCCAAGCACTCTGCCACTGAGCTACATTACCAGCAAAATTTTATTTTGAGACAGTCAGTGTCTTGCTAAATTTCCCAGGGAGGTCTTAAATTTTTCCCCCCACTACTTATGCCTCCCAATAGCTGCAGTTCCATGCATGGCCAGTAAAGGAGTGCATGTTGATGCATTTATTGTTGCTGATGCTTATGCAGCATTTTCTGAGTAGCTCTTGAGGATTTTCACACCCCTGAGTTATTTATCTGGCAAAATCTTAAAGTGTGGGTATTCACTATAAACTTGATCTTTAACTGTAATTTAAATGTCCTTAAAAAAAAAATGTTACTCTGGCTGGTTAAGGTGGCGCATGCCAGTAATCCCAGTGGCTCAGAAGACTAAGGCAGGAGGATTGGGCGTTCAAATCCAGCCTCAGCAAAAGGGAGATGCTAAGCAGCTCAGTGAGACCCTGTCTCTAAATAAAATACAAAATAGGGCTGGGGATGTGGCGCAGTGGCCCTGAGTTCAATCCCTGGTATGCCCCCCTCCCCCCGCACATCCCCCCAAAGGTTACTCTTTCAGTGCTCCCAAGAAAAACTATCATTTATGATTTGTTGCCATACTTCATACAATATTGCTAAGGAGATTACCAAAGACCTCATAAGATAAAAAGGCAATTTTGTATAGTGTTCACACTGGAAAGACAACTTTATAAAGCCTAGTTACTCTCTGTCAATAACTTCACATACATTTTCAGGAAAAATTATTTAAATTATAGCATTATCTAACTTCTGCCAAACACTAAATAGCAAATAAGGGAGATCTTCAATAATCTTCACTATCTCCAGAAGTGAACTACTACCCTAAAGGAGCTTATGGAATAAGTTAATGAGCAGAGCTCCTGTATTACACAAATGTAGAGAGTACTATTCATGTTATTTCTGGAATGGTGTATTTCGAAGGTAAATAATGAAGGAGCTATGTTCACAAGACCAGTTTTGAAACAGTGTTCTTTTTTTTTCCCCTGAAATTATACAAATTATCTGATTGCCAAATAAACAGAAAAATATCTTCTGATATGAGCATGAGAAATGTGTAACTCAATTTTTATTCTGATTTTTAATAAGAAAGTAGTAATTTTATATTAAAATATGCACTCTTGTTAGTACTTTTTTGCATCTGTGCAAGTTTATTTTGTTATTTTTTTATTCATCTCCCTCAGTTCGTTATCATTTGACTAGCACATCTAAAATTGTAAAATCTTAAAGTCAGAATATATGGCACTCCTGATACAAAGGATATTGTATATTGAAGGTCATTACAAAGTATATGCCTTTCCATATAAGGAGGATTGACAAAATCTGTGAGCAGATGTGTATTTGTGTGTGTGTGTGTGTACACTAAGAGACAGAGGGTGAAGGAGAGAAAATAGGCCATTTTTCTAAATTACACATCATGTTCTACTGAATGGGGCACATGCTCTTTTAAAAAACATTGAATTAATTATGTATTTTATTCATAGATTTGAGTGAAAATGAATATTGGGTCTATCAGGAATCATGGTTTTAAAATATTTTTTGATGTCTAAATCAAAATACTTATTTTTACAATGATGGGTGTTTTCATTATGATCAATATACAGTTTGAAAGTTATGGTTAAATTTCCTCATTTATTGGAGTTCAATGGCTATTTTGTAGAGGCTTATGTAAATTAAAGGTACAGATATAATGCATCTGATACTTCTTATCTTTCCTGGGACTTGGAATTTGGAATGTTTCATCTTTTTTACTAATGTGCAAGCTGGTTGTTTTATTTAGTGTTATTCTAATTGCACTATGGACCTTTAATAGAATATTCTTTGTTTTTGAAACAAAATGTTTGTTTCATATTTGCCTTTGGTAATTCAGTAATTATTGAATATGTGCAAATGATACTTACTGTGCTTTTTCTACCTGTGATATCTGAGCTTTATTTCTCCCCTGAATTTTTTGATAAAAATGGTATCATTATGTGTTTTATTATAGTAACTCATATTCTTTGCTTCAATATAAAGTATTTCTGTAGAAATCTTTTATAGCATTTTCTTAGAAAAGTTATTCAATATTAATTTTTAAAATTCTTCAGGACAATTAAGGTATTATTTATCGACCTGTCATTTTCTAAAGGTTTATTCTTCAACTCAAAATTGAGTACAATTGGATTATGATCTGATAAATATGTTGTAAGAATATTGCATTTTTCTGTCTTGAAGATTCTCCCTTGGGCGGTAAACAATAATCAATTTCAGTGTGTCATTTATTTATTACAGAGAATATGTAAAGCCTTTTTCATTAAGATGTTTTCAATCCTCATGGTTCCAGTCTCAATATAAAATTAAATTTTAGTTGATTATAAGTTGATATGTGTTCCATTATAGTGTATCAATCTTCATAAATGACTAATGCATAAAAACAAATTTAAATTTGCAATGTTACTATCATGCCTTTCTTTAAAAAGTCTGAACATGTAATCATTTTCCTATTTTACTTGATAAATGGTCTAAGTCAAAACAAATGTTTTAATGATTACAACTATAAAGTAGATGTTGGAGTCATTACTCACAGTTGAATATATTTTTACTTCTGATAAACTTCTGGGTCTCTCAGAGTGACAGAAATCCATAAAAAATTTTGTTTACTAAGTTGGAGAAACAAACATTTTAACAATTTCTAATTACAAATAGACATCTCAAGAAATCAGCTATTTGTATAAGGAAGGTAGAACTTTGTACAGGCAAATGATTTGATTGCATTTCCTAATTACTTGTCTGACCTATTTCTTTATGAGTATTACATGATGAAAGAGAAAAGGAATAGGGGACACTTGTAGAAGAATATTTTTGTTCCTATGTAAGCCTTGCAAAATTCATGTGTGGAAGCCCTAATCCACAATGTGACTATATTTGGAGAGAGGGTCTCTTAAGAAGTAAGTAATTAAGTTAAATAAAGTCCTAAGGATAGACTACTGAAGAAAAGACACCAGAGAGCTCTTTCTGTTTCTATTGGTTTCTGTCTGTCTGCCTCTTGTACTTTCCCTGTTTCTCCCCCTCTCCTTCTCCCTCTGTCCAGGAGGAAAGCTCTTGCCAGAAACTGACAATGCCAGCACCCTGACCTTGGACTTCTGGACTCCAGAACTGTAAGAAAATAAATTTCTATGGTTTATGCACTCAGTCTGGTATTTCAGCAGTTGGAGCTGACTGATACAGATTCAAGAACAACTAAGTTATTATGATTTTATTAATACAATGAGCTAGATTTACATATTTTTTACAAAGAGTTCTAGAGCATTTGTTGTAATAGGAACATAAATGTAACCCATATTGATTTCCCCTTGTGTGTCCTACAACAGTATACTCTACTTACCTTGTGTTCAATATGTCACAGGAAGGTAGGGAGCTGAAGCTCCAAGCCTCATTTCCTGAATCCCCATGAAAGAAAATTTCAAGTCAGACATAAAAATCCAAGTGAAAGGACTTTATTGTAAGTGAAAACAACGTAAGCCTCAAGCAAAAAAAAGCACCCTCAAGAGGGAGAGTGGGCAAAATTACTACTGTTGGATGTTTACCAGGAGAACAGGCTTCTATTTACTGCAGTCTTTACCAATCAGATGTTTTTCTCCTCCTTCATATTAGGCAGAGAAGTTTTTTTTGATCCTAGTTGATCCTCTTTGGAACTGTCATGGTGGCTGTCCTATTCAAGGGTGCTTCATCTACAAATCAATCCTATGTTAAAGTGGGTATAGGTCATTGGCTCGACAGAATTTACCTTAGTGCACCTGCTACTAAAGAAATCTCTCTTCTGAAATACTCTGAGAAACCTGTGACTATAAATCCTACTTTACAATGACCTCAGTAGACCCTGCCAGGAATTAGACTTATTGATCTTTCTTTCCTTATGTATTTCTTAATTGGTTCCCTTTGTTTCCACCTGTTTCTCTTAGGGTTAGTGTCTCCAGGTATGCATGGGCTGTAGGTGGACTATGTTGTGCATTGTGGCTGGTGAGGGGATAAGTCTGGCATTGGGAGCTTCCCGTGACACCCCCCTGATGCAGGTGAACTTCCCCCTCAAGCTCTGCCAAGGATCCCACACAGCACCTGAGATGGACGTGACCTGAGAAGATACCAATCAACCTCAGCTGGTCAGCAGAGGAGGTCAGCAGAGGGGGGCTGAAATGAGAAGAAACACTCAGCTGAGCCCAGTCCAAACTGACTAGACATCAGGAAGCAAGACTCAGCCCTTGAAAACTTATCCCTGCCTTTGATGTATCCCCTTAAATAAACCACCGCTAGGAGCCATCTTTCCTTTTTCTAGTTCTAGCACCCACGTGGACTAGATCTATCAGGGGCTTCTCTTTTGTAAATATTTTTCTGGCTATTTGTGTTTTGGTATTCACTAATTATTTGAGACTTTAAGTTTTAGGGTGGCATATATCCTCCTGGGAAGAAGAAGAACCCCCCAATTAGATGCTTTCTGTAGCCCCTGTTAGGTTAGTGCACCTGTTGTTGATCTACAAGTTACTTGATCATTAAAGGCAATTCAAAGAAACCTCAGGACCCTGCTGTGATTGGTTCACATCTCACTGCTCCTTACAGACTACTACCTAACAAGTACACTTCCTATGATTTTTTAACACATTAGACTGGTATATCAGCTCTCCTACCTGGAAAATAGACTTAAAATTCAGATCTCATAACTGCCATATACCACCATAATTATCTCCAAATCTGGCTTTATAGACTCCCCAGACACACATTCAGCTTGCTGAAATAAACATGGAAAATGCTATCACCAGTTCCCAAACTAACTACACCAAATTCAAATATTTGACTGATGATTCTTTGATCATAGAGCAAGAAAACATAAAAACAATCAATATATAATGAAAGCAGATTTAATATCACTAATCTCTTTGCCCCATCTTGAGCTTATATAAACCTCATACTTCACCTGAATCATTTGAACTATATCTTGTTTAATAAATAAAGTCAAACTTTAATAAAGACAAATTAAACCTATAATGCCTTCAAATAACTTCTCAATTTTGTCTCTATTTTTCCCTTTCTATAGTATTCCATTATCACACTGTTGAAGATCAGAATGTGGAAAATTACAGGATGAGCACAGATTTCTCATAAAAGGTATGATCTGGTTCCATTTCCCTTGAATTTGGGTTGGTCTTTTTTGCTTTGCCCTGTAAAATTATAATAAAAAATATTTGTGAGTATGACACCTGACCTAAAATAAGCCTTCTATTCTGGTACTCTTGGAACTCTAAAAACATCATGTGAGTAAGTCTGGGCTAGGTTTCAGAGTATGACTTACATGGAGAGAGGACTCCAGTTTTCTCAAAGGCAGCTGTCATAAAGGAGTGGCTCAACCCTACCCCCAGTTTGCCACAGATGCATGGGTGAACCCAGCCAAGGTCAGCAGAGGGGAACTGAAATGAGAAGACACACTCAGCTGAGCCCAGTCCAAACTGTTCAACTGAAAAATTCTGAGCTAAATTTATTGTTTTAAACTACTAAATTTGGGGATAACTTGTTACAAATCAAAAGCTAACAACTGGAAATCATTTCCTTTTCTTGTATTAGTCTTAACAAAGTCCTGTTTTTCCTCTCATTAATCTTCAGAAATCAACCAGGATGAGCATTCGAGTCC
The DNA here is from genome assembly GCF_021218885.2 of Marmota monax. Lineage (NCBI taxonomy): Eukaryota > Metazoa > Chordata > Mammalia > Rodentia > Sciuridae > Marmota > Marmota monax. The sequence continues at coordinate 20,618,867 of NW_026692907.1, forward strand.
AATATTTTGTCTATAAAAATTCCAGGAGGTAGTCAGGTTTGAGTTATTTGTCTAATCTTGTAACAATCCCTGTGCATAAGCACAAAATTCTATGATTGCCTAGGCAGGTGTCATGTTGCTCCAGACACAGAATGGGGTGAACCATGACAAACCAACCAGAGGCAAATACAATAAAGGTAGAACTGTTTTCCAAAAGATGTGAGGTGCAATATTTCTAGAGAATTAAAATTGAAAGTGGTTTGGGCTGTGTAAAGCAGTAGCCTCTACAATCTGTTTCTCTGCCTTCTCTATGATTGTGTCTCACACTTTTTATACTTTTTATTTCTCTTCATACAAAAATATCAACTCTGTGCAGGAGAGTGTTTTATTCATTTTTTTATTCTCAGAAATCAACACAATGCCAGACACATTTTAGACACTTTGATGGAATTAGTAAAGGAATTACTATGCCACAAATTTTGCATACATTGCATCTGTATTCACAACCTTCTGAATTAGTCAACCTTATTTTAGTTAAAAAGAGGTATTTATTGAAATCAAATAAGTGTTTAAAGTCAGAATCATCTGAAGAACTTTTCTTCTAAATCACAAACAATTACTTGATACAAAAAAGGATGCAGGAAAGAATACGCACATGCAAGATACTTGGTAAAGTGTATTGCTAAAGATTCCCCACAGGTGAATGTTACCCAATCCCAGAACTCTCTGCTCCATTCATAAACATCTGTTAATATCAACCTGTGTTCAAATGATAGATTTGACATTACAGATAATAATGTTAATCTCATTAGAATATTTGTATAAATTAAATATAACACTGATGGTAAATTTTTCAACACAGTGCCTTAAAGCAATAATAAAGAAAATTACTATCCCCATTTTTATTTCTTTAAAATTACACTGATATACATGTAAACCACTGTTGGCAATGGAATATAGAAATATTTTATGGTCTGAATTATTTCCTTTAAAAAAGAGTGAGATTGAACAAATCCTTCAATTTCACTGATTTTTCTCCCTCCACTATTGAACATAATCACTGAACAATTCCTGGATGTCTCTAGGACTAATGGGTAGCTGAAATGACTAATTCATAAGTTCTTGAGAAAATGGAATGTGCGTTGCCAATTTGTACAATACTTTCAAATTTAAAAGCTCTGTGTCCAGTAGTTCTGTTGCACTGATAGAGAGAACTATATTTTTAAATAAAACTAAAATTATAATGTTTTTATTCATAGAATGATGAGACACTAAAAGCACCTTGGAGGTTATCCAATCAAAACTTTAACCCAATGCATTCTTGCTTAAATTCCATGGATCACATGTGTTAATGCAAGTTCCTTCAAAAAAAATCTTATATAGAGTTTTCAAACATACAGAAAAAGCTATACATTGCAAAGTTATACACCACAAACTATAGTTTTCAATTAACATCTTGCTGTAGCTGCATTCTGACATGTCAATTCTTCTATCCTCTCACTGTTCCATTTTATTTTTGATAAATTTTACATTAACTTGAAAATAGTTGTACACAAAACCTTTTATCATGCATATTATTAAGCAGAGAATGTGACTTTAAAACTTTTCACATTTATAACTACCTAATGAATAATTATTTCTATTTTCTCACTGAGTTGAGCTTTTCATAGATATGGGTCTTGGATATACTATTATGTGGTTGAAAACTTACCTTGTCTACTCTTCCCCAGCCATAAAACTCCTTATCCTTCAAATGTCAGTTTAAGTTTGATTTCTTAAGACATTTTCCCCATGTCCTAAGGCTAAACTAGATGTACTCATTATTGTTCCTCGGGGCCCTTGTTTTTTCAATGATGGACTTAGTATTTGTAATTTATTTGTTAAACATAAGGTTTTCCCAAGACTCTCAACTTGATACTTCTCTGCTCTAGGCTTATCACCTTTCATAATGTCTAGTACATTGTTCCTGAAACATATTCATCAAATAAATATACGCAAAAATAACAAAAATTGTAAAAATAAATAACAAATAAAATTGAAGCATTGTATGAAAATTGAAAGTGTGTGCTACTGCTTAGCATAAAATCTCATTTCCCTTCTTTTTTTCAGGAGACATGTAAATGTGTGTGTACATGTGTATGCACATGCATATGAGTACCAAGATTTTTTTTTTGATCATTAGTTAATAGAGACACACTCCCTTCTCCCCTCATTTCTTTTCTTCTAACTTCTATGCAATCCTTATGATATTTTGCTACAAGGACTCTGATTCTATTTACAATCAAAGAGAGAAGGGAGTAACAAGTAAGGGAAATTAACCTCAAACCTGGAAAAAAAAAATGGTGGTGGTTGGTCGTGGTGGGGGCACACCTCTTAGTCAGCAACCCCACTTATAAATTGAGTCAAAAAATACCCTGAAAGAGGTGAAATCTCAAAATTAATTCATTCCCTTTTGGAAAATAAAATCCTAACTCATTGGTGGCTGGATATTTTAATTACTTTCCAAGTATTCTTTCAGTGAATATACAAGGAAAAACAAGGAAACCTAACTCAAACTTTTTTCAGTATGAACATATCTTATCCTTTCATACTAAAGACTATTATTTTGCATGACATTTTTCAATATTTTCCAAACAGGTCACATTAATTGAAATTTCAGAAAGGGAGAAAGATAAACATTAAGTGAAGTGAAATATTATATTCATGAGAGATTCAGATTGCAGATTAGCATTTTAAAAGTTTTTAAAAACCTTGTAAAGAAAACATTTTTATTCATTCCAATACTTTTCAATTTTTTAAAACAAATGATTTCTTTTCTTTTTCTTTAGCATTACCTTTTAAAGCCCATGTTATGATCTCATATTAATAGCTCATATTCAAAGTTTGATATTCCATGAAACAATTTCAGAAATGCCATGCTGACTTTGTGACCCATTTGTATGCAGGGTGTTGATTTGAGAGTAATGATACATTTACATAATCATGTGAAATCTTAAACTCATTTAAATAAATGAACACATTCCCTATTTGAAATCAATGGATTTATCAGACTTTATTTCTTCTATGCACTAGTAGGAACTGTTACAGAAATTTAGGATATCAACATGTGGCAGTCTGGTGGACATGTACTGCAAGCCCATATTGTTCCCCCTCTCTCAGTTTGACTTTACACTTTACAGTGAAGTTTATATTGTAAACACCTCTAGCATTTAAAAGAAGAAAGACTCAATTTCTAGAAAGAAAGGACAATTCTTATTGCTTTAATACTATCATTCAAATTTCTTAGAGCATGAAACCTTAGCTATCATTCAGACAGAGTATTCCAAGACTGTATTTTTTTTTACCTGGTATGTTTCTTCTAGAGTGCCTTTCTTTCCATATGTACTATAATATAGATAACATAGAAAGAAAAATACATATAAAAGTATATATATGCATATATATACACACACATATACACTAAATATAGATAATATATAAAGATATGTGTTGTAAAAAGTCTCTGGATTATCTTTTTATGAGAGTCAGTACTTTAATTTTTTCCCTCAGGCTCTATTTTATGTTATAATCAATATTCCCTAACAAACGTGGCAAATTTTTTCCAAGAAAATATGACTAATTGATCAGTGCATTTATCAAAATTGAAACAACTTGGGGGACACATGTAAGCATTTTCTAATACAGAAATGCCCAATGGACTGAGGAAATTTTGTTTTGATAATTCCTGGTAACATATTGAAACTATGATGGGTTTTAATAAAGTGTGAATGATTCTAAAACTGTCATTATAAGAAATTGCTATTATTATTTTCACACCCTTCACTACCTCAATGATATACAGCTTGTCAAAAGTCCCCCATTTAGGTTAAAATTTGTTGCATTTCAATAGAAGAACTTTAAAGAAATTAGGATAAATGCATCCTTTTATATAAAAGCACAAATTGTTCTTTGTTAGTAATAAAGTATTTTATTCTTTTTAATGCCATAAAATCTTATTTAAATTATGAATATTTTAAAAGATAATATAACACAGTAATTGAATTCCAACTTATCAGGGAAAAATTAGATATCAGTACTAAAATTTATATAAATTATTTTTTTAAAAATTTTAAACCCTTCCTAAAACTTTACATATTATGTCTATATGGAAAACAGTAATCTAAGAAGGCCCTTTGGTTGACTCAGAGAGGCCAATAGTCTTTCCAGAAATACTCTTCTCAAGTTTAAATTCTAATGCACGCCCTGCTTTATAAAGATGTTGGAAGATTCTTGAATTTGTGAGTTAATATAATTTTGATTTTATTATTTTTAATTTGAATTATACTTTTTTGCTTCCAATATAATCAACCAAATCTACCACTCAGAAAAAAGCTATTTTATATACATTATACACATATACCCCCAAGTGTACAAGTGTGCATACACATACACAAACACATATTATGTTTTCAAAGATATTGGGAAGAAAACAAGACAATATTACTGGCATGTTGAAAACAAGCCTTAGAAAAGCAAGCAACTTTGATTTAACTTATCTTAGTTTCTGATTATGGATTGAGGTTTTGACTGATTCTAAAAAACTATCATCATCAAATGCAAATCTTCTTTGGGGGGAGACAATATCATTCTTGCCTTTAAACTACTATATTTTTAAACAAAAATTTGCCTTTACTATGACTGACAATAAAGCATAAGATTATCATCAAAAACTAGTCACCTGGCCGCCCCCTCCCCCTGCGCCAGCAAAGTAGAGGGAACTGTGACCACACACAGAGCAGGCCCAGCGGCCTGCTGAGCGGCAGAGCCGCCCCCCCACCCCCCGCGCCTGCCAGGTAGGTGGAATGGTGACCACCTACAGAAAAGGCCCAGTGGCCCGCGGTGGGACAGAGCTTCCAATCACTCCTGCAAGGTAGGCGGGCCTGCGACCCACCGGCAGAAGAGGAGCAGCGGCCTGCTGAGAGGCAGAGCCGCCCCCTCCCCCTGCACTGGCAAGGTAGAGGGAACTGTGACCACGCACAGAGCAGGCCCAGCGGCCTGCTTGGGGGCAGAGCCGCCCCCCACCCCCCGCGCCTGCCAGGTAGGTGGAACTGTGACCACCGACAGAAAAGGCCCAGTGGCCCGCGGAGTGGCAGAGCTTCCAATCACTCCTGCAAGGTAGGCGGGCCTGCGACCCACCGGCAGAAGAGGAGCAGCGGCCTGCTGAGAGGCAGAGCCGCCCCCTACCCCCCACGCCTGCAAGGTAGACGGAACTATGACCACCATCAGAACAGGCCAGACCTGCAAACGAGAGACAGAACAGGCCCAGTGGCCTGAGGAAGGGTAGAGCCGCCCCCCCCCCGCGCCTGCAAGGTAGGCGGACCTGCGACCCACTGGCAGTACAGCCCCAGAGGCCTGCAGAGGGGCAGTGCCGCTGCCTGCGCCTGCAAAGTAGACAGAACTGTGACCACCTACAGAACAAGCCTAGCGGCCCGCAGAGGGACAGAGCCGCCGCCCGCGCCTGCGAGGGAGACTTTGCAACTATACAAGACCAATATAAATATATAGGGGGAAAATTCAATAGCACAACAGTTTCACCAAGTAGAAAGGAACACGAACAGTATGAAGAGACAAGGAAAGAAAGGACCACAAGCATTGCAGGTCAACTCAACGTTAGAAGAGGTAATAGCTGCAGCAGATGGAATGTCAGATAAAGAATTCAGGATATACATGCTTCAGATGATCTGGAGTCTCAAGGAAGACATCAGAGAGCAAAATCAGACAATGAAAGATCACTTCAACAATGAATTACATAAACAAATCCAAGAAGCAAAAGATCAACTATACAGGGAAATAGAGGTTATAAAAAACAAACAAACAGAAATCCTAGAAATGCAGGAAGCAATAAGCCAACTTAAAAACTCAATTGAGAATACTACCAGCAGAGTAGAACACTTAGAAGACAGAACATCAGACAATGAAGATAAAGTATTTCAACTCGAAAAGAACATAGACAGCTCAGCAAGACTGTTAAGAAACCATGAGCAGAACATCCAAGAAATATGGGATAACATCAAGAGACCAAATTTAAGAGTCATTGGGATACAGGAAGGGACAGAGTTTCAAACCAAAGGAATGAGCAATCTATTCAATGAAATAATACGAGAAAACTTCCCAGACTTGAAGAATGAGACAGAACCCCAAATCCTAGAAGCCTACAGGACGCCGAATGTGCAAAATCATAAGAGACCCACATCTAGACACATTATAATGAAGATGCCCAACATACAGAATAAGGAGAGAATTTTAAATGCATTTGATAGGAAAAGACATACATAGGCTGAAGGTGAAAGGTTGGGAAAAATCATATCACTCATATGGACTTCAGAAACAAGCAGGAGTATCCATATTCATATCAAATAAAATAGATTTCAAGCCAAAGTTAATCAAAAGGGATAAAGAGGGACACTACATACTGCTCAAGGGAATCATACACCAACAAGACATAACAATCATAAATATATATGCCCCAAACAATGGTGCAGCTATGTTCATCAAACAAACTCTTCTCAAGTTCAAGAGTCTAATAGACCACCACACAATAATCATGGGAGACTTCAACACACCTCTATCACCACTGGACAGATCTTCCAAACAAAAGTTGAATAAGGAAACTATAGACCTCAATAACACAATTAATAACCTAGACTTAATTGACATATATAGAATATACCACCCAACATCAAGCAGTTACACTTTTTTCTCAGCACCACATGGATCCTTCTCAAAAATAGATCATATATTATGTCACAGGGAAACTCTTAGACAATATAAAGGAGTAGAGATAATACCATGCATCCTATCTGATCATAATGGAATGGAACTGAAAATCAATGATAAAAGAAGGAAGGGAAAAGAATACATCACTTGGAGAATGAACAATAGGTTACTGAATGATCAATGGGTTATAGAAGACATCCAGGAAGAAATTAAAAAATTCTTAGAGATTAATGAAAACACAGACACAACATATCGGAATCTATGGGACAGATTGAAAGCAGTTCTAAGAGGAAAATTCATTGCTTGGAGTTCATTCCTTAAAAAAAGAAAAAACCAACAAATAAATGATCTCATACTTCATCTCAAAATCCTAGAAAAAGAAGAGCAAAACAACAGCAAAAGAAGTAGAAGGCAAGAAATAATTAAAATCAGAGCTGAAATTAATGAAATCGAAACAAAAGAAACAATTGAAAAAATTGACAAAACTAAAAGTTGGTTCTTTGAAAAAATAAACAAAATCGACAGACCCTTAGCCATGCTAGCGAAGAGAAGAAGAGAGAGAACTCAAATTACTAACATACGGGATGAAAGAGGCAATATCACAACAGACACTTCAGAAATACAGAAGATAATCAAAAATTATTTTGAATCCTTATACTCCAATAAATTAGAAGATAGTGAAGGCATAGATAAATTTCTTAAGTCATATGATCTGCCCAGATTGAGTCAGGAGGATATAGACAACCTAAACAGACCAATATCAATTGAGGAAATAGAAGAAACCATCAAAAGACTACCAACTAAGAAAAGCCCAGGACCGGATGGGTATACAGCAGAGTTTTACAAAACCTTTAAAGAGGAACTAATACCAATACTTTTCAAGCTACTTCGGGAAATAGAAAAAGAGGGAGAACTTCCAAATTCATTCTATGAGGCCAACATCACCCTGATACCTAAACCAGACAAAGACAGTTCAAAGAAAGTAAACTACAGACCAATATCTCTAATGAACCTAGATGCAAAAATCCTCAATAAAATTCTGGCCACTTGGATACAAAAACTTATCAAAAAAATTGTGCACCATGATCAAGTAGGATTCATCCCTGGGATGCAAGGCTGGTTCAATATACGGAAATCAATAAATGTTATTCACCACATCAATAGACTTAAAAATAAGAATCATATGATCATCTCGATAGATGCGGAAAAAGCATTCGACAAAGTACAGCATCCCTTTATGTTCAAAACTCTAGAAAAACTAGGGATAACAGGAACATACCTCAATATTGTAAAAGCAATCTATGCTAAGCCTCAGGCTAGCATCATTCTCAATGGAGAAAAATTGAAGGCATTCCCTCTAAAATCTGGAACAAGACAGGGATGCCCTCTCTCACCACTTCTGTTCAACATAGTTCTCGAAACACTGGCCAGAGCAATTAGACAGATGAAAGAAATTAAAGGCATCATAATAGGAAAAGAAGAACTTAAATTATCACTATTTGCAGATGACATGATTCTATACCTAGCAGACCCAAAAGGGTCTACAAAGAAACTATTAGAGCTAATAAATGAATTCAGCAAAGTGGCAGGATATAAAATCAACACGCATAAATCAAAGGCATTCCTGTATATCAGCGACAAATCCTCTGAAATGGAAATGAGGACAACCACTCCATTCACAATATCTTCAAAAAAAATAAAATACTTGGGAATCAACCTAACAAAAGAGGTGAAAGACATATACAATGAAAACTACAGAACCCTAAAGAGAGAAATAGAAGAAGATCTTAGAAGATGGAAAAATATACCCTGTTCATGGATAGGCAGAACTAACATCATCAAAATGGCGATATTACCAAAAGTTCTCTATAGGTTTAATGCAATGCCAATCAAAATCCCAACGGCATTTTTTTTAGAAATAGAGAAAGCAATCATGAAATTCACATGGAAAAATAAAAGACCCAGAATAGCAAAAACAATGCTAAGCAGGAAGTGTGAATCAGGCGGTATAGGGATACCAGACTTCAAACTATACTACAGAGCAATAGTAACAAAAACAGCATGGTACTGGTACCAAAACAGGCGGGTGGACCAATGGTACAGAATAGAGGACACAGAAACCAATCCACAAAACTACAACTATCTTATATTTGATAAAGGGGCTAAAAGCATGCAATGGAGGAAGGATAGCATCTTCAACAAATGGTGCTGGGAAAACTGGAAATCCATATGCAACAAAATGAAACTGAATCCCTTTCTCTCGCCATGCACCAAAGTGAATTCAAAATGGATCAAGGAGCTTGATATCAAATCAGAGACGCACCGTCTGATAGAAGAAAAAGTTGGCTACGATCTACATACTGTGGGGTCGGGCTCCAAATTCCTCAATAGGACACCCATAGCACAAAAGTTAATAACTAGAATCAACAAATGGGACTTACTCAAACTAAAAAGTTTTTTCTCAGCAAAAGAAACAATAAGAGAGGTAAATAGGGAGCCTACACCCTGGGAACAAATCTTTACTCCTCACACTTCAGATAGAGCCCTAATATCCAGAGTATACAAAGAACTCAAAAAATTAGACAATAAGAGAACAAACAACCCAATCAACAAATGGGCCAAGGACCTGAACAGACACTTCTCAGAGGAGGACATACAATCAATCAACAAGTACATGAAAAAATGCTCAACATCTCTAGCAGTCAGAGAAATGCAAATCAAAACCACCCTAAGATACCATCTCACTCCAGTAAGATTGGCAGCCATTATGAAGTCAAACAACAACAAGTGCTGGCGAGGATGTGGGGAAAAGGGTACACTTGTACATTGCTGGTGGGACTGCAAATTGGTGCAGCCAATTTGGAAAGCAGTATGGAGATTTCTTGGAAAGCTGGGAATGGAGCCACCATTTGACCCAGCTATTCCCCTTCTCGGTCTATTCCCTAAAGACCTAAAAAGAGCATGCTACAGGGACACTGCTACATGGATGTTCATAGCAGCACAATTCACAATAGCTAGACTGTGGAACCAACCTAGATGCCCTTCAATGGATGAATGGATAAAAAAAATGTGGCATTTATACACAATGGAGTATTACTCTGCATTAAAAAATGACAAAATCATAGAATTTACAGGGAAATGGATGGCATTAGAGCAGATTATGCTAAGTGAAGCTAGCCAATCCCTAAAAAACAAATGCCAAATGTCTTCTTTGATATAAGGAGAGTAACTAAGAACAGAGTAGGGTCGAAGAGCATGAGAAGAAGATTAACATTAAACAGGGATGAGAGGTGGGAGGGAAAGGGAGAGAGAAGGGAAAATGCATGGAAATGGAAGGAGACCCTCAGAGTTATACAAAAGTACATACAAGAGGAAGTGAGGGGAAGGGGAAAATATAAGGGGGACAAACGAATGTCAGTAGAGGGAGCAGAGAGAGAAGAGGGGAGGGGAGGGGAGGGGAGGGGAGGGGAGGGGGGATAGTAGAGGATAGGAAAGGCAGCAGAATACAACAGACAATATGTAATATGGCAATATGTAAATCAATGGATGTGTAACTGATGTGATTCTGCAATCTGTATATGGGGTAAAAATGGGAGCTCATAACCCACTTGAATCAAATTGTGAAATATGACATATCAAGAACTATGTAATGTTTTGAACAGCCAACAATAAAAAATTAAAAAAAAAAAAAAAGAAACCATAGACCTGGTAAGGGGACAACTCCATCTCCCTGTCCCTCCAAACCTGCTCTTCTCCCAGATCCTACACATAATGCAGAGTCATTTTTAATGTCACTTCTTCCTCAAATCTCACCAAATTGGGACACGTCTATTTTTTTAACTGGTGTATTATAATTATACATAACAAAATATTATACTATATTTGTTCATGCACATAACATAATTTGATCAATTTCATTTCCACCAATTCCATTTTCTAAAGCGGTCTTGTATTCATCATCCTCTTTTCTCTCTGTGTCTGTCTCTGTCTCTGTCTCTGTCTCTCTCTCTCTCTCTCTCTCTCTCTCTCCTCTCCCCATTCCTACCACCATTTAAGACCACTTCAGCTTTCACCCATATTACTAGTTCCCTATCTAGTCTCACAATTCCCTGTCTTGCTTTCTGTAATCCATTTTGCAAACAGCAAAAGTAATTTTTCTAAAGAACAGTTCTGATCAAGACACTTACAGGAATGTTCAATTCTCATTATCATTCTTAAAATAAAGATTGAATTCTGTACCTTGGCTTCTGATTACCTATCCAGTCTCTCTTTGTTGACATTATCTGCTACAAGGTTCTTTTAGTTCTCTGAACCCACCATTCACTGCCAGGTTTTTGTTCACATTATTCCCTTTCTCTAAAACACTTCCTGCTCCATCTATTTAAGCGCCTGACACCTGGCCAATGCCTACTGAGTCATGGTATAGGTTTCTCTTTATCCTGAAAGTTTCCCCTGATACCATAAGATGGCTTGGGGTGACATGTACTTGTTACTTTAAAATTCTTCCTAGGGCTGGAATTGTGGCTCAGTGGTGGAGTGCTTGGCTCACATGCGTGGGGCCCTGGGTTCGATCCTCAGTACCACATAAAATAAATAAATAAAAGATATTGTGTCCACATACAACTGAAAAAAAAAAAAAGAGTTTCCCCTATAGCAGCTTTTCCCACACTGGGTTGATAATTCCAGTCTGTCTCATGTATATTCCCCACTAGACCTTAAGTTCCAGGAAAATAGAGTCTGTACCTAGCTAGCTTACAGTTGTAGCTATCCATCACACAGCAAAGTATTTGGCACATATTAGACATTCAATAAATATTTGTTGAACTGAATAAACATGGAAGGCCACAACAATATACAAAAAAAAAAAAAACTAGTCACCTGAAGAATCAAGACAATACTTATGAATAATAAAATAAAATAAAAAATCAAAAAAGAAGGGATCCACAGGGAGTGGCTAGTAATTAATCAATGTTATTGATTTTTTAAAATATCCAACTTTTAATCTGTACTCAAAATATTTTTATTAAGAGAACTCCACATTAGAAAGTCCTCCTCCATGAATTATAGCAAAAGTTAAGAAAGACAAGTACACAGAGTTCTTCGCATAAAGAAAAATATGAACATATTCCTAAACTTACTCTGTGAGCCAAGTATAACCTCAATAACAAAAACCTAACAAGAGATTTAGGGCAATGGAAAATTATTGATTTTTATTTTATAAAACCCCTGAAAAAGTCAACAAAATTAATCTGGACTATGATAATAAATCATAGACAAGCTGGATTTTCAGTAGGTTCTGTGCAAAGCATTATTCAATGCAATCCATATTAACATCATAAAGAAGAAAAATTAATCATTTCACTAGATTCAGAAAAATTATACAATAAAATTAAATAATTCTTAATAACCCACTTTATAAAACTTCTCTCTATGAAATTTTGAAGGATTTTTCTGCTATTCAATATTATCACCAGAGTATCAAAAATTATAGAAAACTAATATTTAACATAGGGAAATCTCCTTTGAGAAGAGAAACTGGACAAGAATGTCAAGCTATTACTAACCAAAGATAACGTTTGTAACAAATGTATTTACAAGCCATTCCACCAGGTAATGAATCACTGTTCATTTAGTATGAGTCATGAGCAATTGATGGCAGAAGAGACGGGGTGCACCATTAACTTTGTGAAAAAAATATTATTCACACATAGATTAAGGAAAATTGATAAGAAGCTTCAAGGTATTTTTGATATTAGTGAGTCTTTTTTAATTTCTTATTATGCTGTCAATCTCTTGAGTTTTCTCATATTACAATAAAGTATTAGACGCTTTGTTAAATTTTCTCATAAAATATTTGTCATTATCAAGCGAATACACCTTTTCTCCTACTTTTGCCTGAAATTATGCAAAACAAAGGTCATTTAATTGAATAAAGTATCCATCTTCTTGTTGCCTGGAATACAATTCTCATTCACAATGTGATTAGGAGTTTCTCTATACTTACATTTATTATTTGGACCCTACAAGTTGTGCTTATTCAGTTAATAAATACTAATTCCTCATTGGTTTTAAATACTTGTTTCCTACTGAAATTGGTCTTTGCCTCTGAACACACCTGGCTGTAACTGTACACCTCGTTTTTCTTGCCTTATGTTTTTTTTTTCCCCTTCTTACTTCAGATATGCTCATTGTCTGAGATTAAGATCTTTTTATGTGCCATGGACACACAAAATAATACTCTCTACTTTCTTTAAATATTTAACTAGACTAAGCCTACATTATGGTTTTCACCATAATCTATATTTCTGCCACCCCACTATGTTCAGATGTGGTTTGTCCCTCAAGGGTTCATGTATCACAAATTTGGTCCCCAGGTGGTAGGATGGAAAGGTGGTGTGGAACATTTAAATATGGGACCAACTGAGAGGTCCTGAGGTCATTAATTAAGTTGCTCTCACATGGGACTAATGTAGCTCTGGTAGAATATCTGATATTTTGAAAGAGTGAATTTTATAAGACCGAGGCCAACCTATAAATTGCTTTCTCCTGCTTACAGTCTTAAAATGAGATCTCTTTCTCCCATTTGTACCCCTGCCATTAGGACAACGCAAAACTAAGGTTCTTCACCAGAACCAAGAAAGCCAACGTTGCTGCCATGGCTTTAATTTCAACAACTATAGGTTAAGTAAGTCTCTTTTCTTTATAAAGTTGTCTAGCTTCAGGTATTTTGTTATAGTAATGAAAAAGAGACTATTATAACCCCTCAATAAAATATTTTGAAAGACCTGTCAAAATTCTTTTATTTTATTTTTATTTTTTGTAGTTGTATATGGACAGAATGCCTTTATTTTATTTGTATATGGTGCTAAGGATCAAACCTAGTGCCTCACACATACTAGGCAAGTGCTCTGCCACTGAGCTACAGCCTCAGCCCCAACCTGTCAAAATTCTGATTCTATTTCCTCACCTTCTTTGTTTCTCACTTCACTAGTTGTTATTAAATAAGTCACTTTGGTCAAATCATGTGGTTAAATTTGCCAGTTCTACCTTAACAAACCCAACAGTTAATAGTCATTTCTGATATTAATGAACATCTCTGAAGCATTTTCACTTCAGTCCCTCATATGTCTAGAGATGTTTTCTTCAATTTCTCTTTGGAACAGTACAATATTCAAATGTTTATCCTATCTTGTCATCCATCTTCAGTGACCTTTGCTGAATAGATACTCTTAAAAATTTAGATGTTGGTGTATATCAATGTGCATTTTTAGTCATATTCCATTTTAATTCTGCATGAATTGTTTTTTTTTTTTTTAGTGATTTCCCTTGGTCCCATGGACTTAATACCATCTCAACACTGATTATTCACAAATTTACATTCTGCATTATTTCCATTAAGGAACAGAATGATATGTGGAACTATATTTCTACTACTCATCTCTTCATACTCTGGTATCTAAAAACTGAACATGTTCAAGATTGAAGTCTCATTCCCTCATCCACTCTACACACACACACACACACACACACACACACACACTCCTTTGTAAAGGTTCTGACAGAGTAAATGATACCAGGTTCACCCAGGTCTCAAGCCAAGACTCAGCAGTCATATTTGATTCTTCTTTTACCATTAAGGTTTCTTCAGAAACTTACCTGAAAATAACCACCTCTACATTTTCTGCTTTGCTCTATTCACTTACTTTAATTTATTATTAAACATTTATCTTTGCCTAAAATGGTAATATATTAATAGATTGCTTATTTGTTTTCTGATTGTACTGTTAAAATTTGGTATGCAGGGACATTTTATGAATGTATTTTAAGGATGTGTTCCTAGGACTTAGAGGTTTTGGCATTTTAATATGAATCTTTGTTGAATGAATAAATGCAAACACAATGAAGATGTTGATTAAAGCATGTAAATTTCTAGACACTATATCCTGTGTTGGTAGTGTTCTCCAAACCCCCAATCTACATTTTCAGGGAAAAATGTTGCTTCATCTGTCATTCATTCTAAACTGCCTTTTTCAGAGCTATGCCTGATTTCCTCAGGAAGTTCTAAATACTGACCTGCTAGGCTTCTCTGTCCCCTGTGCAGCTCTCCACTTCAACAGTGAGAGTGTGGGTTGCAATCTGATGTTTTTATATCCTTTTCACCTCTATTCTATATGTTCTTTCAGGGAAATACATGCTCTTCCCCACCCCCCATCATCTTGGCACACAAGGCATTGATGGAAATATAGGTGAGGAAAAGATGAGATTTAAAATGTTTTGTATTAAGATTTATTATTGGAGAGGTACATTTGAAACTCATTCCATACAGAGTTTATTTCTCAAATAATTTAAATAATTTTATCTGAATAAGTTCTGATGGACATACATAACTTTGCTCTGAAATAAGTGTTCAATATTACAATAGGGCCCTGTCCTGTGCTCTGCTGAGAGAGGTATGTCTTGATAGTTTCTCAATGTTTATTTCTGTCTTGAGATTATTTCTCAGTAAGATAAAGTGCTGCAGTATACTTTGGGGCAAAGAAATATACTCAAAACTACTACATATGAAATTAAGAAGAGCATTTTCTGCTGGCTTGGTCTCTTCCAACATAGAAAATTAAGTTAATCCTATAATTTTCATTGACAATTTGCCTATAGTTTAATAGATATTTAATAAGACTTTGGGAACAATAGGAAGCATTTGAGATTATGTGAAATTCTTATGAGTGTATGTCCTCACTATAAAATCAGAATGTAGGAAGCTATATTGCAAGATACAAAAGCTTCACTTGTAGAATAAAAGGAGACAAATGTCAAGGAAGATTTTGGGGGAGACAGTTCCTTATATTTCTGCTGAGGAGTAAATATTTTACTAACCTCAGTCCATTTCTTAATTCTTCTCTATAATCTTATCCATGGAAAACAGTTACTTATAAAATTGATTACATTGTATCAAATTTTTTTAAAAATGTTCAAATTTTACTCAAACCTTTGCCTCATCCTCATATATATTTCCTGCCCAATTGACCATTTGATGGACTTTGGTAAACATTGTTAATATCTGAGTCCAGGATCTGTCTTTCAAAGCAGGCCTGAAAGTTATTGCCTTTTTGTGTTTGATTTTCAGATATGACAGAACTTGAAGCTGTCAATGGTAGGTACCCTCATCATTCCTCAAATGATTCTGAACTCCCAAATTCCCTTATTTCTGGGAGCCACCATCCATTTTCTGTGAAAACTGAGTAAGTAGCTGGGAAAGGAATAGAATGTTCAAGTTTGTTTATGATTTACACTGATAGCTTATTTCAATTTTAGTCGCAATGAAGCTATTATAGTGTTTGAGTCCTTATTTAGCTTTTTCTGTATTCTGTTATCTGACATGGCTCAAGAAATATGACAGAATCATTGTCTCCATTGTTACCAGCATCCCAAATTAAAAAAAAAAAAGAAAGAAAGGAAAAGAAAGAAAGAAAGAAAGAAAGAAAGAGAAAAAAATGCCAATCAGTCATTAGAGATAAGTGATGACAGTCACAGCCATAAAATAGTTAAGTTTCAAGGTAAAAGACCTGGTCTCAGAAATATGCCTCACAAATGGTGGCATATTCCTGTCTTCTGAGTCCAGGTCTTTTGCATGACAAAACAAATGCAGTGTGCAACTGCATTTTCACAAAGGGCACACACTTAACAGAAGACACATGTATAACAAGAAACAAAATGGCGGTGCAATCCCAGGACCCCTTACAATCCATCCCTCCCACAGCTTTGATGAGTTTGCTTTCCTTTTTTTTTTTTTTTTTTTGCTTTGTTTTGACAGGTAATTTTCCTTGTTTTTGGCATCTTAATGGTGCTGTGGTTAAGGAAAAATGAAAAAAGAAATCTCCCACCCTTCTTTGGTTAAACTGGCTCAGTTTAATGAACACAAATTAGTTTTCTTGACTGTTTTGGTTTGCAAAACTTGCTTAGGTTCAGTAGGCAATTTTTTGAATAGTACAAACATGACCTCTTAAAATATTACACATATAACTTGGGGCATATTTCTTAAAACTCATAGCATGGCATACTGGGGAAGAGTACTGCCCTTGTCATCCACATAGATCCTTTAAGATGCTGATCAAATTATTACATGTAGGAACTTCCCGTTTTCCACCTGAAAAATAGATCTGATAATACAAAAATATGATTATTGTGAAATTTAAATGAGGAAACCTGCTGAAGTCTCCTTCATTACTTGATCTATTCCAAGATTATTTGAACCTAAATGTTACTTGAATGACATTAATGACTCATGTAAACATCGTGCTCCCTGCTGGGAGAATGGTTGTAGAATAAGTTAGAGTTTCAAGTATGCATTTGGTTGAATTTAAACCATATTCTAAATTTTAAAACAGTCTTCACTAGAGAGAGGTTGTTGGTGTTAAACTACATACTGGTCATTTTAAGTACAGTTCTCTTTGTTTCCAGAGAGCATACATTTTAAAAGAATAAACAATTCTCTGGGTTTCTCATTTAAAGCTTTGTCCTCTGAAGTCCTTTGATGAATATTGTATTTTTTTTTTTTTGCTTCTGATGTCAGCCTGTTTAAAATACAAGGCTTCTTTAACTGCCTCTTTCAACGGTTGCATTAGGGATGTTCAGAGGACAAGCAGCAGAAAATAGCATGATTTGCATTCAGTGCAGAATCTGTACAGTTAAACTTTCAAGTCTTAATGAAAGGTCATAAAATCTTACAGTACTGACCAAATAGATTTCCTAGAACATTAAATCCCCCATGAATCCTCCTGTACCACTTTAAACACAAGTTAAAATTGCAAATCATAAATACTGAATGCTTTCTTCCTTAATGTAAGTTCACTATTGTAACCTTGTCTGGCAGAGCTGTTCCACTTAAAGGTCTATAACAATTTCATTATCAGTTCTATCTCAGAGGGGTTGACAAGACAGCTGCTGTTTCTGTTTGTAATGGACTAAAATGCTTATACTGATTTTTTACTTTAAGTCAGCTGCTACTGTAGCTCTTTTGGGGTCTTGAGTTAAAACAAATGGAATTTCTTTGGTTTTCAATTGCCTTGCATTCTTGTCCTATTAAAAATACCATTATGTAATAGATCATATATTATCTCTAAATCTTTATCCATCTTCTAATATATTGGGTTGCCTCATTATGCATGTGTATGTGTATATGTATGTATGGATATATACATATATGTGTATAAATGTGAATATTTATGTATAAGAACAAATAGTATTTTTTCAAAGCTTAATTTTGTTTTCAATAGAAGAAACTTCATATCCCACCAAAAGAAAATCAATTAAGATGCATGAAAATACCTCTATAAATTGAGTTCTCTACATGAGTGGGAAGACTAGAGTCCTACTTGTATGAAGTATACTTGAAGTACACAAAAAATTAAAATGTTCTGGACTACATTGCATTTTCACAAAAGCAATGGCTTTGCTTGTTTTTGAATGTAGTGAAATGGGAAATGTCAATGGTACACCAGTTTAATTTTTGTGATACATGCAGATGTTTGCTATTATAATGCATCCAATCCTAGCAATGTCACTAGATTCCAACCTGGGATCTAGGAAACCTATTCCATCAGGATGTCAAGATATTGTAAAGAATAAGTCCATCCAATGACAGATATAAAAGGACAGAGATGTCAATGGTCAAAAAATGAGCATGTGTATGTATATGTATGTATGGGTACCATTTGGGAATTAAAATACAGTATTATATTAAATATGTAGAACATAAATGGACACCTATTTATTTATTTATACTTTTTTTAGATACAACAGTGGAATGTATTACAATTCTTATTACACATATAGAGCACAATTTTTCATATCTCTGGTTGTACACAAAGTATATTCACACCAATTCATGTCTTCATACATGTACTTTGGATAATAATGTCCATCACATTCCACCATCATTTATAATCCCATGCCCCCTCCCTTCCCCTCCAACTCCTCTGCCCTATCTAGAGTTTGTCTGCTCCCTCTTCCTATTCCACTATGAATCAGCCTCCTTATATCAAAGAAAACATTAGACATTTGGTTTTTGGGGATTGGCTAACTTCACTTAGCATTATCTTCTCTAACTCCATCCATTTACCTGCAAATGCCATGATTTTATTCTCTTTTATTGATGAGTAATATTCCATTGTATATATATGCCACAATTTTTTTTGTCCATTCATCTATTGAAGGCATCTAGGTTCGTTCCACAGTTTAGCTATTGCAAATTGTGCTGCTATAAAAATTGATGTGGCTGTGTCCCTGTAGTATGCTGTTTTTAAGTCCTTCTGGTATTTCAAGAAGATAATATCAGGTTTCTAACAGGGTTGAACTATGTAAGATACAAAGGCTTCTGCAAAGTAGACTTTACTTCAGTTATGTTTGAATATCCAATGTACTACTAGACCCCTACCATACCAGGCTGCCTTCAGTGTATATATACTGTATAATACAAACAAAAAATAAATAACTCTTGAGCTTCCTTAGAAAGACATTCTGCAATCTGATGCCACTTGAAATCTTCCCCTTCATTTATCAAGCAACAACTTAATTATTCTTTTTATTTCTTTCTTTCACTGAAATGCTTGAAACACTAATAGATTCTGTCTTATCAATTCAGAGGAAATAGTAACTGTGGTACTGAGTCAGAAAAAAAAAAAGGAATTGGATTTACTTGGAGCTCTCTGAAGGCCTTTATTTACATTCTAGGTAAGTGAGAAAGTACTCACTTGGTCTCCTAAATTCCATCTCCTCCCCTACTGCTGTCACTGTGGTGGTAACTATGATCCTTCAGTGTACTTTTTTTAACTTGGGTGACTTACTTTACTCATTTTCTCTGTTACCAAATTGCCTTTTCCTCATGGTCGGCAGGCTGGTCAAGGTCATGCATATCTAAAATTTTCTCTCTAGCACTCTCTGAATTGATAATGCTAAATTCTTGTGATCACTTCCTGTCTTCATATTTAGGGTATTTTGTGTTTTATCTAGATGCTTTGCCAGTCCTAAGGTATGCTATGGACAGCCATATATAGAAGATATAGGTGAAGGTGTTAGGAGTCTGCTTTCAGGAAGGAGACTTGACTATGAATGCATATTTTTCTAAGATAAGCTTAGAATCTTCCAGATTATCAGGGGTGTGTGTGTGCGGGGGTGGGGGGCATACCTTCTTTTGTAAGTTGTAAGCCTGCTATAGATAGAATACAAAAAGGAAAAAAAAAAAGCCTAATTATTTAAAACTGTTTTCCCATTAACCATTATTCTATGATAGTGTGTTGTCTCATTACAGAGATCCAGAAGTCTTTCCTCTTCCTCATGGTACAGGGACTGTCTTCTGCAGGGACTCATCTGTTTTAAAACAGCAGATGTTATTTCTAAACTCTATGTCTTATTCACCCTGATGCTGTCACATATGATTTTAACTAGGTGTCCAGTAGGAAGAATTTTAAACATTATAAAAATTAATTACTCACTCATTAGATATTATTACATAATCACTCATCTTTATGTAAAAATCTGCTGACATGCACAATATTCTTTGCCAGATCTAACTCCTGAGTTTTTTCAAGATACATAGATTTTGCAATTTGTGATTGCTCATAATTTTCTACTTTTTTACTTATGTAATAGGATAGCAACTTAATTTTTAATATAGAAATTAACATACTTTATACATGTTGTCTATTTTCCAAAGCTTAAGAAAGTAGGTCACATTTAAATAAAACAATAATTGTTATTAATATATTAATTAGTGATTCATTGTTTGCATAAAAAGTCTTTGTCCAATTTTTCTTAAATAAAAACTTGCTTACATATAACTAAAATACTTCATGACATAAAAAATTAGGTGTTTCAAAGAAAATAAAGATCACATTTATTTTGTAATTAATTTTTAATTTTTTAATCAGTTAAAAATTCTTAGTTATAATAAATTCTAGTTGTAATTAATTATAGATTATTGAAAATTAATTATAGAGTTTCTTAGGGAAAAAAGCCTCCATCTTATATTTTATTATGTTTAGAATTTTTGGACCATTTTTAGTTAATACCACTTCAAAAAAATAGAATGAGAAGACAAAATATGAACATTATGAAGGCTTTTTTAAATGTGATAAGCCTTTTGGCCAAAGGATGCTCATTTGATTGATAGTATTTGTATGTAGCATGTATACTATAACAGTTCTAGTGTGCATTCAGTATGTGGTAAAAATAAAATTAATGAGGTTTCTGCTTTCTTGAGTGTTAAAGAATAAACAGAGGTAGCCATTATTTTCAAATATAAAACATGAAGATTTGAATATTTTTAATACTCTTTTATCATATATAATAAGTTCATCTTATGTTTTGGACACACTATGTGACCTTGGTAGGTTAATCATTTGTTGGATAGATGCTTCTTTTCTCTGTAAAATAATGTTTTGAACTAGATGACCTTTACAATCTTACCAATGATAATACTCTTTGTGTTTCTGATTTTCTTGATTCTGAGTTTGGGCATTTGTCATAAAAAAAGAAGGTGAAGCCGGGTATGGTGGACACGTCTGTAATCTCAGCCATGGGAGGCTAAGGCAAGAGGATGGCGAGTTCAAATCCAGCCTAAGCAAGAGCGAAGTGCTAAGTAACTCAGTGAGATCCTATGTCTAAATAAAATACAAAATAGGCCTGGGGATGTGGCTCAGTGATTGTTTCCCTCTGAGTTCAATCCCTGGTACCCAGCCCCTGCAAAAAAAAAAAAAAAAAAAAAAGAAAAGTAAAAAGTGTTGAAGAACTTGGACAACAGTATTGAAAAATATCTTTATATATTTTTTGTATTTATTTTTTAGTTTGTCGTTGGACATAATATCTTTATTTCACTTATTTATTTTTATGTTGTTCTGAGGATCAAACCCAGGCCCTTGCACATGCTAGGCAAGCACTCTATCGCTGAGCCACAACCCCAGCCCCTTTATATATTTTTTACAAGACTTTGTTTTCCTTTCTTTAGATTGCAATTCCTGGAATGATTTCAAGTTTTGTATTTTTAGTTTTCTATTTTTCCTATCACATTTCTGTTTTTATGCATCCATAGTAAGCTTTTCTAAAATGTGACCAACATAGTCAAGAGAAAAAATAAAACAACGAAGAAAAAGAACATTACATCAAGTTTTGTAAGTGTTCCTTCTTTCAATTCTCCTATAAACTAGGAAACTGTTAATAACTGATGATAGGAAATAATTAGAAAATTTTCTTGTAAATAAATGCTTTCAGAAAAAGACAAAACAACTAATATTTAACAGATATTTATTGTACTCTGAATATTCAGCAAAAAAATTTTCAACAGGAATGATGCAAGAAGACAAAATATAAAGTTCCTGAATTGTGAACTGTTTATTATAATGTACTTCAAGCCTACAAAAACCACTGTTAGAAAGTGAATTTAATAAGCAAGTCTCTTTATTGCAATATGTTGATAAAAACTGATGACATATCAGGGTATGTGTATGCATATATATTATATTACACTAGAGCTAGCATTAACATAATTAATACACATTAATAATATTTGAAGGTCCTTTTCAGTAGTATCACCTGATGAGCATAGACTTAGTTAGAGCTTGATGATGAAAGAGTTGAAATTTTGCTCTGTTCAGATCATTTCTTTCCCATTAGTTTACATCAGAGATTCTATCCATGAATTTGAGAATACTGTGTTATCATTAGACTGTCAACTTCCTGCAGGTACATGTTCTTAGTTGTATTGCTTGGTTTTGTTTATGTATTTGATTTATTCCAGAAAAGTGATTTGGATGTGATGATAAATGGGTCTCAACAAGGCTTGACAGTTTCCTTTTCCACCACCTCTACTTGCTTGATGTATGTATTTGTCTTAGTGGCGTTGTCCTACCTTTACCAATGATACAAATAAATTAACAGTGTTCAACATCTCAAACTTAATTTCACACTTCTTAGTGAGTCCTGTGAAATTTCCACACTTCATCATTTACAGCTACTAACAAAAAGCATGTGTGAAATAACTGTGAAGGCAGAAAAGCAAAACATAAAGATGTAATAATTCATCTATAAAAAAAACCCTCTGTATATAGTATATGAGCACTGACAGGACTATTTTTTGACATTCAATTCCAACACTATAGAATTTTGCATCTGTCTAAGAAACAGGAAAATGAATATTACAGGGTTGCCAAAATGAGGTGACACTCTAATTATCAGGGCTTTTTAAACTTCTCCATATTTTTCCATACACTGACAATGGCTTAAGCATAGTATAATCATGTCTTATCCGTTTGAATTATATGTTTTCCCCCTTTAACTAAGCTTTTTTAGTAATCCTTTGTTAAGCTTCAGCTTCAAAATAATTTTAAAATCTTATAATTTATCACTTTCCACATCTTTACACTTAACTTATTGACAAATACTAGGTATGCAATGGCAGACACAGTTTTCAAAAAAGGCATAATTGGCACGGTTATTTATGAATTTCCCTGCTATACAATTCATACTCTCCTTAATGGAATAAATGTACAGAGGGAATAATTCCCTTTTCCATATGCCACTTTTCAGATTTCTATAAGAATATTATCATACTTTAGGTACATTTATTGAATGTGACTCAAAGAGAATACTGAAAGCTTGGTTTTTAACTATTAATACAAAATTTCTCCATTCAATATCTATTAAAGTAATTTCAATTCTTCAAGAAATAATCACATTTCATTTTCTATTTTTGATTCTTCTTATGGTCAACACCTACAGAGCAGTTGAAATGTATGATAATCAAAAACTTGTTCACGGTTGAATAAATTCAATACACTTGTTTCATCAGTGCAGTGTATTAAAAAGTCCCGTGGCACATTTAGCTTGATTGTTTAAGACATTACACTGGATTTCTGGTATTAATAATTTCAAATACAGTGTGGGTAAAGTGAGAAACTGCTTTTATCCTTCTCTCATATGACATAAAAATTGGATAAAAATAATTTTCTTTTCAAAAACAAAACAAGTACATTAATAAAACTATAATCCATTCTTTGTCATTCTAGTGAAAACATAAATATGATTTATCTTTTTATAAGGGGATACTACTAGAAACATATTAGATATATTTGGGACTGCAGAAATAATCCAATAGTGCAATATAAGAGGAAGTGGATCATTTTCTCAGCAACCTCATTTAAAAAAAATACATCATGTTTCAAAGGTTAGATGGAATATGGTGGTCTAATTTAATATGTGTTTGGTCATGCATAATCTGCCTCCATATCTCTTTGTATACTTATATCAGTGCACATACTATTTTCACTTTAATTTTATACTACTTACACCTAAAATAGTGATGTTCTTTTAACTTCCACTACAAATGCATTCATAGCTTTATTTTAAAAGATTTTTGTCTTGTTAAAATTAAGAGTATGGAAGAAAAGCAGCAATAATATTAATAGAAATTATATCCTCTTCTGTATCCAACTTCTTACAACTCTTATTACTATATTTGCATTATCCTGTTCCTTCTTTTAATTAGAATTCCTTTGGAAAAAGGAAGTATCTATTTTACTTCTTCTGTTTAAAGGTTTAGTGTAATATGGTGTATGACACCCTGTAATACATTAGAAGTATTTGTTTACTTTTTTAAATTACATTCAGAAGAAATATACCATTCTATTTTCCCTACCCCCTTTTCATTGTTCACTCTACCCTGCTTCAATTCTTTCACTAAAGTAGACTGAAATATAGAAAATAATTCATATAATTCTATCTTCAGATTGGAACCAAGAATTCATCATTTGATGGTCCTTTAAGGGAAAAATGCGACAATCCAATAAATATTAGTCAAGCTATATAGGTAGATAAATATTGAGGAGACTATAATTTTAAATCAAAATTTCTAGGCATAATTTTCAATAATACAAGGTCAAAATAAGTAGATAGTAGTTATTAGTAGAAAAAATAAGACAATTCAAAATGTTTTTCAAATTGTTTAAAATTAGTTGCTTACAGAATTATAGAATGTATTAAAAACAAATACACACATTTTCAATCAAAGATTAATAAGACCTTGAATGTAGTCTTAAAATAATAGCATGCTTGATGTTCGTGAAATTTAAAAGAAAGAAAATAAATAAATATAAATTTTTGAAGTGTATTAGTTATTTTGTGGAAAGACTATAGCATTTTAAATATATGTTATAGTTGTAATTTACTTCAGGGATTCAATCAGCGAAAGTCCTTCTCCTAGCCCTGTATTTAGAGTTGTCTCTAGCTAACTGACTTACACATTTCTTAGGTAAACATAAAGGGTATCAAATTGCTTTTGAAATGTTAGCCATCAAATGGTATTAAACTGCTATATTTAAATATGATATTTAATACCTTAATCTTAAAAACACAATCAGTGAAAATTAAGTTTAATAATGTATAATATGAGCAGCTAATTATACAAGAATTTAGAAGTGCAAGGCTTAAATCTGTGTGATATTGATCTGTCACCTCAGGAATAGCAAATGAGATCACTCATACTTCTCTGGGAAATAGGCAAGGGGCACATGAGAATGGGCAGAGCATTGGTTCAAACCTGATTTTATTACAGACTGGACATTTCAAAGTACTTAAAATGATGTAGAATGGCAACTGGAAACCATTTGACTCTTCTTCTCTAATTAGACCTGCCTGGCATGGATTAGTGATCCATGAAACAGGAACAAGCTGAGTCCTTCCAATATCATGAATCTTAACCATTGAATTGGTCCCCAGCATCTTGTTAATTATATTGCTTTCCAGAAGAACACTTTTTTTTTTCTACAATTTGAGTTTTTTACCCCCACATGGTTGATTCTTGGTGCATTCCTTTAAAAAAAATGATTCTTCTATAGCTAAAACTCTTCAGGATATAACCATATTTTTCTGTTCACAAAATCCCAATGGGCACTATTCATATTGTGCAAGACTGGTCTTACGAAACTTTCAGTTTTCCTAAACAGAGCTATAAATTGGGGAAGCAAAGGGTAATGAATAATTAAAACTTTGAAATTAGGCTGATCAGGGTCTGAACCTTAGCTATCACTTTCTTAGGTGCTTGAATTTGGACTTAGATTGCTTAGTTTCAGTTTTTCCACTAATTAAATGTGGATAGTAATAGTGACCTCATATGACGGTGATGTAGATTCATAGATTAGATAATATAAGAAAAATATTTAGCTCATGATCTCTAGCTGGTCATATTATTATTATATTAAATTATAATGTATTTTATTGTCAATTATTGAAATAATAAAAAGCCATTTAAAGACTTACCTTGTAATCCATTAGACTGTGACTTGGTTGCTATACTTCCATCTGTACTTGTTCTGCCAACGATAAATTCCCAATTCCCAAATATTTATCCTGAGATTGACCAAATTAGAAAGAAGGAGATAGAAAACAATGTCTTCCACTTGTATTCCTGCAACTTTAAATATATTTTTTTTTACTAAACAAACATTTATATAGTGGCTAATGTAGGCCAGTTATTGTAATAGGCAATTCAAATATTATTTCATCTCATGAAGACCCTATTAGGCAGATCATCTGCTTCTCTTACATTTCAGTGAGACATCTGTTGCTCAGTGAAGTTTAACAACCCACCTGAGGACAGCTAATAGCACAAAGTGACAAAACAGAGCTTTTAATACAGGGACACCTAGGTCTAAATACTACCCTATAGTCTCTTATAGGACTCCATAGCCATGGTTTAATGAGGTAGCTCCCGGATCCATTTCTCCCCAGAGCTGCTGAGGGTATGGCCAGTGCCTGACCTGTTGTCACCCTGGTATTTGCTCCCTTTCACTGTTGCTCTTGCTGATAACCCAGTGATCCTCTTTCCTGTTGCTGCCAACTTCCAGCTGTTATAAGGAAACACACAGCTTTTTTTCCTGTGAAATACAGTAAATTTTCATCTTGTAAATGTTAGCAAAGATAAACACTTTTATGTATAAATCCTAATATCCTCTTGCCTTCATTTACATTTGTCAAATTCTTAAATGTGGCATCCATGGATTCAAGAACATATACAATTTAAATATTAATGAGTGTCAACAAATTATTTTCCCAAAAGGCAATGCCAAATGCCACTACCACCAATGATACATGAGAGTGCCTATTTCACCGTCCACTAACTAAAAAATTGGATGCTATCAATGTTTAAGTGTTTTGGGTCTATTGAGTACGTTGGTAATTTGTTACCTCAATATTATCATGTCTAGTAAGATTGTGCATCTTCACTTAACTAGTCATTTTTTTTTCCCTAAATTAACACACATAATGAATGGGTTTTCATGTGTCATCTATGGATTTTTATGGGTCATCTTGCTGAGTCCTCAAAATATTCCTGAATAGTATGTTGAATTTTTATTCTTATTTTACTGATGATTTTATTTCAAAAATCTTGCACAGCATACCCCAAGTCACACAGTCGGTAAGGACTGAAGCTATATGCACATCTATATTTAAAATCAAGCTATGCAAACAATGTCTATATGCATGCTGTAACCATATACTTTCACTTTATTTATTTATTAGTATGTAGGGAAGGTGTTTCTTTTGCATTCAATATGAAGATTTACTTTAGTTAGAAGTTTCCCAGGGGTCATTAAGTCCATCAGCTGGGATAGCAAGTATCACATACATTGAGAATACCATCACTTCTCTCTCTATGTAGGCCAACAGAAAACCAGAGCATGACAAATAAATCACTCCTCTTCCAGGCCTTCTTCCCTATGCTTTAGAAATAAAGAAGGATTTCAAGACACCTATCCCTCTCTAGAGCCCAAACTCACAGTCTAGCCTTGGCTACATTCTCTGTGACCCCTGGGACCAATTACATATGCCCTTTATTGTAGCTGCTGCAAGAAGAACCCCCACATTCCCAATTCTCCAATCCTTCCAAAGCTAATAAATTTTTTTTTACTATATTCGGGAACTCATGATTATTATAACTAAAATCTATCCTCAAACAATTTCTGAGAATTCCCTTCACTCTCTTGATCTTCAGAAAAACTTTTATATCTGCTCTAAGGACAAAGTAAGTGGTAAATTTTCTTTCTCCTCCAGGCTTTTACTCCTGGGCTGGAAGGAAATAGCTATCTTAGATCTTCATTTATGCTTTCAGACTATTCTTCTTCCCTAACACACTCAAGATTTTTGTGTCCTGTCACCATATTATATCACCTCCTGCTCCTCATATTAGATGTCATATATCAACCTAATAACCCCTTGACCCTATTCTCCATAATGGCATCTTCCTATTCATAAATACTTTTTCTAATATCACATACATCTGAATTCTTACCTATTTCACCTTATCTGCAAATAATCCTTCAGCCTTTAAATTCTTGAATTTTTCCTATTATAAATCTTATCTTCTAAATTATCTCAGCTGGGACTGCAACACTTCCATAATCTTAATTTCATTCATTCTCTTTCAAATAATCATGTCCTTCATAGGAGTTCACTTTCACCTAGCACTTGACTCATTCTGCTAAATTTCCAATCTATTAAGCATAACAAACTTTAAGTATTTCCTCAATTTTGATGCTCCCACTCCTTTCCTTCCCTAGAAAAAGTCTCCAGTTCATCATTACAATCATTTGCTTATATAGTCATACACACACACACACACACACACACACTCACACTCTTCGGTCATCTTGTTGTATTTGCTTGATAATGAAATTCATCGACTTAGTTAAATTTAACACTGTTTCCCTGCTCTTGGTCTTCTTTTTAACTGCTAAATATAATTGCTCCTGAATTTAGACTTGAATTCATCCATGTATAATTCTCACACAAAAGCAAATACTAGCTTTGTCCACATTCCATTTCTTTGTCTTTCATTTGTCAGAGGCTTTCAACTTTGAGATTATCCACAGTTTGAACAGGATAATATTTTGTCATGGGAGCTGCATGATGTTTGGCACTATCTATGACCACTATGCACTAACTGGAAGCAGATACTCCCTTCTAGTCATGATCATCAACATGTCCTCAGGCTTCACCAAGTGTTCTCTGGTGGGGGTTTCGAGGATGCTCTTTCCCTTGTTTAGAACTACCATCTTTGATGAATTTTCTGTAGCCCTATCTAAAATCAATTACTCCCTTTGTTCTTTCATGGTTTTATATATAGTAAGAACATTGCTCCAATAATTAAATTATTCCCTTTCTCCTTTCTGTCATTTATTTTAACTCTAATTTTTATAAACATGCAAATACATTTAATTCTGTGATTTAAAAAAAAAAAAACAAAGGAAGGAAATAATTCTCCAATCCCATTTCCCTCTCTATCAATCTCCTTACTTTTCCTTCTATTTTGAAGCTGTTAAAGAAAAAGAGAGAGAAGAAACTTATAGACAATTACATACTTGCTTTAGTAAAAGTATATGTGTAAAAGAGCCAAACTTTTTAGAATTGCCTCACAGGATTTTTTTAAAGCAATGTTTATTCTTCAAAACTGAAAACAATTCTGTTGGGATAATATTTGGTTCGGTTTTGATTTAAAAACAGACGTTCCTGTTTTTAATAAGAAATAACACAAATTGTTTATCTTTTTCATGGCTTATCTCATTATGAAATGTTTGCAATGTCCCTGTCTTCCATGTTTATGCTGGAATATGAAGCTTGTGGGAACAGAAAACCTTTCCATGATAATGTAATTTGCTAACTTAGTCACAGCATCTGAGGCTGAGGGAAATATTTCAGATTTTCTTTCTTAAAAACAAAAGTTCCTGAAACCGTTGTCTGTATACTATGCACTGCTTCAAGATCTTTTCACTTCTCAAATCCTTTGCAATCTGCCTTTTGTCTCCACTATTCCACATTCAATTATTTTTGTTAGTGTCACAAATCACATTCACATTCCTATATGCTGTTGTCACGTTTCGGTCTTCTTACTACACCCATTGGTAGCATTGGGCACAGTTGATCATATGTGATGCGTATTCTACCAAATTCACTACATAAATTACTTCTATTTTATTGACTGCTGTCTGGACTTATTATTGTCCTGACCCCTAAATATTAGAGTACTACGGCTCATCACTTGCTCTTTTTCTCTTTTCTATCTACGCTCCTTACGTTTGTGATCTAAGTCAACCTCATTTATTAAATTTCAGCTATAGGCCACTGACTCCAAAATGAATTCTTACAACAGGGATCTCTCTCCCAAACTCCAGATTACTATGTTCCACTCTTTTGTTGACATCTCTGCTTCAACATCTGATACATTCTTGACTTTATCATGTCCAAACCAAATCTTTGATTTTTGAGTACTCCACCCTAGACGTTGTCACCACTCTTCTCCCAGGAGAGACATTCAGGAAAAATCTTGAGCTAACTTTAGCATTTCTTTATCTAGCATTACCCTCAAAAAATTTCTATAAACTAAACATATGTTTCTACTTCTACTGCCATCATTTGTTTTGAGCTGTTGTTACCACTTACCTGCCAAGTTAGTCAGCTTTTATTTTACAAAAATAACTGACAAGAGCAACTTAGGGAATGGAAAGTGTATATAGGGCTCAGAGTTTCAGAAGTCTCAGTCCATAGATGATGAACTCCATTGCTCTTAGCATAAGGTGAGGCAGTACCTCATAGGTATAAGGGTGTGAAAAAGGGGAGTTCCTCTCCTCATGGCAGCCAGAAAGCAGAGACAGAGAAAGGAAAGGGGCCTCAGGAAGAATAACCTTTCAGGGAACACACCCAGTGACCCACCTCCTCCAGATCTGTCCCTTCTGCCTGCAGTTACTACTTAGTCATTCTACTCAAACTTGGATGGACTAATTAAGTTATAGCTGTCACAATCCAATCATTTTATTTCTGAATATTCCTGCATTAACAAAGTACCTGTGAAGGAACACACCATAGCCAAACCGTAACTCCTGGAGTATTTCAATAGCCATGTATTAAACTGTAGTAGAGCCTGAGACAGTGGTGCATACCTGTAATCTCAGAGGCTCTGGAGCCTGAGGCATGAGGATCATGAGTTCAAAGCCAGCCTCAGCAAATTAGCAAGCCCCTAAGCAACTCAGTGAGACCCTGTACTAAATAAAATATAAAAAAGGGCTGGCAATGTGGCTCAGTGGTTAAGTGCCCCTAGATTTATTACCCGGTGCAAAAAAAAATGTGTAAATTATAATATCTAATCATCCATTTGTTCACTGCTCCTTACTTTGAGAATGGCAGGTGTTACTCAGACCTGTCAGATCATGTAACTGTGGTCAAGGCCAGCTTCATGAATGTGTGACTTTCCCTTGATTTAATGCTGTGTGATTTCCATCTTGAAATTTCTAATGATTTTGGAACAATGTGTCCTGCCGATTAATTTTGCATTTGGCTTCTGAAATCATGTAGCAAGATCTGCTTGCTTGCCATTCCTTGTAGATGGATGCATGGACATAACAGGCCCATACCAATCATTTAAATACATGGGAATACCAAGCAGCATTCCTGGGATAATCTTCAAAAGCAAATCTATGGTGCCTCTATTTCTATTTTTCCCTGTAACATGAGACTGATATGCTTCAGATTTAGACTGACTCTGTATCCTGGATTCTAAACTGGAGAAGAACTAGGGAATAGAGTCATGACTGACCCCAGTCAAAATATAATATGATTGAGTGTGTTTCAGTCAGCTTTTTTTACCACTGTGACTAAAATATCTGACCATCACAATTGTAAAGGAGTAAGTTTATCTGAGGACTCACAGTTTCAGAGGTCTTAGTTCATAGACAGCCAGCTTCATTCCTCAGGGCTCAAGGTGAGGCAGGACATTGTGGTGGAGGAGTATGGCAGAGGGAAGCAACTCACATGATAATCAGACAGCAGAGAGAGACTCCACTGGCCAGACACAAAATATATTTCCCAAAGCCATGCCCCCAATGCCACTTCCTCCAGCCACACCCTACATGCCTTCTGTTATCACTCAGTTAATTCCTATCAGGGGCTTAATTCACTGACTGGCTTAAGACTCTCACAACCCAATCATTTCTCCACTGAACCTTCTTGCATTGCCTCACATGTGATATTTCTGGGGACACCTCACACTCAAATCTTAACAGTGATACATCTTTTTTTTTTTTTAATTTACTTATTTGTTTTAATCAGTTACACAGGACAGCAGAATGCTCTTCAATTCATTGTACACAAATGGAGCACAGTTTTAAGACTTCTCTGGTTTGTGCAATTTATATGTACCTAGGATAATGATGTCCATCTCATTTCACCATCTTTCCTACCCCTTGCACCCACCTCCCTCCCCTTTGTCCCATTCATCCCCTGCCTCATTTATTATGGATTAGCATCCACTTATCAGATAAACATTTGGGGGGGGATTGGCTTACTTCACTTAGCATGGTATTCTCTAACTCCATCCATTTACCTGAAAATACCATAATTTTATTCTGTTTTATTGCTGAAAAATATTCCATTGTGTGTATATAACACAATTTCTTTATCCATTCATCTATTGATGGGAATCTAGGTTGGTTCCTCAGTTTGGTTATTGTGAATTTTGCTGCTATGAACATTGATGTGGCTGCATTTACTGCTGTTATTAAGTCCATTGGGTATAAACCAAGGAGTACTATAGCTCAGTCAAAGCATTCAGATTTTAGGGATGTACTGTCTTTGTTAAACTAGTGAAAAATATCATATATAAAAATTTCCTTGCTTTACTCTTGTGCTCTTAGAGTTTATTCTTAAAATAATCATGAAAATAATTCTTTTAACAGTGAGGACAAACCTAATAATTTCTGTGATCACAACTATTCAACAACTGCTCAT
This sequence comes from Marmota monax, assembly GCF_021218885.2. Taxonomy (NCBI): domain Eukaryota; kingdom Metazoa; phylum Chordata; class Mammalia; order Rodentia; family Sciuridae; genus Marmota; species Marmota monax. The sequence goes on from NW_026692907.1 coordinate 20,651,426, forward strand.
TTCACTTAAATAAAAAGCCAGTGTCCTTGAAATGGCAAGAATGATTTTATGTCCTGAGGCTTTAAAAAAAAAAAAAAAAACCTCATCACTAGCTATGTAGGGACAGCAGCAACTGGGATGCTTCCAATGTCTTACTTGTCAAGTAATTGAAAATAGTACCTATGACTACTCTTGAGGAACTGACACATATTCATGTCTCGTTTTTTTTTTTTTTTTTTTTTTTTAAACAGATTTACCTCTTCTGTTCTCCTTCTCCCCTCCATTTTCCCCCAGGATACTCCCTTCCAAAAAATCTGACAAATAAAATATATTCAGTAAGTAAAAATATTTAATTATTTTAATTTTGATTTATTAAGTAGATAAAAGGGAAAGGAAATGAGTCAAATTTTCCTAAAAGTTGATGTAAATATAAAAAATATACTAACATTCATTGACAATCTTATGATTACAAGAATTATCAGTATAAAATTGAAACTGATGCCAAAATTTGAGCCCATAGTTGTTTTTTTTTTTATTTTGCTTTTTACACACTGTGCAAATCATGCCTTCTCATTTTAAAATTTACATAGTAATTTGAGGTTTAAATTGAAACCTTATACTGTGTCTCTTTGTATTTGGAAATTTTATGAAATATTAATAAAATGTGAGCAAGACCAAGTAATTTAATATTTGCAATATCTTGCTTTGTTTCCTTTTTTTTCCCCAGAAAACATTGATCCCAAATCGTTCCATAATAGTCTATGGTTTAGATGTGGTGTCCCCATAAGTTCCGGTGTGAGACAATGCAAGATAGTTTGGAGGAGGAATGATTGGGGCATAGCCTTAACCTAATCAATGAATTGATGATCCCTGATGGGATTAATTGAGTGGTAACTGGAGGCAGGTGGGATGTGGCTGGAGGAAGTGGTTCATTTGAGGTGTGGCTATGGGGTATATATTTGTATCTGCCAAGTGGAGAACTCTTTCTCTCTCCTTTCTGATCATCATGTGAACTGTTTCCCTCTGCCATGTCCTGCCTCACCTCGATCCTTGAGGAGTGGAGCGAGACCTCTGAAACCATGAACCCCCAAATAAACTTTTCCTTCCCTAAAATTGTTCTGGTCAGATCTTTTAGTCACAGCAGGGAAAAGCTGACTAAAATAGATGGATAGAAATGTGTGTGTGTGTGTGTGTGTGTGTATTCTTGCGTGTACATACACTCACATAAATGTATATTATTTTAAAGAATAGTATTACCTACATATCAGTAAGAGCACTTTTTTTTTTCTAATAAGGAATAAAGTGCTTTCACCGAGCACAGTTCTTTTTCTAATTCTTTAGCACAGTCTCTGAGATTCTTGCTCACTCAGCTGTTAACTGGCATTTGGATGCTTACACAGAATGCTATGGACTTCAGCAGCCTATTTGATTTTGCAACCACTATTGTTGACCCAGAAATGTTTACTTACTTGATATTTTAACAAGTGTCCAAATTGCACTGTGTAGGGCCTTGAAACACATTACTTTGGAGTACAGTGCTTTATGGACAAACACAGGATATTGTATAAATCATAATTTTGAAGTCATGAAAAACAAGGTGAATTAGACTTCATGAGATTGTTTTATTTTATAAAAGCCTAATGTAGGATTTTAAAATTGAGGGTCCCAGGGGATCTTTCAGGAAACCTTATTTTAAGATGTAGATTCTAAAAATCACCAGTAAGAAGTGATTTTACTACTATTCCACACATACTAAAGAACTGGTCTAAGAATCTGTGCGACTCTGGCTTAGTATAGACTTATTTTTTGTAAATTCATGGCTTAGCACTGAACCTTGCATATAGCTGAGTAGGCGATCCATTGCGACTTTTACACTTGTTAGACCTTTGGCAATCAGAAACTTAACTTCTAATCCTCAGTTATTCATCCACAAAATTTATGCCAAAAATTTTCAGACCTTATTGTAAAATGTGAATGAGATAATGCATGTAAATACTGTGCAGATTTGACAGCTGATAAACACTTAGGAAATGTTTATCATGCTACTGAATTGTATTTTATGCTTCCCTTTGCTCAATAGACATTTTATCTTTACTTATTCTAGTTGTGTCTCTACCCCAAAATACTAAAGGCAGGGAAAGATATGCTTATTTGAGAAAATTAAAGTGCATACTTATCTATTTATTTACTTATAAAACATAAGCAGTATTATTGCATTTTTATATATACCTACTTGTGAATTAAAAGAACAACACCTAATCCCTCTTACATCTTAGTCAAGGTGAAATGAAAAAAAAAAGTTTAAATACATGTGTACAAAGTGGTAGTCTAGAATGCTAAATTATAAATATTAAATAGATATGTGTAAGTTTTGAAAAACTGAAGGTGATCTAGTTTAAAATGGGAGATTAAACAGTGGAAAAATTAATAAACTTTAGGCATGCCTTTTTGCAATCCTATGTTATTGAAAGGAAAAAAAAAACTATGATGAACTCTTAATAGTTTCTGACCCTGATATTGATATTGAACTGACAATTAGAAAAGGCAGCTTGAGGGGATGGAGTGCCACATTGGCTTTCAAACTAGGGCATCTGTTCTGCTTCTAGTACCCATAGTGCTTAAGGAAATATCAGGGGTCTAACAGCTTGATGTGCATCCGTGGCCCAGAACTTTCCACTTACACCACGTGTCATGACACTGATGTGAATGATATCCTCAACTGTTTGAGAGGGAGAAAACAGTTTAAAATACACTGTTGCAGCAGTGCATTAGCCTGCTCTCAACTGCTCAGCAAGAGACAATATAAGTGTGTGTCAGTTAAGGATGACACAAACCTTTGCCTTTGAGCTAAAAGGGCTATTAAGTTAAACACACTGCTTATAAAAAGGTATTTATTGTTGATTTGAAGACTATTACTATGTCATTACATTCAGCTAATGAATTTTGTTACTATAATAATGACTTGAGAGTTTAGAAAATATAGAATTCTCTTTTGTAGTTTCTGAAATTTAGAAGGCACGATATCAAAGTCTGAATTTCCTTGGTGTATCTTGATTCTTCTAGGTTTATGTTTCATTATATAATATCTTCATTTGTTCGGTATGAGAATGAGGAAGTACTTGTTCAAAGGTCATAATGAGAAGGAAGAAGTTGTTTTTTTTTCCTTCTGCGAATGTCAGCTTGCTTAAACTGTGCTTTTCTCTCAACTTCTCTGCTTGCCATTATGTCTAATAATAACTCTTTAAGATATAAACTCTTGAAAATCAAAGAAACATTTCAAAAAACATCTGTGCCCTAATAGTAGACTGATTAATTTCTGATTCTCTTTAACATAACTAACTAGGACAACTTGGCTCCATTTCAGCTGCAAATGCATTTCTTCTAACACTAAGTTGGCATTTATTTAATGACTATAATGAAGGCAAATGTTACATGTTAATATTCCTGTAAAACTGAAGAGTGCTTAAGAAAATCAAAGGAACTTTTTATTTGACTTGGAAGAAACAAAATTGTTCTGAAAGATTCCACAGGGCTTTAAGATTATTCAAATCTATTGTCTCTGATTTACTGCTGGTGGTAGCTTGTGTAGGAATAACTCCTTTTAAGAGAACAAAGATAGAGGAAAATTGTCATATTGAAAAAGGCCATTGTCCCATCTGGTGTGATGTTCTGCCTGTAGCCAACTAATTTTCTTTTACATCAAGGCTATATTACAATCACAAGACTTTTTCTGGGTTTAAAATCCCTACGATACAATTTCCACGCACAGGTGGTAGTAGGAATTGGACATTCACCAATGGAAAAAATGGTTTGTGCCACCCAAAATAGAAAATTTTGTTTGTAATCTTGTAATGTAAAAGAGGTGAGTGCTATAGGCTGAGCACACAAAATCAGATTTCTTTCTTGTAGGATTTCTTTGTATAATGTTTTATATTATTCATATAGGGTTTTGAGGACATGTAAAATCACATTCAAGGACCCTGAATTTTTTATAACCACGTTCAATATCATGATGATTTTCAAGATGGGTACAGCTAGCTTAACTCTTATGAATACTGAATTTTTACATTGATATTGTAGAAGACACCTATGTAGGTAGATGGGTTGGAGTTAGTTTCTAGTACATTGGTTACTACTCACACAATATCTGAGTTCAGCAACTCCCTCATAATACCCAGGTTTGAATTGTGTTCTATTATCTGAAAACCTTTGTTGAGCCAATTTAAGGTTCATACATAGAAGATATTTCTAATTTTTTTTTAAATCAAATTACCTGCAACTAATACTTCCCTAAATCCATCTTTGGGGATCCTGTGCAAGGACCATATAGTTCAAATATATTTTAAGAGATATTATAATTATAAACTTGGAAATTCTGTGTTTCTATGGTTCTTTAGCCTTTAATTCACTCATCTGTAAAGAGTAAAAAAGAATACAAGCTTTTAAAGCAACCTTGTACACAATGTCCCTGTTCTGTTCTTCCCTATTTCTATGAACATGAAATTCCATGATTGCTGTGCTTTTAGTTTCTCTTATCTTTTTATTAAAAGAACTTTTTTTTTCTGTGTCAGAGGATAAAATAAATTTATTCCTTTTGTCAGCCCAGTATAGTTTAATACTAATTAATTCATTATTGATTTTTGGAGAAATTTCTATATAATTGAGTTATTTTGTTCAAAGCATGGAAAATATTGATAAACATTTATTCACATCCTAATCAGCCAAGTGAATTAGAAAAGCTTGGTTTTAATATTTTACTTTTTCACACATGCACTTTGCTATATCCCTAGGAGTAGTCTTCCTTTAGTGAAACTGTTTTCTGCAGTGACATGTTTGTTGACATTTTACATTTTTGTAGATAGTTCCCATTTTTATTAAACAAAGTCTATGAAACTACATGAATGTTACAGAGTTATACCACCTAGATATTCAGGCAGTCACCTGAAGATACTTCTTTCTCATCAGCCTATCCTGTGCCAGTTTACAAGTAAGATCAGCCAAGGAAAACAGCCCTCAACACACCTGAGGCATTGTCCTGGCTTTCCTACTTCCTAACTGCTTGAACTTCAACAAATCATTCATCACTGAGAGCCTCCTCTTTAAATACAAAGTGGGTAAATATATATATAACACATAGTATGGTGTGAAATTAGTTAATTCATGCTACAGATCTTGTATATTGGATCTCTGGGAAGTCTTTGTGGTCTACTATAACACAGAGATGATTCTACCTTTCTTTGAACATGCAACACATGTGATGTATATTTTTCTGCATGATGCTATATAGTGTCTAAAGCAGTATTTGTTTGTCAACATGTGTGAGCATCATTTTTATTGCTAGCTTTCTAATCTATTTTCCCAAATATAAATTTCCCATTTGGAAGAACATTTTAAATGCCCTTATCTGATTATTACATTATTTACTGGGTTTGGAGCTGATTTTCACACACTTGAGTCTGGATGAATTTTTATGCCCAATTTAGTATTTAATATTTCAATTTATTTGAACTGACATTTTAGTAAATATACATTTTGTGAATAATTTTACTTTTTAAATTCTGTTCTTTAAAAAGACTTTCTATTTGAGAGTGTGTATTTTGTATTGATAGTTGCTAATAATATTGACTGAAAAATGTGAATATCTAGACTCTCAAAGATAAATTTATTCAACATTTATGTTTTCTCTAGTACAACTTTTGTACCTGTAAAATTAATAGCTATCTGTCTGTCCATCCATCCACAAGTTTTTAATTTCTCCACCACATTCCTTAAAGAATAAAGTTAATTCCATTGTCATCCTTGTAATCTCCATAGCTTATCCTCCCTATTGCTTTTTTCTTCATCAGCCCAGTTCAAATTTTATCAATGGGAAGCCTTTTCTATCTGGTATATTATTCCATCTTTCTCTGAACACACAAAGTATAAGAGGTGTACTTCTGCCTGCTAACTAATTTTATGCTATCTTTTGATAGCCTTTGAGTTGCTATCAAGTTCTTGTATAGTTCTTGTATGGTTTTAAGCAGGTATCATAAGATTTTACATTTAAATTTTTAAGTCCTAATGTCTTAAGCAATGACCTGTACTCCTTCGCATTCTTGTGTCTATAGGAATATGATGACTCTTTGTTGACAGTATACTCAAAAAGCAAGGGACACATGTAAATATGTCCATTAGTGTCATAGCTGAAAATATGAATGTTATTAAAATTTAAAAAAAGAAAAAAACAAGTTGAAATAGGGAATTAATAACTACTTGAGCTTTGTTTCTGTTTTTCAATTTGACCGGTAAATGACAGGTTCCACTTAATCAGGAGGGAAAAATAAATAAATAAAAAAAGCTCCAATAAGGATTTAACAAAACATGATTTAACACTACTAGATGATTTAGTTTGTTTACCTTAGGTAAAAGATATTCGTGTGACAGTTTAAATCACGATTCCAGTACTACTAACTACTCTTAAAACATGTTTTGAACCATAAACACTTAGCACTTCTCTTAGCCTGAATTCGACTTTGCAGGCTGTACCTCATTTCTCTCTACCTATGTTTTTCTGCAGCTACTGAAATCTCCAAGGAATATCTCTCCATGGAGACAGAGCCAGACGGCCCAAGTTACTTCTCTGTTCTTGAGTTCCTGTTTTCAAGTAATGATTCGGATAAACTAGAGATCAGTTTCCTTTCCTGCAACTCTGGCAGCTGAAATTAATTCTCCAAAGACTCCTCTTTGGAGGCAAGCAGATGGTACACATGCACGTGTTTTGGTTTTGATTGTACCAGTTCTGAATAATTTAAAGTTCCAAATCTCTATAAAACTACTGTATTCCCATTTCCCAGTACAATTTTTTTTCTTTTGCTTCAGAAATTCCTTCCTTATATTTTGACATTTGGCTGAAACTTCGTTCATTTTGTACTGGCTTCATTGTCACACACCTCCTGCTGTTCTTTGTTACAATTTTAGATAAGTATGGCTTTAGAAAACTAAGATGCTTTTAGAAACTATTCTGCTGGTGATTTTCCCCTTACCATTTGCAAAGCATTTTGTATACATAAACAGCACATTAGCCAAATGATGTTGTTATCACAGTTCCTGTTGGTCTGCACTTGGCTCTCGCTTTAGAATTACCCCAAATAGGTTTTCAGAGTTTTATAGTTGCATTATGAGTCACTCAATAATATGTATGAACTTAGGCATTTTTTTTTTTCTGCCATTCGGTTTGAGAAACAGCCAGTGCTATCTCTGTTGAAGAGTCACTGTTTCTCCAGGTAGATTGTGATAAGTAGGCAGCATTCACAACAATCTTCAAGTGGATTTGAACTTTTCTGTTCACGTTTGTGATTTTTCCATCTTTAAATTGAGAAGACTGACCAATCATGGCACAAAATTTTCCATTGTATCTAGTGATGTGTGAATATGAATTTATACACTTACATACATTAAGTGTACATACATGTACAGGTACCCAACTCAATTGGAAAACTCTGCTTTCCTAGGCACTAAAGCAGCAATTTAATTCTGCATGAGCTCCACTAAGTTTATCACTGTCTTCTTTCTTTGGTATGACCCAGACACAAGAATAACTATGAAAGTGTGCTAGTTTAGCACAAGCCATCATCACCGCAGGAAGAAAGAAAGTTAAACATATAATCAACTTAGAATGAGATAGTAATCTCGTCTATGTAGATGAAAACAGTGCTATCTACAATATGTAATTAGTCTTTACTAAATGATTTTATATTGTTTTGTGGTTCATCCAACTCTTATAGGGATTATAGCACTTACACTGACTGTATTGTGAAACTAAGCCTCAGAGAGAAATGGAGTGACCTAAATGCATACAACCATTCATGGAAGCAAGGACATACATCCTAGGTACTATTACATAAATTCTATTTTCCACATAAATTGAAATAAAAAAAAACATATTACTTCTAGAATAACCAAATATGTTTTGTCTAAGTATAACTTTAAAAAAAAAAAACAATAGCTATATAGTTAGTAAGACAGAAAAAAAAAAAACATTGTTCTTTACTTGCTTTTATATTTAGTCTGGAAAACAGAAACTCAGAATAACCAAGAGAGACTCAGAAATCTCATCTATTTGATGCAATACTTCCTAACAATTACTATGCAGAATTAACCAATAATTGACAGTCAGTGTTGTGTTGTCTGTCTTGATTTCAACCATTCTAGTGATGTGACTTCTGCCACATTATTGAGAAAGAATTCCATAATCCAGCAGTTGACACTGTCAGGAAGTTTTTCGTGTATACCATCCACATGATCTTTTCTCTAAATTCTCACTGTTTCTCATAGTTATACCAAATTTGGGCACATCACTAAATGGTAGTGGAGCACATCAAATCTGGGCACATCACTAATTTGAGGTATTTGGCCAAATTATTTTTTTCTTATTAATTTCTCACTTCCCAAGAGCTCCTTATTTACTTCCAACATACTTCTTCCTTCAGGCATCCTCTCCTATCTTCATGGATTTCAGGATTTTTTCTATAGAGGCTCTAAATTTGTGACCTAAGTTGTTTGAAGTCAGGCATAGAAACCTTAGTGCTCTGGACCACAAAGCTATGTTATAAACATACCATACAAAGCATGATTAATACTTATCCTTTTCAATTCAGAATAATAATCATTAAATAAACAGAAAAAGAAACCAGAATGTAAATTTCAAACAACTAAAATAAATATAGTAGGACTCCTACTTAATTTGAGGCCTAATAGATCATTGCTTAAGAATCTGACACAAAAGTGTGATGAAAATGAAATTTCAAAATCCTCAGAATATTTAAGGAATTATACTCTTATTTCATGTAAAAGAATATTTCTGGGACTAAATCAGTGGCAGATAATGCTAAAATGAAAAGACTATAAGTTTGTGATGGAACAAAAGGATTATTTTTAGAATGGGGGTGGGGTGTAGGGGCTGAAGGATTTCCATTTGGCTTTCAAGGACTATACCTGGAATGTTCATAATGTCACAGAATGATGATGGTTTTCATTTCTTTCCTTCCCTTCTTAAACTCTAATTCCATCTGTGTTTTCTTATGTATGGTTCCCAAATTGTGTTTCATTTGCTGTCTCCATGAGTTCTGTATTTTGAATTCTACATTGATTATCTTAAATTTGAAATGCTTATATTGCAACATGTATTATTTTGGATATATCTTAGTGACATAACATATATATGGTCACATATTATGAAGTTGAACAGAGCCTTTGCAGAAAAATTGTTTTCACATTTAAATCGGACTAAAATTTATGTAGTCCAAAAAGCAATTATTACATGTTTATAATGTTCAGGCAAGGTATCATGTTCCAGATTAGTTACATTACTTTCTTATATCTGGTAGAGGCATATGTAAATAAACTTCAGCTATACAGTTAAAGTTAAAATTGGGTAAGAGCAGTATACATAGGAAATACTGAGGTATAGCTGAGGGAGATCAAGCCTATAATCAGGTGACAGGGAGGGAGGAATGAGAAAGGATGCTTAGGTGATTTTTCTTCTAAGTACTCAATCATAATAGGTACTTGCTGAACACTTGGAAGTCATTATCACATTGATGGAACAATATATACTAGGCCACAAAGCATAAACCAGCCTGATATGTTCAAGTAACTATTAATAGTTTTATATTCCTGTATCACAGGATATAGAGGAGGATAGATAAGAAAGATGTTCAAGATGAAGCTAGAAAATTTAAAAGGGCCAAGTGTAGGTCATAGAAAAGATTTTGGATTTGAATTTAAGGATTATATCAAACTATGACTCTTCTGCCATAGCCAATCTCTCTTGGTTTTGTTAAGAAAGGTTTGTTGTCACATAGTAATAGCATTTGTTTACATATTGTTTAAAACTGCTTTTGTGGAATAGATTCAGTGTTTAGTAGTTGTTTCTGAGACTACATAGTTTCCAAAGCTTAAAACTTTTTCATTGACTGTTTACAGGGCAAATTTTTCAACATTACTCTAGGAAATACATAACTTCTGCAATATTTAAACCTAGTAATAGAATGATTGGTTCTCCTTTTCAGAACATTAGGTTGAGTATTATTAGATATTATGGTTTGAATGTATGGTGTCCCCAAAAATATTAGGCAATGCAGGAGTGTTCAGAGGTAATCAGATTAAGAACTGTAAATGAATCAGTGGGTCTATCCATTTGATTGATTAGTAATTTGAGTCGATTACTAGATGGTAACTAAAAGGCAGATGGGGCATGGCTGGCAGAAGTAGGTCACTACAGGTGTACACTTGGACATTCTCTTTTGTCCTATGTTCCTGAAACTCTCTATGCTTCCTGAATGTTAGGAGTTGAGCAGTTTTCCTTTATCTTCCCCTTCTATCATGATGTTGCTCCTCACCTGAGGCCCAGAGGAATGGAGTCAGCCAACTATGGGTTAGTCCAAAATAAAGTTCTCCTTCATCAAGTTGTTAGGTTTCTAATCATGGTGATAAAAAGCTAACTAACACAGAAATTGGTACTGGGAGATCATTGCTGTGACATACATTAACATATGGTTAAGAAGCTCTTGGAACTGAATTGTGGGAGAAATTGGGAAAAGGTTGCAGTTTAAGACTAGTTAAGCCTTAGAATGAGGAAAGTCACATTTAATGGGTGATTCTGTTGGGAACTCAGAAGACCAGAATGGCAATAGGACTGCAGAGAGTAAAAAATGTGCTCATGAAACTTCAGAGGAGAATGAAGACTTGGGAATTAATCTAGAGGCCATTTGTGTTACAACCTGGCCAAAAGAAATGAAACAAAACAGAAAACAACAACAACAAAAATTTTCTATGTATTTTCCATGTTCTGAGATTTTCATTGAGTCTGATTTTAAAAGTGATAGAGTAATTAATCTGACAGGAAATTTTAAGGCAGCGGCATTCAGGCAGTGATATGAATATTGCTGGTGATTTTTTTTTCCAGGTTGACTATGATAATCAGGAGGGAAAAGCACAGGAGAAAGATTTGAAAAAGTTGTAAAACTGGGGCCAAGCAAAGTGTGGATGTTGAAGATATTACCACCTGTAAAGAAAAAGGAGTTACTTTGCACAGAAACAATAGGAAAGATGCTTTGAAGGGATCTCAGCAATAAGTTAACCACTTCCATTACAGACTCAAGGGTGTAAAAAATGAAAACTTAAAGAGATTATGGGTGCAGCCTGCTCAGACACTATACCTAAACAGCTATTTCCCCAGGATTCATTTCACTGTGTTTAGCTACCCTGAAATGCAGAAGCTACTATATCCATGGCACAAGGGGTCCTGACTATAGCTTGAGCTGATAGATGACTTTGTATTGAGAAGAACATGAGCTTTGGGGGTCAGGGGCAGAATGTTATGGTTCAGATATGAGCTATCCCTAATAAGCTCATGTTAGGCAATGCAAGAGTATTTGAAAGTGAAATTATTATTAGAGCTGTAACCAAATCAATGAGTTAATGAGTTAGTACATTTAATGGACTAATAATTTGAAAGGACTACTATACTGGTTGGTAACTTATAGGTAGGTGAGGGATGTCTAGAGGAAGTAGGATACTGGAGTGTGCTCTCTCTCTCCTTCCCAGATGATTCGAGTCAAGAAGCCTCCCTCTGCCATGCCCTTTTTCCATGATATTCTGCATCACCTTTGGTTGAGAGCAATAGGGTTGGCCAACAGTGGACTGAGCCTCTGAAACTATGAACTCAAATATTTTTTTGCTCCTTTAAATTTTTTATATTGGGTTCTGCAACACTGCAAGAATTTTCATTTAACATTTTGTTCACAGTAATGAAAAACTAACACAGTGAACAGTGGATTGAAGGTACTTTGCAATTTAGCCTAGCATGATAAGTGTTTTATTTCAATTTTTTTCTAGGTTTTTTTTTTTGTTTCCATTAATTTTATTTTTAACCTAAACTCCATTTGATACTAATATTTCCTGATATTGCCCACTTGCTCAGTATATTTATTGCTAAAAAATTTATCTTACAGATTTTGGGGGAAAATAAATGGCTTTTCAAAAGTCATCTAAAAGTTAATGATCTATAGTTTGTACAACTGAAGATTCATTAATGATGATGATACATATAGTTTATTTTTATATAAAACTAGCAGGTGTAACAAGAGAGGTTTATTGTGAATCCACTCTATTAAATGACTGTGCTAATACAAATTTAATATAATGTTGAAAGGAAAGGTATCTGATACAAACAATTTTAAACTATACATTTTTCTTACTTAGCATTTGTCAATCACAGCAGTATTATAATTTAAACAAGGTAATTATTGGTCACAGGGGCTATCCTGTGTGTACTATGATATTTAACAATAATCCTGGCTTGTTTATACTAGATGTCAGAATCAACCCCTTGCCACATGTGATGGCAATCAAAAATATTTCCAGATATTTCTAGATATAACATCCCCTTGGGAGCCCTTAACATTACTGGTTGAGAACCACTAAATCTTATTTTTTTCCTTTCTATGTTCTCATAGAAGATATCTTTGATAAAAATACAAGAGAGAAAAAAAAATCAGTTTTTTAATCGCAAAGTTGAGTTTGCAAGCTAATGGCCCGGTGATGATGAATCCAGTCTGCAGCATATCCCAGAGTCTTCCTGAAAACTGACTTCATGTTGTGACATTTTCAATTCTTACAAAATCTTCATCATAAAAACTAAGTATCAAATTTCAATTGTCTCCTTTTTACATTCCCCCGCTGTAGTTTGTTGACCTTTTCAGAATTCAAAGAAAGATTTTGAAAGAGCTGGCCATTCCCTTCTATTCCTATTAAAAAGTACAGTAACCTGTTGCAGAGAATGAAATGACTAGCCAACTGAGATGAAGAATTTTAAAAAGGTCAAAACGGTTCAGCACACTATATAGTTCACAGTGTTTATAAAGCATTTTGAATGTGTGCTTTCACTATTTTTTTAATAAAATCTAAACCAATGGTGAAAAAAAAAGTAGGGCATGGCCTGATTAATGCTCTTTGCAAATTCCATCCAACATGTTTTTATAGACTTTGCCTTCTATTCAACTTAGACCACTGGAATTTATATAACCCCATGTCAAAGTCATAAGTTTTGGCACTTCTAGGCAACTATTTATAGTCTTCTTTAGCCCTGGAATACTTATATCACTGTGAGTATACTCAGCTATGAGGAATTTCCAGACAAAAAGGTAAAACTCATTCAAATAGTAGACATTACGTTTTCTGCGTCTTCAGCAACACTGCAAGAGTTTTCCTTTAACAAAGTGTCAGCATCAGCAATACCATTATCAATGGACATCTGGTTTTCATTCTCATATACATAGGCAGCAATTTAAGGTCCACTTTAGCATATTCAGTGAAGTAAATGTATTTGGGAGGGGTTTTGAAGGAGGTGGATCAGCTTCCACACTCTTTTTGAGTCAGAACTGAATTTTCAAATTACGTAGATATCAAAAAGCAAAATGCATTAGGACACAAGACTGTGCTTGCATAGGAATTTTAAAGTACATTATTTGTGACATATGTAAATGATGCAAATTCCTGGATACAATGATCATGTATAATTGTGCCTATTCTCTTTGTATTTAGTACTTGGAAGTAGCAAGAAACATAGCTGCTGCCTGAATATTTGACTGTACAAATACTGAATTGAAATATAGGGTGATATTTGTATATTAAAATGCATTTTCCACTTGTAGCATGTGAAATCAATCCACTCATGTCATAGGAACTAAGGAAGAGGAGTGGCAATAATAATAGTGTGAACTCAATAAAAATCTTGGCACAAGTTTATTTATATGTGTATTGAAAATGAATGCACTTTCAGATTTGGCTTGTTTTTGTGGTGGAGGGGAAGGTACTGGAGATTGAACTCAGAGGTATTTACCATTGAATTATACCCTCAGTTCTTTTTATTTTATTTTTACTTTGAGACAAAGTCTTTTTAAATTGCTAAGAATATTACTAAGTTTCTGAGATTGATCTTGAACTTGAAATTTACTTAATTCTATTTACCTAGTCACTGGGATTATAATCATGCACCACTGCACTAGGCAGATTTTACATTTAAAGTTTAAAAATGAGGTGATTTTTAAATTAAAAAAATTAAATATTGAATCTGGTCAGAGTGAAACTTCAGAGAAGCAAAGACGGTCAGTGCACATTTTCTATAGGTAAATATACAGAGTAGCATCCTTATAAAGATTTCAAGGTAATAGTCACAAAATCCGACTTCAAACATAGGATGTGGGTTGATAGACCCTCACTTCATAAATATATAAAATAGGTTTTGACAGATTTACTTTAATAAAATGGTGTTACTTAAAAGAGAACTATTGAAAAGATACATTGAGCTAATAGTTTGTTTTTATATTAAACATTTGGAATTAACTAGTGACACAAATGTTAGAAATATAAAACCGATTAACTCATAAAAAATACTTTAAAAACTGTCTATTGGTAAGTCCCTGTACTAAATTGAGGTGAGAATTCAAAGTCATATAGCAGATTGTCTCTGCCTTGGAAAAATATATCATTTAAAAGAGTGATTAGAAAAGTTAAAATAGTTTTCATGGAAAGCATGCTATACTTTTCAAAACAATATTCTGTCATTCAGATCTGGCAATTATCCTTTCGTTTCCATTATAGACCCTGCTTAGCCAGGATATGACAAATTAATTGTCTTTGATTTTTGAAGAACATATAGAGTAATTAGAAATATGGAATTTGGACACACCACTGCTTGGACAGTGGTACAGATGTGATAATATAAAGATATGAGAGGGTGCAAGAATAAACCAATACTGTTACAGTAATTTCAGATGTGAACAAAATATATTTAAAGTGGTTAGTACTTATGATTAAAAAATGAGTAGATGTAAATTAGAATTTAAATATTTTTCCTCCTAATCTAACACTCTTACCACAACAAACGTTATTTTTTAATTAAAACTTTATTTTTATAGAAGTTAAGAATCATAAAAAATTGACTGAAAAGTATAGTAAGTTCTCCTATCCCATATGTGTACAATATCATCCACTGTCATTATTCTGCAGAGTGATACATTTGTTATAACTGATGACCCTGCATTCACAGATCATCACCCACAGTTCATGAAGCACACATTTTAACATAGAGTTCACTCTTAATGATGTGCATTCTTTGGGTTTTGACAGATGTTTAATAATATGACATCTACAACTGTAGTATCACATAGAATATTTTCACTGCCCTACTGCTATGCTCTGCTTATGTTATGCATTATTCTCTTACCCCAAATCCTTTGGCAAAACTTTTTACTGTCTTCATAGTTTTGCCTTTTCCAGAAAATGTCACATAGTGGAATCACACTGTATGTAGCCTTTTCAGAGTGAAATCTTTCACTTGATAATATGTATTAAGGTTTCCTCCAGGTCTTTTTATGGCTTGCTAGGTCATTGTCAGGATGCACCATTGTTTATTTCTCAATGTACCACTGTTTATTAAAAGCCAGGTCTTTTCATGACTTGCCTGCTCATTTCTGAATGTATTCACCAACTGAAGAACATCTTTGTTCCTTCAGATTTTTGACAATTATGAATAAAGCCATCCAAACATCTGTGTCCAGTTTGGGTAAAGACTAAAGGCCAAAAATTCTGAACTGTGTTGTAAGAATATGTTAAATATACTTGGATACTGCCCAACAGTCTTGCAAAATAGGAGTAGCAATTTGTGAAATTCAATGAATCAGTTTCTGTTGTTCCACATCCTCACTAGTGTTTGGTATTGACAAGTGTTTTGGATGTGGGCCTTTCCAATAGGTGTATGATGATCTATTACTGGTGTTTTGATTTGCAGTTCCCTAAGGACATACGTTGAAAATCTTTTCATCTATCTACTTACCATCTTTGGTGAGATGTCTGTTTGGATATTTTGCCCATTTAAAAAAATATTGGTGCATTATAAACTATACTAAATAGTGGTATTTGTTATTTCATATTCAAAAATTCACATGACACAATTTAACAATTTGGTCAATTCATTTCTTAGTACCCCCCCACCTTTCTTTTCCTTCTCTCTCCTCCTGATTCCTTTCCTCTAACCTTCTGGTTGCCTTTCTTTTTTAATAACACTACCCCCCACCAACTTTTTTTCTTTTTATCTCTGGTTGTCACATTTGCTTATTTTGCTTAACATAAGGCTCTCAAGTTCCATTTATCTACCTGAAAATGACATAATTTTATTTTATTTTTTTTTACAGCAGAATATAACTCCATTGTGTATAGACATTACATTTTCTTTATTCAACTGCAGAAAGACACCTAGGCTGCTTCCATCATTTGACTACTGTGAATTGTGCTGCTATAAACATGATTGTGCCTGTAGCACTATAGTACGATGACTTCAATTCTTTCAGATACTTACCAAGGAGTGGTAGAGCTGGGTTATACAGATGTTCATTTCTAACTTTTTTAAGAAATGCCATGCTGATTTCTGTAGTGGTTTTATTAATTTTCAGGCCTACAAAAAGTGTGTAAGTATTGCTTTTCCCTACATCTGTGCTAGCATTTTTTGTTATTTGTAATCTTGACTGTCACTATAACTGGAGTGATATAAAATCTCAGGTAGTTTTAAATTGCATTTCCCTGATTGCTAAAGATAATGAATATTTTTTCACATATTTGTTGTTTTGCCCATTTAAAAATCAGGTTATTCATTTACTTCTTATTGATTTTTAAGAGATCTTTGCATATTTTAGGTAATAGTTCTTTAACAGATGGTCTTCTTGCAAATATCTTCTACCCGTATGTGGCTTGTTTTCTCATGTTCTTGATATTGTCTATTGCAATGATTTCTTAAAATTTTTGATGAGGTTTAATTATCAATAATGATCATGACTTTGTTGTTATATATAAAATGTCATCATCATAAATAAGCAATTTAGATTTTTTCCATGTTATCTTCTAGGAATTTGATAGTTTTACATATACATTTAATATTATGATCTAAATTTTTGAAGGATGCATGGGGTGTTTTTATATTCAGGGTCTTTTTTTTTGCTGTTGTTGTTGTTATTGTGTGTGTGTGTGTGTGCAGGAGGGGGGGGGTGACCAGTTGATCCAGCACCTTTTGTTAAACAAATAAAAAACTATCTTTGTTCCATTTTATTGTCTTTGCTCCTTTATAAAAAATGAATTGACTATATTTCAATTCATTTATTTATTTATCTATTTCTATGCTCTTCTTTGTGCTCCATTTATCTGTCTGAATTCTGTCTTCAATACCACACTGTCATGATCAATACACTTTTATTCTAAGTTGTAAAATTAGGCAGCATCGGTCCTTCAACTTTGTTTTATCCTTTCAATATTGGGTTGGTTACTTTGAATCTTTTGCTTCTCCATATGCTGTTTAGAATACAGTTTGTTCTTATTCACAAATTTTGATTTGGGATGTGTCAAAAGTACATATCAAATTGAGAAAAACCGGCATCTTGACAACATTGAATTTTCCCAACATTACACATAAAATACCTTTTTTTTAAACCTTAATTTTATTTATTTATTTTTATGTGGTGCTGAGGATCGAACCCAGGGCCCTGCACATGCGAGGTGACCGCTCTACCACGGAGCCACAACCTTAGCCCAAAATGCATATTTTTTTAATTTGGCTGTTGTTTAATATTTTTAATCAGAGTTTTGTAGTTTTCCTCATGTAGATCTTTTGTGTGTGTTATTTAATGTTTTAATCACACTACATTTTGATTGTAAGTAGTCATACTAAGCATTTTCTTCCAACTGAACAAAAAAATTCTTGAGCACAAGTTTTGCTAGTAACTCTATACACTCACTTCTTAGGATGAATTTTAAGTACTAAATTTGTATTTATATTATTAAATTATATTTTAATTGGACAATAATTAATTGTATGCATTTATGGGATATTAATATTATAATCCATATAGATATTGTAAATATTTTGTTAGCTATATACCTAAGTATCTCATTTTAGGGGATACCAATGTAAATGGTAATGTATTTTTCAGTGCTAGGATCTCACTTCCTCCAACTATGCCCCACCTCTTAAAGGTTCCACCAATTTGCCATAGTGCCAAGGGCAGAGAACCACACCTTTAAATGCATGGACTTTATTGGATTTATAACATCCAAACCATTGTTCCAGGACACTCAATATTAGTTACACTATATGCTATCTATTGATATTTTTTTCCCAACCTTGGTGTGGAAAAAAAAAAAAAAAAAAACACTTTTTTTCTGAGACAGGAAAATCACATTCTCTCTCTATTTCTTGATCTCTGTTTAATCTACTTACCAACCTATCTACTCATCTCTTCTCATTGCCACTTTGAAAGACATGACCCTTTTTGTTTTCATTAACAAATCTGATTTCTTCTCAGTGTTTCTTCTCTGAATTTGCTCTCTCCACTGTATTATGTTCTCTATTGCAAAATAATATTTCGTGTGATATTGGTTTATTTAAATGACTTCTACAAGCCTTTATAAGTGTAAGTATATAGTATGTGTCACGTTAATCAGTTTATTATGGCCTTAATTAATCTCAAATATTAGGCACTGAACACTTTGTCAGAAAGCTGATCTTTACTTATAGTCTGATTAGTAAATTTGTTTCAGCTGGCAATGATTTTGATCAAGTATATATCTCAATAAGAATTGCATATTTTGTATTGGAAGTGAAATTGAGAAATAATTTAGAATTTTCCGATTAGAATGATATAAGTGGAATCCCAAATTAATCCCAAATATTCATGAATTTCTGAATCACTTCTTAAAAAGTTTATTAATTATTATTGACTTTTAATCCTAATTAAGTGTATAATCAATAATTTAAAGGACCCTAAAGTAATTTCCTTGAAGAGCTTGCATATTTGATTGTAATTTGTATAAAATAATTGCTGTGATTATTTTATGATAACTTGATCTATTTAGTTATAAATAGTAGGAGCTAAATCTTATCATATAATCCCTCTAGTCCCAGGAAATAGTCTATGAATTTTGAGACTACTGTTCTTCGCTCCAGACTACAGGGGTACCACCTAATAAACTACCACTTCAATATGCTGAGTGGTGCCCCAGGGGCCTTAAGAGAGACTTGCTTCTAAAATCCTAATTTGTACCATGAGAGCAGTTTGCTCGCCTGACAAGTGCTGACCTGGTGCATCAAATTCCAGAATGCCGACAGATTCATGCAAATATAATTGATAATAAATGAAAGCTGAAAAGATGCTCTTTTCTTTTTTCACTTCCAAATATTAAGTTCCTGATCCACGAGGGTATAATTTCACAAGGCAAACACCTTATTAGGGCTTAGGGACCTCATATGATATTATACCTCAACAGCTCTGTTCAGGTTTTATTATCTAAGACTTAAATTTTTATTTTTAAATCTGTTCAGGTGTTGCCACTTAAATTAAGTCTCCAACAAGCTATTCTCTTTCTTTTCACTCAGCCTTGTTGTATAAATATTTTTTTCTTTATACAACATATGTATAATGAATATTTTACAAAATAGAAAAAAATATTTTAAATTTAAAAAAAGCAATGCAGAGTTTTTGTGAAACATTCTTAGAACATATTTTATTTTTAAAAAGACCTTTAGAAATGATTTCAGACATCATCAAAATGGTGACAAGAGCTGGGTCATTAACACCGTTCCAGCTCTCTGGAGAAGAAGTGCCATTAGTATCAATTTTCTAATGTGCCTGATAAGGTATTTTACTGTAATATTAAATATACTCTTTGACACATTCTTTCGGGGCCATTTTAGAAAATGTAAGTGACAGCATCCAGTGAAAAGTAAAATAAGTGACTCTGGTCAAGGCTGTTTGAAAGTTTGGACAGGTCCAAGGGGACAAAGAGTAGGAATTGTGTTATTGAATGGCAATGAACAGTGCAGATAGAGAAGCAGATAGCAGATTCCTTTTACTTTCACTTAATCTTGATGTGAACACTGTTTTTTTTTTTAACTTAAATATAGCTCCTCTAAACTTCTCTGTATTCAGCATACTATGCAATTTCTAGTGATCAGGTGAATCATAGAATTTTAAAATTATAAAGGCGTTTACAAACTAGGTAGTTTTAATCCTTTCTCATTAAGGTTGAAGAAACTAAATAAGAGGCAAGAAAGGAATTTAGTAAAACATTATACAGTTTGATAATACCTGAGGCAGATTAGAGCCAAGAAACTCTTTTTTTTCCTTAAGCCAAACTATCTTCTAGAATAATCAAAATACCTTAAACATTAACATGGTATATTTCAAAATGTGTGGAAAATGAAGATGGAAATCTTTATCTTTTAATTGAAAAGAAATTGTAACTTTTATTTGATAAATCTGAAAACCCTATTCAAAGGACACGTGGAAGTTATTGTTAGCATGTTTCTTTCACTCTCTTTAGGAGTGCTTTTGGAAATAATGTACTTCGGTTTGGGGCTTTTATTAAAAATTTTCTTTAAAAGATTCCTTTAATAGAGATCATATTTTTAATTAAAAATCAATGCTTCTATTTTGGATAATATTCATTTTTTCATTGCCCTGTGAATAAATTGAGGATGGATTATTTTATTAACCAATGACAAAAAAAAAAAAAACAAAAAACTCAACCCTAGAGATGACTCAGAATAAGATGTAAAGAAAACATTACTTTTTTGTGTGTAGGAAGCCCCTCCACAGGTTCTCTGAATTGTAGGTAAGATCAAATTAGATGAGGGAAGCAAGAAGCTCTAAATTTTATGATTCTTCCATTGATCTAGCTAGCTATTATCTTATGGTTTTTTGACCCGAAAAGAGAGTGAGATAGAAGGTGACCACATGCCATTGTGAGTGTGAAAAATGCAGCAATAGAAAAAGTGTCTGTGAATGAGTCTGCAGTGTGCTTCTGCACGCCTCCTTTCTGAATGCCACATTCAAGAGAGCTGGAGGTAGTCTCATGCTCAGATGAAGGAAGATTAAGGTATTAAGAGGGCAAACACACAAGCAAATAATTATGGTCACAATAAATGCATGAAACTATTCATTGGTTTCTAACTAGAAGTAAATATTGAGGGTGACAGTCTCCCAATGTAGGTACCAGTACAGCATTACCAAAGGCCAGTTATGACATTTCACACGACCTGTCACCAATAGAGAGACTGCAAAGCTGCAATGTGTACCACATGACAATGTGGACTGCTGGTATAGAAAAATACACATTATAACTAATCCTATATCAACCTACAAAGCCTCGAGGAGGGGAAAAGAAATGGAAGTATTAAAGATTTGCCAAAAAATAAAATATCTGAAGGGAAAGATATCCATTTGCATTTAATTTATAATTTTAATTTAAAGCATTCTGTTTTGTTATTCAAAGAATGATTTAATTACTTCTCAGTATAGTGTCAACTCATGAAAAAGATCAGATTAATTATAAAGACTACATATTTCTTTGCCCATTAGAGTTATAGAGGAGTGTGCCAACAAATGAAGATGGGTCAAAGATGGTTAAGAATAAAGAGAAGAATTATTTATGTCACAAAGGAAGAAGCAGGTTATGTGTTGACTCTTGCACAGCCCCCATGTTATGAAACAAGCAGAAAATTCACATTCTTTGACCAGATATTTTGTTGAATTCTGAAAGAGAGAAACTATCTGATAGAAAGAACCAGAAAGGACAAAACAGACAAACAAGTAAAACATAATGGTTATGGTTCAATGAGGCAGAGGACAATCTGGAATTAGGGTGGCTCTGTTCAACTCTATTTTGAAAGGCACTATTCTCAGTCCCTTATAATGCTATTTATTAGTCCCAGGGAAGATCAAGTGCAAGAATAAAAACACTACTTGTTTTCCCAGTTGCTAGTGACAACTTCCTCACTGATGGTAGCCATCTATACACTCCCAATGCCCTGAGTGCCTTCACATTTTAGAGACCTCAGAGTCATATGCATTCACAGAGAAACAGAAATTTCAACTGAAGAGGAACAAATCCACACTGTTTAAGAAAAAAGCAATACCATGAAAAGGGGGACTAAAGATAGCAATACAGGAACTAACAGTATTTAAAATAATTGTAACTGAGATAAGCAAAAAATTTTCTGACTTTAGTATAATTAACTTACTCAGAGTGACTCTGGAGGACACTAAAGTCATGAAGCAAAGACAGCTATACTAAAAGAAAAGCCACCATAAAATATTGAAAAAATAGAATAAACATTAAATAAATGGGCTGAAGAGTGTAAGCAATGCATAGGACAAAATAGTAAGTTAGAAGATTAAGTTAAAGAATTCTCTTAAGAAGGTTAAAGTCTTCTGTGTTTTTGTTGTTGTTGTTGTTGTTTGTTTTGTTTTGATACCAGGTATTGAACTCAGGGGCACTCAACCACTGAGCAACATCCCCAGCCTATTTTTAAATTTTATTTGTAGACAGGGTCTCACTGAGCTGCTTAGTGGCAGGTTAAATTGCTGAGGCTGGCTTTGAACTCCTGATCCTCCTGCCTCAGCCTCACATGCAATATGGCGCCTGGCCCTGTAGGAAGGCTAGAAAGGAACAAGCAGGTTTTTCCTCTTCTAAAACTAGAGCAGACTAGATATTTTGAAAGGACTTTGTACCGTGAGAATTTGAAGCCCTGAGCTTGTGCCTACACTGGTATGTGGTTTTATCTTAGGTTATCCATGAAGCCCGAGAAATATTAAGTTGAGAAAATAACAAAAGCTTTACAAAATTTTAGGGACCACTCTAAAGTCTGGCAAAAGTAAATGTAAATACTTTCTGAATAGTAGAATTTTCATTTCTGGTCTCTTAAGAGTTCCCAAAATTGAGTTTAATAAAACATGAGCTCCTAACAATACCCTACCAAAAGCAAGAAGAAAGTGTCACCATGAAAAGACAGAAAAATAATAGATTTACACTGTAAAAATAGTTCAGAATTGCAAAGATGATTTGCGGAGCCTAAAACAATTATGTGTGAAAAAAATACAGTTCCTTTATAATACGTAACCTCTCTATATGGGTTTGTGTTCCAAAAGCACATCATATGTATTACATGAAAAACTTGAGGTGAGGATTTATTTTAATGTAGTTTAGTATTGCCCTATCTTGATATATATATAATCATAAATCCTCTGAGAAGCAAACTCTCCAATAAAAATCTACAACTTTTCCTCCATTAAGATAGAAATAAATATGTACTTATTGTCAAACTATATCATAATATGCATGTATAGAGAGCATGCTCATACATACAAGCAAACACACACATTCACTCAAAATTAGAGCACTATAGGGTAATAAGACATGATGAGTGAGAACTTAAAAATAATTTGGTATAGTCTTTTTCCTTAAGATTTCAAATAAAGGAATTATCAAAACAAAACATATAAATAAGGAAAAGGAAGTGAATAAATAGAAAATATGGTTTTCAAAACACATTCTATTTGTCTGAGAATAGAAGTTCAATGGATTAGACGAACAGGAAAGAAGGGAAGGGAGTGGAGATAGGAATAGGAAAGACAGTGAAATGAATCTGACATAACTTTCCTATGTGCTTATATAAATATACCAGAGTGAATCTCCACATTATGTACAACCACAATACTCTGATCTTAATTAGAAAAGGATATATATACTCCATATTTGTGTAAATATTTCAAAAATATACTCTACTGTCATATATAACTAAAAAGTACAAAAAATAAAAATTCTAGTAGAATTAAAAAATAATTAAAAAAATACTCATAAAGCTATAAAATTTATCAGTAGTATTTCAATCCTAGAAATAAGGTTATTCATATCCATATCTATCCATATATATATATATATATATATATATATATATATATATATATATATATATAAACTTCCTTTTTTGTTTTAGATGGACACAATACCTTTATTTTGTTTATATTTTATGTGGTGCTGAGGATTGAACCCCGTGCCTCATACATGCGAGGCAAGAGCTCTACCACTGAGCCACAACCCCAGCACGTATCTATAAACGTCCTAATGGATACATAATGTGTGCCTTATAGCTTTCTAGGTCATAGAGAAAACTACAAGCCAAGCCAGACAAAATTCTGTCCATCTGTTGGTTGCATTCCAGTGCATGTTTGAGGATGGGGCACAAAAATAAGGAAAACAAAAGTTATATATAATATTGAAAGGTAATAAGTTTCATTGTGAAAAACAGATCTGAGCATAATAGTAGATAACATTTAGGGAGAGAAGAAATGCATCTATAAAGAGCTTGCTTCGGAAAAACCTTAAAAGTGGTGACATTTGAACAAAGACATGAGGAAAGCAAAAGGGAGGGAACAAGATATGAAGATATGAATACACAGATCAGAAAGTCAAACATGACTGTGACATTCTTTTGTGCGGTTTTGGAGCTAATTTTTTTTTTCTTTTTACGTCTATTTTTAAAGTGTTCTAAAAAGTAAGGAAGAATAATCTATGATATAGAAGCATAGGTGATGTGGCAAAGTGGTGCTATTTATTGTCTGGTTCTTTAAAGCAAATGTTTACTGATTTCTGACTAGAAGAAAAACATTTTCATAGCACAAATACAAAGTAAGCAAAGATTTATAAATAGCATCACAAAAATTAATCATGTCACGAAAAATCATGACATTGGGTCCATGCTTCCCACTATACAAAGAAAACAACTTCGAATGATTTAAATAATAAAATGTGAAAGGTAAAATCCTGAGATTTCTAGAAAGAAATATAGAAAAATGTATTCACTATTTCAGTATAGAAAGTTATTTCTTAATCAAAAGCAAAAAGTACTTAATATAAGAAAATACTCATAGAACTAACTACAATTAAAATCACAGTTTCTCTAATTGCTGAAAAAAACAAGGTGGAAAAATATGTAGAAGATTGTAACTCTGGATTTTTAATATCTGCTGGAAAGCTTGTGGTTTAGGCAATATAGGAATGTTCAAAGCTGAACTGATTAGATTATGAAAACTTAAACTCATTGAAATGACTACTGTAATGCTTGGTAAAGTGGGCAGGTAGGGCATGACTGGAGGAACTAGCTCATTGGGCAGGGGAAGACTGGATTACATCTGGTCACTGCCCTCTTTTCTTTCTCTTTCTCTGCTTTCTGGCTGCTATAAGCTAAGCAGCTTTCTTCCACCACACCCTTCTACCATGATGTTCTCTTGGCCTTAGGCCTAGGGCAATGGAGTTGCTAACCTTGAACTGAACTTTAGAACATTCCCAATTAAACTTTTCCTCCTCTAGGTTGTCTAGGTGCTTTGGTGATAGCATTGAGAAACTGATATCTGTAGCACACTTTATAGGAATAATAATTAATATATGAGATACAAATACTAAGAATTTATGACAGTTCTTAACAATAAGAAAAGCATACTAGCATAAAATAGGCAAAAGTCATAAGCAGGCATTTGTTTTGATGAGGAAACATGAGTAGCATTTAAAGCCTGGAAAGATGTTTATTGTCATCAATAATAAAGGAAGGCAAATTAACTCCTCTTAATAAATTTTTTTGAAATTAAGATTGAGAGGAATTGACAAAATTTTGGTTTAGGATATAAATTAATGAGGACACTATCCAGTAATATTGGGAATATAAATATAAATATTTTCAGGAGCTATTTGGCTTTTGCTTATAAAATTAAACATTCATATAATCTGTAACACTGATATCTGACTCTTATATATGTCCTAGTTTAATTTTTTTTTTTAGATGGAGACTTTGAGTTAACGATGAAAGGGCGAAAAAGAATTGATTATAGGAAGTTTCTAGTGAGGAGGTAGGAAAATGAGACAAAGAAGGAAAGAAAGCCAATAAAAGTTAGGTTATAAAGCAAGTTACCACAGTAAGCAATGCTGATATTATCATACTGGTAAACTCTGGGAGGCTTTAGGGTCATCCCACTGGAAGTGAGGTGAGTGTGAACCAACAAGCATTATTTATACACCAGCTCCCATCAGTTGTGGAGTTCTGCTCTCCAGCATCATTAATTGCCCAGGACTTTCTGACCTGCTGAGAAGCACAGCATGCTTCAAAAGCAAGAGAAAATCCTCAGGCAAAGGTTTGCCTCAGGTTGTGTGTGATAGTTAGATCCCCACAGATAGAACAAGTAAAGGCTGAGGTACACAGAGCCAGCATTTACAGTATATATAGTAGACAATATTCTGCACATGTGTGAGAATATAGTGAAATATCCAAAGAAACATTGCACATAGCAGCTAGCGTACACAAAGTATTGGATTCTCAAATCAAACTGAAATGAATTAGAAAATTCATCCAATATCCATTGATATGAATAACTTCAAGCATACACTATCAACAGACTAAGTAGAAGTGAGGTGAAGTCTAAGACATATTACAGTAGCACTCTATGTCCTCAACTAATTTTTCAAAGAATAAATTCATATAACAAAGAACTTGGGGTACTATCTACTGGATAAAAGGCACACATTACTTTTTTTTCTTTTAGTAGATGGACCCTCCTAACTAATAAAAAACAAGCAAACAATGTAACAACAAAATCAAACTAATATATCAAGTCTCTGATGCTCACTAATCTATATGAAATATTAAAATGATCCATTTCTGTAAACCAAACAATCAATTGATTGAAGTTGTGGTAAAACTGATCTTTGCTTCTAAAGATAAATTGAAATTAATACAAAGAAAAATACTCAGTCCAGATATTTAGTTTCCTTCAAAAATTAAACATCACAACTTCTGTGATTAATATTAATACCAAGTAATTGAATAAGCTTGTACTTTATAACATTGTTAGGTTTGTTCTCATAGGAAAAAAAATGGAAATCATGTATTCTATGTTTGTCTTTCAATTCCTTCAGCAAAAACGGCTTTATTCTGCTTAGAATATAGATAGAAATAATCTAATTCCAACATCATTGTTTTGCAAAAATGTCTTTCCCACCAGCTCTCAGGCTATTCAGTCATTTGGACAATTTTACCAACAGCATGGAAAATTTGGTGTTGTAGAGATTATAGTCACAAGTTTGGTCAACATTTTAAGACAATATATTCTGATATAATTGCATCATACACTGTAGAGAAAGTTATATTGTATTTTATATATAACAAGGTATTCCTCAAATAATTTTTAACAAAGTATGCTTATGATTAAAAAGTTGAGGACTAAAGAAACAAACTTTTTTAAAATTCATTTTTGAGTTTTCCTATATAGGAGGCAGTAAGCCTGTTTATCTCCACTCCATTGCACATTATGTTTGAGTTCCTCTTGTTTTCATTGTGCCTGTTTCACTTTCTTTCATGACTTTTTGACATAGAGCATTAGAGTAATCTATACCAGGTGAAGAGCCTTCAGAGCAAAGCCATTTCTGTGGAATGAACCACCACACAAAGAAACACGATTCCAAAGCTGAAGTGAAAGTCCCACAGGGGTTTGTGTCAGTAATTCTCCATTGAAGATCTCTCTCTGTTGGCAACTCTCGAAACAGTTTTGAGAAGGACTCGCCTAGAGACAATCCATCTCTTCTGTAGGCGTCTTCTCTGAAAGTTGATGCTTTTTTGTCCCCTTTTTCTTGATCTCAAAACCAGGGTTTTTTTTTTTTTTTCAGACTACTCAGAATGTTTAAGGAGATTCATTCTCATTCCTGCCATATATATGACAAATGTCAAATTTTGGTTTGGGAAAATCTGCAAATATTTTCCTCTCCTCAATTGTAATAGGATGCTAAAAACATCTTTTTGAAATTTAGAATGTTTCCTAGTACAACAAACCAACTTCTATATGAGCGTGAATTAAAATCTATATTTATTTGCTTATTTACTTGCTTACTTATTTTTGTGGTACTGGAAATTGAACTAAGACTGCACATGTAGGTCAATACTTTGCCACTAAGCTATAACCTAAGTCCTTTTTGCATTAAGACAGCATCTCTCAAAGTTGCAGAGACTGGCCTTGATCTTGGAATCCTCCTGCCTAGTCCTCCTGAGTAATTGTGATTACAGGCATGCAACAAGGTACCCCACTTATTTTTTATTGAGTACCTACAGGAAAGAAAATCTTATACTTCTAGCAGCTTAGAAGACTCTGTTATGTTGTTTTCTAAAGAGCAGAAGGCTTCCATTTATGGTTTTCTTTTAGTTTATATTCATTGAAGTTACAAGTTCACATTTCTAATATTCCCATGTCTGAATATATCAAAAATACTTAAATCCAGTACAACCAGAAAGTCAAATAACCTTCAGTCTCAAAGACTCTTTATATTTTGTAAAGGATTTGGAAACATCAGAAATGTTATTCCTCAATTGCCATATCATCTACTTTGAAATGTAATAATTCTTCTTAACTGAATATCACTGTAAAGTCTATTTTTTATTTTCTCTTGTATAGATGTATTCCTTAGGAAGCTCCAGATTCAATACTTAGCAACACATAAAATGGAATAACCTGTTTCCTCCATATGATTTCCAATTATAACTCAGAATATTCTTTGGAATCATTATATTCCATAATCCTGCCAATATGCATTATTTACAGTTTTACTTTCCCTTTGGAAGACACAATTCTTTACAAATTCACACTTCATTTTTTGTTTGTAGAAAACAACCATACTGCCAGTAGTATTTTCTGAATTCCTTCTGTAAACTGCTACCTAAATATTGGCGTGGCCAAATGTGCATGGCTTTGGGCAAAGTCAAGAAGCACCATACATAGCCTAGTACAGAGTGAATTAACGTTAAAATTTTTGCATTTATTTTTATCTATTTGTAAGGTGCTAAAATGGTTTCTTGTAGGTGAAAAACATCCTCTCATACATGAATTCAAACAATTCTGAATATCTATAGTAATTTAATGTGAATAAAAATAATAGAAATTTATATTTAATTTACCCAGAACATGCCAATTAATAGTGTCAGAATTGTAATGATGTATATGTATATGAATATGACTGGGTTGGCAAGGGAATAATTATAGCAGATAGTATTTTGATTCTTTCCCAGCCCACAATGTCTCCTAGTCTATAATTCCTAACCCTAATATCCTGGTATATCCTGTAGCAGATTAGATATAAGCTTGAAATATCATTTTTTCCCTTTAGGAATTTGGAATCTAGACCAACTTAGTTTCTATATTAGTCCATTTCTGTTGCTATAACAGAATATTAGAGACTGTGAAATGTATAAAAAATGAAGAAATTAATTTCTCACATTTCTAGGGGCTAGGAAGTTCAGTTCATGGTATCATCATGTGTAGAGGGCCTCTTAGCTGAGCTATAAAATGGGGGAGGCACATGTCCACAGTGTGAGACATGCCAACTAATTTTCCTCTACTTATAAAGCTATTAATTCCATGGTGGCCCCATCTTTATAATTTCATCTTATCTGCCAATGAATTTGGAAATTTGATTTCAGCACAAGAATTTTGGGGGATGCATTCAAACTCCAGCAATTCATTTTGTCATAGCAGTAACCAATGTAAATTTAAGGGTTGAACAGCAAACGTGTGCAAAGGA
Source organism: Marmota monax (assembly GCF_021218885.2). NCBI lineage: Eukaryota > Metazoa > Chordata > Mammalia > Rodentia > Sciuridae > Marmota > Marmota monax. The sequence continues at coordinate 20,680,886 of NW_026692907.1, forward strand.
AAACCTGGACAAAACTCTCGTGTAGAGAATAACCGTAAAGCAAACAATAACAGAGGAGTAGAAAGGAAACTTAATGTCACAGGTCCACATAAAGAAATGGTGAGAGAATAACTCTTGACATAGTTCCTGTGAGATTCCTGGCAGCTTTTAGACCCTGAATCAAATATTCATGGGTCCAGGTTATTCAGCTATTTTGGAATGCTATACTAGAGCAATTGCCTTTCAGTATAATACAGAATTTTCTTTAAATTAGTAGATTACAAATAATGCCTAGTACTCTGGTAAGCTGAACTTATTACAACAAAACCCCCAAGTTTATTAATCTTTATCCTTTGAAATAATAAAAATAAACAGTCTATAAATACCATGTGATAATTATGAGAAATATACATTTGCCATAAATAAAAAACCTAAGCTAAATTATGAATTCATAAATAAAATAATAGCTGATATTTTTTGAACACTGATTATGCACCAGACTCTTTTTTAACACATTTAACATGCTAAAACTTTTAGTTATATCAAGACAATTGAATCCCCAATAATCCTATGAAGTAGTTATTATTTTCATTATTATTATTATTTTACTGATGACAAAATTGCGTTGTCTTATTCAAGATCAATTAGGTAATAATCTGAAGAGTTTGAGTTTGACATTCAAAAGTCATTCTTCAGAGCTCATATTCTTGACCATTATTGGTTGAGTTGTAGGATTCTGAATTTGTCTACTGGATTAAATTTGTTTCATCTTACAGTATTTTTGAGCATTTGATTTACTAATATGTAGGTGAATTTTTAACATGTAGGGTTGTGTACTTATCAATTTCACCTTGTAATTCTGTGAATTTAGCACCTATTTATTATGTATAATCAGGTCTATATAAGCTCATGATAAGATAAGCATGATAACTTGGGAAATGATAACAATAAATTTATCAATATTTAGTCTTATTTCTTTTCCCATTGCATTTTGTATCTTTCTCTCCTATGAATTTGTCTTCCTTCTTATTAAAGCATTTAAAATAGTTCTTTTAGCATAGATTCATGAATTATAATGTCACTCAAAATTTTAAATTCCTTATATATTTTAATTATTCAATTATGAAAAGATTTCAATTTTACCTTTGTTCTTGAATGATAAATAGGATGAATATAGACATCAAGATTGAAAATTGCTTTTCTTTATTCAGTTGATATGTTTACTGTTGTTGATTGAGAATAAACTATAATTTTAATATGTATTCCTTGTAGATTATATATATGTAGATAAACATGCACACATAATCATATACCCGCAAAATTATACATATACCCATATGTATATATATGGATGCATAGTATATAATATTATATATATTATATACATTATATATACATATATAATATATAGTATATTTATTATATTTATTATATACATATATACACACATATATAGTTTATGTATACACACACTGCTGATTAGCAATATACTACAGCCTTCTTTTCTTTTTTTATTATTTTTTTCTAATTTGTTACACATGATGTCAGAATGCAATTCATTTCATATTACACACATAGAGCACAATTTTTCAAGTCACTGATTGTACAAAAAGTATTTTCACACCTTTCATGTCTTAATACATGTACTAGGGTAATGATGTCTAACTCATTCCACCATCATTCCTACCCCTTACCTGCTCCTTTCTCCTCTCTTCCCTTTGCCCTATCTAAAGTTCCTCCATTCCTCCCATGCTCCCCAACCCCCATCACCATTATGAGTCAGCATCCTCATATCAAAGAAAACATTCAGACTTTGGTTTTGGGGGGATTGGAATGCTTCAATTAAGATTATGTTCCCAACTTCATCCATTTACCTGCAAATGCCATGATTTTGTTATCTTTTAGTGCTGAGTGATGTTCCATTGTGTATATATACCAATGTTACCCTATCCATGTATCTACTGAAGGGCATCTGGGTTGGTTCCATAATTTAGCTATTGTGAACTATGGTACTATAAACATTGATGTGGCTGTGTCCCTGTAGTATGCTGTTTTTAAGTGCTTTGGGTGTAAACCAAAGAATGGGATAGCTGGGTCAAATGGTGGTTCCATTTTCAGTTTTCCAAGGAATCTCCATACTGCTTTTCAGATTGGTACAGCTTTCTTTTCATTGTGAGAATTCCTGTTCATATATTTTTTTTTTTTTTTTTTTTTTTTTTTTAATTTTTTTTTATTGGTTGTTCAAAACATTATAAAGCTCTTCACATATCATATTTCATACATTAGATTCAAGTTGGTTATGAACTCCCAATTTTACCCCAAATACAGATTGCAGAATCACATCGGTTACACATCCACATTTTTACATAATGCCCTATTAGTAACTGTTGTATTCTGCTACCTTTCCTATCCTCTACCATCCCCCCTCCCTCCCCTCCCATCTTCTCTCTCTACCCCATCCACTGTAATTCATATCTCTCCTTGTTTATTTTCCCATTCCCCTCACAACCTCTTATATGTAATTTTGTATAACAATGAGGGTCTCCCTCCATTACCATGCAATTTCCCTTTTCTCTCCCTTTCCATCCCACCTCGTGTATCTGTTTAATGTTAATCTTTTCTTCCTGCTCTTCCTCCCTGCTCTGTTCTTAGTTGCTCTCCTTATATCAAAGAAGACATTTGGTATTTGTTTTTTAGGGATTGGCTAGCTTCACTAAGCATAATCTGCTCTAGTGCCATCCATTTCCCTGCAAATTCTATGATTTTGTCATTTTTTAGTGCTGCGTAATACTCCATGGTGTATAAATGCCACATTTTTTTTATCCATTCATCTATTGAAGGGCATCTGGGTTGGTTCCACAGTCTAGCAATTGTGAATTGTGCTGCTATGAACATCGATGTAGCAGTATCCCTGTAGTACGCTCTTTTAAGGTCTTCAGGGAAAAGTCCAAGAAGGGCAATAGCTGGGTCAAATGGTGGTTCCATTCCCAGCTTTCCCAGGAGTCTCCATACTGTTTTCCAGATTGGCCGCACCAGTTTGCAGTCCCACCAGCAATGTACAAGAGTACCCTTTTCCCCACATCCTCTCCAGCACTTGTTGTTGTTTGACTTCATAATGGCTGCCAATCTTACTGGAGTGAGATGGTATCTTAGGGTGGTTTTGATTTGCATTTCTCTGACTGCTAGAGATGGTGAGCATTTTTTCATGTACTTGTTGATTGATTGTATGTCCTCCTCTGAGAAGTGTCTGTTCAGGTCTTTGGCCCATTTGTTGATTGGGTTATTTGTTTTCTTATTGTTTAATTTTTTGAGTTCTTTGTATACTCTGGATATTAGGGCTCTATCTGAAGTGTGAGGAGTAAAAATTTGTTCCCATGATGTAGGCTCCCTATTTACCTCTTTTATTGTTTCTCTTGCTGAGAGAAAACTTTTCAGTTTAAGTAAGTCCCATTGCTTCTTATGTCAAAATATTCTCTTACTTTATACTTTGTTATGTCCTCTAATCTTTTTTTTATTCCTTTCACTTGAGTATTTTTTTTGCCAAAGTACTATTATTTTATGTTCTGGAGCCCCTGGATATTTCATTCATTCTGTTTATTGGCTCTTTTTGAGAATTATTTGTTCCTTGGATGCTCTCATGTGTTTTTTCCCCCTTTATTATGAGTAGAGATGACTTATTCAGTGCCCTACGTCTCTAATATTGTGAAAGTGCTTCAGTAATAATTAAACTAAAAATAGCTTCTTTTAAATATATTTTTTATTTGTTCTAATTAGTTATACATGACAGTAGAATGTATTTTGATACATCATACATAAATGGTGAAAATAGCTTTTAATAGACCCAGATTATTCTTATAAAATTTTAAACCCTCTGTATTTCATGCTGAGCAAACTTTACCTAAAATTTGTTTTCTTTGTGTGAGAAAGCCTGGGTTTTTGCATGTACGATTTTATTCTTTTGGTATGACTTTCATGTATCTAATTATCTATCTATCTCTTTCCTTTTTTCTCTTTTTCTTCCTTTTCTCCCTTCCTACTTCCTTTCTTCCCCCTCCCACCCTCTCTATTTCTCTCTCTCTGTGTCTCTCTCTCTTTTACCCTTTACTTCACTTATAAAGTTAAGTCCTTGTTGTTTCTCAAGGATCAAAGCTTCTGTGTGAGGGTGAGGTTTATTTCATTCTAAACTGTGAGAATGGTAAAAAAAAAAAAAAGTCTAATGTCCCTGGTTTTGACTGTGATGTGTAATTTTTAAACATCTCTCTGCCATAACCATCCATGTCTGAATCTACTTCTTTTTGGGGGGCAAGGTTTGGGGGGACTGGGTATTGAACTCAGGGACACTCAACCACTGAGCCACACACAGTCCTAGTTTGTATTTTATTTAAAGACAGGGTCTCACTGAGTTGCTTAGCACCTCAATTTTACTGGCTTTGAACTTGCAATCCTCCTGAATCAGCCTCCAGAGCCACTGGAATTACAGGCGTGTGCCACCAAGCTCAGCTGAATCTACTTTTGGATAACAAAATATTAGATTTCCTAAACCATTCTTATATTATTTCTGAATTTCTAGCATACAGTTGTTATTTTATTTTCTTTACATTGTTTCTAACTAATTACAAAACATTTTGTATATTTTGATCCAAAATTTCCCAAACATAGAGAGGGATTGAAATCCATTATTTTCTTTCCCAATCCATCATCTTTAAGAGGTCTGCTTTATTTACTTTCCCTCTAAATTTTTTTTATTGATTTTAATATATTTTTGTTGACAGTTGAATTGATTAATTAAGTGTGAAATATTGTGAGTGTTTTCTTGTTTGAATTTTCAAAGTCAATAAATATTCTACTACTGCAGATTATAATTTATTTGCCTTTATACTACTACTGTCAATGTCTCATATTATCATATTAGTATCAATTCAGAGGGACTTAATAATTGAAAAAATGGCAATTACAGCAGACACCTTGATTTTTCCTTAAAATTAAGAATTTCATTATTTTGCCATTAAATGCAATGATGTAAGTTTGAAACAGAAGCTCTATTTTATCATTGGAAAGTGCCTTTCATCATGTATATATCTAAAAAGTTTTCTATTCTTATTAGATATTCCTATTTTAAAAAACTAATTTTTCACAATGACATCTACACAACCATGCTATTCTTTGACTTTTAGCTTTTAATATTTTTGAAATATGTTAATTTATTTTCCATTATAAATCAGTGTATTTCTAGAACAAATTGTACTTATAGAAAGTGTAGGCATTCTAGAATAACAACTAGGATACATTTACTAATATTTATATTGACATTGGTGACTTCTGTCATCATGGTTGATCATATGTATGGGTGTGGATTTGTGCCTGTATGTAAATACACACACACACACACACACACATGTACATATGGTTTGGGATTGATACGCTATAGTGTATGACATTTAATAGCTCCAAATTGTTTATATATTATATTATACATTAAGAGTAGTCCCCCATTTTCTGTGAGGATACATTCCAATATTCCCAGTGGATGTATAAAACCACAGGTAGACCAAATCCTATGTGTTCTGTGTTTCCTGTAAGTACATACCTTTGATGCAATTTAATTTATACATCAGATACAATAAGAAATTAACAACAATAACTAAAAATAAAATACAATAATTGTAATAATAATTAAATTTTATAAATTTTTTATGCTGGAATTTTTTTTCTGACAGTTTTGACTGTAGATAACTAAAATTGCAGAAAGTAAAATTATTAAGGGAAACTACTTGTGAGTGTGTGTGTGTGTGTGTGCGCGTGTGTGTCTGTGTACATAACTGTATGTGTATGTATGTGTGTGAGTGTATGTATTTCTTTTTGAATGTGCTCTAAGAGTTGAACATGAGAAAGCATATCTTGTGTTTATGTATTAAAGAAGATCTATTCAGTACAAAAAAAAAACCAACTAGCATTCTATATATTTAAATACTTCACCATAAAATTTACTTAATCTTTCAATGTTTCACTAACCTCTGGGAAAAATCAGAGAAGCAGGAGTTGGATAGAAAAACCGGAAAAATCTTCCAAATTATGCAGATTACCTGTTTCAGAAAAATTCTGCTACTACCTGAAAACACTGAGTGCTTTTGTACTCTTCACTATCATCTGTATTTTTATTAATGACACATATGCTTTATCTTTCCAAAGATAAATAGGTACAGGAAGGGACCAGTTATTAGGAACAATAGGCAAAGGACAAATCCCTTTACTGTTTAAAATAGTTACCCCTAAAAGAGTTTTAGACTAATACAGTTATTGCCATGCATTGTTGTATCATTCTTCTTATTAAAGATTGTATGTTGTTCTTAAAATAGGAATTCAGCAAACAACGCAGACAAGATCAGGAAGCCACACATCTGATTCCAGGTATTGGTTTAATGAAGAGATGGGCAAATTATGTAAAGTTGTGATGTTACATTGGTAATTATTTTTTTAAAAGCCTGTTCAGGAAGATTCCTTTTTTTTTCTTCAATCCTGATGTTATGTTAAACAACAACAACAAAAACAAGTGGGTTTTCCAGTAATGTCATGGTTTCAGGCCACTGAAGCAAGAGAGAATGTACCCGACCCTCAGACACCACTATGTGCAAGAAGTAGAGTCTTAGAACCCCAAGTCCATGACTTTACCCAGTTCATACAGGTTCTATGGTTCTAATTGTGTGAAGCAAAAATTATATTGTTGTGATTTATGGTTAAATTCCTCTTTCCTTGTCTCATGACTATAATTAAGTATTTTTAATGTCTTGATTTTAGAAACATATATTTTCCCTATCACTGAGACATTTAATTGTATTGCCATTGAAATGTAAATAAATTTTATACTTTAAAATTTCAAACAATTTTAAATTAATTTTTCTAAATGATGTGTGGTAGGGTTCTTAAATTTTTTTTCTGGTTCATTTTTTTTCTGAGTTTCCTAAATTGGATTAAATAAATCAATTATTCTACCACTACTTGTTGTAAAGTCTTTCTCTAAATGAAATATGTTGAACTTACATCGAAAATCAGTTGACCACAGGGTACAGGTTTATTTCTCGATTTTCTGTTCTATTCTAATGATCCATACCCTCAAATAATTAGGTATATCATTACCCTATATCATACCAATTATTTGAGGGTTACAACAAGCCTTAGAATTTGTATCTATTTCATTTATTTTAACTATAAGTTCTTGGTTGCTTTATAAATTATTCTTTCAATTCATTGAAATAAACACTCCTCCCTTGGTCATTATTTTTATCCCTTAGAGATTTCTTGGATATTTGTTGTTCTTTTCTAGCTTCTTTAGTTCAATGGTTTTAACTGTTTTTTTTTTTTTCTAATTTTAAATTATCAAAGCATTACTTTGACAACTTTTCTCAGCTTATATTTTATCTCATGAGAAGATGTAATGAATGGATTTCTTATATTACTGTTTGCCAAATAGTAACAATATCTTTGTATTTTATGTGTTACTCCTTATTTGATTTATTGTTTGTTGTCATAATTATATAAATCACAACTCAACTCTTCAATTTTAAAATTTATTAAATCTCACTCTTGCAGAAGTAGATTTGTTATTTTGGGCACATGTGGTTTTAAATGACCTGATTTCTCTAATATCTCTTCATAAAGTTATGTTATTTTCTAGAAATACTAGATAAAACTCATATATATTTAAAAGTTATAATTGGTTCATGGGAATATTAAACTCTACCTACTCTCAGATATCAAAATTACATGTAATAGTCAAAAGAAATACCAACATTTGTAGTTTAAACAAGTGGCATCAAAATTGTCTATAATAGCCCATAAAACAGAAAGACAAGTGCTCTGCAATAGCTCATCAATTTTAAATATAAAAGTACATCTGCACAAATTAAAAAACAACTATCTTGTTTGTGTCATATAGCTTGTGTAGCTTCAAATAAGCCCAAGGACTCTAATATGCAGTAATAAATCAATCAGAGAGAAGACATCAAAATTTTGATTTGTGGAAGAGATTTATGACCCTTTTCCACTTTGTATGGAGAATATAACTCATCTAAAAGTACATTTTTGCATATGACTGATGAATATCCATGCATGCCTACAGCAAGGGAAATTTAATTAGAAATGATTCTAATTTTGATTAAAGAACAAGGTTGTTTGCTCTTGATGAGAACCACCTTCCACAAATTCTTGTCTTTTCTCTAGAAAGTATCTTGAGATTCCTTTCATATAATTCAAGAAAATGCAGCTATAGAGTAGGTGCAGAAGCACCTAGGGAGACACAGTGAGGCCATTAATGAAAATGGTAAGTCAAAGACCTGTAAGATTTACTAGAGACTTGCTTCATGTTCATTTCAGCTTTCTTTGTTTTTCTCACAAATAATTGGAGTTTTGACTCTAATTCAAAAATCCATCTCCAGATCAATAGTGTCCTTATGTGTGGGTTACTCTCATTTTTTTTTATCTCAAATATTTGTGGCCATTCTCTTATCAAGTCCTTTCATATTCCATAGAGTCTGGTGTTCTGCCAGACTTTTTAGTACCTCACTAATTCTTGATTCCATCATTCCCTGTGTGACATTTGCTTTTCTCAGATGCATGGTTTCTTATATTATTTTTCCATGAGGCAAAGAGATTGACTTGACAGGAGCTTGAGAGAACATCCTAGGGTGATGGTATTGTTCTAGTTGTAATCGTGAACAGTTGTTACCTGGGGATATGACCTTGTCAAAGCTCATCAAAACTCACATTTAAAAATGAACATTTTATTTTATATAAACTAGACCTTGATTTATGAGAGTAATATAAGGAGTGAAGTTGAAGTCAATAAATATTGAATACAATTTTTCATTTAAATTAAATCCATTTTAACTGATATATAAAAACAAAAACATTGTTTATAATAAGTATTGTGATGTTTTGAAACATGCACATATTAATAAGATGTAGAATAGGTTGAATATATCTGTCTCTCCAAATATGTATAAATTCTTTGTGATGAAAACTTTTAAAATTCTTTTGTTTAGCATATTAGCTAATCTCCTGTAGCATATCTTAGCTATCCTAACCTACAGGAGATTACTTTTTGATGAAAATGGAGAGAAAGTAACTGATGAGTTCTGTTATTATGTTTTTTTAAAGTTGAAATAATAAAAATTCTGTGTGCTAATGAAATGTTTAACAGAGTCATGGATTAAAAAGGTATATGAGAACAGGCAAAGAATGAGCTAACAGTATTCCTGGGTAAGGAGAGTGGATGTAACACATTGCACTCACCTGGGTCGACCTCAAATTGGGAAAGTGGTCATACACTTATAAAAATTAAAGGGAAAATGTAGATGAAAATTGGTAAATTGTTATGGTGGTGGGAATTTGCCAAACTCATTTTTGGATTGTTTCTATTTCATCAGATAGAGAGGTTGGATATTAGAAGTTTTAGGAGAAAGAAAAGATGGGAAATCCTGGAGTTTTTTTTTTTCTCAGTAACCCTGGAAGATTTAATACTGAGTGGAATAAAATGCGATGGTGAACCTATCTTAGCACATTTAATACTCTGTGATTTACATATTTGTGGATGATTCTATTCAAGGTGGATATAACCTCCCAGAATAGTAGTGACTTTTTTAGAATTATTTCTTTCTGTATTAATTCTACTTAAAAATCAGACTCATTGGAAGAATAGCACTCTTGGAATATTTTTTTTTTCATTTTGTTGTGGAATACAGATAGGAATCGGGAAAGGTTTTCAAGTAGGAGTATGAATTATAACACATGAAAACTATATGCTTTATGAAATCTACTGGGAAACAGACTTTCAAAGACATTGTTTCTGAGACTTATCATGTTCTTTATTTACTCTAAACCTAGTTTACATCTTCATAGTCTCCCTTTCTAGCTCTTCTTCCCTACCCTGAATTATCATGTCTATTACCTGTCTTCCACTAGGAATTTAGGAATACCCCCTTGAAATCACCCAGCATACTGTATTATAGTTCTTTGTTCATATTACTGTGCCGTAGTCCTAATCAGTTTGGGGAATATTAAAATATTTAGAACATTTCCATATCCATCATATGTAGTATAAGACACAGAATCAAAAAATGTAATAAAATTTATTGCAGTGAATTAAATCCTGTAGCCTCTGCTATTAATAAGCTCCACTTAGCATGACTAATAAGCATGCTATTATCTTCCTCAATACATAATCTTGCAAAAATAAATAGTAATTCAGCAGCAAAATGGGAAAAACAATAGCAAAAATATTTTGATATCAAGAATATCAGTAGACTTCAGTTGTGTCCAAATTCAGGAACATATTCCCTATACATTAATTTAATCATGAATGACAAACATACTTCCTAGTGAAAGATACTCAAACCTTAGATATGTAAAATCTATTTTAGTGCTAAAAAGTATGTGTGCTCTTATAACATTAGATATGCCATAAGACAATGAGCACCAAAACCTTTTCAAATATGTATTATATGATATACACTAACAAACAAAAAGCACCAGAAAAGACAAGTGCATTCCATTTCAAGTGGTATTACCCAAATAATAGTATTTCTTATTAACAAATTTTTCTTTCAGCACAAATTTTCACAGATTTATAATTTTTCTAAGAGCCCCTTTTCTTTCTGTCTTAGCACTGATATTCTTAGCTATGAACTTCACTGAGCTAGGCTGGTTGAGTTTGGAAAAAAATGCACAAACATGCTTATGTAGCCTGTAGTGTGCCTCAGAGAAAAGTAATAGCAATATAAAGGAGTATGTTATGCATGTGACAAGTGGGTATTATTATTTTTGGAGTTGCTTGTACAGGTAAATTCTAAGGTGGAGTTGAGTTAATAACCACAAAAAAACTATCAAAAATTCAAAAAAAATATACTTATTATGAGTATTGTCATAGAAAGCCCCAAATGTGAACAGTAAGAAAAAGGATATACCTATATATTGATAATTTTGAATGCATTTTGTTAAAAAAACTGAGAAATTGGCTCTTGCAAAAAAAATCAGGCAAATCTTTGGTTAGAAAATTTTGTTGAGCAAATAGTTTAGAGTCTTTTGTCCTTGGTTTCCATATTGAAAATACTATTTTTGAGGTAAAGTTAGATAATGGCTATAATCTCTCTGTGTGTAAAATACAAATCTAAAAGGTACCCTAAATTGATTCCTAAAGAATTTCACACTTATAATCTATTTAAGCAGAACTGTTGTGCATATATGTATGTAGCTCCAGCATGAAAACAAAACAAAACAAAACACTCTGAGCATCAAGCTTTTGCATTACCTACAACAGAAATCAGTGTCATTCTTTGTGAAATAAGCTGCTGTTGCCATGGTGAGAATTTGACTGCAATGCAAGTTGCTCTCATGTCTAGTGTTTTAAAATCCTAATACAGTCTCTATGTGACCAGAACATCTCAACATTCTCAAAGGATTTACTAGTACCATAATATATTCACCACTTAGAGTAAACATACAGTATTTAACAAATGATTCAGGATTCAAAACATATCTATTAAAGTTGTAGCACAAGTATGATAACATAACAATCTCCATTGGAAGAATACAAAATAACAAAACTCCCCAAGGGATATAAATTCAAGTTGGAATAGATGACTTACAGCACATTAAAATTCAAATTTAATATTAAGTGAAATCATCATATACAATTCAAGAGAGGTCATCAAAATATGGCTTATTGAAAAAATAATGAAGATAAACAGGATTGAATACTAAGGAAAACAAAAAGATTTCTCAGAGTAGGCAAGGAAACAAAAGAAGACCTTAAGGAGTTGGAGATTAAATCAGATCTAAAGAATAAGAAAGAGAAGGATGAGCTAAATTAAATAGATACAACATCTTCTAAGAAGGAATGCAGGGAATCCTAGAAAACTTGGGGTCCTCAGATTGCAGAGGTGCATGCATAGGTCAACAAGGTAGCAACTTAGAGAATGATACTAGGGTACAACCTTGAGACTCCTTCAAGGCCAAGGAGGAATCTCCTTGGCATCAAGCTGAAAGCAAATACTTAAAAATATATACATTAATGAAGTTGCATATTTTGCCTATATGTCTTGAATAGTCTCATTCAGAGCTCCCATTTAACCTGGAGCATTGATGTTTTCTATGGTTCCGGTTTGCTAATTGCGCTACCAAATGTGTTAATTTTCTAACAAACTTTCTAAACAATCTTTCTAAATCTTTCTAAACAATCTAACAAATTTTCTAAGCAATCTTTCCTTCTTTGCCATATTAAATATTATAACATGTATTTTCTTAGATAAATGTAGTAAAAACAGCTTAATAATTGTTATGGAGAGCAAACTGAAGCTCAGCCTTCCAGATAGGATATAGGTTTCTCTGATTGTCATCTAAGATCTTCTACTAACACATGTTCCATAATCCCACTCCACAGCAGGCTGGCAAAGTAATTACTGTGGCAGTGACCACCCTTTTCCATATTTCTCTGAATGTGTCAAGTACATTTTTAGACTGAATCTCAATTTTCTTCAGCTCTCTTCAGTTTAAACTATTCAGAAAAATTCAAATCTTTGAATACCATATTCACTGAATACCATATTTACTCGTTTACCACTCATTCATTACTCCAAAATCTGAAATTTTATTTATTTTGGCCAACAATATTTTCTTATTTATTCAACTCCATGTACATTTTTTCAGTGCTGAATCCTAGTGAGCATCACTGTAATATTAGTGATACCCATCATGCCCTTTTCTTGGAAAAACTTCTTATTTTGCTTTTCACGAAACATTTTATAGTTTTCCTTATACCAATATATCCCCCTTCATCTTTTCCTTCTTACTTGTTCTAGTTCTTCATCTCACCCATTAACATTTGGAATTTCCCTGCTTTTTCTCATTGTATTTTGGTACCCACTTCATGTTTCCTGGATAACATTTTAACTACTAACATACATGCTGATGACTCAAAACTTCGCATATCCTATTGTTTTAATTTACCTGATAATTTCCTTTTTAAAATCATACAAATGATGTCCCTCAAATATATTCACATGCTCCAGAAAGTGAGAAATGATTACCAAGATCTTTCATGGTTTTGTCTGTGTTCTCTTAAGCACCACCTTTCAGCTACCTGTCTTACAATTTTTCAATTCCCCATATACTCCATGTGGTTTTTCCCTTTATTCAAGCTGCCACTTCTGCATGGAATAAGCCTGATTGTCACCTTTCCTAATATACACAATTTGCCTTGGGAATTCATACAGAAATGTTTTTAAAATACTGAAATTCTTTTAACTCAATGAAGTCTCCACTGATTTTTCTTTGCACACTTTTTTTTTCCAGATACCCTACTACCCAGAAGACAAAACTCTCTATTCTTGGGTCTCATTGTTAACTATTCACATTGCTTTATCATTGTTCTGACATAAATCATGATAAATAACTGCCTAAATGCTCTACATTACTGCACAGTATTCTGCGTACAGTGCTATACACACACACACACACACACACACACACACAGCCTGGGCTCCTTGCTATATGCTATATTCCTATTCTTATGATCAGATAAGAGTAAAATATGAAATATAGTAGAAAACCAAACAAGTGGGGTATGGTCGCCTATGCCTATAATCCCAGTGGCTCTGGAGACTGAGGCAGGAGGATCACAAGTTCAAAGCCAGCCTTAGCAACTTATCAAGACCCTAAGCTACTTAGTGAGACCTTGTCTCAAAATTTAAAAATATATGGAAAAAGAGCTGGGGATGTGGCTCAGTGGTAAAGTGTCCCTGGGTTCAATGCCTGGTACCCTTCCCCCTGCAAAAAAAAAAAAAAAAAAAGAAAACCAATCAGTGTTCAAAGAACAATGCACATGTACACTACTACTGAATAAAAAGAAGATGTTTAATTGCAGAGAGAGGAGGTAGTATCTATCACTTTGTATAACTTTTTCCATATTTGAAAGGTTTATACATTCATCACACCAACCTTCTAAATTTTATTTTATATTTTTATATGCATTTAAAATGATAAACCATACCAAAGAGATAATAAAAAAGATGTAAGGGAAGGAAAAAACACAGTCAAAAAATAGAGACAGAGAGCTGGGCATGGTGGCATGTCCCTGTAATCCCAGCAACTCTGGAGGCTGAGGCAGGAGGATCAAAAATTCAAGGCCAGCCTCAGCAACTTAGCAAGGACCTGCGCCAGTCAGCAAGACCCTGTCTCTAAATACAGTATTTAAAAAAGGACTAGGGATGTGACTCAGTGGTTAAGCACCCCTGGGTTCAATCCCTGGTACAAAAAAAAAAAATAAATAAAACAGAGATAGATTTTGGAGTTAATAGAGACGTACTTTAAAATAACTGTGATTAACATATTCAAGAAAATTAATATCATGTTGAATTTTTATGGAAATTAAAAATACATGAGAATATCAAATAGAAAGCATACATGCAAAACTAAATAAAATGTAGAGGTTAATAGACTTAAGAGCAGAGTGGGCAAAAAATAAAACAGATGTACAGTGAATTGCAAGTAGGTGATTGCATAGTACCCAGAATGAAGTACAGAATCCAAAGCACATGGAAAAACAGACAAAACCATACATGAGAGATACTAATAGAACGAAATGTTTTATATATATATATATATATATATATATATATATATATATATATAGTGCCAGAAGGAAATAAGGAAAGGGGAAGATGTAAAACTTGAAGGGACACTGAAGGAACTCCTCAAAACATTTGAAAAAATCAAAATCCAGATTAAAATCCTGTGCTTAGATCTAAAGAAGAATAGTTTCAATGGAAAACACATCTAAACATTCTGTAATTAACTAAAAGCCAAAGATAAAGACACAAATAAAAGCAGCCACCAAAGACACATTATGTTCACAGGAGCAATGAGTCTGAACACCCATGTTTCAGAAGGCACTATGAAGTCCAGTACACAATAGTGTGCCAACTCTGAAGTGCTGAAAGAAAACAGGGGCCAACTTAGAATTCTACATGAAGCCAAGATATCCTTTGTAAACAAAGATGAAAAAATACCTTTCCAGATTAAGAAAGAGAGAATGGGATTTACGGCCATTATGCCCACTCTAAGAGAAATACTAACAGGAAATCTTCAGGTAGAAGAGGAATTTATCTAGAGAACACAGAAATTCTAGAAGAAATAAAAAGCCACAGAAAGGGTCAATACTTCAGGAAACTGCAAATGGCTATTTTATTATGGGGTTGAAAATATGCACGAAATTTAAATGCATAATATCATAAAACTAGGGCTGGGTTCAACAAAGTTTAATAGCTCTAGAATTCTTAGTTTGAAAGTGATTCATATATAATATATATTACATTATATAAAGTATGGTGACATGCTTTCATTTATAGAACAACCACTAAAAATATATTTAAGATGAATGAATTTAAGTAAATAAAAGGATAAATAGAATAATAAAATATACATGAGTAGTCCAAAAGAAGGAAAAAAAGAAAATGTATGTGAAAGGATTATGATAAAAAGAAAAAAAATAGATTTCTGGCACATAAAAACTAAATTGTTGGTGTTATATAAAATACATTTGAAATTATAATAAAAATAAATCTTGCCACCAAAGGTGAATAAAACAATATTCTAGTTATAAGAAACAAGTTTTACAAATGTGTATATAGAAGAGTACATAGAAAAATTACAATGCACATATAAAAATCTTACACATCAATACTTAGAAAATCGCATAGAAATGTTGCAATTACTCATATGAAAGAGTTATATTCTGCAAACAATAACACTACTCTTTCTTCCCTGCCTGCAAACACACAAAATCTACTATATCTATACTAATATCATATAAAATAGATACTAACAAAGAAATGTTCAAGATATGGAAAGGCCTCACATTGTGATCAAAATAAAATTCATAAAAGGACACCTCTATATGTACGTAATAACATAGTTTAAGAATATGTATAATATTGGATTAAAAGGATATATATATTATGTATTATACATATATATTATCATTTAATACATTATATATATGCCATGAGCATTACACACACACACACATACATGCTCATGCTCATCGTGAGGGACTTTAATTTACCTCTCTCAAGAAATGAGAAAAGCAGAGTACAAATAATCAATCACATAGAAAATATGAACAGCAAATATAATAAAATGGACATGACATTTATAAAATAGAACATTCAATGTTGACCCAATATAGATTGTTTTCAAGCTCACAGAAACACAGAGGTTAATCATCTGTGGGTCATAAAAGAATTCTAATCCTATTTACAAATGGGAACTGTAGATAAAATCCAACCATCAATAGTGAATCTGAGCATACTTTATGGAGATTTTTTTCAGTGAATTCATATGCCTCAGTCTGAAAAACAGGTTATATAGTAGTAGAAACATGATTTCTAGACTATGATCACTTCACTGTAGAAAGACTCAAAAAAGAAGAAGAGATACCTTCTTTAGTCAATGACAGCTGGATAATGGAAGGAATCAGGCAGCTCTTCATGTGTCTTAATTTCTACTGTGCTATATCTTCCTTTACTTTTCTATCCTGTGAGGTTACCTTAGGTTAAGCCATCAGAGATATAGTTTCTGGCTGCTGCATTTTAAAAAATCTCTTTACATGCTTTACTTTTGAGGAAGAAAATAAACTTTAACTTAATCAGAGATATTTCAGTGTTTATGTAACCGAGGAGAGAAGACATACATTAATTAAGAAAAAAATTATAATTTCTATTAAATAGTGAGTTGACTCAATTGTAAACACTCCAAGGGCATTTTAATTAGTATCTGTGATTATCTGAAGAAAATATTTGGTTTACATATCAGTTATATTCAATATTAAAAGTATTAAAATATTATTTGGAAAAGGCTAAACAAGATAGAAATACTAACATATAATGGATATCCAATATAATAAGTGAAATAGTAAAAGTATTTCTTTGCTTATGGTCACTGGCTTATTTTTTAATTGTTTTATTGTTTTGGGAATTGAACCTAGGGCCTCTTGTATGCTAACCACACAATTTAGCATAGAGCAACATCTCTAGCACCTTTGTGTCTAATTTTTTTGATTATTGTCATAGGTGCATAATTATTTACTATATATCATAGGCCTTAAAAATATTGTTAGTTTATTGAACTAAACAAAATATCATGAAAACAAAACATGGACTAACTATGTAGTGTGGAGACATGATTTTTGCCTTTTTTTTTTTTTGCACTAGAGATTTTTCATCTATAAATATGTATTTAACATCATGTATTGGCATAGTATAATGAAGCTGTGTGTGTTGGCCAATACACTTGGTCACATCAACTATTTATATTGACCAGCTTTGAAAGAGGTAATACGTGTCCTGCAGAGTGTAAAGTTTGGAGAAAGAAAAGCCAGCAAAATATTGACACTCTGACTCTATACATGCCCTCCTATTTTCCAGCATGCCCCAAATCTTCCAACCACATAGCAAGGCAATTTATTTTAAAGGCCTTTCAAAATTAGTTTAAAAATAAAGGGCAATTAGATCAAGAAAAATTATTATTAGAAAATATGTCTCTCTGTGTTTCTAATATGTTGATAACAGCATTAGAGTAGATGCTAAATATCTTCTAAATTTAAATATTGTATTGTAAAAAAAATACATACGAATATCAAATGTGCTCTGCAGTCTCTTTTATTTGCTAAAGTCAATCAAGGAAAACTGGTAATCAGTTTTACTGTTATTACTATTATTACCATTATCATTATAAGAGAATCAACACTAGTTTTTCCCTTCTTGGGTAAAAAATAAAGTAACATTGTATAAGCCATCTCTCATAGATTTTAAATGATTCAATCAGTATATTTATAACTGTAATGTATTTAAATTTTTTAAAGGTTCCCAGGGCATAACGACTAAATGATCTCATTCTCTCACAAATTAAGACCAACCACACAGATTTTCCCTTATTATTCTTGCTTATGAAGTTAATCCTCACTGAGCTCTCATGAAGACTTCTTTAAGCCTCCCAGGTGAGGGAGAAGCAGCCTAATGAGCATGAATCAGTGGCATTTGATCCCCACCATAGCAAAATGCCGACACAGATATAATCTTTTGCTCTTCCAAAGGCTTTTAACTCTGAGAATAAAGAACTCAAAATCTCCATCATCAGCAAGCCTTTAAATTTGTTCCTTCTTCTATCCAACAGATAACCCTCCATTATTTTTGCAAAAATAAAACTACAAGTGTTTTATGGGTTTCATTTGGAGACAATGTGGGAATTGCAATAGAAAAGGGACCTATATTCCTTCCATTAGAGTTTCTTTTTTTTTTTTTTTCTACCTTTTGATCAGGGAAACTTTACCTTCCAGAGTTTATTGAGCCAAATTGGCAAATAGAAAGCAATGATTTTACACCATGTGTCAGTGAAGCTACCATATAAGTGTGGATTTATATGTGAAATATTTTGGATGAATTAAGTGTTCCTTTGGGAAATATCTAGAAAGTACACACAAACACAGATGAGCCTAATGGAAACAGAGATCATAAATTAAGTATATTCTCATTACCTTTACATGTCCCCTGACTAGAAACAATAACCTCTCCCCCAATAAGCACATAGTCTCAGAAAAAAAGATTAGTGTACCCAAAGGGCAAAGCAAACATATATATCTTGTGATATGTTCGAACAATTGTAAAGCTGTACCTCTGGCAGATGATGGGTGGGAGTGAATTAGAGAGGTCTAGGTGAATTATAGAGGTGGGAATCTTCCATCAAGGAGGCCCAGCTGTCTGCCTCAAGGTGCTTGACCCTAGCAACCGACAACAGGAGCAGTCAAGCAAGAGACAGCTGTTGCAGAGGAAGAAAATGTAATAAGTGAGAGTCTCATAATTGAGGCCTAGCCAAGGGAGGAAGTATATTCCATGATCACATCTTTGAAATTTAAGTTGAAATCTAAATTTTGTGTTATTATTAGAATAAGTCTGTAGTTGTATATTTAATGTAAACATATATACACATACATATACACACATACATGCATATATACGCACATAATCATGTTAATAATTAGTGTTAATATTGAATCTCGCCAAAAAGGTATTTTCCACCCAGATTTTATTTCTAAAAACGTGATTGCTAAAAGAAATCACAGGTAATTATGTGAGAGTATCTCAGCGAAATCGAGGATTTCTCTCTGACATACACTCAGTTCTTGATGTTTTTCAGTGGCTGTTCTCATTAAATTTCATACAACAGAAAATCTGAACAAAAGCCTGTGCAGTGTTAGGGAACAATGATTCACTTTTGCAAGGAAAAAGGAGATTTATGAAGAAAATCACTTGTATCTGACAGTCACTGACATTAGTCCTTAGTTCATGAAAAGCAACTCCAGTCTGATAGATTGTTTTCTGTTCCTCATAAAGCTATTGTTTTTCTTGTCTCAGCAATAAATGGAATTGAATAATGATCACACAGATGTAGGAGAAGGAATCTCATTTTATAATTGGAGAATTTTTCTCTTTTATGAATTCAACATTTTTTTACATGATTAAAAAATGAAAGTTGCTCACCTAGAAGTATTTCATGGACTAATATCATTCCTTTTTAAAATAAGACATTGCTTATTTAGAAACAGGTGTTATAGATACATTTAGAAAATCAGCTACCAAAATATTCTAGAGAGATGATTAATAAGGAAAAAATGGATTTTATGCAAAAACTGGTCACAAATATATGATGTTAGTTCTTAATGCAAATGTTCAACATTGGCCAGCTCACATAATTTCTCATTGTTGGGAGATTTTTTTAAATACAAGCAGAAATTGTCACTCTGATAGAACTACATTTTGAGGACAAAAGTTCCTCAAAAAAAGTGAATACATGGATTCATTTTCTGTATTTTCAGCTACCTGTGATCATTCAGAATATAGAAATAATAACTGGAAAAAAAAATGTAAATCAACAATTCCTAATTTTAAATAACTTTTGTTATCAAATAGCATTATAATTGCTCTATTTTATTAATTATTGTTGTTAATCTTTTACAGCACTTGTTTATAAATTAAACTTTAAAGTATGTATGTGTAGGAAAAAAGCATCATGTATAGAGAGTTCAGTACTAAGTATGATTTTAAGCATCCACCGGGTTGTTGGAATGTGTCCACTGCAGATGTGGAAGGTACTATATAGTTTTTGATATAAAATGATTTATGACTCTGGTATGAGTTTGCCACTTGACCAGATTAGGTAAACTCCAAATAGTATGAATGATTTAGTGTTTCAAGTATATTTTTTTCCAGAAGGCCTGTATTATTGCCTAGAATCATTCCAGATATATTTTTATATTGGTTCCCTTAGCATGAAGAGACTATTTTATTTACATTAGCTTAATAAATTAGTTTATTTAAAAGAATCATGTTGAGTTATATGAGAATTCTATGAAATTAGCAAAACAGGAGTAGTAGCTACAGCAGGGTGTCACTATTCAAATTCTATTATTGTATTCCATATTTTATGCTGGAGTTATAAGTAGCAAGTCTTGGCTAGGAAAAAAAAAAAACCTGCTTGTTGGGTGAAAACATATGAGAGTCATCAATATGGCTTTCTGTGGTTCATCACTATCAAAATTAGAGCTCTTTAAGACTAATGCACACTGGAGCCTGGCCTTGAACATTCCTTAATATCATTTCCAGAGAGAACAGTTTTAAAACCAGTGGGACATAATAACATGAGTTTAATTCAGAAAGATATAAACTATACTACCTGAGTGACCCATAGCCAAAGCACTACAGCACACAAAGAATTTAATAATTAATTAATATATGTCCAGAGATACAAATATGAGCCATTCAAGAAAACAATAAGACAAGATTAGGTGGATAAATTCTTATAATAATATAGTTTCAAAAAAGAGAGGCTAATATATAAATAATAGGATGAATAAAGACAAATATTAAAAAGAATGAAAAGGAAGGTCAGAATTAGGGTTTCCTGCAAAGGGCAGCAGGAAATATATGACAGAAATAGCATGTATGTTAGATAAAAGTCAAAAGTCAAAATTCTGGAAAATCAGACTCTTAGAAGAAAATGAAAATGAAAATGAAAAAAAAAATTTGAAGAAATGTGGATATAAATTTTCCAGATGTATAGACAAATTAAATATATTTCATTAAAATAATTTGTAGAGTGCCCCAAAGTAGTACCTGCAACAAAATATAAACACATAATGAAATTTAAGATTCAAAAGGTAATAAGATTCAAAGTTTTTTTTTTAAGTTATGCACAACATTAGGATTCATTTTGACATAATTATAAAAGCATAGAATGTAATTTGTTCTGATTTTGTCCTTTCCCTCCCCTTCTTCCTCCCCTGTTCCCTTCCTTCTACTCTACTGATCTTTCTGCTATTTACTTATAGTTTTTAAAATTAATATATTATGGATATACATAATGGTGAGATTCACTGTGGTCTATTTCTGTAGGTATAGAGGAAAGTTATTCACCCAGTGACAGTTCAACATTGTAATGAATGATTGGACATGCAACTACTCAATGAAAATACTGGAAGCAGAAAGGCAATTGAATTATGGCCATTTAAGATTTTGATTTAAAAGTATGTTGAACTTATCACATATCTAAAAAATTGTTTGACTTAATAAAATATTATAATAAATTATTATCAGAAATGAAAGTGTCAGGTTTTTCACCATGACCCATATTAAAAATATTTTGGAAGAAGTACTCAGATAATGAGTGAAATGAATCCAGTGATGCTACAAGAAATTTGAGGATACAAAAGAATGTAGAACTTGTTAAAGTGTAGTATTTCTATTATGGTAAGTATTTCTATTATAAACACGTACTGGAATTGCAGACAATATCAATTAAATGTAATGAGGAAAGAACTCATGTTTGTAAGAGGACTTATTAAGAGTTGGCATTTTGGGTACATCTATATTAGGACGGATCTTAGGTTTAAAAATATCAAAATAAGAAAAAATAAATAGAACTCTTAAACAAGCTGAAGAAACTTCTATTCAAATAAAATTCAGAAAATAAAATAGAAGGAAATAAAAAGATGCAATAGTAAAGACAAAAAATATTAGTGTAAGTTCTGATATAGTAGCAATGATAGAAATTTATGACTCAAGTTTTAAAGCATTAATTGAGACACAAGTAATTTTAATCAAAATAATACACATGTAAAGAAAGAAATTTAAATTTAGACATATTAGGTAAAATTATAATATGAGATAATATGAAGCATCATCAGGAAATTAAGAAGATAAAACTCATCAGGCTCTCTATTAGGAAATATAGACTTAGACATCCATGCCATTTTGGCACTAAGTATTGAAATTAAATAAAGCACAATCTACCAACCAATTCCTATCCTGACTATGAATCTCAGGGAAAGCTTTGCAGAGGTCTATAAGGACATATATTCTAAGATGTTTATCACTATATTACTTGTGTTCAAATCTTTGAG
Source organism: Marmota monax (assembly GCF_021218885.2). Classification (NCBI taxonomy): domain Eukaryota; kingdom Metazoa; phylum Chordata; class Mammalia; order Rodentia; family Sciuridae; genus Marmota; species Marmota monax. Next base: position 20,703,369 of record NW_026692907.1, read on the forward strand.
ATAATCTCAATACCCCTAATGAATGTAGAGTCAAAACATGATGCTTGGGCATCAAGAATTCTTATACAACAATAAGAAACAACAGAACAGTGATACATTTTCACATGGTTGGATCATGAAAACAATGCTTAATACTTTATAAAAAACAGTGATATATGCAACAGGAAACTGTTATGTGAATTACAAACACATAGACAAAAAAACACTGGCATACATTTTTCTACAGTGCATTTAAATGTAAGAAATGCATAGAACACAGCATTGTTACCTGAGGGAGAAAATGGAATTGGAGAGACAGCATGGGAATAAAAATCAAATAAGTAAACAAAGAAGAGTGGAGAAGTCAATATTGAAGGTATGCTATGTACTTCAGGAGTGAAATTAACTCTTCTTTGATTCTCATTTAAAAATAGAAGTAAACATTAAAATAGAGTAAACAGATACATGGAGATCAAAATTACCATAGATAATAGTTAATGATGATCCCAAAAAATATGACATTAAGACAATAAAATTTTTTGCTGATATTTTATACTTAAAATAGAGGCATTCAATCCATTCAGTCATTGGTGCTGATGAACAAATATGGGCCTACTCTGTGGAAATCCGTCCTTGTATGGAATGTCAGAGTACTGTAGAATAGATGTCCTCTACAGGAAAGTATGTATCAAAGAAAAGAAAGGGAGTGGCTTAACCAAACATGTGCCTTTTCTTCTCTCAAACTCAGTTCTAGTCTAATCATTCTTACTCCTAAAGGATATTTTACTGAGAGGGGAAAGGGAAAGGACAGTCAAGGCTGGCTGGATGGATGTTTCTCACCAAGGAATGGATATATTTTACTTCCCTTTTAAACAGCTATAAATAGCCACCCTTTCTTTGGGTGCCTGAGAAGTGAAGCAGCCATCCCCCAGAAGGATAATAATATGGTCTTATGTCACTGAGTACTCCACCTGAAGAGGCCTCTCAACATATAATAAGAACAAATTTACATGAGGCTCTGTAAAAATGAATGATTAAAATAAAGATATTGTGTCATGTACAACTAAAAAAGAATTTTTTAAAAAAGAACAAATTTACAACATGGTGACCATAATCATCCTGCAACTTAAAGGAAAGGGAATACTAATTAAAAGGAAAAAAATACTTTGAGTCTTTAAAATACATTTTATTTTGAGGACATTAGATGTGAATAGACTGGGATAAAAGCTCAGGTAGAAATAGAATGGCTAGAATAAGACAAGACTGTCACTACAAAATTGATTATTCATTCAAGGCAACAAAGTGAAAAATATGAGAATAAGGAAAATCAAATCAATGGAGATGCAAAGGACACTATAAAAAATTTCTGCAAGAATGTGGATGAGAAGGGATTAACGTGGGAGGGAATTATGATTTTTTTAAAAAGTTACATAATGATCAATGATTACTATTTTTTAAGTCAGTAAAATTTTACAAATAATTGTAAAATTAAAAAGAGACAAACTTCACAATCAGTCTCAAAACTTAGAAAAAGTAGTAAAGTAAAATAAGCATAAAAATATTTTTCATCAGTAGTTGATAAAAAAAATGAATATGAAGCATAAAATTCACCCATTAAATAGGCAGAGGCCTCTAGAATAACCATCAATGAAGACAAAATTTAGTTCTTTTCAAATGTCAGTTTGTTTTAATATATGCTCTGAAATGTGATTTGGTACCATATTTGAAGAATTTTTAAAAATTAAATAATTTGATTCTTTGTCTGAAAAGAACTTATGTTCAAGTTCCAAGCAGATCTGAAAGCTATATCCATATAAAAGGTGCTTCCTGCAGCATAATTTATAAAGACTAGAAACACCAATATATCTAGGGACAGTTTATCCACATCACCAAAACAATTTTTCAGAGACTATTAAATGCTATGTAATTTTTCCTTGATACAGTGAAAATAAGATTAGAATGTACACATTCTTTTCTCAATTTCATAAAGTAATTTTTAAAATAAAATATTTATATTAATCAATATGTTCATAAAATGGGTGGATATGAGGGTAATTTTTGCTAAGTGATTAAATCAAAGCTGATTTATATTTCACCTCTATGGCTTTTATTATTTTAATATAATCTATATTGAATTTATATTGTTTTATTAATGCCAATTGTATAAATAAAATGACTAAGGAATATAGATGGGAAGAGAGAATTTCCTTGAGCATGTTGATTTTTAAGTTGCCTGAAGACATTCAGAAAATATATTTAATTTGAACTTAGGTATGTTAGTCTGTGTCTTAGGGATCTGGAAGGATCCATTTATCAGTACTATCTCCATCACAGTTAGGTGAAACAGGAAGTCTGAGAGCACTGAGAGATTCTATGCAAGGGCACAAACAGATTATGCACTCTGGGGAATCTCAACATAAAATGCAAACTAATTTAGGAAATAGTATTCAATTTTACTACCAGAGTTTGTCTATTGTTTTTTTACAACATTGTATTATACCTTTTATTCATATAAAGCAAAAGAAATAAATAGATAAATCTTTTTTATTAGTTGCTCAAGACAACACAATGATCTTGACATATCATATATTTGATTCAAATGGGGTATGAATTCTTATTTTTCCACATGTACAGATTGCAGGATCACATTGGTTATACAGCCACATAGGAAGGGCAGTAGAATACAATAGACACTAGTGTGGCTGTATGTAGATAGATAAATCTTAACGCTTAAATCAAGGCACAGGAAAGAAAGTAGTTCCTGCAGATCAGAAATGAAAATGCACTGAGAAGTTGTAAAGTTGTATAGATTTTAGCAAGCATGCACAAGTTTTCAGCAACAGGTGAAACTTATACTCAGAGTCTCAGATTGCATCCAATGTTTCATCCAATACATTGACCCTAAAAAGTAATTAAAAAATGCTACTGGAGCTATTGGATTGCTTGTTGGTAAAACGGGATCTGTATGTTTCCCTCAAAACATAGGAAAAAATTACCTTGACGTTTTTATTTTTTATAAATTTCTGTTTATATTGTTTTTTTTTTTTTTTTGTGAAAGGTTCACACTTCCTGTGTCCTAACAATTTTTGCCTAAGCAAAATTCACAAAATGTTTCTCATATTTTCTATAACTTTTATAGTTTTAACTCACATGTACACACATACTTGCTCATTAGAAGACACTGTTAAGAAAATGAAAAGGAAGCTACAGGCTGAGAGAAAATATTTGCAAAACATATATCCGATAAAGTATTTTTCTAGAATATGGAAAGGGAACTTTTACAATTCCATAAAAGAAAATAATCAACCATATTAAAAACTGAACAAAAGATTTGAGAAGCCACTTTACCAAAGAATGGAAAATAAGTATATAGAAAGTTACTCAGAATCATTTGTTACCAAGAAAAATGCAAATAAAAATAGCCATGGTAAGAAAGTGGAAAACTGCAAATTTCACATATTTATGAGGGATGTAAAATGGTACTTATACTTTGGAAAATAATTCGGTGGGTTCGCAAAGACTTAATTATAAATATTCATGTCTTTATTCATAATAGTTACAAAATGAAAGCATTTCAAATGTCATCAATTTTGAATGAATGAACAAAATAAGGAATATTTAGACATGGTATGTCCCATCACCACTAAGCAATAAAAAGAAACAAACTACTTGTTCAGGTAAAACGAATGTATCAAAAGCATTTTGCTGCAAAAAAAAAAAATCCATATAAAGAAGCACATATTTATAATTCAATTTCTATAAAATTTTAGAAAAGGCAAACAATTGTGACAAAAATATGATCTCTGGTTTCCAGACAGATTGAGGCTAAGAGGCTAAGTACTAAGTTACATATGGTAACACTGGGTGTATTATATAATGTTCTATATTTCAGTTGTTAAGGTAATTATTTAATTATGTGTATTTGTCACAAGTCGTTGCTGTACCATTATAATCAATAAATTATATTGGATGTACATTATACCATAATGAAACTTATTTTATAAGACAAATTTGTCTAATTCTAAAATTCATACTCAAGCTGACATGATTATATATTACTAATCATGTTGGAAGTATAAGAAATAATTTTATTTACTTTTAGTGGCTGGGTATTTAGTCTGTTTACAATTTACCTTTGTATGCATTTAGAAATCAATGGGTACTGTATATTTTGTTTTACCTGGCATGTCTTTTAAACAACATGGATATTGGGATTTAGCTCTATTTCTATTAATCCACCACAGGGAAGTTTTAAAGTGAAATGAGAATCTTAAGATAGCATAGCAAAATCTTTCCAATTTCAGTTTTGTCCATGTACTTTTTGAAAATCATTATAATTATAATTCCTAGGCTGTGATTTTTTACTTTAATTATCTTACTGATAATTTTTATTGCTTTTGGCTAATTGACCTGAAAACTTAATCTGTTATGATGAGTAATGTCTGGGTAAATATAAAATAATGTGGTAGTTTATGATTTTTAAATCTGACAAATAATCATAAAAGAATATTAGAGAATAAACTATTGGAAATAATGGATTTTTAAAACTCTTTATAATTTAGGACTCACTGGAGAGAATATTTAAGTAATTAGGTCTCACATTTTGGTTAACTTGAATGCAATTTACTATTGATCTTCAGAAAAAAAATTATTATCTATGTTAAATGCTTGTAGAAATTCCTAATTCACTTTGTTAGAATTATAAAAAGGAATTAATGCTATTTAGTGCCTGTTATAGGTCAATTATTTTTAGATTCTAGTTAATCATTTATTTATCAAATATATTTTGAATCCTTATTAATTGATAGGATCTGTGCTGGATGCTATGATTTTTTAATGGTCAATAAGCCAGAACATATTGCTTCTGGTTCAAGATGATTGACTAAATATACACTTAACATATGGGTGGAATGGAGCAATATAGAAATGCAACTGACCTGAAATCATTGAAAATAACAAAATATAGTAAAGTATGTGCACATCAGAGAGACTGCAGAATATCACATTATATTGCATCATCCCTCTAATTTTTACTGAGAATCAGTACTATGTTTAAATGTTTTTAGTATCTTCAGTTCTAACTATTTGCCAAAGTTTGCTAGTAGGAACTGTAAAGTGATTTGGAAATTTCCTCATACTATACTCCTTTTTGATAACTGAATACTTGAATTTTCTTAAATGCCTACTCTTTTCACATCATCTAAACCTGACTATTCTTTAGAAGGGCAATTATAATATTGCACTGTTTTCTTATCTGGTCATTATTCTGTCCATCCTTCCCTGAGCTTCTACTCCTGGTTGCATACCTAATAGCCTGTTATTCTTGAGGTTCCCAAACCCTTATAGGCAATCCTCTTGGTTAAGAAAAGGATATCCTCTCTGGCTCAGTTTGGAGCTGATGAATCACGTAAGTTAGTCAATATATACTGGGATAAACACACTACAGGTACTAGAGTCAATTTTTTGCCATTTTGAAGAAAAGGAGAATGAGACCTATGAAAGAATACAATAATTGGCAAGCTTGAGATGAATAACAGTACTTTCTAGTTGTAAAAATTTACTAAATTTTGAGATTTTCTCCAATGGTACTAGGCTGACACAGAGTTATAACAAAAATTCTGAGAAATTTTTAATGAAGTGTTGCTTGTGGTGGACCACAGTGAGCTGTAAGAGGAAGAGTTTAAATGTGTGCAGAAATAGTAATATAGAGGGAGTAGTGTCTGGGAATCTCTAGATAACCAAGTTCACACTTTTGTAAATAGGAAAGTTAGACTGAAAAGGGGGATTTCAAGTTATTACATCAAAGGAAAAAGAACTTTAGTTAAAGAAAATGACCAATAAATAAATGAATTGATAGGGAAGTAGATCTTTGAAGATACAGAGGCCAAACAGTTGAAATATCAACAAGTAGATTGGATATTGAAGACAACTAGAGAAGAAAGGATTCAGTTTCAAAGTCAAAATTGAACTGAAGGGAAATAGATACTAGTGACAAAAAGAAATGGAGAATGATGCAGGCCAATGACATCAACACAGGTTTTCTACAGAGGCAAGAATCAGTGGAATAGAAGCTTGAGAGGAAGAAGAAGAATTGCCATGCCTACCAACACTTGTCAACTAATTCATGTATTCATTACTGATGTAATATTTACTTATGCATTCATTCATTTTATTTGATAACTGAATACTTGAATTTTCTTAAATGCAAATAAAATAAGTGCAAATAAAATTTCACCCATCACTTTCTGTGCACCACATTCTGAGAAAATCCTTAAAGAAAGGCTTTCTTCTTTGAGTTTTTCCATTCTCATTGAGTTCAAAGGGTGACAAATCAGCATAAGTGCTATAACATAGGTCTGTGCAAAGTGCTCTAGGGAACCAGGCAGGTGAATTATGTAAGTATCAAAAGGACCCAGTTAGTCAAAAAGAATTCATAGAAGAGATGGGGGTGTTGCATTTTAATTTAATATTTACTTTTAGTTGGATTTTACTGTAAAGTACAGGAGGGCATAAGGACATATAGGACACAAGAATTCAATTAGAAAATTATTTCAGTAAATGTAGGAAATAGCATTGGTCATAAAGTAGTCTTTGTAGCATTAAAAAAGTCATATTATTCAGTAGAATATCTTGCTAGAAATTATTGGAGTATGATAAAATAGTGTCTCTTGCCATGAGCACTGGATTTAGCACCTATTTCATACCGGATCCTAGTCCAGGTTATCTGCAGATACCTTACCTCTAAGATCCTTGTTTTTTCTTTCTCTGTGTTTAATTGTCTAATTTATCTTTGAACCAAGAAGGATATTAACTCGTTCTAATCCAGTCACTCTTGTGTTTGATGTTCTTTCTCCTTATGGTTTAATTAAATCCATTCCTGTTTTTTTTTTTCATTTTTAAAGTATTCCAAAGAGCTTCTCTTTAACAAGATACTTGTATGCTGATGCTGTATTTAGTCATTTCTTTTATGAGAAGTTGTATATCAGAAGATTTTAAACATTCTCTGAAACATTTTCATTCATCCGCAAGAGAAAATATATTGGGTGCTATGTTACTTGATAGAATCAGTTGTTCTTAGTTTTATATGCCAGTTGAAATGTGAATGCAGTATTTCCCAGTGTTTTATTTTTAATCTAAGATTAGCAATGTTAATATGAACTGTTAAATTTGTAGGCCTTCAACTGCCAGAAGACAAACTGTAGAATAGATTACAGAAGTCTGTGTATCTTTGAAGATATATTTTAAAGATATTTAACATGTAAATAATTTTTTGAACAATAGGGCTGGTCCTTATAGTTATTTTTAAAATTAAAGATGGATTCTCTTTTTAAAATTTGTGAACTGATGTAATAATAAGTGCAAATAAAATTTCCTTTTTTTACCACTTATCATTCCTAGTTGTTGGCAAGTACTAAAATCCAGATAAATCCATAGACATTTCACTGCATAACTAACATATATATTTTACAAATATATTTAACAAATATATTCTAGGTGTTAAAGCTACTGTACTGGAAGTTAATTAAAAATGGTTAGAGGAGAAATATTTCTTTTATTCTTAACAAATAATTTAATGTGTTTTTTTGCTGTTAAATATTAAACATTCGTACCACCTGTCTCAAATGTGGCAGAAAACAATATTCGTTATAAATCTATTCATTTCTAATATCCAGCTATTAGTAGATATTCTTATTTGAAGCTACTCATAAACTACAGTCATGAAGCAGGTTTCATTTTGAAAATGAAGCCTCTGCAGCTATCATCTGCTTTGTGATTTTATTAGAACTACCTCTTCAATATTCCCTTTTAGCCACAGATGACCACTCACTTTGCCTCATTTTTAACACTCCTCAAGTTTTACATGACTTACGTTTTGACTTCAGTGCTTGGGCCTATGTTTCCTTTTCTCTTATACTGTGTAAACTCCCTCCTCCTGTCTGTATAATGCACCCATCTCCATAGAAAATATACCTAACTTATTTTTCATCAAAGTCAACTCCTTTGTGAGGCTTTTACTGATCCACACCCACCATGCTCACTGTTGGGCCATAGTGATAGTTCCTCAGCTGCAGTTTATGTATTTAATAGAGAGTCATCTGTTTTCTAGTGAGCTTACCACACTTACTATATTCATTACATTCTCAGGGAACTTAAGAAGGTCAATTAGTCTCTTCAAGCCTTAATTTCTTCCTTCATTAGAGGTCAGGTAGTAAGTGTTTCTATGATTACTGCTGTAGTTGTGTTGTTGTCAGCATTGCTACTCCTGGTAGCTGTTGTATAGTACTAGTGGAATAATTATAGCAGGATCAGAACTGAGTCCTATTTAGTTCTTTTAACACAGTACTTAGTCCAATTCCTATGAAAGAGATTATATATATATATATATATAATATTTTCTGAAATATAAGTGTATATATATAGAGAGAGAGATAATATTGTATATAGAGAGATAGATATAGACAGACATATATAACATACCATATGTATCTGTATCTATCTTTATATCTATCTATCTAATGAATCAGTGAACTTAGAATTCAATGTGAAACTTAAAACTTATACTGCATAACTCTGCCAATATCATTTTTTCCATCAAGATTTCACAGCTATGATTGACAAATGATTAAGTACTCTAATAAAAAAGAATCTATAATAACTGTTGTAATTTTGTTACAATAGAGTTAATACAAATTTCAACATAAGCATCAGCAAGAATTGCCCTAAAATTTTGCCTGGGGAGTAAGTAAAAGATCCAGAGAACTGACATTTGCTCTGTATTACTGCTGTGTAAAAATCTCTAGGAATGAGGTGTAGGAATCTCCTTTTTAAAGCAATCTTGTCCAGCTAAGGTTTGGAAAGCATGAGCACAGAAACAATGGGAAGCTACTATCAATTCCTTATAATTCAGAGTTAATTTCCTTAGAAGAAACTTTACTGAGATAAATTCTAATAGTTTATAGGTAATTACATGAAAGGCCAGAAGGCCCAAAGAAGGAAGCACCTAAAAATGCACATCACCATCTTCACAATTTGTCTAAAACTGGACTTTCTAATAATGGAATGTGCAACATTGTTAGCATAAAGCATTTTAAACGTATTTTCAATTCATTTGTGTTCTGAAAAAATACAAATTATAAAGAAAAATGAGCTGAATCATTGAAAAATATTTTCTGAAATATAAGTGTGAAATCCATAGTGAAAGTAGAGATTGTAAGAAAGGTTATTAGGTAGTAATCTGTTTGCAAAATTAATAAAACTGATGCATAGAAGGGAAATTTTCACAAGTTTAAAGGCCTCACCTGATGAGAGATTGAGACCAGGATTAGTGTCACTGCTAAGATATCCAAGGGAGGTGCTTAATTAGCTCGAAAACAAAAACAAATAAACAAAAAAAATGAGATTAAGCTATTTGAGATACATAATTTTCTAAAGAGAGAGAGAGAGAGAGAGAGAGAGAGAGAGAGAGACAGAGAGAGAGAGAAACTTATACCATTTAGTTGGTAATCTTTGATCCTTTTTAGAAAATAATAGAATACAGCCAAGTGCAGTGGTGCAGGCCTGTAATCCTAGAGCATTAGGAGACTGAGGCAGGAGGACCACAAATTCTAAGTCACCCTCAGGAACTTAGTGAGATGCTAAACAATTCACAACTCAATGAGAACGTGTTTCAAAACAAAAAGTAAAATGAGCTGGAGATATGGTTCAGTAGTACCCCTGGATTCAATTCCCAGTACAAAAAAAAAAGAAGGAAAATATAAAATAATACATTACAGACAATGATAAGGGTGTTAGCCAACACCATACATAAAATATCAAAGTTAAAAAGACTCTTAAGTTTGAGTTATCATGAGAATTAAAATCTTTTATTTAATTTTATTTTTTATTTTTTTATTGGTTGTTCAAAACATTACAAAGCTATTGACATATCATATTTCATACATTAGATTCAAGTGGGTTATGAACTCCCATTTTTACACCAAATACAGATTGCAGAATCACGTCGGTTACACATCCACATTTTTTCATAATGCCATATTAGTAACTGTTGTATTCTGCTACCTTTCCTATCCTCTACTATCCCCCCTCCCCTCCCCTCCCATCTTCTCTCTCTACCCCATCTACTGTAATTCATTTCTCTCCTTGTTTATTTTCCCATTCCCCTCACAACCTCTTATATGTAATTTTGTATAACAATGAGGGTCTCCTTCCATTTCCATGCAATTTCCCTTTTCTCTCCCTTTCCCTCCCACCTCATGTCTCTGTTTAATGTTAATCTTTTCTTCCTGCTCTTCCTCCCTGCTCTCTTCTTAGTTTCTCTCATTATATCAAAGAAGACATTTGGCATTTGTTTTTTAGAGATTGGCTAGCTTCACTTAGAATAATCTGCTCTAGTGCCATCCATTTCCCTGCAAATTCCATGATTTTGTCATTTTTTAGTGCTGCATAATACTCCATGGTGTATAAATGCCACATTTTTTTATCCATTCATCTATTGAAGGGCATCTGGGTTGGTTCCACAGTCTAGCTATTGTGAATTGTGCTGCTATGAACATCTATGTGGCAGTATCCCTGTAGTATGCTCTTTTAAGGTCTTCAGGGAATAGTCCGAGAAGGGCAATAGCTGGGTCAAATGGTGGTTCCATTCCCAGCTTTCCCAGGAATCTCCATACTGCTTTCCAAATTGGCCACACCAATTTGCAGTCCCACCAGCAATGTACAAGAGTACCCTTTTCCCCACATCCTCACCAGCACTTGTTGTTGTTTGACTTCATAATGGCTGCCAATCTTACTGGAGTGAGATGGTATCTTAGGGTGGTTTTGATTTGCATTTCTTTGACTGCTAGAGATGGTGAGCATTTTTTCATGTACTTGTTGATTGATTGTATGTCCTCCTCTGAGAAGTGTCTGTTCAGGTCCTTGGCCCATTTGTTGATTGGGTTATTTGTTATCTTATTGTCTAATTTTTTTGAGTTCTTTGTATACTCTGGATATTAGGGCTCTATCTGAAGTGTGAGGAGTAAAAATTTGTTCCCATGATGTAGGCTCCCTATTTACCTCTCTTATTGTTTCTCTTGCTGAGAAAAAACTTTTTAGTTTAAGTAAGTCCCATTTGTTGATTCTTGTTATTAACTCTTGTGCTATGGGTGTCCTATTAAGGAATTTGGAGCCCGACCCCACAATATGTAGATTGGAGCCAACTTTTTCTTCTATCAGACGCAGAGTCTCTGATTTGATATCAAGCTCCTTGATCCATTTTGAGTTAACTTTTGTGCATGGCGAGAGGAGGGGATTCAGTTTCATTTTGTTGCATATGGATTTCCAGTTTTCCCAACACCATTTGTTGAAGATGCTATCCTTCCTCCATTGCATGCTTTTAGCCCCTTTATCAAATATAAGATAGTTGTAACTTTGTGGATTAGTCTCTGTGTCCTCTATTCTGTACCATTGGTCCACCCGCCTGTTTTGGTACCAGTACCATGCTGTTTTTGTTACTATTGCTCTGTAATATAGTTTGAAATCTGGTATCGCTATGCCGCCTGATTCACACTTCCTGCTTAGAATTGCTTTTGCTATTCTGGGTCTTTTATTTTTCCATATGAATTTCATGATTGCTTTATCTATTTCTACAAGAAATGCCGTTGGGATTTTGATTGGCATTGCATTAAACCTATAGAGAACTTTTGGTAATATCGCCATTTTGATGATGTTAGTTCTGCCTATCCATGAACAGGGTATATTTTTCCATCTTCTAAGATCTTCTTCTACTTCTCTCTTTAGGGTTCTGTAGTTTTCATTGTATAAATCTTTCACCTCTTTTGTTAGGTTGATTCCCAAGTATTTTATTTTTTTTTGAGGATATTGTGAATGGAGTGTTTTTCCTCATTTCCGTTTCAGAAGTTTTGTCGCTGATAAACAGAAATGCCTTTGATTTATGCGTGTTGAAGAATTAATACCAATACTTTTCAAGTTATTTCAGGAAATAGAAAAAGAGGGAGCTCTTCCAAATTCATTCTATGAGGCCAACATCACCCTGATTCCGAAACCAGACAAAGACACCTCAAAGAAAGAAAACTACAGACCAATATCTCTAATGAACCTAGATGCAAAAATCCTCAATAAAATTCTGGCGAATCGGATACAAAAACACATCAAAAAAATTGTGCACCATGATCAAGTAGGATTCATCCCTGGGATGCAAGGATGGTTCAATATACGGAAATCAATAAATGTTATTCACCACATTAATAGACTTAAAGATAAGAACCATATGATCATCTTGATAGACGCAGAAAAAGCATTTGACAAAGTACAGCATCCCTTTATGTTCAAAACATTAGAAAAACTAGGGATAACAGGAACTTACCTCAACATTGTAAAAGCTATCTATGCTAAGCCTCAGGCTAGCATCATTCTGAATGGAGAAAAATCGAAGGCATTCCCTCTAAAATCTGGAACAAGACAGGGATGCTCTCTATCACCACTTCTATTCAATATAGTTCTCGAAACACTGGCCAGAGCAATTAGACAGACGAAAGAAATTAAAGGCATAAAAATAGGAAAAGAAGAATTTAAATTATCACTATTTGCAGAAGACATGATTCTATACCTAGAAGACCCAAAAGGGTCTACAAAAAAACTACTAGAACTAATAAATGAATTCAGCAAAGTGGCAGGAGAATTAATATCTTGAAGACTACACAAGGGGAAGTCCTTACTGATATTTAATTCCTCTTTATTGCCGAGATACCCAGAAGATAGGGACATTTAAAACAGCAAACCCAGGAGAATCAACCTTCTGAGAGCCAAAAAAGCCAGAGATGTTCCATTGTCAGAGCAGACAGATGCTGGCCAAACAGCTATGCTGAAACCAAGAGCAAGTATTTCAATAGAAAAGGAGATAGGATGCATTTAAAGTAGCTTAAATAATTTTTAAAGTAAGCAATATATTAAAAGATTTTTAAAAATTTGTAATTTCCCAGCATATATTTATTTGTGTGTAGTTCCATCCATTCTAAAATTTATTGAAATATACCATATGCTAAGAAATACTCAGGAAATATATTATAGAGCTTAGTGAAATTTCACAAAATTTTTTAGAAGTCTAAATAAATTGCAACCGTATCTAAATATTAGCAGAATTCTAGAAGTACATCTATGCCGTTTTAAATGCATTTCCATCAAATTAAAATTTTTTCTCCAACCTATGAAGAGTTGTTTTGAATTCCAACAGGATATATATTTTTTGGTTCTGATTTCTTTCATTGAGGAATTTTGTAAAACTTAAATGTTTCTTTGCAAGTAGTGTACCTAACTCATTTACATTGGTATGTAGAATTTCATGATCACATAAACACTGCAATACTGATTAAACCAATTTACTCTTAATGAAAGTGTAGAAAAGTTGCAGTAGCTCTGCAGTATTCTCTACATTTGTGTTTTCCATAAGTTTCAAAGTTTACCTATTTTAGTGGCTCTTTTAATGTGATTTACATGGTTTATATTGTTCTCATATGCTTATTGGTCATTCAGATACAATATAATTTAAATACTGTATATATAATTCCTTGGTTCTGTTTGTTCCTTGTTTGTTCTACTATTGAAAGGAGTTTTTTTAGATGTTCCTACTAAAACTCCTTTGTAAGAAGAGGCAATGTAATACCTTCATCCACTTTCTGGATTACTTCCCTCTTTTAGTGGTATAATTGGATGAAGGGTACCAAATCTTAATATCATTCAAAGTATCATTTTCAAGTTTATATCTACCCCCCAAAGTTCCTTTGTGCCTCTTTGGGACCAAGCAGATCCTGCCTTCCACAGTTCCTTGGCAACCACTGACTTTGATGCTGCAGTATTGCCTCTCCAGAATGCCATGAAAATAGGATCAGACACCTTTTAGCCTCCTTTGTCCGAGGGCTCTGGCTTTTCTTTTTCAACTCTTTCTTCACACAACTTTGAAAGACAGAAAATTCCTTGTTCTCTTTTAATTTTTTTCTTCTAATAGAAATTCAGGTTAGGGATATAGCTCAGTTGGTAGAGTGCTTGCCTCACATGCACAAGGCCCCAGGTTCAATCCCCAGCACCACAAAAAAAAAAAAAAAAAAAAAAGAAAGAAATTCACTGGTTTAATTAAAATGTACTTTCGGATAGCTCTAAAAACATTCTATATAATGGGGATATATATTCCTGGAAAAAATGTAAATATACTTACCTGCTGGGATGATATGCAAATTTTAATGATGTGGCATAGGCCCTACCAATTAAAACTCTGTGTCTGGTTCATTGAAATTGACTCTGGCTAAGGATGATCATCTGAAGTCAAAACACTATGCTAGTACATCTGCAGTGATTACTGGTTCTGCTTCTGCTTACCTGTACCAATTTGTATCTTACCATTTTTAAGACATTTCATGACAATATTGGTATTATGAAATAAGGGAATGTCTTTGATAAAAAATATTAGTCATCTATAATTCTGGAAGTCAAACTGTTCTGTGAGCCAGGTATTACATCTAGTAACTCCTATTTCAAAACAAAAATGATTATAAGACATTTGTTTCAGATGTTTCTATAAAGAGCCTGGGAGAGAAGATCATAAAAATGTTCTAATCAATTTTCTGTCAAAGTCATCTTAAGTCTAATTAAGCCTTAAAAAGGGAAGAAGGATTGCTCAAATGACACATAGATATGCCACGCTTTGACAGAACCTCCTTATTTTCTGTGGATTCCATATTTGCATATTTGCTTACATACTAAAATTTACTTATCACCCTAAAATCAATGCTTGGGATGCATTCTAGGCTATTCACTGATGTATCCATAGGTAGAACAATAAAAAATTTATGCTGCTCAGTAGGCATGTTGTGAGCAAAGGTGGGAAAAGGCAACATTGCTTTTTTGTTTCACCTCTCATACCATAGCAGTTGTCCTTTACATGGTCTGTTTATTGCCATTTTTTTGCATGTTCACACTCTTTGTTCAACACCAGCATATTTAAATGCCATATCTGAAATGTCCTCCAACCTAAAGTACTGCCTCATGTCTCTAGCACAAGGAGACCGTGAAGCGCCCTTATAAAAAAAAAACACATGTTACATAAACTTCTTTCATGATTAGTCATATAGGCTGTGGCCAAAAGTTCAATGACAATTGATTAACAATTTGTATTAAATAAAGTATATTTTGTAAAGGATGATGGAAAAAGCTCCATAAACTCAACAAGCCAAAACAACCATTTACCTGTCCAAGATTTTATTAGCAGGATCATAGTGGCTAGTGACAGAAGAGAACAGAGGAGAGAGAGAGAGAGAGAGAGAAAGAGAGAGAGAGAGAGACAGAGAGAGAGAGACAGAGAGAAGAGAGAGAGGGGGAGAGAGAGAGGGGGGGGGAGAGAGGAGAGAGAGGAGAGGGAGGAGAGAGAGTAAGAGAGAGTAAGAGTAAGAGAGCGAACAGGAACTGGGCTTAACACAGGATAAGGAGGAGCAAGGCAAGTGGGCTGTTACTTCTTCATTAGCTGAGAGTTCATGCCATTTCAGGGATTAGAGGTGCGCCATTCAAAGTTCACGCCATTCACAGGGATTGGAGGTGACAGGTTTGCACCATTCAGTGCTTCATGGACCTGAGCTCCCAGAAGAGAAGCACTCTGGGCACCATCTTTACCAACATATTTAAATGAAAACACAGATAAAACAAGTTTGTGTATTGGTCAATTGTTTTAAATGCTATGACCAGAGGCTCTAAGGAGCTTAATTCTATATTTATTTCAGGGGCAATTATTTGATACTTACTAATAAAGTGTTCATAGTGACTTTCTAGAATATAGTAAGTATTGTAAATAAGAAAAAGAGACTGTATTTATAAATACAGGAAATTTTAAAACAGCAAATCAAATGTTACAATTTTAATATTAAAAAGTAAAATGAATATGATCTTATTGAGAAAATTTTAACAACAGAAAAGATATACTTAGTTCTTATTGATCATATATATAACTATCTATAACTCCTAGGAATTTAAAAAGATAACCAAATTTGAGTAAGCAAAATGTTTATATGCTTTTAACAAATTATAAATAAAAGATAATTACACAATGTCAGTATTAAAATATTATTAATATTTGAGAATGGGAAATAAAACAGTGAATGATTATTGTCATCACTGCACTAATTTTCAGGCATATACTAATAATCCCAACAGCCAATGAAAATTCTGCATTCATACTGTAAGAACCTTTATAAAACATGGCCTGAATTCTTGATTCATTCTAATTTTATGTGTCAAAATAAATCTTTGCTTTAACTTTGACCGATTGTCACGATTTTTCAAACATCTACACATGTAGGCTGCCACCAAGTTCTCTAAGTCTGTCAAGTTTCATTTTGCCCCCCAAAATAGTTTTGACATTTCAGAGGTATTTTGGTTGGTTAGATCACCTATAAACATAGTGGTGCCATTAAGGCTACTTGTGTGTTCAAATATTTCATGTATTTTCAAAGTAGAAGAGTGGTTACAAGAGGTTAGAAGAAGTAGTAGCACTATGTTATAGTTATGTTATATGCTACTGTACAGTAGAGTGACTATAGATAACAATAATGAACTGTACATTTCAGAAGTTTAGGAGCAAATATTTTGAAAGTTTTTACCATATAGAAATTATGTGTTTAACTTGATCTAAACATTTTACTAGCAGTGGTAGATTTTAATATACATATATTAAAACATCATATGTTACACCATTACTACATACACCCTGTAAGTATTTATATAGCTGTTAAAAATAAATTTAAATTAAAATCCCTATTAAGAAACATGAATTGTTTATTTTTTGGATTCTTTTAGTTAATACCTTTGGATTTCAGTTGATTGCAATTTAAAACAAAACTGTCAATAAACAGGAAAAACTGTAGTGGTAGATTTTGTAACATTTACATATTAATGTTAGGAACATAACAGGCTTGTCATCTTTGTATTGGAAAAAGACAGGTAGATTCTAAATAAATATTTATTTAACACAATCATATCCTCTTCCTCAATGTTCGGGTATTTTCTATCTTAATGTTATGTCAATAACTGTTGTTCATATTTCTGTGTTTTAATCTCACATCTTCAATCTGACAGCCACCCTTGATGTCAAGAGTTTTTATGTCTTATAGTAACACATTTAAAACATGTAGATTAACATTTATATTCTAAGTGTCATTGGGCCAGTTACTTTACAAGCCTGTATTTCTTCATTTTGCTTATATGTTTTGATTATTCACTTGTCTTCCCTAGGATGTAAGCTGCTTACAAGTAGAGAAGAATGTTAGGTTACTTCTGCTGGACCATGGATTAACTTTGTGATGCATGCTTAGTATATAGAAATGAAATTGATGAACAGGTAATGGAAAGTGAATATGCAAAAAGCAAATGAAGATGTAGAATTTTTGCATTAAAAATACTGTTAAAAGATATAGTATCCTAATTGAATAATTATCTTTAAATGATTCCTTTCAAAAAGATTGCCTTTGATTTGTCTCTTGCATAAAAGTGACATATATATTTAAGTCTCAGTACTTTATTTAAAGGAACTATAAACTATTTGGTATTTTATCATCTTATCCAATTATTAGATAATAATAAAAACTACAGGTCAATTCAGCTTTCAGTTTTAAACTGTCTTTATTGCAAAAAATTAAAGAACAACAATAGAAATATTTTTTAATTTCAACTGTTTATTCCATTATGAATAATTTAAAAAAATATAAATGTAATTATTTTAATATTTAGTATACCACAAAAGTGATATGGGATTTCTAAAATTGCCTGAGGTCTACCTTATGTTCATTTGTATTGTAGTTTGGGTACATTTTAATGTGTAAGATATTCTGGGAAATTTTTAAAAATCATCATAGAGAGGTTTACTTGTAGACATCGTGATTAAAGTTTCTTTTTTTTATTGGTTGTTCAAAACATTACATAACTCATGACATATCATCTTTCATACATTTGATTCAAGTAGGTTATGAACTCCCATTTTTACCCCAGATACAAGTTGCAAAATCACATCGGTTACACATCCACATTTTTTCATAATGCCATATTAGTGACTGTTGTATTCTGCTACCTTTCCTATCCCCTACTATCCCCCTTCCCCTTCCCTCCCCTCTTCCCTCTCTACCCCATCAGCTGTTGTTCAATTCTCTCCCTTGTTTTTTTTCCCCTTTCCCCTCACCATCTCTTATATGTAATTATGTGATTAAAGTTTCTTAGAGAAAATACTCATTTAGATTTTAACATATCTGTGTTTAATCCATTTTCTGTGACTTTTGAGAGGTAGTTGGACTCTGCTTAGCCATAAATCAAAGTAATCATCTTTTGGGTTTTTAACTTATTTTTGAGGGGTCATTTTGGATATGTTATGCTAATCTGCTTGTCTGACTCATTTCTCTTAACTCTTGTTCATCATGAACTTTACTGAATACCAAGAAAATTTTTGACCTATTCTGTTGCCACATCTAAGCAATATGCTTATCACTTAAATTGTCTGAGAAGATTTCATACTTTCAGTTAACACATCAGATTTATCCACTATTCAGAATTTCTCCAAAAAAATGTCTCACACAGAGAAATAATTCAGATAATTCTTCCCATTTATTTGATAGTTTTATTAAAATAATTAAAGATTGTATCTTTGGAGAAGAAGGAGGGGTGATGGATAGGGTAAAGGCAGCAGACAAAGCTTTGCTACTTACCTTTACTGTCTCAAATCCCTAAAAGTGATCAGGAAGCTCACGAGTGCAATGCATGCACATACACACACACACACACACACACACACCCAGAAACATACTTTTTCTTGTTGCCTTAGAATCTAAACTGAAAGAGCATTACTAATGAGAGTATATGATAAAGGTCAGGACATGCTAATGTAAGATGGCTAACTGGGTCCTTATCAATCCTTTATCATCTCTCACTAATAGTCAGTGTACAATAGGGATACCTGTGCTGTGAGACTAACAAAGTGTAGTGACATTATTCTTGACAGTGCTGATACATATGTCCTCAGAAAAATGAAGGCTGAAAGTTGGAAAGAGAAACACCCCCCAAAATCTGCCTATCCATGGTTTAATAAGTAGAGAAGAGTAATGGAGTGGCTTCCATTACATAGGATGTTGAGAAAAAAAAATTAGGCCCAAATCTCTATCATGTTGGTGTAGACAGACTCCAACTTCCTTAATAAGACTCCTATTGCACAAAAATTAAAACCAAGAATCAATAAATGGGATGGATTCAAACAAAAAAAAGCTTCTTTTTTATTAGTTGCACATGATAATACAGTGATCTTGACATATCATACATTTGAAGGGCAGCAGAATAAAATAGACACTAGTATTGATATATATATATATATATATATATATATATATATATATATATATATATATATATATATAATCAATGTGATTCTGCAACCTGTACACTTGCAAAAAAGCTTCTTCTTAGCAAAAGAAATAATCAATTAGTGAAGTGAATAGAGAGCCTACAGAATGGGAGCAAATTTTTACCACATGCACATGATATAGAGCACTAAACTCTAGGATATACAAAAAAAAAAAAAAAAAAAAACAATCAATAAATGGGCCAAGGAACTGAACAGACACTTCTCAGAAAATGATATACAGTCAATCAAAAAATATAAAAAAATGTTCAACATCTCTAGCAATTAGAGAAATGCAAATGAAAACCACTCTAAGATTTCATCTCACCCTAGTCAGAATGGCAGCTATTAAGAATAAAAACAACAAATGTTGGCGAGGATGTGGGGAAAAAGGCACACTCATACATTGCTGGTGGACCTCCAAATTGGTGCAGCCAATATGAAAAGCAGTATGGAGATTCCTTGGAAAACTGGGAATGGAACCAACATTTGACCCAGCTACCCCTCTCCTCAGTTTATACCCAAAGGACTTAAAAACAGCATACTACAGTAATGCAGCCACAGCGATGTTTATAACAGCACAATTCATAATAGCTAAATTGTGGAGCCAACCTAGAAACTCTTCAGTAGATAAATGGATAAAGAAACTGTGTATATATACACAATGGGATATTACTCAGCTTTAAAAGAGAATAAAATCACGGCATTTGCAGGTAAATGGATGGAGTTGGAGAATATAATGCTAAGTGAAGTTAGCCAATCCCCCAAAACCAAATGCAGAATGTTTTCTTTGATATAAGGAGGCTGATTCATCATGAGGATGGGGGGGCAGCTTGGGAGGAATAGATAAACTTTGGATACGGCTATAAGGAGGGAGGGAAGTGAGGGAGCATGGAGGTAGGAAAGATGGTAGAGTGAGACAGATATTATTACCCTAAGTACATGTATGAAAACACGAATGGTGTGACTCTATTTTGTGTACAGAGACATGAAAAATTGTGCTCTATTTGTGTAATATGAATAGAATTGCATTCTGCTGCTATATATAACAAATTAGGATAAATAAATTTTTAAAAAGAATACAAAAACTACTGGTATTTTAAGAAACCTTTGCCTTATTGTCCATTTTCCTTTTTTTATCCCTCTATTTACAACCATTACTCACACATGGAGAAATATAGAGTATAAAATAATAAAGAGATGTGAAAAAATAGTGCATTCCCACGATTTTCACTCCTGGATGCTGAAAAAACTTAGACTGATGACTGAGGAATAAGAAAAAGAGTCATGAAAGGAATGAGCAATGGTAATTTTTTAAAATAAACAATACAGTTATGATTGGCCTGTGGTAAAATGAACACATTTTAAAGTTTATAGTTTGGAAAGTGCATACCCAAGAAATTATCACCACAATCATGATACTGCATATCCTATCATCTTCTTGTTTCCCTTTGCCACTTTTAAATCTATTCATTCATCTACTTACCATCTATAAGAAATTACTGATTTACTATTTATCACACGACTTAATATTTTTCTTGTATTTTCCACAAATGGAATTGTATAGTTTGCAATCTTTGTGTGGCTGCTTTCTTTCATTCAGCATTATAATTTTGAAAGATATTAATACTATTGTATATATAAATAGTTTATTCATTTTTCCTGAAGAAGATTATACTGAATGGCTATGTCATAGTTTACCTACATACTGTTCAGGAATATTTTGCTTAAATTCTGAAAGTAAATCTATTATGAAAATTGATGAACACGTGTTTACATGATTATGCTCTTTTAGTGAGTATCTAGGAATTGAATGAGTAGATTTTTTGTAGATTTATGGTTTACTTTTTAAGAAAGTACAGAACAATTACATAAAATTGCTGTACCATTTTACATAGAAGAAGAAATACCTGATAGTTTCCATTTCATTTGTGTCAACATTCTCTGATGACTATGGTGTTTAGAGATAGGGCTTTTGGAAGTGAGTAGGATAGTAGTTAGTGTGGAGCCCCTGATGAATACTGGTGTTTTTATTAAAAGAGAGAGAGAGAGAAAGATGCAGGCATTTAGACTTGGACCTCCAGAATCATGAATCAAAATAAGCTTTTTTTCTTTATAAAATCATCTAGTCTCATGTAATTTGTTATAGTAATGAAAATGGAAGAATGTGGTCATTTTTTAAAAATGTACATACATGTATTTTTTATTTTTAAAAAATAATTTCAACATTGATTTTTTGATATTTTGTTGAAGATCAGTTAGCTGTGTATTTGTGGATATATTTATATATTCTATTCCATTTATCTCTATGTATATCTTTTAAATAATACTAAAATGTTTGATTATTTGGTTTTATATTAAATATTGCAATTACTTAGAAAAAAAATCTTCTCTTCATTTAAAACGATATGTTTGTAATTCTGGCTCCTTTGCATTTTCACATAAATTTTCAAAATTATAAAAAAAATATCAATTTCAATGAAATTTTCACTTGACATTGTAATTGGAATCTATAGGTCAATTTGGGAAAACTCATCATAATAATAACTGTAGTCTTACATATATCTCTCCATTTTATTAGGTAATATTTATTTTCTCCCAAGAATGTTATATAGATTTCAGTAAAAAGTTTTTGACTTCTTTTATTAGATATATTCTCATTCTGTATTTTTAGTGCTATTGTAAATGAAAATGTCTCTGCATTTTCATTTTCCAACCATTTGTGCTGTTATTATATAAAAATATAATTGACCTTTATATATTAATATTGTATACAGCAACTTCCCAAAATTAATTTTAAATTTTAGTGGTTGTTTTGCACATTTACTTGATTTTTTTATGCAAACAATCATATCTTCTGCAAACAGAGACAGTTTTACTTCTTTTTCCCCCATCTGTATTCTTTTCATTATTTTTTTATTGCCTTATTTAATGGTATAGAACTTCAAACACAAAAATGAACAAAAGGGGGTAATGCAAGGATCCCTGACTTATTTCTAACCTTAGCTGAGATAAATTCAGAGTTTCATCATGGATAGAAGAGTGTACACTAGTACTTTTTTAAATGGTTAGTTGCATGTTAATATGAACACCACCTCAATTTTTAAAAAGCTCCACAATACATATTAGATATATTAAACATGAAATACTAAACGCAAGCAAATAATCAAAATGATTGCAGGAAGAAGGAAGAGAGAGACAAACAGAAGAACAAGGAAACAAATTATATCACAGTAGAAATAAATCCAAACATAAATGTATTAAGTGTTTGGGGTCTATATATTCTAGTAGGCAAATATTAACAGAATGGATAAAAATCACCCACTTATTTGCTTCAAAAAGTAGACAAGCTTTAAGCATAGAGAATAAGATAGTTTGAAAGACAGAGTATGTAAATGACCTATGTGCATAAACAGCGAATGTTAGACTGGTTGTTTATATCAGGTGCAAACAGACTTCAGCATAAAGCGTTTTCCAATAGTTAAAGTTGGGTGGAAATGGTCAATTCGTCACAGAAGCAGAACTATTAATATCTATTTACCTGACAGCTGAGCTTTAAGAGCATACAAAGCTGAGGTCTCATACTTCCTGATTTCAAATTATGTTAGACCCTGTAGTGATCACAACAGTATGACACTGGCATAGAAACAGATTCAGAGACAAATGGAATGTAATGAAGAGTTTAGAAATACATCCATGCCTCTATTGTGGTCAACTAGTTTTTGGAAATGCACCAAAAAATACCTGCTGGAAAAGGGAGTTTAATAAATGGTGTTTGGGAAACTGAATGTTCATGTGATAAAGTGTGAATTTGAGCCCTCATGTACACAGGACACACAATCTACTAAAAACTGATTAAGACTTTAAAGATGAGACCTTAAACTATAAAATTTACATAAGAAATTCCAGGGAAAAACTACTTGATATGGAACTTGGTAATGACTATTTGGATAAGACTCCTAAACCATAAACAACAAAGTGTAAAAAAAAATAAAAAAAAATAAGAAAAGAGAAATATATTAAAGATTCTGCTCATTAAATAAAGGAAACAATCTGAAATGACAACTTATGGACTGATAGTAAATATTTGCTAAGTATTTTTTACAAAAAAGATAATATATCAATGGGTGAATAAATGAGGAACACATGCAAATATATAAAGAGGGTTAGACAAACTCTAGAGAGAGCAAAGGGGTGGGAGGGGAAGGGAGGGAGAATGGGGGGTAAAAAAAGATGGTGGAATGAGATGGACATCATTACCCTAAGTACATGTATGAAGACATGAGTGGTGTGAATATACTTTGTGTACAACCACAGGTATGAAAAATTGTGCTCTATATGTGTAATATGAATATAATGCATTCTGCTGTCATATATAACAAATAAGAATAAAAAATGAATTTTAAAAAATGGAATATTCCTCAGCTTTAGGTAAGAAATCCCGCCCGCTGTTTATGACCATATGGATGGACCTGGAGGACACTATGCTAATTGTTATAAGCCAAGCACAGAAAGAAATCCTACTCTGTATGATCTCATTTTCATAAATAAAATGCCCTGAAAGAGAGAGTTATAGAGTATAGTAGGACAAGAGATGTCATTTTTGTTTCTATGACTTGAAAATTCCAAATGACTTCAAGTTTGTTCTTTCTTTCTTCTGCCTGATGAAATCTCCTACTGAAAGATTCGAATAAACTTTTCCATCCATTTTGTGTATATTTCAGCTCCAGAATTTCTGTTTGATTCTTTTTGTTTTATCATTTTTATTTCTGTTTGGATCTTCCGTTTTTGCCCACAAATCATTCCTAATATTTTAAGGAATTTTTTAAATTGTATTCTCCTTTAGCCCACTGAGCATATTTAAGATGATTCATAAATCTTGGCCAATGAGTCCAAGGCCCATGTTTCTATATTTTTTTAGGGGGCTTAGTGACGGGGATGTTACCAGAGATCTAACTCAGGGATGCTTCACCACTGAGCTATGTCCCCAGTCCTATTTTGTATTTTATTTAGAGACAGAGTCTCACTGAGTTTCTTATTGCCTCGCTTTAGCTGAGGCTGATTTTGAATGCCCATTCCTCCTGTCTCAGCCTACCGAGCTGCTAGGATTACAGGTGGGTGCCACTGTGCCCACTAAAGCCCATGTTTCTTTTTCTTTTGCGTTTTTTTAAATATTTTTTTTTAGTTGTAGTTGGACACAATACCTTTATTTTATGTATTTATTTTTATATGGTGCTGAGGACCGAATCCAGCATCTTGCACGTGCTAGGCGAGCGCTCTACCACTGAGCCACAACCCCAGCCCCAGGCCCATGTTTCTTTAGGGTTCATTTTGGGAAATTTAGTTTGGTCTTCTCAATGATTTGAATTTGTGGATTTCTTTGTAAAATATGTCGCACAAAGTTCTATATATTATCAATCCTCTTTTTTAGGTATTCATAAATTATATTTAGGCTTTGTTTATTGCCTACAAATTCATTTTTGTTATAATGGCTATTATATTCATAATGGTGTCTTTAATTTGTAGTTCTTCTCTAATTTGTCTGTTAAAAATTTCAAGAAACATCAAACATTTGTCTACATTTATGTTTGGAGCATTGGAGATTAAACCCAGGGCCTCTTGCATGCTAGACAAGTAATCTACCATGGAATTTTATCCCAGCCCTTCTAGTTTTATTTTCATCCTTTTTATTTTTAACTTTTAAATGAATATTTATTATTGTTTTACACTCTTATCTATTGTTAACCTAACTATTTCCAGATATTTATCAATAACTATTTCTTTCTAATCTGTCATCGTTTTTCTTCTGATTACTGCAGACTTACTTGACAGAAATTACTTATATTTTGGCCTCCAAAGGTTTTTTAGTAGTATGTGGTTATGTGTTCTCTCTCTCTCTCTCTCTCTCTCTCTCTCTCTCTCTCTCTCTCTCCAGTACACATGTTCAAATTCAGAGGCGTTCTACCACTGAGCTACATTCTCACCTCCTTTTATTTTAGTTTAAAACAGGTTCTCACTGAGTAGCTCAGGGTGACCTAGAACTTGCAGTCTTCCTGCATTAGTTTCCCAAGTTGATGAGATTCCAGGCAAGAATCACCACACCCTGATATGTTGTCTCTTTTAAATTTTAAATATTGCAATATAGGTACTATACAGATAATTTATATTATTGTTCTTCTAATCTATGGCCTTCAATATTGATATTGAATACTTAGTGATTTTAAGTTTTAATTCCATTAAATTTAACCTGGGTATTTTCTTGTTTATTTAACATTGTCAATCTTCATACTGGATATGTTCTTATTTCACATTTTATTTTTATTATTCTTGTGAATTTCTTTTCATTTATTCTGTTTGGAAGTTTTTCAACTTTCTGAATATGTGAATTGAGATTATTTATTGATTCTGGAAATTTTTTCCACTATTGCATGTTGAAATATGGAAACATATAAATTCCAGATTTATTCTTTTTTAAATAGTATCAATAGATGTATAATAAATAAATTTTCAATTATTCATCCTTGACTATAGGCCTCTATTTATTATTATTTTCTATATCTATATCTCTATGTGTTCCATTCAGAAGTATCTATTTACTGGTCATATTATCCGCTATGTTAATCTGCTGATTAACTTATACATTGAGTCATTGAGTTTTCTTTTTAAATTCAATGTCTTAATTTTTTTAAAAAATTATTAATGCATCATAGTTAGACATAACATTGGGTTCATTTTTACATAAATTTGCAAGAATGGAATATAAATTGGCTCAATTAATCCCCAATACTTCCCCTTTTGTTTTTCTCATCGTTCCCCTTAATTTTTTTAACTAAATTTATTTTTTGGATTCTTCTGAGCAATCCCAAATTGATAGCTTCTTCAATCTTCAGTCCTTCTTTTTCTTCTGGGTGTGACAATTGGTATAAGTGAATGTTTTATTTTTCTATTTATATATCAACAACAATTATGTACTTTTATGTCTAGAAAATATGTGTATATTCTCTGTTGAAACTGTTAAGAAGAACAAAGAGTAGATTCCTTGACACTTAAAGTGTCAAGGCTTCTTCGGTTAAAATCTAATTCCAGGGTAGGAGAAAGGAATCTACCAGATGAAACTGAAACTTTGCTTTGCACTAGAAATTAAATAAATGCACTGTGTATGAAAAGAGCATGTCTAGAGAATATAGTGTCATCTTGAAAAATATGAGGTCACTTAAGCATCAAAGTAAATAATGAAAGTAGTTAATTACAACTCATTTAGCAAAATAATTATCCATGAATTCATGTGCATATAAATCAATAAATAAAGCAAACACACACTTAATATTTGTATTAATTTATGTAAATATGTCTCAATAAACAAGAGAGAGAGAATTGACAAAACATAATTTATTCCCAAAACAGTTTACTGAATTTTAAAATACACAACACAGACAATTCAACATACAGCTAAAATATATTTAGCTATCTCATGAAATCTCAAGCACAGCTTCCAAACTCATACTTTACCAGGCCCAGTCAGTTGTGATAAATGAGGTTGATATGGATGTCGGCCACTTCTCTCAAGCAAGCTGTCTCCTCCATTCCTCACCTATCTTTTTAAAATGCGCTTGTCATGTGAAATGATTTTGATAAGCAGGTACAACCTGCTTGTCAAACCATAGGCAAGCACACATTCCACATCTACCTCGAGTAAATCATTCCTGAGAAGTGGAAAACAAGATGAAAATCTAGGAATATATTCCCATCATTGCTGAGTTAGTTCACAGTTAGATCAGCTTCTGTTTAATTCTTTTGTTCTGTTGGTGAGTCCAGAAAGAATGTGAGAGAGAGGTTTTTTAATATTTTTTGTCATTGATTTTTGTTGGACATCACTGTCATTTTTCTTGAGGGTTGATTTGATAGAATTCTTGAGGTTTTGTGAATTCATGAAAATGAATCCTTCAGAGAAATTTGATTATGCTTTTATTTCTATTGTTTTGGGAAGTATTTTAAGTATGGGATTACTTTTTCTTTTTGGGTTTCTTTTCTCACTTTTTTTAATGTGTGTTTTGTTTCTGTTCTTGCTTTTAGTTTTGTTCATCACTGGGCCTCAAAACCAGGGACCTCTGGATACCTCATGCAAGCTAGGCAAGTGCTGCAGCACTGAGCTGTATCTCCAGTCCTAGGTTATGAGTCTAAAGTTTTTCAAACTTGGAGTAAATTTAGCCTTAAAACACATTAGAGGGTTTTATAGTACTCACAAATAACGACATCCTTCATGTTAAAAGAAAAAAAATATTCTTCCTTCTAAAAGTTTTAATAGAATTTAACTTTTATTTTATTTATTTGTTTTTATGTGGTGCTGAGGAGCAAACCTAGTGCCTCACCCATGCTAGATAAGTGCTCTGTCACTGAGCTACAAACACAGCCCGCTAAAATTTTTTAATCTCAAATTTTTTAATGAATTGACATGATCATTATCTATCTCTAGGTTCATGAGAA
Source organism: Marmota monax (assembly GCF_021218885.2). Lineage (NCBI taxonomy): Eukaryota > Metazoa > Chordata > Mammalia > Rodentia > Sciuridae > Marmota > Marmota monax. The sequence continues at coordinate 20,731,249 of NW_026692907.1, forward strand.
TGTGAAAATGGTGAAAATATGTGGTTTTCATAACTTGTATTTCAACTTTAGAAACTTCAGAAGCTTACAGTGAAGTCAATATGTTTGTATGTAGCCTCTAAAACTGACAAACTTATGCACCTGTGTACCCTCCAAGCATATATTTTATTTACACAAACAAACATGTATGCAGATTTATATATCTGTGTTGGAAAAGAGGTTATTCTTTGCATGATGTTAATGGAAATATGCATTGTAAAAGTGGTTCTAGAAGGCAATTTTCCCTATGTACCAAAGTTATAAAAAGATCCAAATGTTTTGATCAAGACTTCACACATGTGAATTTATTATAAGGAAAAAATAAGATCTTAGAAATAGCTAGAAGTATGTTCACAAAGAATTTCAGAATTATGTGTAAATGGGAAAAAAAGAAATAAAATAGGAATTTGCAACAACTTAAATATCAATGGAATTAGTTATGAATGTGAATCATTGTGTACTATTATAATGTAATACTGTACATTTTATTTATTGTAATATTTGCAAATGACAAACATTTTCCTAAGTCTATAAGTAATGACTAACATAATTCTCATAAAAATGCTATTAGGTAGCTGCTATTTTCACTTTATAGTTGAAGAAATTAAAGCATCAAATGTTTTACAAATTTTCCTGTTGCCACACATTGCTCTTATATGGTCAAAGCAACATTAAGATTTGGGTAAGCTTTTCAGCATTTTATATGCCTGAGCCCATTACTCTATACATTCCCCCTTGTTATTATCCTTTTACTATTATAGCTTTAAAATCTAAGCTTATTGAGAATAATTAAAATCAGACATTGTTAAATTAAAATAAGACTATATGTGATTGTTTATGTATGAGTGTGTGAAAAGAAAAAAATCTTAAAAGGGTACATACAGATTTAATCTTTGAATGACGGAATTGTGGGAGATATTTGAGGCTCCATGCTTTTTGCACCCGTCAATTTCTACAGTGAGAAAGCATAGTATTAATCATTTAAAAAATAATCCTATGTAAATAAATGCAGGCAGTGAATTATGATCTACAATTGAATAGGAAAACAAAGTAGAATCTTCATTAATTAACTGAAGCTCAAATTATTTAAGCTGTTATTGTGTCTTTATTTGTGTGGTTTGGTTCTGCAAAAACCTTTCTGAAGATAATAACGTTCAGAAAATTTTCCTCACTGGATTGTCTACCAATGTGGTTATTTCATTTAACAGAATTGCCAATACATGCATCTATATTATTGTGCTCTTACCATTCACTCTACTGATGAAGTTTGTATAATGTCCAAAAGTATAGAAATTATAGAATTTTTTAGTAACAAAAATTGTCATTGCAAAGGAATTAGGAAGTGTGCCTGCATAAGGATTTGTAGTTATTAAAGTGAGAAAAGCATTGATATTAAACATTATGTAATACTAAGGCTTGATTCCGAACTAACCCTGACTCCTGACAGAAAAAAAGTACAGAATAACCCAATGATGCACTTTTCCTAATGGACTCTAAGTCTATACTGTTTCATAAGGATGGAGGTGAATTACATGAGTCATGGTTAGTACTGTTTTAGAGTTAGAGTACAATTTCTAGTTTGTATAGCATGATTCAATTATCACATTACCTCATTATGTGATGAAGTTTACAATAACTTTATCTCTGAAATAAATATCCATGATGTACAATGTAGGGAATTTTGATATGTGAAATATAATCATTAAAACTATCCAGTCAGGGGCTGGGATTGTGGCTCAGTTGTAGAGTGCTTCCCTCGCATGCATGAGGCACTGGGTTCAATCCACAGCACCACATAAATATAAAATAGAGGTATTGTGTCCATCGAAAACTAACTAACTAAATAAATAAATATTTTAAAAAACACTATTCATCCACATAGAAATGACTTTATTTACCTCCAAATCACTGGATCGATTTTATTCTCAGTGATTTCTATGCAATATCTTACTATATGCAGAAAAACCACTATATTAAGCTTCCGGCAGAATTCTACTTAAGATGTTACTTGGTAGAAGGTCACACTTATTATGCTACAGGTAATACCTCATTCTAGATTTGTAATGTCCCTGTGTCACAAAGCAGCAATGTTCTGACAAAAGTGGTCCATGCACGAGGGTGTGGATCTCTGTTTCTACAACCTGAAAACTGTTACACATGGGACTTACATGCAATCTAGTTTTTCAAAGTGAAATAAGGAAATATATAAATTTGAAATTAAAAGATGGATTTTCTGAGGCCAAAAGGAATGGAAATTAAAGCATAAAGTCAACATCAAGTGAATAAATGTCATCAGAGTCTGTATTTTTTCTAATGATTTCTTAATTTGCCTGCTTTGAAACATTATAGCCATAGGAGACACTTTCCTCAGAAATTTGTCTGGACATCTTCCTCTAAACAGTCAATAAGAAAAATGAGAAAAAACACAGGAAGGTTTTTTTTCCTCTCCTCTGGACTAGAGTTTACATTGGAGAACTCCATACATCATGATCCTATGGTGGGTTTGCCTCCATTCTGAAGCCACGTTCTGAGATAAAAAGATATTATCCAAAGGACATGAAACCAAGCAATTTTTTTTTTAAATATTTCAGAATTATAGTGAAATAAAATACTCTTGAGCATCATAACAACATTTACTTAACAGGCAAAAGAATAAATATATAAAATGAATTTTAAAATTACAATCTTATGTGCTTCAAATAAGACCATCACTATGAAAGGCAATCCACAGAGTAGAATAAAATATTTGTAAATAGTATGTGTGATAAAGTTTAGTATGAAGAATATTATAGGAGATTTGCAACTCAACAACACATGTTCTATAATCTGTAAAGAATGTGAAATTTACTTTTCAAAAGAAGATATAAGCCATTGATTACATGAAAAGATGATCAACTTTATTATCCATTGGGGAAATACAAATCAAACTCATAGTCTTATGTAATTTCATATCTCTCAGGATAGATATGCATTTTACATATTTACAAATATGCATATATGCATAACAGCAAGTGTTGATAAGGGTGTGGCAAAACTAAAATCCTAAAATATCAATAGTTGGAATATAAAGAGGTAAAATGGTCCTGGAAAAACAATTTGAGAGTTCTTCAAAATATCAGTGGTCTTGAAAATATTCTACTTTGAGATACATACCCAAGAGAACTGAATATATAATTCTCACAAAGGTTTGTATATGAATATTCAAGGCAGCATTATTCTTAGTAGCCCCAAAATGGATATAATAGAAATGTCCCTCATCTAGTGAGTAGAGAGAAACAAATATGATATATATATATATACAGTGGAATGTAATTCTGCAAATGCTACAACATGGATGAACCTTGGCAATATTGTTTCTAAGTGAATGAACCACACAAAAAAAACCCCACATATTTTATGATGCTGATTATATTAAATGTCCAGAATCATATATATGCCATCTCCATGGCTGGGTGACTGCTGATATGGAAGTTGTTGGAAAGGTCATGAAAATACTTTGAAGTTAGTTATTATGCTTTTACATCTTCATGACTCTACTAAAAGCAAGTAATCTTGAACTTTAAAAAAGTCATATTTTGTGTCACTTAAATTATGTTTTATTGGTAAAGAAATTAAAACATAGAACAAGTAGCAAAGAAATATGTAAGAATTTTCTCATAAAAACTTCTGACCAATGTGAATTCATTTCAGATTTAAGATTCATAAATTTAGAGTTTTGCTTTGTTTTAGAGCAGGCAGATGTAATAGATAATATGAGGCTAAGAAAGAGACACAGATTATATTGCATAGCAAAATGTGTAACAGCTCAAAAGGAAATTTGAAAATTCTGTACAAAAAAGATTAAGGAATATTTATTATCTTATACACAGTGAGTGTACAGGTATACATTCCTTGTGTCTCTGATCAGTCACACCTCTTTATTTGAAGAACTACTGTTAGATTCTGAAACAACATCTTGGAGCATAAAATAGACTTTGGGGTCTTTATTAGAGCTGCTTGCCATCAGCAAGCAAGTGAAAATCCGACAAGCAAACTCTGTATGTCTACTTTGCTGATCTAAAAATCTAGCTCAAAATGGTATTGCTACTTGAGATAAGAACACATGGATAAGCTGATTTCTTCTTATCTTCCAGAGATATTTCATTCAATGCTACCAGTGAATCAAAGATGTGGACACTTTTGTTCTCCCATTTTATGGATGAAGAGAATGAGACGTTGTTCTGAGATTAAAAAATTTGCTTAAAATTACTTTCAGGGAAAAAAATTAGCATTTCAAAGATCTAAATTAGTTTGCTCCCGATTCCTTACTCTTAATCGCAACACAACTGTTTCTCTAGCTACCCAATGATTTAGAAATATTAGAATTGTCGAAAACCTCTCACCCAAACACTGGGCTGCGGTATCCGTATAGACAGGGTGGTCCAGGTGAGAAACACACAAAATTAGCTGTGGGTATCAGTCAGAGAAGTTTACATATTCAAATTAGGATCCTAAGAACCCATGGGTAAAAACTGAAGCATCATGATCCCTAGAAGATTATAGGAACATTGAAGTTGGGTTAAGAAAAATAATATACAAAGGGCTAGTTCATAGTAAGTCAGCAACTTGTAAAATATTTTCCTCTAATACTGAGTCAACAACTGTCATAAGCAAAAGCCCCTCTTCTCCTTTTGTCCTTCCTCCCCTTCCCTTCCCTTCCCTTCCCTTCTCTTATCTTTCCTTCCTCCTTCTCTCCTTTCTTTTTCCCTTCCTCCCTCCTTCCTGCTTTCCTTAGTTTCCTTCTTTCTCACTGTTTATGGACAGCCACGTCATTGGTCATATCTAAAACTACCAAGCAGGTACAACAAACATGGCCCAGTTGGAAGGGGATGATGGACAGAAACTGTGCAAAAGGTAAACTTACACGTGAGAAGACATCACAAAGTGGCAACTTCCAGACCTGGAATAATAATTTACAGTTTCATTTTAAATACATAAGCCCTAGATCACTATTGACACCAGAAAATCCAGCTACCAGTTTTGCCTACTAAATACTTCTTTAACCTCTGATTGTCAACAACGACTGCAGTGACTGGTTCATGTGCCACAGAAGTCATAATCATAGGGTTTGTATTTAATTATAATATCTTTCAGCTTTCAATTCCACAGCCTTGTTTTGATATTAATATATTATCATCAACTTTTCTGGCAGAAAACTTCTGAGGAAATTATTAAAAACTTGTATAATTTTGAAGAAAGGGAATTTTCCTCATCAAATCCTTACCCTTTTTGGGTAGCCTTAAACTTCACACTGTAGAATTCCATTTGGCTGCTCCAACTTTTCACAAAATGGGACTTACAATTTTGAGTGTACTATAATTATCACCACCCTGGACATTCCTAGCAATGTAGTACCCTAGTATAGCTAACTGACCCTCTAACTCTTGCTTGAAATAAAGGGTATGATCTCATGGGCTCAACTTTTTCCTCAATGATTCTAGTAAGCTATGATATCATTTCTCTTGTTAATAGCCAAAACTCTCATGAGACCACTTTTCATTAGTCAATTTCAAGGGCTTCTGCCAATTTCATGAGATGAGCTGGTTTGATACAAACAAAACACATGCTGCTTTCTTTCACCTGCTAAAGTTCCTGGGCTGGTGAAAATTAGGTCTTCCCAAGAAATGTGCCATGCTTTGCTAATTCCATGCATTTGATAACCAAAGGTATTAAGGTCTCTGAAAAAAATCAAAATTTTGTTTATACCCCCAAATAAGACAATTGTATGAGCTACAGACAATAAAAAAGCATAAATCTAATTATGACCCATTTTTGACTATGATGTTTTTCATCTATAATTTAGCTTGGTTAATTTTTATTCATATTATTACATCAATGCTGTGGCAGGGCACCATTCAGGGAACTATGTGCATGAGGTTGGTATCAGCAATTTAATTATTGCATTCAAAATTTGGAAATAATAAAATTATGTCCGTGTGCTTTTATGAGGTTAGCAATTTGTGTAAAGTGATCATTACTATGTTGCAGTTAACAACTCTTATCCTTTAAAAACTATCTCATTTAATATCATTTAATGAGCCACTAAATATATTCAAGGGTTCATTAGAATCATTTAAATGTTCTGAAAAACATAAATGTGAAGTACACACAGCTGAAGACGGTTCAGCGCAGTTCATAAGACATAAAATGCAACATGAGCTGCAGCTCAACTCCAAGCTTTACTCGGGAGAAACGTCAAGGTTTTCATTAGCCTTCTCTTCCAGCCCTGTTTTCCTCAAAATCTCCTTAAAGGGAACACACACTGTCCTTACCATTTATTCTATAAGCAGAAAATGTATCTACTACCTGTAGAAAATTCTGGAGAAGATTTACCTACTATTTTTTTTTGTCCTGGATTTCTTGTACTTGGGTCAGATAAAAATAAAAATAATTTTATGTGTGAATCAAACTTCTCTGATATCCCTTTTAAGAAAGCCTCACATTCTTCAGTATAGGCTGAGCTAATGCATCCCCCCAAAAAAGCAATATCAGATTGCATGTGAAATCTTTTCCTTCTTGGCTGTGATCAGTCAGGGACAGACATTTTCTCAATTTGAGCCTGGAGGTATTTCTAACAAAGAGATCCATGTTTGTTTGCTGTTCTCTTCGAAGGGAGAATGAATTTGCTTCAAGAGGAGAATATTACTGTTGTCAATTTAGAATGCTCAAAATGTATGTGCCAAGAAAACCCATAAAATGCCATATGCCTTCACCCCTAAAATTATGATAATAAAAATGCTAATAATATGTCTATTCTGCATAATTCAAATGCCTCAATTTCCCTATATGCAAGAAATAAGTGGGCAAATTTATCTCACATCTTGGCCAGGGGCATTGTGAGGAATTAATTTCAGATAAATTTTTCTTTTCTTTAGATGAAATTTGCTAGGACTCTAGTAATAAGAATTATGTTATAAGACAGTCTTTATATTCCAGACAGGCTGCATTTTGGAAATTTGTACTCTTTGAATTTTAAAATGATTATTTATGTCAAAACTTTTTCTAGTTGCCTTTGATAAGCATCATAAATACAATGAATTACTTGTACTTTCTTTTTTAAAACTGACTTTGAATCTTTAAGCAGAGTTTCTTTGTCACAACAGACTACTTTTTCCTTGCAAGGAACATGGTGATGTCTACTACAGCTTCCTGCAGGAACTAAAATACCCCACAGAGCTTCACATGATCAACATAGTGTTGCTTGTGACCCCCAGCTTGTTTACTTAACTCAAGAGTGTTCACCTCTCTCCCCCCAGATATTGGTTGATATTTAGTTTCTGTGGCTTTTTCAATATCTCTAAATCAGGTTATTTTGGATGTTTGGGTTGAGATGGTAGCCAGCCAGTGCTTTCTTAGTTTTCCATAGAAAACATAGCAAGGAAAGGAAAGGTATAGCAGCAATAGAAACTCTGAAAATTTGGTATAAATCTAGCAGACATAAACCGTATGTGTAATAACCAAAACAGGATGGTATGGAATATCATAAGAAAGCAAGAAATTGGTGGATTAGAGCCTAGCATCATGTTTTTCTTTAACTAAGGTGTGCATTATTTGCTTACCTGAGGGGAAGTAGCCACACTTCATACTATACTAGATCTGCTCCCTGAGGCAGGCTGACATTATATGGCAGTATGTATCAACGTGGCTGTATAACCAATGTGATCCTGCAATCTGTACACATGGTAAAAATAAGAATTCATAACCCACTTGAATCAAATGTATGAAATATGATATGTCAAGATCATTGTAATGTTTTGAGCAACCAATAAATAAAAAAAAAAGACACTGAATAAAAGAAGTCTACTACAAAAGAAAAAAAAAAGAATGACTTCATTCGGGGCTGGGGTTGCAGCTCAGTGGTAGAGCACTTGTCTAGCGTATGTGAGACACTGGGTTCCATTCTCAGCCCTGCATATGAATAAATGAATAAAATAAAAGTCCATGAACGTCTTTAAAAAAAAAAAAGAATGACTTCATTTTCCTATTCCCCCCATTGGTATTTCTCTTTGTCCACATCACTTATCAAATAAATATCTCAGCAGTGTTACTAGGAGGAGGAGTGGGAAAGCAGTAGAGCACTACATCTTGGGATGTAGAATCAGTAACAGAAAATGGGTGGAACAGAGCCCTCTGGGTGTGTAGTTTTATTGGATTGTTTTCATGCAAGAGAAGAACTACAAACTGCTTCAAATTGTCTGGAAAAAGTGTCCTCCTCAGAGACTGAAGGAAAGGAATGGTGAGCAGACAATCTTCCCTCCATCCAGCAGAGCCATACTAGATGAATGACTGCTAGATATTGAAAATGTGTCTTTGATCTAAAGCAAAATACAAGTGAACAAAATACAGTGGAAAAAAAGAGACAAAATTTTAACAGCCACCAGACTTTTGCTTCTCCATGTGTGCCCCATGAATGACCTACATCACGCATATTTGGAAGTTTGTTAAATGAATGAATTTCCCAGCCTTTCCCCACAGTCCTCAGCTTTGTTCTTTAACAACCCTACAATTTCACTGACTTACAGAAAAAAACAAAAACAAAAACACTCTTTTCTGCTCAGGATCATAGGGGCTTTGCTCAACATGTATTTTTGTTATTGGATATTGACTGAAGGAACAGTCTCTCCTTGGGATATAAGGTTCTCTAGACAGAGAGCAGTGTCAAAAGATACTTTTTATTGAAACACATCCTTGGATACCATGTGATACATAGATAACATTCTGTTGCCCAAAGGAAGACACTGATAGGAATGTACTAGAAACCATAAAGCAATGGGTGAAAATGTTTATCCCTTCACAAGGAAGAATAAACGTTGTGAGAAATACCACCAACTCCTTTAATCCCAGAGAATACTTTTCAATAGATCAGGTAAAGCCAGTGATTTGCTTTTGTCAGTCCTCCCATGTCTTACAGATAGATATTTGAGAATCACTGAGATATGTGAATAATAGCAAGTTTTATGAACTTTCTTACATTATACAATGTGGGTCATGTTCAATAATCATACTGAAATCAAATTTTATGAGAACTATTTACCTAAGGTACATATTAGAAGCATTTGTATGTTTATACTATTAAATGGAGTCTGTTTAAAGTTAGATAAATGATAGTAAAACCTTACCTGATATTAATAGGAAGTTGATTATAAAATAAGCAGAGACGAAATGTTCTTAAAGGGATAAATATGCAATACTAAATATTTCATCTAAATTAGAAACATTGATAAACATAATTAACAATTCATAGTATTAAATCCACAATATGGACAGTTGTCTTGAGAAATTAGCCTGAATATAGAAGATTAAAAAGAAGATGAAAAGGATACAGAAGAAGATGATAGATATATAAGAAAGAAGATGGGAATTTAATATTGAGAAAACCAATGGCTCACACAAGAGAGGAAAATATAATGAATGAAATTACTTGTTTGTTTGTTTATTTATTTATTTATTATAATTAATTATACATGACAGCAGAATGCTCTTTGTTCATTGTACACAAATGGAGCACAATTTTTCACTTCTCTGGTTGTACACAAAGTAGGGTCATACTATTCATGTGATCATATATGTACCTAGAATAATGATGTCCATCTCATTCCACCATCTTTCCTATTCCCTATTTATACTATTAAATGGAGTCTGTTTAAGGTTAGATAAATGATAATAAGACACACATTATCCTGATATTAATAGGAAGTTGATTATAAAATAAGCATACATGAAATGGTCTTAAAGAGATAAATGTTTACCTCATCCCTTTAGCCAATCTAAAAGTTCTTCCACTAATCCCATGCCCGCTCCCCACATTATGAATTAGCATCCACTTATCAGACAAAACATTCTGCATTTGTCTTTTTGGGAATTATCTTATTTCACTTAGCATAATATTCTCTAACTTTATCCATTAACCTGCAAATGCCATAGTTTTATTCTATTTTATTGCTGAGTAATATTCCATTGTGTATAGATACCACTGTTTCTTTATTCATTCATCTACTAAAGAGCATCTAGGTTGGTTCCATAGTTCAGCTATTATGAGTTGTGCTGCTATAAACATCGCCGTAGCTACATCACTGTAGTATGCTGATTTTAAGTACTTTGAGTATATGCAAGGAGTGGGATAGCTGGGTTAAACGGTGGTTTCATTCCAAATATTCTAAGAAATCTCCATACTGCTTTCCATATTGGCTTCACAAATTTGGAGTCCCACCAGCAATATATGAATGTGTCTTTTCCCCCTTGTCCTCGCCAACACTTATTGTTGCTTGTATTCTTGATACCTGCCATTCTGACTGGAGTGAAATTAAATCTTAGAGTAGTTTTGATTTGAATTTCTCTAATTACTAGAGATGTTAAACATAGAAAAAGCAATCATGAAATTCACTTGGAAAAATAAAAGACACAGAATAGACAAAGCAATCCTTAGCAAGAAAGCAGAAGACATCACAATACCAGAACTTAAACTTTACTACAAAGCTATAGTAACAAAAATGGCATGGTATTGGCACCACAATAGACTTGTAGACCCATGGTACAGAATAGAAAACACAGAGACAAACCCACATAAATACAGTTATCTCATACTAGACAAAGGTGCAAAAAACACACATTGGAGAAAAGATAGCTTCTTCAACAAATGATGCTATAAAAACTAAAAATCCATATGCAGCAAGATGAAACTAAACCCTTATTTCTCACCATGCATAAAACTCAATTCCAAGTGGATCAATAGCCTAAGAATTAGATCAGAGACCCTATAACTAATAGAATAAAGAGTGAGCCCAAATATTCATCAGGTCAGATTAGGCCCCAACTTTCTTAACAAGACACCTAAAGTACAAAAATAAAACCAATAATCAATAAATGGGAAGGATTAAAACTAAAAGCTTCTGCTCAGCAAAAAAAAAAAAAAAAAAAAATCAATGAGATGAAGAGAGAACCTACATTCTGAGAGCAAATATTTGCCACACTCATTTCAGATGGAGAACTAATCTCCAGAATATAAAATGAACTCAAAAAACTTAACACAAAAGAAACAAACAACCTTATCAATAAAGAGGCAGAGGAACTGTACAGACACTTATCAGAAGAAGATATGTAATGAAATATTTTTTTGTAAACAAAGGACATAACTTCCTGGAGAGTAGAAGAAAGCAAATAAATGGTTTCGAAAATTTAAAAACAACATTGAGTACCAGACAAGTCATATTGTTGAAATGATTCAATGTTAACAATGTCCAATATAAACATGTATTGATATATTTGTACACATACATACATATATAATATATATTAATATATATGCATGTATATAATACATATACTTGTATACATTATATATACGAATATATTTTATATATGAATACTATATATATACATACATACATACATATATGAATGATATTGAGACTGTAAATACAGTCTGAATTTAAGGCAATGCTCTCAAATATCAAGGATAAAAGACACATTTTTCAACTCCTAATTTATCATTATGGCTTCAAACTTCTGCTCTATTCTGAGAACTGTAAGCTGATAGAGCAACATTTACAGATATTTGAAGGAAAATGTTGAAATCTTAGATTGCTATTATCTAGCTAATTCATCTCTCTTGTCTAAAAACAATAAAATGACATTCTCATATTTCTAAAACTCAAAAACAATACATATCATCTATATTTTTCCTAAAGTGTTCCAGAGAGAAAACTTTTTAAAATATGCCAGAACTAATTATTTTTAAAAATTTATACAATGAAAAATTTTCTGGATTTAAAAATAACAAAATATGGTGAGAAAAAAGTGACATTTGGTAAAGAGACCATGAGAAGAAATAAAAGCAGGTGATATGCTCATCTTTTGACAATACTACTTTCCATACATCTTTTTTTTTTAAGAGAGAGAGAGAGAGAGAGAGAGAGAGAGAGAGAATTTTAATATCCATTTTTTTTTTTTTTTTAGTTTTTGGCGGACACAACATCTTTGTTTGTATGTGGTGTTGAGGATCGAACCCGGCCGCACGCATGCCAGGTGAGCGCGCTACCGCTTGAGCCACATCCCCAGCCCCTTTCCATACATCTTAAAGACTCAATAATATAATTAGAAAAATATAATTAAGGTACATTTAAATGATATAACATTTGAAAGCATAGTTTAAAAACTGGTTTTAATTAAAAGGAAGGTAAACAAATTAGTTTGTAGATTAAATTTCTCTCCATATTAAGTCCTAAAATACCTAATTAATAAACTTGTTGGTAGAAACAAAATATGTTGTTTGACACATACAATAATTACAAATGTAATGGTTTTTAAGCTTTGCTTTATTTCTTTATTTCCATTGTTTCTCTTTTTTAATAAAATGGTTCATGAAAATGTATCTATATGTCCAACTGTATCATGCCTACTTTTTATCCTAAATGATAATCAAGATGTGCTTAATCCAAGTCTAATCTATGGTTTCTTACTTTTTAAATGCTAGATGAAGATGTATTTGATTTTAGTATGCACACCTTCTGTTGATACCTACATATCCCACTGAAGCACTGGCTACTCAACCATTTTCCATGGCTCTACCATTACAGCCAGCTACTATTTTCCCACAGATTTAGTCAGTTTAACACTGTAGCTACCATGGAAAAATAATGAAAGTGTCTTTTTCATTAAATGAATTTTTCAAGTAAATAAATTTTCAGTTGAAATGTAAAAAAAAAAAACAAACAAAAAAAAAACAGGATTTCATACTGTTCTTACAAACCTTCAAAGGAAATTAAACGATACAGATGCAGATTGATTCACTAATGCATTCAGAATTGCCATATAAAAAAATCTCTGCCTTCTAGAAGAGTTGATTTACAATAAGAAACAGAATTTGACTTGCCAAAGGCCCTGGATACAATATTAATTTTTAATGTTTGATTAGACATTTTGTGTGAAAGACAAATAAAAGGGAATGATTTTGAAATTAATAAAGTCTAATATTATCATCTGTCACTCAAATAACCAGCCTATCAAAATAAAATGCATTCAGAAACTCCATATCATTATGTTAATTCACTAATCCTACCCAAATTATAATACTTCTCTTCTCTCAAACTTTTTCTTAGTTCTCTGCTTGTATTTCTAATTAAACATTTTAGTTTATAGCCTAGGTTTGATTTTCGTTTCTATATACATAATGTATTTAGGTAACTAAATATAATTCTGTCTTTATTTATCCTTCATCTCTATTAATTTCCCAAACATGAATTTCTAATCTTATCCCCTTAAATTTCAGACAAGAATATCTAACTGCCTTTTTGACTTGTATCTATCTGTCACTTATTCATCAATCTGTATATCTATGGTCTATTTACAATCTAAGAGTTATTTTAAAAGTAACACAGAAGTCTTCAATACCTTACTGTTCCAAAAGTTTCTCTTTCCCCATGCTTCCATACCACAGAAAATTATTCATTTGATCAAACAAACAAAAATCTTAATGCCATCATTGATTTCTCTTTACATTTTAAACTTGACATATCCAAATAATTGGCACATTCTGTTCTAACTTCAAATTTATTTTATTCCATCAACACCTTACTATTTCCAGATCTACCATTTGGGTCAGGTCAATATCCTCTCTCCCCTAGATATCTGCAGTAGTCTCTTACTGTATCTTCCTGTTTCTAGTTTTGCCAGGTGCAAATCCATTCTCCATAAGAAGCCAAAGTGATTTTTTAAAAATTGGACAATTTCCTCCTTATTCTTGCTACAACATGCATTTTATGCCATATTTGTTTGCTTAGAGGTATAGTACTTTGTCTTCAAAGTCATGTGAAATCCATTCCTAACACATGTGATAGAAAGTTAAAAATGCTGGACTAATCTGGACAAATGTCTTACTGTATGGCTCCAATCTGCTCACAGAAATTGGAATAGGAAAATAATCCTGAGTTCATATTATTTGTTCTGAGTTACTAAGAGATAGAGAATAAGGTTCCTTTTCCAAGAACATTTCAGTCACATCTGGGATTACTAATCACAATTTGTTTGCATTTAAGATCTGTGGTAGACATTAGTGCTATTCATTAAGCATTTTTGGTTTCTTGTTATCCAAATGAATTTCTAAGACCTTCTGTTTGGGTAGAACTATATGAAAAACTTGGCCAATTAATTTGAATGGAAATGACACATATCATATTTGACCATAATATTTATTTGCTGGAGTGAAACCCTCTGTAGCTCTCTTTCCCTCTGTAGCAGATACCCTAGTCTCTGACAAATACCTTGTCTGAATGTGTATGTTGAGTGTGAATACATCAGTGTATAAAAGACACTGGAAAAACACTTATCAAGTGCTCTCATGAGTAACTGCTGAGCTGGAAAATTGAAGGAATATTTCTCTTACTCTACTGGTCAGAATTTCACTAATTTTACATGATTGTAGCATCCTTTTCATTAAAACTTATAATTTACTTGAAGTATAAATATGTATATGTATGTTTTATCAATATATTTGGAACTACACAACTTGATATACTAAATAAAAATCAAGCAATTTATATCCATCATACATAGAATTATTAAAATAAGAAAATTATCCTACATAACCACAATAGAATTATTGAAACCTAGGAAATTTAATTCTACTATCTAGAATAATTCTACTATCTAGTCCATAGCCCACATTCAAATTTCACCAATTACCCCAGCAATCTTCTTAATAGATACATGTTCTATCTCCCCAAATCCAATTCATATGTGCACCTTTCATTTCATTATCATCTTTGCTTTCCCCTATTTTGCAGTACTTCTTTGGCTTTTCTTTATCTTTCATAATATTGATATTTTTATTTTTTAAATACATTTTATTTTATATATTTAAGTTAAATACCAATGTTATAGGATATGTTTATATATAAGTAGTAAAAAAAGGTTACTATAGTGAAGAAAATTAACATATCAACTCACATAATCATGCATTTTTTTGGTAGTTGAGCAACTAAAATCTACTTATTTAGAATGTATGCCAAACACAGTACAATCCTATTACTTCTAGTGCTCATGCTATACATTATATCTCTGAACTTTTTCCTCCTATATACTTTTCTCCATTTTCATGGCCCCATTCACCATAACAGATTTTATCATCTGCTCTCTCATTTGACATTTTTTAGATTCTACACATACAAAGACCAGTAATGTTCAAATTTATTTCGGGGCTCTACAATACAAATTAGAGAGCCCTGAAATAAATTTGAACATACAATTTTGACAGGAATAAGGAAACAATGGAGATAGGCTTTTCATGGAATTTTGCTGAGAAACTGAATTTTGCAGGTGAAAGAATGAAATTAGATTTTTAGATACACAAATTTGGTATACAAAAATCTACCCAAAATAGAGAAAAAGATCTATTCAAAACATTAGAAACATAAAAATTATAGAAGAGAATATGAGGAAAGTTCCTAGACACTGGCCTTAATAATAATTTTTTAAAATATTATACCAAAACTAAGGCCACAAAAGCAAAAATAAATAAATGGAACTACATCAATGAAAACACTTTTGTTCAGCCAAGGAAACAATCAAGTAGGTGAAATACTACTTTAGCAGCCTACAGATTGTCTAAAATATCTTCAAACAATATATATGATTAGGGGTTAATATCCAAAATTTAAAAAGAACTCATATAACTCAATAATAGAAAAACAAATAACTTGAATAAAATATTTGCAAAAGACATAAGTAGACAATTTCTCCAAAGAAGACATAAAATTGGCCAACTGATATATGAAAAGATGCCCAGTATCATTTATTATCAAGGACTTGCAGATCAAAACCACTGTGAGGTATGACATCATGGTTGTTAAGATGGTTATTTTAAAACAATAACAGATGGTGATGTGGAGAAAAGAGAACTCTTGTATGACCAGAATGTAACATGATATGGAGGTTTCTAAATAAATTAAAAATAGTGCATCCACATGCCTCAGAAATCTCTCCTCTGGGCACAAGAAATAAAATCACCACCTTATAAAGATACTTGTACTCTCCTATTTATTACAACATCATTTACAGTCACCAAGATATGGAAATAATCTGTCAATGAACAAATAAAGAAGCTGTGAAATATGCGTATGTACAATTGAATATATATGTATATATTAATATATGCATAGATGTGAATTTATGTATATATATACATGTATATGATTATTATGTGAATATATGTACATAAATATGAATATTGTTCCACCAAAAAAATGATGGAGATCTTGCCATTGGCAATAAAAGAATGAATCTGTAGGAAATGTTGAGAAGTGAAATAAGGCTGAAACAAAGAGGAAAATAATACTCTTATATGTAAAATATTTTAAAAATTATGTTAATTTTACCCTAATAAACACCCTCATGGAAACATCCAGAGTATATTTGAGCAAATATTTAGGCACCATGGCCCAGCCTAGTAGGAACATAAAATTAAACTTCACAAAGGTGTTAAGTTTGTCTAAGGAATCACTCCTTTATCATCTCCCAGTTGGACCAGGAAGGAATACATGTAACTAAAGTAAAGTCTACCAAAATTCTTTCTCAGGAACTTAATATGGATGTCAGAATATTTCAGTATCTTTCCTTGTGAGTTCACAAACTGTGAGAGCTTATCAAATCTAGGATCCATCTTTGGCACCCTATAAGAATGAAGTCAATTTATCTAGAATGATCTACAATTTTCTGACAATATTATTTAGGCTGCTAGATGTAGATTTTCCTTAAGCCACTGAATTTTTAAGATTTTTTTTAACCACAGCATAAGCCAAAACATCAATTTATAACCCTTCACCTTTTTGTAGACTTTTTAGCATTGAGTTTCTCTGATTTGACATCATCAAAAAAGTTTAAATAAAATTTTGAGTTATTCTAACTATTTCTACCTTAATAAAAGCATGATAGAACTCTAAGTCAGAATCTGTGTAGGTACTGTAGAATAAAATTTCAGATACAATTAAAAGTTCTTGTCCTACACCTATATTCCTTAATAAGATGAAAAAAAAATGCTGTCATAAAATAACTGCCACACATATAATATCAAGAAAAATATAATCTACCATTTGTTTCTGTTGGTGCATGGAAAACACTATGAAATATATCTATTGAAAAACTACAGATTATTAATGCTTTTTACCACATAAAGTGTTGATCATTTTAATCAAGAACAGGGTTTTTTTGCATTAACATATCTAGTAGCAAATATTATTGAGGAAACTACTATATTGTGACTTGTCACAGAAACCTAATTGTAACAGAAGAGCAACCATTGCTACCTGCAGAGTTTGAGAATTGAAATATAATATACTGACTGTGACTGATGATTTAGAAAACAATAGGTCAGCATTTGCCAGTCATTAAAAATAAGACATGTAAAGCACAGCATCATGCCAGAATCACTATATAAAACCTAATAAAAAAACTCTAAATATTATAAGCAAGTTGAGAAAGATAAGTTGTAGACTATTGATAATTATAATAGCAGTATTGTCAAGAAAAACAATAAAACACCTTTTGATTACTCAGTATTATTCTAATATATATTTTCACATGTGACTCTCACAATAACTGTGTTACATAGAGGCTAAAGTTAAAAAAAAAAACTTAAAAAACAGACCCATTTTTCCCCACATATAATTCCATATTACTCTTATTGACACCCTGGAGAACATTCTAGCTTTGTCTACAGTTAGGCTTTAAAGAGCTCCTCACAATTGCTGAGGCTGCCTTGAGTCAACATTTGGTTATTCCTTCTCTCTTGCTCTATCATGGGACATCTATTTTGATGTCACCAAGTCCCTCACTTAATCCTCTTTCCTCACTTGCTCATTCTGCAAGGTGTAATCTAGAAAACTGTCCACTGTCAGGACAGTGCCTGTTTATTGACCTAGGGACTAAACTCCAGCCCTCTATGCAGGTTCCTGCAGTCAAATCTGATCAAAACCCACAATATAATAGTTTGAAACATGTAATATGGAGTCACAATGAACGTGATTTGATATTAGACAAGTCAACACTGAGTGCATCCAATTTTCTCATTCATAAAATGAACAATTAGTATTTGCCTCACTTTTAAAAAATGAGATAATGCTACTATTGTGCTGAGTGCAATGCCTGATAAAACAATAGCTCCTGGCACAGCAACAATTTCTCTTTTCCATCCTCTATCTATGTACTGACCATATAGTTTACTTGTCAATGTTTCAACCAGTTCAGTGGCTCATTCCCTTCTGTTATCACAGGTGCTGATTTATGTTTGCTTGCATTTTGTCTCAATGAATTGCCTTTAATTAATACCATGTGTTTCCACATAAATCCAACCGAGTGATGTGTCTTATTCTAGCTGCTGTGGACTATTCTAGAGATGGTTTCATAGAGATATATAGATAGTATAAATAAGAATTAGAAAAGTGTTTAATACAATGCTCCTCCACATAGAAACATGTATATTAACCCATACATAGTTGTTATTGTTTACATATAAGGTGTCCCACCAAAACTCATGTGTGACAAAATTCAGGAAGATATAGAGGTAAAATGATTAGGTTAGGAGAGACTTAACCTAATCAATGTGCTAATCCTCTGAAAAGGATTAATTGGCTGATAATGACAGGATGGTAGCTAGATGAATAGAGGTATGCTCCTGGGTTTTCTGTTTTGTAGTCGGTGAGGAGAGTTCTCTCTCTGCTTCCTGGTGCCATATCCTGAGCTGCTTTCTTCTGCCACAAATGCTCTGCCTCATGTTGAGCCCCAAGGAATGGAGGTATCTATTTATGAACAGAGACCTTTGAAACCCTGAGCTCCAAATAAACTTTTATTTCTTTAATTCTTCTTGTCAGGTCTTTGGGTCACAGCAATGAAAAGGCTGACAATGTGTAATAAGAATTGTAATGCATTCTGCTGTCATATATAAATTAAAAAAAGAATTTGATAATGATTAGTTAATTCTCCTTTCTATTTCATCAATTCCCTAATAAAAATGCTAAAATTTTGAAAAAAATTGAATACAAATGGGTCATAAACTTTTAATCAGAGAATAATTTTATCTTTATTATTCAATCTTCATAATTTTTTAAATACATGAGAGTGGAATGCATCACAATTCTTGTTACACATATAGAACAATTTTTCATACCTCTGTTTGTGTATGAAGTATGTTCACACCAATTCATGTCTTCATAAATGTACTGTGGATAATGATGTTGATCACATTCCACCATGCTTGCTAATCCCCTGCCTCTCCCTTTCCCTCCCACCCCTCTTCCCTATCTAGAATTCATCTAATCCTCCCATGCTCCTCTTTCCTATCCCACTATGAGTCAGCCTCCTTATATCTGAGAAACATTGGGCATTTTTTTTTGTTATTGGTTAACTTCACTTAGCATTATCTTCTTCAATACCATCCATTTACCTGCAAATGCCATGATTTTATTCTCTTTAATGCTGAATTATATCTCATTGTATATATATACCACATTTTCTTTATCCATTCATCCACTGAAGGGCATCTAGGTTGGCTCCACAGTTTAGTTAATGTGAGTTGTGCTGCTATAAACATTGATGTGACTGTGTCCCTATAGTATGCTGTTTATAAGTCCTTTGGGTATAGTCAGAGGAGAGAGATAGCTGGGTCAAATGGTGGTTCCTTTCCCAGATTTCCAAGGAATCTCCATACTGCTTTCCATATTGGCTGCACCAATTTGCTGTCCCACCAGCAATGTATGAGTGTGTCTTTTCCCCCTTGCCAACACTTGTTGTATTTTGCCTTCATAATAGCTGCCATTCTGACTGGAGTGAGATGGTATCTTAGAGTAGTTTTGATTTGCATTTCTCTAATTGCTAGAGATGATGAACATTTTTTCATATATTTGTTGATTGATTGAATATCTTCTTTTGAGAAATGTCTGTTCATGTCCTTGGCACATTTTATTGATTGGGTTATTTGGTTTTTTTTTGTTTGTTTGTTTATTTTTTGTGTTTTTTTTGGTGTTTAGCTTTTTGAGTTCTTTATATACCCTAGACATTAGTGCTCTATCTGATGTGTGAGGGGTAAAAATTTTCTCCCAAGATGTAGGCTCTCTATTCACCTCACAGATTGTTTCTTTTACTAAGAAACTTTTTAGTTTGGGTCCATCCCATTTATTGAATCTTGGTTTTAATTCTTGCGCTATAGGAGTCTTATTAAGGAAGTTGGGGCCTAATCCCACATGATGGAGATTAGGGCCTAATTTTTCTTCCATTAGACACACAGTCTCTGGTTGTATTTCTAAGTCCTTGATCCATTTTGAGTTGAGTTTTGTGCATGGTGAGAAATAGGTGTTTAATTTCATTTTGTTGCATATGGATTTCCAGTTTTCCCAGCACCATTTGTTAAAGAGGCTATCTTTTCTCTGATGCATGTTTTTTGGCACTTTTGTCTAACATAAGATAATTGTAATTTTGTAGGTTAGTCTATGTGTTCTCTATTCTGTACTATTGGTCTACCAGTCTGTTTTGGTGCCAATACTATGCTCTTTTTGTTGCTATTGCTGTGTAGTATAGTTTAATGTTGTGTTTTTTTGTTGTTGTTGTTGTTGTTTTTGTTTTAAGGTCATTTCCTTATGTTGAATGCCACCTGTTTCACTCTTCCTGCTAAGGATTGCTTTATCTATTCTGGGTCTCTTATTTTTCCAGATGAATTTCATGATTGCTTTTTCTATTTCTATGTGGAATGCCATTGGGATTTTGATCAGAATTGCATTAAATCTGTATAGTGCTTTTGGAAGTATGGTCATTTGATAAAATATTAATTCTGCTTATCCAAGAGCAAGGTAGATCCTTCTATTTTCTAACGTCTTCTTAGATTTTTCTCTTTAGGGTTCTGTAGTTTTCCCTGTATAGATCTTTCACTTCTTTTGTTAAGTTGATTCCCAAGTATTTTTTTTTAGGCTATTGTAAATGGAGTAGTTTTCCTCATTTCCATCTCAGAGGATTCATCACTGATATACAGAAATTCCTTTGATTTATGGGTGTTGACTTTATAACCTGCTACTTTGATGAATTTGTTTACTAGTTCTAGAAGTTTTCTGGTGGAGCTTTTTGGGTCTTCTAGGTATAGAATCATATCATCAGCAAATAGTGCTAATTTAAGTTCTTATTTTCCTATATGTATCCCTTTAATTTCTTTCGTCTAATTGCTCTGGCCAGTGTTTCAAGGACTATGTTGAATAGAAGTGGTGAAAGAGGGCATCCCTGACTTGTTCCAGTTTTTAGAGGAAATGCCTTAAATTTTTCTTCATTTAGAATGATGTTGTCCAGGACTTAATATAGATAGCCTTTAGTGTTGAAATATGTTCCTGTTATCCCTAGTGTTTTGAACATGAAGGGGTGCTTTATTTTGTAAAATGCTTTTTCTGCGTCTATTGAGATGATCATATGATTCTTGTCTTTTAGTCTATTGATGTGATGAATTACATGTATTGATTTCCTTATGTTGAACCAACCTTGCATCCCTGGGATGATGATCTTTTTGATATGTTTTCGTATTCGATTTTCCAGAATTTTATTAAGAATTTTTGTATCTATGTTCATTAGAGATATTGGCCTAAAGTTTGCTTTCTTTGATGTGTCTTTGCCTGGTTTTGGAATCAGGGTGATATTAGCCTCATAGAATGAGTTTGGAATGCTTCCTCTTTCTATTTCCTGAAATAAATTGAAGAGTATTGGTATTAGTTTTTCATTAAAGGTCTTGTAGAACTCGGCTGAGTAACCATCCAGTCCTGGGCTTTTCTTGGTTGGTAGGCTTCTGATGGCGTCTTCTATTTCATCACTTGATATTGGTCTCTTTAAATTGTGTATATCTTCCTGATTCAGTCTGGGCAAGTTGTATGACTTAAGAAATTTGTTGATGCCTTCACTATCTGCCGCAGTCTGGCTGGGCACAATCAGGAGCCACTTGTCAAAAGAAACTAACTTTATTTTTAGAACCACACACGACAAACAAAATAGTCTCTCAGGAAAAACCCTCAGAGCCTCAACTGCCACCACCGGCTTTCCCCAAGCCTCTCTCTCCCACACAAGCTTCTCTCCACCTCCCACAATCCTCCTGCTCTTGAGGCCGATTGGCTGGGTCACGTGGGCGGAGCCAAAAAAGTCCCCCAATGAGCAGCTCCGTGGTCTGAAAGGGCAGGGAAACAGTCCAATGAGCATCACCGCAGAGGAGCCAATCAGCTAGATGTTGCTGGGACCGAGGAGGCAATCAGCTAGATGTTGCTGGGGCCGCTGTGAGCCAATCATCAGCCAGCAGCTGGAAGTTTGCTGGCAGCTGGAAGTTTGCTGGGGCCCCTTTGGCTGTGGCTCTCAACAACTATCTTCTATTTTATTGGAGCATAAGTTTTCAAAATAATTTCTAATTATCCTCTGCATTTCTGTAGTGTCTGTGTGATATTACCTTCTTCATCATGTGTGCTGGTAATTTGAGTTCTCTCTCTCCTTCTCTTCATTAGCGTAACTAAGGGTCTGTCGATTTTATTTATTTTTCAAAGAACCAACTTTTTGTTTTGTCAATTTTTCAATTGTTTCTTTTGTTTCGATTTCAATAATTTCAGCTCTAATTTTAATTATTTCTTGCCTTCTACTGCTTTTGCTGTTGATTTGTTCTTCTTTTTCTAGGGCTTTGAGATGTAAAGTGAGGTCATTTATTAGTTGACTTTTTCTTCTTTTAAGGAATGAACTCTATGCAATGAACTTTCCTCTTAGAACTGCTTTCATAGTGTCCCAGAGATTTTGATATGTTGTATCTATGTTCTCATTTACCTCTAAGAATTTTTAATCTCCTCTTTGATGTCTTTCTTCTGCAACCTATTGTTCATTCAGTAGCATATTGTTTAGTCTCCAAGAGTTAGAGTAATTTTTATTTTTTATTTTGTCATTGATTTCCAATTTCATTCCATTATGATCTGATGAAATACATGGTAGTATCTCTACTTTTTTGTATTTACTATGAATTGCTTTGTGGCATAGTATATGGTCTATTTTAGAGAAGGATCCATGTGCTGCTGAGAAGAAAGTGTATCCACTTGATGTAGGTTGAAATATTCTATATATGTCAATTAAGTCAAAGTTATTGATTGTATTATTGAGTTCTATAGATTCTTTAATCAACTTTTGTTTCAAAAGATGTATCCAGTGGTGAGAGAGGTATGTTTATGTCACCCAAGATTATTGTGTTGTGGTCAATTTGACTCTTGAACTTGAGAAGAATTTGTTTGATGAACATAGCTGCACCATTGTTTGGGGCATATATATTTATGATTGTTATGTCTTGTTGGTGTATAACTCCCTTGAGCAGTATGTAATGTCCATCTTTTCCCTTTTGATTAAGTTTGGCTTGAAGTCTACTTTATTTGATATGAGGGTGGAAACCTCTGCTTGCTTCTGCAGTCCATGTGAGTTGTATGATTTTTCCCAACCTTTCACCTTCAGTCTGTGTATGTCATTACCAGATGAGTCTCCTGGAGGCAACATATTGTTGGGTCTTTTTTTTTTTTAATCCAATCTGCTAGTCCATGTCTTTTGATTTGTGAGTTCAAGCCATTAACATTCAGGGTTACTATTGAAACATGGTTTGTATTCCCATCCATATTTGTTTATTTTTGTTATTTAACTTGACTTGAGTTTCTTGTTTGATTAGTTTTTCCTTGAGGTACTACCTCCCTCTGCTGATTTTCATTCTTGTTTTTGTTTCCTCTTCATGGAATATTTCCAAGGATGTTTTGTAGTGTCTGTCAGTTTTCTAGCTATAAATTCTTTTAACTTTTGTTTATCATAGAAGGTTTTTATTTCATTTTCAAATCTAAAGCTTAATTTTTCTGGATATAAGATTCTTGGTTGGCACCCATTTTCTTTCAGAGCTTGATATATGTTGTTCCAGGAACTTCTATCTTTCAGGGTCTGTGTTGAAAAATCTGCCATTATCCTAATGGGCTTTCTTCAATATATAATTTGATTCCTTTCTCTTGTGGTTTTTAAAATTCTCTCTTTATTCTTTGATGGGCATTTTCATTATAATGTGTCTTGGTGTCAATCTGTTGTGATTTTATACACTCGATGTCCTGTAGGCTTCTTGAATTTGGATTTTTCAATTTATTCTTCATGTTTGGAAATTTTCTTATGTTATTTCATTGAATAGATTGTTAATTCCTTTGGTTTGAACCTCTATGCCTTCCTCAATCCAAATAACTTTTAAATTTGGTCTTTTTATGCTATCCCCTATTTCTTGAATGTTCTGCTCATGGTTTCTTACCATTATCACTGTGTGGTCTATGATCTTTTCAAGATTATATATTTTGTTCTTATTGGCTGATGTCCTATCTTCCAAGTGGTCTACTCTGTTGGTAATGCTTTCATTTGAGCTTTTAATTTGATTTATTATTTCTTTCATTTTAAGGATTTCTGTTTTTTTTTTTTTTTTGCACCTCTATCTCCCTATTGAAGTGATCTTTTGCTTCCTGTATTTATTTATGTAGCTCCTTGTCAAAGTGATCTTTCACTGCCTGTATTTGCTCTCTTATATCTTCCTTGAGTTCACAGAACATTTTAATCATGTATATCCTAAACTTCTCTGTCATTCCTCCTGCTGTGGCTGCCAATGATTCTAATGATATGGTGTCTTCATTGTTTGGGGCATTTTCTTCCCTTGTCTTTGCATGTTGCTTGTGTGTCTTCCTTTCTAGCTATGTGAATATAGATTGTTATTATTTTTACCCTATAGGTTTGTAGTGCTCTTGTAGGGTTCCAAGACTTCTCCTTTGTAGGGAAGGACAATGTTAACAGATCCCAATATCAACAATATAACACCTATGAACAATTTGTTGTTCAGTTTAGTCTTGATGTACAGAAATGTTGGATTCAATTATTATCTAAAATATAATCAGTAATTTTATAAAAAGGTTTACAGTTTCTGACAGTGAACAATAAACTGGGGGTGGGGCTTAGGACGATATGCTGAGGAGGTAAGATGTGAGGATATAGAGTTAATATATCTTAGGAAGTGTGAAGGAGAAATCTAGTGAAGAGGGTTAGTAGCAAGAGAATAGACCAGAAGTAAATTAGGGTAGGCAAGTATGTAGGATGACAATAGAGTACATAAAACAAACACATATATATTTAGAAAAATACATATGTTAAAACAGTAAAATTTGGAGGGGGAAAGAAAAATGAAAGAATGAAAAGGAAAAGGAAAAATAGGGCATATACAACCCCTCTATATTATATTATTCAGACGACTCAGTCCTCAAAGTCCTATTTCATGCAAAGTTCTTGGTTTCACATATGTTGGGGATGTGAGGGCCGGAGGAGGGATAGAAGGAAAAAAAAAAAAACAACCAACCAATCAACAAACCAACCAACAAATCTCAAAGGAAGAAGCCACGTTTTCAGCTAGCTTTAGAGATCCATATGTTTTCTGCTTTTCTTCTCATCCAGTAGGTGGCGTCATCTGTTGTAAGCTGGTGTCTGCTCTCCAGATGGTGGAGGTAACCTGGGTGGAAAGACTGGTCCTGGTGCAGGGTGCCTGGATGCTGGAAGTAGCACCCACCAGTCCCTGAAGAAAGACTGAACCTCACGGGTGTCTTTTTGAGGCCACTCGTATGACTAGCATGCCCAATACTATCTTCCTCTCTTGCCTGGAAATTTCCCAGGTCCTGGAACCGCTCCCCCAGTAGTTCTCAATTGAGGAAACTCTCACCCTGGGGCTCCCATAGGCAGCTCCCTGGTCGCACTGCACAGCTGTGTTGGGCAGCTACTGTGTTGGGTTACTGCCACTGGGAAGGGGAAAGGTTGGAAATCTGGTACCTGGCCACAGGAGATCCCATCTGGGAACTGCCCCCAGCTGAATGGTGAGAATGTTGAGTCAAGATGGCGGCAGCCTGCTTTGAGTGCTGGGGTGTCTAGTAAGATGGGAAGAGCCTGGGTAGTTGGGGGGAGCCTGGGGAGGTAGGGGGAGTCTGGGTTTGTTGGGGGGAGCCTGGGGAGGTGGGGAGAGCCAGGTGATGGCAGTTGTGCTGTGGGTAGGGGTAGGTAGCAGCTGAGTGACTTGCGTGGAAGTGGAGAGAAGTCTTGGCAACTTGCAGATGTGTTGATAGGTGATTCTGCTAAGGCACTCACCAAGTCTTGTGTGGACTGGAACTTCAGGCTTTGGGTCCTGCTCCAACCCTGGGCGTCCTACTTGAATCCTGAGGCCCGGAGCCCTGCATGGGGTCACAGTGATTTCTGCAGAAAGTAGCTGGATAGGGGTCCTCTAACATTCTCAGAGATGTAGTATTTCAACTAGGCGAGATCTGTGGGTCTGGCGGCTGGGGCTTGGGGTAGCTCACTCCCTTCCTGCCACCATGTTTTTTTTTCCCTTCATGATTCTTAAAATTAAAATTACAAGAATCTAAAGATTAACTTTAATTAAAATGGATATTACAAACCAAGCAAAAAAAATAAAGTGTGCAATGTTATATATTTTTTTAAATTCTCCATAGGAATAAAATACTCTTTTTGAAAATAATATAATTATTATTACATACTCATTTATATCCATCAAATTTCAATTATTTTAATTCATTTATATGGAATATTTAGTTGAATAAATAGGTATGAATAGAATACAACTTTTTATCAATTAAAATATGCTAAAGACAAATTTTTTAATTATTTAGTAAAATAATTAGTAAAATATGTCTTCAGGAGCTTTACTATAATGTCTTGAGTCTTATTACATAGGAGGTTATTACAATACAATTTATGAAGTATTGTCAAAGAATGATTGATCTTTATAGATATCTCACTTAAAAAGAGTATTTTCAAATAATGAAGCTGATTTTTCTATAAATATTTGTTTTCATATTTTGTCATTTTTTGTGAAACTTTTTCCAATGTATATGCTGAAGTTCCTGGTCTCAAAAATACACACACACATATGTTTGTATAACAAATTCTAATCACCTTTCAAGTGATTTTTTAATGCTACTTACTTTGAAGAGGAAAGGAGATTCTATTTTGATCTCATTTATTTATAGAAAATACATCTAATAAGTTATATAACTCCTAAAGAACACCAAACAATGATTTTTCCATTAGTCTAGCTTTCTTATTGCCACATAATTTGGTTCAAAAGTACATATGATGCATAGAGGTGTATAGAAAATTAAAATTACAGTTGGATAAACTCAGAGTTCAAGAACTCTATTTAGTGGCAATGCTTTAATTATTGAAAAAAGCAAGAGAACATTGCTCTCCTTTTCCCCATCTTTCTTATTGTGTCTGGTATAATTCTCATACTGTCCTTGATTCTCCAGAGCATATTCTATAATTTTTGCCAGGAAGTCTATCCAATTTCCACATCTGGTGCATCAATAAGAGAACCATATATAGTTTAGTGAAGGAATAAAAAGAATAAAATAGCCCTTAATAATTAAAAGTGAATTATGCTATTGCATATTAGTTGTATCATTGACATTGTTATTATATGTAGAATAGAATGTTTCGAGTGTTCATTTGACAACTTTCATGCATCCACATATAAAGAAGGACATATACATGTGTAATTGGAGTGTTTAAGAATCATCCTTTAAAATGTGAAGACAATTCAGGAACAGTGGTTAGAAATCAAGCATCTTGGAGGCAAGAGATCATATTGATAATGCAGATAGTCCTATCTCCACTATTTTAATAGATACCTAAATATGGTAGAAATAAAACAAACTTTACAACTGTATAACCATCACCAGCATATTTTGTACATTTTTAGTGGAATGTTGTCAGAGATTAGATAATGTTAATACAGTTCCAATTGTATTTAGAGTGTTATTGTCTTCAGTTTGGGGGTGTATGATGTATGATTTTGACACAAGTGCTTAAAATCTTTATTGGAAGCTTGGCCTTCAAAATTATTGATGGTTACATTTGATGTTTTGAACAAATTAGGTTAGCAACATGGCAAACTCAAAGTTATTAGGTATGCCATAATCCATTAACATATCTGTCACCACTATATAAGAAGACATTATCTCCCCAAGTGTCTTTTGATACCCTTGAAAGCTCATAGATACTACTAGGCAGGTATCTGCTGATTTTCTATGGTAGACTGTGTATTTCTTTATCGGTCTGTATCTTTGGTGAACCATAGGCACATTTCTATAGAGAAGCTAGCATGTATTATGTGAAAAAATTAGAGGTATTAGGAGTTGATAGATGGGCCAATACAGTACTAGTTAATATTTTGTTAAATCTTAGTGGTCTCAAACTGGTGATCTCTTGGTATTTTTAACAAATAGATTGTTACCTTGGATTAGTACTTTCATGTCTCTGAAGTAACGAATGCAAGTCATTCCTATCTTAATTACAATAAATGTATGAAACAATAATCACACAAGGATGAATTTTTCAGAACTAGGAGTCTCCTTGTGTAGGCTGCTACTAAGTGTTGTATTAAAAGAAAAGATTACAGCAGTGTGTAAAAGACTTGGCTTCTTTAAGGTAGTCTAGGATCTTACCATAGAAAAATATATTGCCTTTCAGTATATTGACAATTTGTATAGCATTAATGCAAATACATTTTTTTAAATGCAAAAGTCAGCTGCTGAAGTGGTTAGAGCAGAAAAGTGATTTTTAAATTTCTTGGAGTACCTTAAAATACTCAATCTTAGGATATATTTAATTGGCCTGTGGTGAAAACATAGATTATGATTCAAGAACTCTACCCTGGGCTCTATGATGTTTATTGTTTATAGATTGCCATAAAAGTAGTTTCATATCAGGGCCTTGGACTGGTAAATCACATGAGAGGTCATGATAAAATATAGGGATATCACTCAAAGAACCATGATTTTTTTCCATAAAGAAGTTCAACAAATGAAAGATAGCTAGAACTGATTTACTTGTTCAGAGCACTTTAATTGGCTTAAGAAAAACTGAATGAAAAGTAAGAAATAGCCCTCAACCCAAAGCAATATCAAAACATATGAGTTAATAAAATATGAGAAAATTTCATAATGCATTTGAGAGATAACTTCAGTGATCTTTCAGGTTAGGTGACAGACTCACTGGTGATAACATTAAAATAAAGGTACACAGAAACCAGCCTTTCTCTTCATCTTCTTCCTTTTTTAATGATAATCATGGTTTTTTTACATCAATTTGATGAAACTCTGATGCAATATAATGACAGGTTAATTTCTTTGTCTTGGACTCAGAGGAAATATTTCTTTTTTTTTAATCTTATTTTTTTTAGTGGGGTTCCTTTTTTTTTTTTTTGTCTTTTTTGGAACTGGGGGTCAAACCCAGGGCTTTGCAAATACAAGGCAGACGCTTTGCCACTGAGCTACATCTCAGCCAGGAAATATTTCTTGATTAAGGGGAACACAGTCCCAATTAATAAGTCATTTGCAAAATTCTATGTGCAGTGCTGGTAAATGGATATTATGGTGTGATGATATTCTTAGTTGCAATGTGGTCGAGAGAATATATGTGCAGTATGAAAGTAGAAATGGATCTTCTAAACATATATCTTATATGTAATTCAGTGTGTGCATTACATAAGACAGCACATTAACTGGAGATACAAAAATAGTAATTTAATGGACATTTAGTACATTTCATACATATAAATGGAAATCTTCTTTGATGATCTTAATCCGATCTTTCTAAATGTCCACAAACCATTTTTAATAATCATTAAAATTACCTAATTACACATCCTAGTTTTTAACTATGCTGTCTACCATGTTATTTACATAAACACATACAGAAAAATATCTGATAATAAAATTTATAGTGTGTAAAATAGGGTAAGAAAACACCAAATAAGACTGTTCAGTCAGCTCAGTGGTTTACATTATCTATTGACATTGAAGAGGAGATGGAATTATTTGATTTGCAAGTAATATTTTTGTTACATGCTATAAGAATTACTACATTATTACTTTACTATTTTTTCATACAAAAATGATAAAAGAGAAATAGGAAAACTTTACAGTTATGAGTTAAAATTGCACTGCTGTTTTCAGGCATGATATTGGACTTTCCTTAACTCCAACTTTAAAGAACAACATCTGAAATTTCTCATTTAGCCAAATATTACATGTTTATATAATATTGTTTTTACTACATTAACTAAGTGTTAGCATTTGACTCTATATTATTGCACTTTTAGTAAAAATGTTTCACCAAACAAAAACTGATTGCAAATAATTTATTTAAGTTCTCTGCTTGGTTTAGTACTCAGAAATCCATGCAAGAAGAAAGCTATTGAATAAAACCTTATAAATATTATAATAAATATTATAATACTTATAAATATTATAAGTAAATTAACTCAGCTTTCCAATATACCTATAAGTATACTATAGTATTTTATACCATTTCTTTTATTGCATATTTCTATTTATTATCCTATTCTATTTGACTGATCTGCAAGTAAATTTTATTTTATAACAAATTGACATGAAAACATGACATTTATTATCTGGATAAAAATTATTCAATTTCTTTCCCAGTTGCCTAATACTTGCTAAGGATATAAAATAAACATATTCGTGCCACTAAATTGAGACTACAATTCGGCATTTCATTAATATAAGGGTAGAAAATAACCATAGGGTAAAGCTCCAGAAATTTCAACACCAAACACCCAGATTTTCAAAGTTCACAAAAAGAACATAAGATTGATAGCCAACTACCAAAAAGCATTTTTTTCTGCACCTAACTTTTTTAAATAGGTAATATTTAAAGATCTTAGTGCAAGGTAAATTACTATTACTATTATTATTATAACAAGGCCTGAAGAAGAGAGGATGATGGATACTTTTTTTTTTAAATCTGATTTTCAGTCCCTAAGTTATTTGAGCAAGGAGAAAAAAATAAGCCCTGTATTTTAGCTGTCAAGGCAATTGCTTAAATATAATTTTGTGGTTGGGTAGCTCAAGAGTGGATTCATTACAAAACTTCTGATTTTGGGCATTTGCTCTCAAAGTCCTGAATAGGAAGAAAGGATGACTTGTTTCACAATGTGAATTTAAAAAGCAATATAGAAAGAACAGCAATCTGCATCTCATCTCCTTATTGGGATTCTAAACAATTTTGCAGTCCTCTGTTTAAAGCTGCACAGACTACAGGGCTGCAGATGTTTGCAGGGAAGGGCATTTGCTTTCACCAGCATTTCCTTGACCACAGGGGATTCCCAGTTGGCTCTGGACAAAGGCAACAGAGGCATTGTGTCATGTGAGGTGTCATGCAGCTAACCTCTAGAGATGCTGAGCTTTTATGTAGTCTGCCTATTGCTTAACCGCCTTTCCCATGAGCAGGTTTCTTTAGTGTACTCAGGCAGTTTGCAGAGCATGGTAATAAAATGCTTAAGCTAACATTATTAAGAAAATGTAAACAATGTTTTGATAGATGTCATGAATTGGCTCAAAGTACAGACTCGATTGCAATGGAACAGCTGGCTACTTACTGATTTTAAAAGAGCACAGAGCCTGAATATATTGTCTTTTATCTCCTTCTTTCTCCAATAGAATCTGGAGATGTCCCTAGAGTATTGGTGCAGACACTTGCTTGGATAAAAGGAGGGATCTGCTATGTGATTAATAGATATTTAGAACTCAGATACAAGCTCTGCATCAATAAAGCTATAATTTTTTAGCTGACTTTGATCCCTAGTCCTTCATCTACTTTCTTGATGGAACTAATTATTTATAAATACAGTCATTTTTCATGTGATATTTCATCATAATGCTAACATGTAGCTCCACACTTGACTCATGAAGGTTTTCCAATTCTATTTATCCTTAAAAGACTGCTTTTTTTTTCCTCACACATTTTAATTTGAATTCTTATGGTTGAGCTATCCTATTCTTTTTGAGAATCTACTTTCAGTGCCTTATAAATCCCCCCCCCCCCGTAGGTCTTATCCTAGAGATAAGTCCTTTTATTTTTTTTTTTAATCCATTCATTATTTTTTGAAAATCAAATGTTTAAAATCAGTGATGGGTAAATGGAATGCTTAATTTCCTGAAGACCATGCACACTGGCACTATCTTTCTATTTCTTTCTTTCTTTCTTTCTTTCTTTCTTTATTTATTTATTTATTTTAGGGTTGACTCTCTATATCCAATATTCATGCTAGTAGATATTTGGCCTTCCTTCCTTCTCAAAATAACTAATGGAAGGTGGAAAATCTTATCAGGACTCTGTGGTCTGTTTTCTGAAACACAAACAATAAGCAGACTTTAAGCTTTTCCTGAACATACATTCTTCTTTTCATTAGCCACAAACACACAAAAGGAAGCAATCCAAGACCCTATAAGACCCTGATGAAAAGGTTACTTCTTTTCACTAGGCTTTTTCTATATCTTTATTCTTCCTTTTGTTGGTCTACCATAATCTTCAGACAGTACTTTCTCTATGAATAATTTCATTGGCTGGTCCTACACATTGGGGTTATAAGAACAGGATGCTGTCCAGACCAATAAAATCCATTATAGGTCAGGATCTATTTCATTTTTCTTTGAGAAACTGTGATCATCAGAAATACGAGAAACCATCTGATGGTCTCTCACTGACATACCTCTTCGTAAAGGTAGGAAGTGTGAAGACAGAATGATACCTCTGAATCCAGAGTTTGTCCTCGACAAAATGCCCGTATTCACCTGATGTAGCTAATGCCATTAAATTCTCCAAACCATAAGATGTGCTTTTCCAATGGCCAGACCCTATTTACCACAGAAGAAATAAAAGAATTCATGAATGTAGTATAAAACATCTGTCATTGGTCTGATTTTGCATCCTCTGATTAATGTTATTTTCCCAGGTATCTCTATTAAAATGGATTCTTCTATTTAGTACTTGGTGAATTACAGGTATTTTTAATGCATAAAAATATTGTTGTAATATTACTATGGGTTTAAAAGAGCTGACTTTTAGGTCATAAATACTTGTAATGGTGAAATATCAGTGTAGTAGAAAATAGGAAGAGAGAGGTTAGAACTTTAGAAAACTATAATGTAACAAGAGTGTCTGATTATGAACCTTGTACTATTTCTTCTTATGATGAAAGAGAAAATCAAATGTTTACCTGAGTCATGTAGCTTGTGCTATGTCCAAAATTTAGGTGTTACTAATGTGATAGTATTATGAGGAAGGCTTCCAGTAGGAATCAAATTAAAGTCCTTTATAAAAGACTTCCAACAGCATCTGGCTACCTTGCCCTTCAACCTTCCAAAATGTAACAAGAGAGTAGCTCTTACCTAATAACTGAACTTGCTTGATCTTTTCAATCTCCAGAAATGTGATAAAATACATTTCTGTGTTTTATAAATTTCCAGGCCTCAAGTATTTTGTTATAGCAGCACAGGTGAACTAAGACAGCTTATTACTGTCAATGTTTATATTTTACTGTCAAATTTATTCCTATCTCTGATGTTCATCTATCCAAATACTTAGTGTTAACCTAGATGCCCAGATCACCAATATTATAGTTATCATAATAACTACACTATCACCACCACATTTAAGAGCACCACTAGTAATAGCATGCCTATGGACAAATAGCTCTTTGCTCTAGATACTTTTTTAGCCTAATTAACAATTACAAGGAAGGTATGGGTTTTATTATTAACAACTACATTACAACAGTGTGGTTTATAGTATATAGAGAACTAAATTTTGAAATCTCAGGAAAAATCAGAACTTTAAGTGTGGTTGGTCTTCTTTAAAGGTGGGGATTAGTCAAATATTTGGTGACATTGTTTTTCCAGTTTTGAGATAATGTGGTTCTATGATGTAAAGATTAGTGAAAGTGATCTTTAAAAATGACTGCAGCTTTATTTGAATAACTTTATATTCCACAGATATGGAAACCTCAAACCAAACTTAAAAAATGAGAAACAAATAATAACATCTTGCCATAGAAATTGAAAGAACATATGCAAACATCTTAATATCTCTTCAGATAAATTCATCAAAGTTTATGAGGGTTGTAGGACACAATTCTAATTGAAAATTTAAATTTGAATGAAGTTCCCTCTTTAAAATAACTACAGCATGATGGCACACCTTTCTCCTGGATCAATACCATAAACATTGAAAAGACTGGAAATAGCCTAGTGAGATATACATTGTATTACAGTTCACCATTAATACATACAGTTGACACATTCATACCTAAAATCCAAAATCTCCACTAAACAGATGGAAACCTGAATTTTGGTTATCTCATTACTGCTTGGAAGAGCCAGATTAACTTTCAACTTTCTTGTTTTCTTATTATCAAATAAAAAATATATATGTAGTCAGGCACAGTGGCACATGCCTATAATTCCAGTGGCTTGGGAGGCTGATGCAGGAAGATTGTGAGTTCAAAGCCAGGCTCAGCAAAAGTGAGGCATTGAGCAAATCAGTGAGATCCTGTCTCTAAATAAAATACAAAATAGGGCTAGGGATGTGGTTCAGTGGTCAAGTGCCCCTGAGTTCTATTCCTGGTATCCCTGACCCCAAATATATACATTTATATGTATATGTACATGAGAGAGAAACAGAGATATATAATTATGTATAAAATATGTAACTATAAAATTTTTATTTTCTCTCTACTTGTGTGATACATAGATATAACCCAGGGAGTTTTCTTAGAAACAATATGCCAGATATAGAAAATATCCATGCCTAAATCCTTAACTAATTACTTTCAAGATATTTAATCATCTGACATAGGAATATCTTAAACAAATAATGGTAGTATATGGGTTGTTCCATGCATGAACTCCATATTGTAACATCAAACAATAGAACATAATTCAAACGGATATGTTCATGTTAACCCTGGAAAAATATTTTCTCCCTATTTCAGAACTCAGTGATACATTGCACAGATTTCACAATACTATTATGTTTCAAAAATTCAGTATGAAAAAATCAGATCTTTGAACCTTATTATACAAGTATGAAATAGGTGATAAACTCAAAAAAACAGGTTTGAAAAATAAATTAAAGATTAAATGGATAAACAAAAGTCACCCTGATGCTATTGCAGATTTGATTGGATCTTTTAGAGATGGCTATTGCTGCTGACCTCATCAATGACCTTGTGAAACTGTCTCCTTCAGATGAAGGTGACAATGCTATTACTGATAGACATAAATAGCACCAAGTTGTAGAAGATAAGTTAAAAAATTCTATGGAAGTGCTCTGCTCAGCTCTATGTAGAATACCTCTTAGAAATAAAATCTCTACCAAATAAATGCATATAGAAGTCTCATTAAATAAGAGCTGAACTCAGATTTATGAATCTCTCAAATACCCATCTGTCCTTCTATTCTCTTAGAAGCTATATTTATCTCTCTGAAAGAAAAGCAAGTCTATTGTTTCAGATCCTTTATAAATGTAGATCCAGAGAAGGCAATGGTTAAAAAAGCTAACTATATAGCTTAAAATATATGGTGAATAAAAGTAACAACATTCACAAGTCTGTGCTTTGTACATTTAATTTCCTAATGATCTCCATTCTCACTATGTATCTTTCTATAACTGAGCAAGGGAAGCTCAAAAATTTTAGACATTCCTTGAGGTCCTATAGCTGATAAGATTTGAGGATCCAAATCTTATCTTCTCTCTTTCTGTATTTCTTTTCTCATTGTGTTTTACATTTGTTCACTTTTAGTTAGCTGAATCATAATTCTAGGTACAGTTTGAAGGGCTGAATAAAAAGTGAGATATCCTTAGAGAATACGGGCAAATTTTCTCTAGGTATAACTTACTCCTGCCTATTTTCTGAGGATTAAAAAGGGATTATGGATATCATCCAATATTCTCATTAAAAAAATAGGAAGAATGCTTCTTGATTTTTATCCCTTCTGCTCCAGATGCTCAAATGTATATTTTGAGGTGTGGAAGCCAGCTGTCAAATGTGAAATCACCAGATGTTCCCATTCTAAGTGGATGCTAAAGGCATAACATTTGATTATTGAGCTTTAATTTATCAATATATGAGATACAATCAGCAATAGGTGGGGGCTTCACCTTACTGGCATTTTTCTACTGCCCCTGAGGTAGCAATAATGTCCATGGAGACATATTTGGGACTCATGATTTTGACAATTTCTTTTATCAAGTATGGGTTGAAATGCTCAGATCAAAAAGTAAAAAAAAGGAGTTGACTTCCATTTTTATTTCAGAGCAAGAAATATCTAAGAAGGTTAAAATATATGATGAGTAGCCTAGCACAGTGGCACTCACTTGTAATCTCAGCAGCTGAGGAGGCTGAGGCAGGAGGATCATGGGTTCAAAGCCAGCCTTAGTAGCTTAGCGAGGCCCTAAGCAACTCAGTGAGACCCTATCTCTAAATAAAATACAGAAAATGGCTTTTATGTAGGGCTCAATGTTTGAGTGCCCCTGAGTTCAATCAATGATGCCAAAAGTAGAAAAAAATATATATTCATGATGAGGTAGATTTGCCTCATGGGCCCAATGTTTGTAAGAAAATTAAGGGCAAGCATCTATCATTGGTTAGTACTTTCACTAATTTATTATTTATCCACTAAGACATTATGTCATGCAATATATGATTTGACCTTCAAAAATATAACATGAAATAACATAGATTTATAGAAGTAAGAAAAAAATTATTACTTATTGAGTTCCTTGTGTAAACTAAGTTAAATAATCAGAGATTTAAATATATGACATAATGTTATTCTCATGCTAGCACAATTTCATGTACTAGAAATTATATTGACATATATATAGAGAGAGATAATTCTATTTTATATATATGTGTGTGTGTGTGTGTGCACGTATATATAGATAGATAGAAATAGATAGATAGATATAATTCTCAATATATTGGGAGATTTTCATGTTCACCCATGTTTAAATAACAATTAGTGAAATGCAAACAATATGAAATAGTGACTTGCAGATAGCTAAATCCTGTGTTTTTGTGCTATTGAGAGGCAAGATCCACTTTGAGATGATTTGGCTAAAATCTTCTGAGAACTGGACAAACAATTATGCCTGGAGAGGGCTTGGTGTTCCATGGAGGCTCTTTGAATTTTTGGCTTATTAGTGATTTTTATATGTACCTGTAGAAGCTACTAATATCAGACAAATGTCAGAGAGAGAGAGAGAGAGAGAGAAAGTGAGCGTGAGAGCACAAGAGCTGTTTTGTTCAGCTTTTTTGGTCACTGTGACCAAAAGACTTGATAAGAACAAAGTAGAGGAGAAAAGTTTTGGGGGGACTTATAGCTTCAAAAGTCTCAGCCTACAGTTGGCCAGTTCCATATATCTAGGCCTGAGGTAAGGCAGACATGGCATGGTAGAGAAAAGCAAGTCAAGGTGTGGCAACCATGAAGCAAAGAGAGCTCTTCTCTTCTCATCTGGGACAAAATATAAACCCCCAAATCATGCCCCTGTGACTTTCCTCCTCCAACCACACCCTACCTGCCTAGAGATACTACCCAGTTAATCCACATCAGTGGGCTAATCCACTTATTAGGTTACAATTTTCACAGTCCAACCATTCCATCTCCAAACAATTCTTGCATTGTCTCATACGGCAGGGGGTGGGGGTGGCATCCAATGTTTTAGTCAGCTTTTTAACTCATGTGACTAAAATACCTGACAAGAACAATTTTAGAGTAGGAAAACTTTATTTCAGGACTCATGGTTTCAGAGATATCAGCCCATGGAAGACTGGCTCCATTCCTCAGGAATCAAGGTAAGGCAGAACCTCACAGCAGAAGTATGTGGCAGAGGAAGATGGCTCATATGCTGATAAGAAATCAGAGAGAGAAGCAGAAAACTCTACCTGCCAGATACAAACTGTATAATCCAAATGTATGCTCCCAATCACCCAACTCCTCCATCCCCACCCAGCCCACCTTCTGTTCTTACACAATTAATTCCATCAGGGGATTAATTCACTGATTGGGTTGAAGCTTTTATACATTTCAAACATCTCTCCTGAAAACCTTCTTGCATTGTCCCACCCATGAGCCAAACCATAACATCCAATATATCTAAAAGGTAAAATTTCTCAACTTATCCCTGGAAGCTCAAGCCCATCTCACAATACAAATTTATTTAGTTCATTTTTAAGAATTCCCATAATCTTAAGAGTCTCATCATTATGAAGAAGTCCAAGTCCAAAGTTTCTTGAGACTCAAGACAAATTCTCACCATTAGCCTCTGTAAAATATCAAAAGCAAATTACGTATATCAAATATATAATGGCACAGAGTAAGCATTTCTATTCAACAAATGAGAAATAGGGGCATAGAAAGAAGGGATAGGACCAATTCGAGACTTAAATTCAATTGGGCAAATAAGTTCTGTAGCTCTGTGTCCAGCATCTGTGGCATGTGGCATTCTGATGTTATATCCAAAGGGCTTATGTATCTTCTCCCTGATGGTCTAGATGGTTGCCACATGGTCTCTCTCTTGACTTGGTTCTGCTCCATTCCTTGGACTTTCTTCAGCACACATTCTACAGGACTGGGTACTAGCATCTCTGAATATCACAAGTCTGCACTGAAGCTTATGATTCCTTTGCACATCATTCTTCCCTAGGTAGCTCACAGGGTCTCCCACCCTGATACACTTTGCCTGGCCTCTCAGATCTTCCTTTGAAATCTAGGTGGAAGCTTCCATGATCCCCTAGCTCCAGTATCCAGAATTCCTGAAGAACTAGCATCCCATGCTGAGGTCAAAGTCTGCCACCATCATGAACAATAGCTGAATCTCCTGGGACAATGGCTGCCGCAGATTCTAAGTTACTGAGTGTCTGAGCATGTTGAAACAACTTCCTGGGCCTGCATGTGCAAGCAGGGTACCCACAAGGTCTCTTCTCAAAGGAATTTTTACTTTTTGAACCTAAGATGCATGTGGTCTTGCCACTCTCCGAGATACCTTCAAGCCATCTTTCCTATAATATTTTCACAAAGTACTTAGAATTTCTTTAGTAGCTATAATAGTCTTAACAAACACACCCAGTTAGCCCCAGTTTTATTCACACTGTACTCGCCAAACTTCAAGTTTTTTAAAATGTTTCACCTCTGTTCTCTGCTCCTGAGTATCACAGGAAATGTGGTTAAAAGCATCTAGCAATATCCATGCCACTGTGATTGTGGTACTGTTTTGAAAATTCCCCTGCTAGATTAATTGGTGCACCACCTTTAAATGTACCCAATTTCTTTGCTAGAATGTAACATGAGTGGCCTCTAGTCCAATCTCCACTTGAGTCTTCCTAATTCTCTGAAATTTCATGAGCCCAGTATCTACTTTCCATATTCCTATCAGCATCTGGTCTTCTGAGCTTCTACCAGAATTTTTCATTAAGCTCTGCTTGCAATGTTTTAAAGCTTCTCCAGCATGCATCTCTAAACTTTTCACAAACTAGCTTCAAAGGCTTCTAAATGACAATGGTCAGGTTAGTCACAGCAATAACCCCCCTCCCTGTCCCAATTTCTGTTTTCATCAGTTTTTTATGTCACTGTGACCAAAGACTTGATAAGAGCTATGAAGAGGAGAAAGTTTATTTGGGGTTCATGGTTTCAGAGGTCTCAGTCTTTGGTTGACCAACTGCATAGCTCTGGGCCCAAAGGAAGCTGATGGGCATAGAAGAAGAAAGCAACTCAGTACAGGGGAAACAGAAAGTAGAGTGAACTCAACTCCCCAGGGACAAACCATAGATTCCAAATTCATGTCCCCAGTGACCTACCTCATTCAGTCACACCCTATCTGTCTAGAGTTACTGTCCAGTTAATCCATATCAGTAGATTAATCCACTGATTAATTTATAAATCTCAAAACCTAATTACTTCACCTCTGACAACTCTTACATTGTACCTCACATGAGCTTTTTGGGGCTATCTCATATCTAAACCAATAACAAGAGGTTATATAGGGACTGAAATATTTTGTGTTCTTATCACACAGATACAAATGAACTTCTAATATGTGGTACATAAGAAATTGTCACTAAAGTATTTTGCAGTAGAAGTAAAAGAAAGTTCACTCTAAATGAAGGCTTTCCATGATTGCCATTAAAAATATTTCAAACAAATTAGAATAAAAAAGTCAATAAATAAATAAAGAAGATTTCAAGAGGATCAAACTTATCAGAAACAACTATATGAAAGGAAAAAGATCCTAAGCTAGGACTAAGGAATAAAATACAGTCCAACAATCAACAAGGTAATATATTTGGTACACAATTAAAAATGACTAAATCATAAAAGAGGAAAATACATAGTAGAAAAATTAATCAATAGAAATAGACCCAGAAATAACACATATAATAAAATCAACAGATAAGACATTAAAAATGCTATTTAAAATATTTTTATATTCAAGAAAAAGAAACCTATGAACACAAAGATAAGAGATGTAAAAGAATAATGATTGATACCAAATTTCTAAAGCTAGAAAGTAAACTATTTAAATTTTTTTAAAAACATGTTTAATAATCATCAGGTTAGTGGATATTAGTGAATTAAAGTATAGCAACAGAACATATGCTAAATAAAAAAGAAACAGATTTATTGAGCTATAGGAATTTATCATCATCTTCCTTTATGTAATTGGGGTCCCATAGGAGGGAAAAGAGACAAGATGAAAAGAAATAAAATAAAACAGAGGAAATGAAATTACTAAAAACATGATAAAGACTATGAAATGTTATATCAGCATATCCAAGTCATTCAAAGATTTTTAAGGAGAAGAAATACAAAGACTATTCACCAAGTTGTATAATGATAAGATATCTGTAATACTATGGTGTCAAGACATCTTAAAAGAAGTCAGAGAAAGAAAGATAGTTGGTATAGGCAGAAAAAAAAAGATGATAGTTGACATTTTGGTAGAACTATGAAAAACAGATGACAAGGGACAATTTTAAAACACTGAAATAGGAAAACAAAGTTAAATGACAAATGTATTTTTCAAAATTCAGTTAGAAATAAGTTGTTTTTCCCCCAAACAAAAGCTTAGAAAATTAATGAGAAGCATTGGAGCAACATGACAATTGTTAAGGAAGTCCTGAAGGCAGAAAGAAAAGTGGAACAGATGGAAATTTAAATCTACACAGAACAAGTGAAAAGGACAAGAAAAATTAAGTATAGGGGTAAATATGAGATACTTCTTTCTTATTGAAAAATAAACTTTTAAAAAATATAATTTATTTAAAGGAAAAATATTGCACATTTTAAAATATGTAAAAATATGTGATTTTTAGAGTACCTACCATTGATAACACAGATGTTAAAGGAGGAACTGTAAGTATGTTATGAGGCTTTATGTTGTATGCAAAGTGTTATAATAACATTTGACTCTTTAAAGTTAAAAACAATGTATTTTTTGTATCCTAAAGCAACCATGTAAAAAAGAAACAATGAGGTATACTTAGAAAAGAAATTTTGAAGATGAAAATAAGGTACTAAATTTTTTTAATAAGACAGACACAGGAAAAAAAAAAAAGAAAGAAAGAACTATTCATATAAATAGGAAAAAATCACAAAAAAGTAGATTTAAATCCAAACAAATGAAAAATAATATGAAATGCAAATATTCTTAACACTTAAATAAAGATATAGATTGCTACATTGTATAAAAAGCAACACCCAAAATATGCAATTTAAAAAGAGCATACTTAAAATATGAAAATACAGGTGGGTTCATAGTTTATTAAAAAAAAAAAAAAAATATATATATATATATATATATATATATATATATATGTACCACACAAACAGTATTCAAAAGGGAACCAGAGTGGATATATTAATATTCCAAAGTTGTTTTGAAAGAAAGGAATAAGTGCTACAGAAAAATAGATTATTGATAAAATGATCAGTTTATCAACAGAACATAATAACCGTAAATGTGTATGCACATAGCAACAGAACACCTACATAGAATAAACAAAAGCGACAGAACTAAAAAGAGGAAAAGGAATCTGCTATTGCAGTTGGATGTGCTAAAACCATCACTCAATAGTGTGTACAACAAATAGGACCAAAAAGTTAGAAAGATATGAAATACATGTATTATATAAGCAACCAACTGGATCTAATTAACATTTTTTTCTAGGGCATATGGACAATCAATAAGATGAAACCATGAAAAAAACTAGTAAATATAGGATATGTGAAATCAGACAAAAAGTGCTTTGAGCCCTAATAAATATAAATTATAAGTAAATAATAGATAAATGTCTGGGATATCTACCCAGACATTTGGAAATATATTTTTGGAAATATATTTTTAAAAAGCTTTCAAATGAGGCATCAGTTAGAGAAGAAATTATAAAAGAAAGTAAAAAATGTTATGTGCTTAACAAAATTTAACAGTAAAATTTCTGTATTTGTTGGGTGATGTCAAAGTGGTACAAAAGAAATCTGCAGCATTAGTTATTGAACATGGAAGCAATACCAGTAATCTTAATCCTCACCATAAAAAAAAGCAAACAAAAACAAATCCTAGTTAAACAATATGAAGGAAATAATAAATACATAGAAATCAGTAAAAGACAACATAGGAAACAGCAGTGCAAAATCAATGAGAATGAAAGCTAATATAAAAAGATTTATATTGATGCTTGTCAAGGCAGAAAATTATCCTGAGAAAAATGAGATAAAATATATAGTACGAGAGTAATTTGATGACATTTGGAGTAATATCACTACCAAAATTCTATAAATATTAAAAGGATAAAAAAGAAGTATCATAAACACATTTCTTTCAACAAAATTTAACAATTTATGTGAAGTAAACAAAATGTATCAATAAAAGAAATAAAAATGTTAAGTAAACAGGAGGTAGTCTGAACAGTTTTATATCTGCAAAGAAAATTCACAGGATAAAGCTAATTAAAACCTCAAGATCAGATGACTTTATTGGTGAACTATAATAGCTATTCAAATGTTAAGAATAAACTATGAAAATACCAATAATTCTACACTAAAAGCTTATCAAAGACTGAAGTCAGTACAAATCCTTTTGATGGACCATCACTACTCTATACTCTAATTAGTCAAAGATATTAAGAGAAAACCACAGACTAACTCACATAGGTTTACTTTTAAGTATTAATTGAATTCTACCAAATAAAACCAGCAATATCTATGTTGGTATTAATCATCAGAGGTGAGTTTTATCCTGAGAATGCAACTTTAAGCTTTGGTTTAACTTTTGGAAATATTTCAATAAGATTTAAGAGAAAATCATGTGATTCTCTCAATTGATGCAAACAAAACACGTGCTTAAATTCATCACATATTCATGACAATAATTTTCAGTGAAGAATATAGGGACACTTCTTCAACATAATAGAGGATCTACAAGAAATCTATAGGTAGCATCAAACATAATAGAAGACTCAATGCATTCTTACTAAGATTGGGTAAATATAAAGTTTATCAATATAAGACTCTTTTTTGTTTTTTTACAAAACTAGAAATCTTAACCAGTGCAGTAAGGCAAGAAAATGCAATTACATATATATTAAAAAATAAATAAATCTTTTATTTCATCAAAG
Organism: Marmota monax; assembly: GCF_021218885.2. Classification (NCBI taxonomy): domain Eukaryota; kingdom Metazoa; phylum Chordata; class Mammalia; order Rodentia; family Sciuridae; genus Marmota; species Marmota monax. Next base: position 20,774,879 of record NW_026692907.1, read on the forward strand.
ATAACAAAGATAATAAGACTATATTCATAGTTGACATGGTATTTTAAAGCAGACAATTATGAGAAATTAATTCATGAAAATATCCACCAAAAATGATAAGTTTAGTAATGTTTCAGGATATAAGTTTGCTGTGATTTGGATTTAAGTGTCCCCCAAATGATTTTGTGTTGTGACTTTGTTTTTCAGTGTGTTGATTCTGTGGATCAGAACATTTAGAAGGCAAGGCCAATTAGGAAGGTCTTATATTGAAAGGGAATGAGGTATTTCTCATGAGACCTCAGTTACTTCTCATAAAATGATTATTATAAAAGCCTAAAGCCTGGGCCATCCAGTATCTGTCTGAATTCCTATCTGACTTGTTTCTGTATGTGCTCTTGCCATTGAAATCTATGGCAGGTGCCCACGGAGGGGCACTCCTCAGAAGCTGTGCCATGATGTTTGAACTTCTAGTCCTTAAAACTGTGAGTTTAAAAGCTTTTTTTTTTTTTTTTAGAAGTAGCATTCCTCGGATATTTTGTTATGATAATTGAAAACTGACATATAAAGTCCAAGTAAAATATTTTCATTTGTATGTTCATGGCCAATTGATTTTATAGATAAGTACCAAAGTACTTATCAGGGGTGAAATGATAATCATTTCATAAAATGATGCTGGTAATTTGAATATTCATGGCAATGAAGTGAACCTTAACAGACTTTATCTCATACACACCAACTTGTAATGTAAAATATATTGAAAAAAAAAGTGCTAGGAAGGTAAAACCTCAAAAAAAAAAAAAGTCAAAAATTCTTAATGGATTTAGTTAATGCTTTATGTAATTGGACACAAAAAATATGTTAAAAAGGAAAATTCAGCCAATTAAACTTCTGTAATTAAAAATATTTTCTCTATAACTAGTATCACTAAGAAAATCAAAAGACAACCTGCTGGCTAAGAAATATTTTTGCCAAACACAAATAATCTCAAGAATTAATACCTAAAATGTATAACCATTGAAATATAATAATATAAAGAGAGAAAATTTAAATTTTAAATATCTAATAGATTTAAACAGGCTGTTTCTTCAAATACATAAATAGGTAGAAAATTACAATGATTGATATCATTAATCCTAAGGAAAATGCAAATAATGAATTAATATACCATCTATATATAACTTAAAATAGTGTCAAAAATTGAGGAGACAGTTCTGGTGATTGAAGGATACATGTAACTGGAACATTCATATATTGCTTCTGGAAATGCAAAATGGTACAGACACTTTGGAAGACAGTTTCTTTTAAAAGGAAACGTACCATATTTTCCAGCAGTTCCATTCATAGCTCCTGGGAAAATGAAAACATGCATTTATACAAATAATTTAATTCAACTATTCACATATTTATTATTAACAGTGCAAACTAGAAATAAGCTAAACATCATCAACTGATAAATACATAAGTCCACTGTGGCATAACTACATAGTAAAGTAAACAAGATAAATGAATGAACCATTACTCTGGGCAACCATATGGGTAATCTCAAAAATTTTATACCAAGACAAATAATCCGGTCACAAGAGAATAAATAAATAAATAAATAAATAAATAAATAAATAAGAATTATTTCATTGTATAATATTAAGAAAAAGATATAAACCTTTTGAATTATCAGATATCAGAGATTGTAGGGAAAATTTGAATACAAATTTCCATAAGGAATTTTGGGGAGATATGTGGTAGAAATTATTCATATCATGATTATGACAGTGATTATACAACTATAATATGTATTTGCAAAACTCATCAAACTGTGTGATCTTATTGATAAATTTTATTGTATATGTGTTTTATTTCATCAAAGATAACAAGATCTGATTTGGGGTATAGATTTGGTTGTAGCTGTGACATTCCCATAGAAATACCACTTAAAAGTTATTTAACTTGAAAATGTTTCCTATAATATTATTCAATATTTCACACAAGATGCTCCATAACTTATTTTATTATTGCCAATTTATCCTACCAAAGATCAACAAATTTTTTTCTTAAGAAGCCATAAGGCAAATATTTTAAATTTGTGTTTTGTATGATCTCTGTAGCAACTACTCAATTCTACTCTGAAGTATGAAAATAGTCTTACATAAATGGATGTGGTTTTGTCCAAACGGAAATTTATTTATAAAAACAGGTGACAGTCTAGTTTGCTAGGGCTCTCAGTAACTGAGGCTGACCTTCAGTGTCATTCTGAATAAAAAGACTTTACAATTTAACATTAGATTTGCTTTGTGAGAGGGATGGAGGATTGCTCCAGCTTTTCTATCCATACATGTGTAGAAGATTTTTTTGTGCATACGAAATGATTTAAACAATTTTACTGTAACAGCATTATGGGAAATTTGCTTGGGAGGTTTTGTTTTAGTAACATACAGTTTCTAATTTCATAATGTTCTTTTGTTTTCCCCCAAAAGATTGCTTTTTAAAAAGCTGTATTTCATGCAGCATGGGATATGCATGCATACTGCTAGTATTTCCTTCAATACTAACAATTTTTTTTTTCACTGTGGCTATGTTCTGGGTTAAGTCTTTGTTTCAGTCACTCATTCGTTCAATAAATAACCACACCTATTAGCAAAATATTTGGCATATTGAAGTGCTAAGTGCAATGGGAAAAAAAAAACAGGGTAAAGGGATATGGAATGCTCAAGGTGGAAAAAGGAACGGATTATAATTTTTAAGTGGATGGCCAAGGTTGCCTTCCAGATGTTGTTATGTAGAGTAAGGTATGTAGGGTATATGAGGAAAGAGCAATACAGGCAGAATAACAGTCACTATAGAACATGAGATGGAATCAGGGAATTCAGTCAAAAGGGGCCTGCTATAATTTACATGTGAGAGGCTGGTTGCTCTGAAGAGGGTGTAGAGGGAAGATGGTGTTCATAATCTGAATATGAAATGAGTAGAGGTTTAAAAGAATGTCCAGATATACATGATTTTTAAAGAAGACACATCAAGAATGACTCCAAAGAGTCATGTGCTTGACATAGTAAATATTCAAATGTCAACAGTTTGACATGATTAGCAGTTTAAAAAAGTGGACAATGTGTAAATAATTATTAGCACACAAAAGAATGATGTTCAGCAATGTAGCACAGAAATAAATTCCTTTACTGAAAGGTTCTTTCACAAAAGATATGAAGCTGTTTATGTAGCATGATTTTCTGATTTCTGTGTTTCTATAGCAATTATTATGATGACCATTTTAGCACTCACTGCATCTTGATTGAATTTATTTTTTTGGTGTGTATCTTCATTTATAGTCTTAGGAGATCTTTTATATGAGGCTGCAAATATTATCAGACATTTGTTGCTTACACCAAGCATATTATTTTGTCGTCTAATTGATTAATTTTAGATAATGTTAATTGAACATTTTCTGAGTTTCTTAGCTTATAGAAAGTGCTTTACATGAACTATCTCATTTTAATCTCAACAAAATCATGGGGATGCCCCATCATCATTCAGTTTTAAGGATGAAAAATGGGAGCCTTAGAAACATTTAGATACATCCTTAATGTCTGTAGCTAGTGAGTGGAAGGGGAAAGATGTGAAAACCTGTCCCACCTCTACAATTCTACAACAAATGAACAAACTGAGCCACATTTACAAACCGTTGCCAGGGGCTGAAACTTAGAGGGCAGAGTGGATGGTATGATTTTTTTTTCCATTGTTTTTAGCAAGGATCAAGGGAGAATTTACTCTTTCCTTTGAATTGTTATTTCCTTAATTGTAATACTTTTGTTTCAGGTGGCACTTTGAGAGAGTGTATAGATTCGTCACTTGAAAAAGTGCTGGTTTTGGATTATTAAACTCTTATATGTTCACTAGTCATATATGTATTAATTACCTACTGTGTACTAAGTGCTTTCAAACTAATGGATATTAAAAGTGAACAAAGTATGCAGCATGGAATATTGAATTTGGTGAAGAAGACAGACAATAAATACATAAACATTGTCTTTGATTAACTCACACACATTTTCATGACCTTATGACCTTTTTTTTTAATTAACAACTTTATTCTTCTACCCGCCAAGTCTTATTCACTCTTCTGCTTCACAAAGTACTTATGAATTATGGTGTCCATTACTTTTCATGACCTTTTTCAATAGTCAACTCTTTAGTGAAGGTCAAAAAATGTCAACCACTCTGGGACAATTTTATATTCTACTCCCTTCCATTTTTATTCTTGAAAATTTTCATTATCTATTTTTTTGGAGGGAAGGGGCTGAGGAATTTGGGGCAGAACAGGAAAAAAATGTTACTACCATAACTAAAACACAAAAGATTGATTTGGGCAGCTTTAGGACAGATATGACTAAGAAGAATAGTCCCCAACAACAGGAGTCTGCCCAGAGGCAATGAAGCTGGGGTCACTATTCAAAAGAGAAAGAGGGCAAGGGAACTCCCTGGAGGCAGAAGGATCAGTCAGAGAGAGGGCTGACATGTCTAGGTTATGTCATTTATGTCATTCAACATCACCTGCAGGGGAGCCTCCAGTCACAGAGCTCTGTTGCTGCTTTCAGACCTTATCTTACACATAACTAACAGTTATGGGTGAGATTTTCTAAGTGTGCAAATCAGGCAGCCTTTAAACAGTTAAAAAATGTGTTGTTTGGTCTAATTTTAAAAGAAATATCTTTAAGAAAGAGATAAAATTTTGAGTTTTGTCCCAGTGGACTTTGAGATTAGTAGGTTTCCTCCTATTGCAAGGATGTTAAGAACCTACAGGCCATGCACAGAGGCTGTCTCTGGTTTATTTATACAACAATTATATGTACATAGTTTAATTACTTATCTTGTTTACTGTTAGCCTAGCTAGAGTAGACAGTGTGAGGATTTTTGCTTATACTGTTCATTACTCAATCTTCATGTCTTAGTATTTTGCTAGGCACTCAGAAGACACTTAATAATTATTAGTTGCTTGATAAATTAGTTAATTCTAAGAATGTGAAACATAACTCATCCCTTGACATCATAAGGGCAGGTAGTTTGTTGAATAATGAAAAGAGGCATTCATTAATAATTATGGATATTTAAATTAACATTATTTTAATTAAAATTAATAAATATGTACTTATTTTTCAGACATATTAATGTTGGAATAAAACTTTGATTTGCAATGCCACACTGTATTTTAGCAAAATGAACTGTGAATTCATGTATGGAATATTTTGGTAGTTTGGGTGAGAATTGAAAGGTATATGAGTGAAGGCCATCTAATTTCTTTGCATTTGTCCGTTCTTTGACAATTAATTTTTACTATAATGTGATAATTTTTTGTCATTTGCCTTTGTCTAAATTTCTTAAAACATTTAATTTGGTTTCAATTATTTCTTATAATAATTTCTTATATAATAAAAATCTGAGGTTACAATAACAAGTATGCCCAGCATAAATATGTTTGGGAAAAACACATTTGCTTTTTGGTAAAGATAAGCTCAAGTTGTGAGGGCAGAATTGTGTCCAAATCTTACCCAGTGATCATGCGTTTTTATCAAGTTTTGCACTCTGAGTATAAAGCAGTAACTTCTACTGGACCAACAATGTAAAACAATGGTTTCAGAAATTGGACAACAAGTAGTGCAGGACTATGGTCCTCTGAGAAGGCAAGCAAGACAGGTTAACCCTGTGACCACCTTGCTTTCTTCCTATGGGGGGGGGGGGGGGGATCATACAGAGGGCACATGTATAATACTGACTTGAGGAGACAGAGATTAGAATTTAGAATGATTGATGTGGCAGGAATTTCTGGAATAGTAAGAGAAATGAAAGAAATACTTGAAAAAAGAACTGCAGAAATAAGCTTGTGTTCTGTCCACAAGTTTGGTCAAATCCTAAACTGTACATTGGTTGGTAGTATACCACAAGGGTTGCAAAGATTAGCTACAGAAGGGAGAAAAAATTACTGTGGAGCTGAAATGTGAGAAATCTGGAGAATTCACACATTTGAGTTCTAACCACTCAGAGTAGAGTTGTTACTAAAACTGTGAGGCATTTGATTGAGATCTCAGAATACAGAGCTCTTCAACTGGGGTGGGGTAATATTTTCCTAGGGGGTTTATTATGATTTGGGTGTGAGGTATTCCCCTGAAGCTCATGTGTGAGCAGAGGAGAAATGATCCGATTGTAAGAGATCTAAACTAATCAGGTTTGAAATGCATTTGACAAATTAATGATTTGGAAGGACTACTGTACTGAGTGACAACTGAAGGCAGGTAGGGTGTGAGTAGAGGAAGTGGGTCACAAGGCAATGACTTTGAGGATTATATTTTGTTCCTGGTGTTTTTCTTGTTCTCTCTGCTTCCTGTCTGTCATGAGCTGAGCAGCTTTCCTCCACCATGCCCTTCTGTCATGATGTTTTATCTCATTCAAACCCAGAGCAATGAAGCTGGCTGATCTCTGAAATAGCAACCTGAGACTATGAGCTCAAATCACTTTTCTTCCTAAGTTGATTTCTCAGGTGTTTTGGTTATACTAACACAAAGCTGATTAATGCAGGGTTGCTAGAAAGAAATTTCGTTTTTGTCATTAAAGGAGACCTTCTGACATCTCATAGACAAAGTATAGACGTGCTGCTAAATATCATACTATGCACAGAATAGACTCCTACAACAACAACAACAAAATATTCAGGTCCAAACATGAAAATTCCTGAGATGTAGTAACCCATCTTTGCAGCATATCTAAGCTGTCCCTGAAGTAAAGTCTAATTTAGAGGTGCTCAAATAAAGATTAAAATGGAACTGTGAAGATACAAACAGTTTCAGAAATAAATTAACTGCCCATCAGGAAAAATCAATACTATTTAAAGGAAAAAAATATATAATCTGAATATTAATCAATGTTGTAATCACAATGGCCATCATTTGATTAAAAATCACAACTAGTATAGAAGAAAGAAAGTATCACCAATAATTAGGGGAAAAGAATATTTAATAAGAACAGACCCCAAAATTGACAATGGTGATGGCATGATCAACCAAGAACTTTAGAAATGCTATTACACATGAGTTTAAAAAAATAAACATAATAAGGTAAATTAAAGATATGAAAAATGAAATGCCTAAAATTATAAAAATACAATACTGCAACTGTATTCAATCAGAAGGGAAAATTGACTGCTAAACATAATAACATTGAATCTCAAAACACTATTTTTAGTGAAACAAAAAAATCAACACCAAAGAGTTCATGAACCAAAATCTGTATTATTCCATTAATATGAAACTCTATTATAGGCAAAACTTGTTTATATTGGTAGTGAATGGTTGGCTAAGGCCAAGAATTTGTTGGGAAGTTGACTGCAATATGCTATAAAGGAGGTTTCTTTATTCCTTTATTATGGTGACTGCTGAGAGCCACAGCGGAGTCTGTATGGCCCCTGGCATTTTGCCAACAGTATTGATTGACAGGCGAGGCATTACTATCTGCCTCTGCTGCTACTTTTGAGTTCTCACACTATTTTGGAGTTCTCGTGGGGATTTAGAATTGTTTCAAAATTATTAGAATTGTTTCAAAATTTTCACTGTAACATAATCATCATATATATGTATATAGCTTCATTTTTTTAATATGTGACAGTATTCCTCTAAGGTCACAACATTTTAGTCCAGGACTTCTTTTTCTTTTTCTTTTTTTGATTTTTTTATTTGTTTTAATTAGTTATACATGACAGTAGAATGTATTTATGCACTGATAAAAACTGCTCAAGACAAGGATGTCTTCTTTCACCACTTCTATTCAACATCACCCTTGAAATTCTAGCCAGAGCAATTAAACAAAAGAAAGAAATTAAAGGGATACAAATAGATAAAGAAGAACTCAAACTATTACTGTTTGCTGATGACATGATTCTATATCTAGAATATCCAAAAAATTCCACCAGGAAACTTCTAGAACTAATAAATGAATTCAGCAAACTAGCAAGGTATAAAATCAACACCCATAAATCAAATGCTTTCTTATACATCAGCAATAAGTCCACTGAAAGAGAAATTAGGAAAACTACTCCATTCAGAATAGCCTCAAAACAAACAAAAGAACAACAACAACAAAAAAAAAAAAACAAAACAACAACAACAAAAAAAAACCTGGCAATCAAACTAACAAAAGAGGTGAAAGACCTCTACAAGGAAAACTACAGAACACTAAAGAAAGAATTGAAGAAAACCTCAGAAGATGGGAAGATCTCCTGGACAGGCAGAATTAATATTGTCAAAATGGCCATACTACCAAAAGCACTATACATATTTAATGTAATTCCTATTAAAATCTCAGTGACATTTTTCATAGAAATAAAAAAGCAATCATGAAATTTATTTGGAAAAATAAGAGACACTGAATAGCTAAATCAATCCTTAGCAAAAAAAGTGAAGCAGGAGGCATCACAATAACAGACCTTAAACTATACTACAGAGTATGGTAACAAAAATAGCATGGGCTTGGCACCATAATAGACTTGTAGATCAATGGTACAGAATAGAGGACACAGTGACAAAACCACATAAATACAGTTATCTCATACTAGACAAGTGTGTCAAAAATATTCACTGGAGAAAAGATAGCCTATTCAACAAATGCTGCTAGTAAAACTAGAAATCCATATGTAGCAAAATTAAATTAAACCTCTATCTCTCACCCTGAACAAAAATCAATTGAAAGTGGATCAAAGACTTAGGCACTAGAAGAGAAACCCTGCGCCTAATAGAAGAAAAAATAGAAATAAAAAAATCTTTATTACGTCTGCTTAAGATCTGACTTCCTTAACAAGCACAAGAAGTAAAATCAAGAATCAATAAAGGGGATGGATTCAAATTAAAAAGCTTCTTCTCAGCAAAGAAAATAATTAATGATGTGAGGAGAGAGCCTACAGATTGGGAGAAAATCTTTACCACATGCACCTCTGAAAAGGCATTAATCTCTAGGATATATGAAGAACTCAAAACACTTAACACCAAAACCACAAATAATGCAATCAATAAATGGGCTAAGGAATTGAACAGACACTTCACAGAAGAAGAAATACAAATGATCAACAAATATATGAAAAAGTGTTCAACATCTCTAGAAATTGGAGAATTGCAAATGAAAACTACTCTAAGATTTCATCTCACTCCTTTCAGAATGGCAATCATCAAGAATATAGGAATTAATAACTGTTGGTGAGGATGTGGTGAAAAAGGCACACTCATACATTGCTGATGGGACTGCAAATTGGTGCAATCACTATAGAAAGCAGTATAGAGATTCTTCAGAAAACTGAAAATGGAACCACCGTTTGACCCAGCTATCCCACTCCTTGGTTTATACCCAAAGATCTTAAAATCAGCATACTGTAGTGACACAGCCACATCAATGTTTATAGCAGCTCAATTCACAATAGCTTAACTAACTATAGAACCAACCTAGGTGTCTCTCAATAGATTAATAGATAAAGAAAATGTGATATATATATATATATATATATATATATATATATATATTCAGTGGAATATTACTCATCTTTAAGAAGAGTAAAATTATGGCATTTGCCAGTAAATGGTTGGAATTGGAGAATATCGCCAATCCCACAAAACCAAAGGCCAAAGTTTTCTCTAATATGTGGCTGCTGATTCACAATAAGGTGGGGGGGGGGGCACTAGGGAAGAATAGCATTACCTTAGATAAGGTAGAGGGAAGTGATGGGAGGAGAGGGGAGGGGATGTAGGGATAGGAAAGATAGTAGAATGAAACAGATGCATATTATCTTGAAGGACTATGGCTTTCTCCTCTACACATTAGAAATTAGTGTAAGTTACTGTTTCTATAGAAAGCTACTTTCTTTCATGTACACCAGGACAGTTGCTCCTTAGGACCTTGGTCAGACAAACAAACTAAGTAAGCTAATACTGCTCATGTCACTGCTTCTGCAGCTTAACATATATAATCCTCTCTCAGTGGCAACTGGTACAGAACTGAGGGCAAGCATGCATGTTACTCCTCTAACAACCACTGGTGAAAAGGCACCATTAGGGATGGAGGTGCTATCTGATCAGTGCTATCACCACTGAACCCTTCTTGGAGCAGTCATTGATATCTTGTAAGTTTTCCCCTGTCAATCATGGCTTGCACTGTCTCCACTTTCTTTGCCCTCTATGAAACCTACCCATTGCCTTGACACAACAGGGCTATGGACAATGACACTAATGTGTGCTTGTTTCTCTCTCAAACACGGGAAAGGTTTTTTCTCTTACTGAAGTTTCTTTATCTGAATGAAGCAAATCCTCCCCCAAAGAATTGCGATTGTCTTGGAACTCTTCCCTGAAACTACTAACCAGAAGAGATTAAATTCACATGGCAGGAAGAAGATTGAGGAGTGTCACCACACCTAGACATTCTTTGGCACAAGCTTTGTTCTTTCTGTTCTTTATCTTACCAAGAGAATCATCCAAAACTGATTGTCCATTTCAAAAAAATAATTTACACCTTCTTGAAAATCACAATATCCTTCACATTCTTCTGCCTTCTGAAGAGGGTTTTTAAGCCTCAATCACCTGACTTTTCTTTGTATTCCATATTCTTTTTTTTTTTTTTTAGCAATGAATTGTATTCCATATTCTGATATTCTGTATGGGTCCCATAACTATCCACACTAATAGATTTGTATGATTTGCCTCCTCTTATTCTATCTAAATCAGTGTGTTTCTACAAACCTTCAGATGACTTAGGAGAATCTTCCTTTGGCCCTACATGATCATTGACATCTTCATAGCATTCTCTAAGAAATACATTGATGAACTCTCAATATTCATTAAGGTACTTTGGAAGTACCTTGAAAAGGTAAAATATATAAGTAAATAAATTATATTGAATATAGTCATACCTTAAAAATACATGTTTGCATATGAATAATCACAGGCACTGATCATTGCTACCATTAATTGCATTATACCTTCAGTGAAAATATTAGGTGTCATGAGGTGTGTGTATGTGTGTGTGTGTGTGTGTGTGTGTGTGTGTGTGTGTGATGGTTTGAATGAGAGATGTCCCCCAAAAGTTCACATGTGAGAAAATGCAAGAAGGTTCAGAGGAATAAGAGTCTTGACCCAATCAGTGAATTAATCCCCTGATAGGGGTTAACTGAGTGGTAATTGAAGTGGTAATTGAGGGCAAGGGTGTGGCTGGAGAAGATGGGAATTGGGACTTGGTTTGGGGGTGTATACTTGTGTCTGGCCAGGGGAGTCTCTTTCTCTGCTTCTGATCATCATGTGAGTTGTTTCCCTCTGTCCCACTCTTCTGCCATGATGTTCAACCTCACCTGGAGCCCTGAGAAATGGAGCCTGCTGTTTATGCATCGAGACCTCTGAAACCATGAGCCTCTAAATAAACTTTTCCTCCTCTCCAGTTGTGCTGGTCAGGTTCTTAGTCACAACAGTGAAAAAGCTTACTAAAATAATGTGTGTTTTCATTCGCCTATTAGCAGAGTTTTAAATTTTCTTTGACTTAACTTCATCATCATAACATTGGCAACTTTTTATTTTATCAGCCATAGTGATGTGTTTAAAACAAAAATTTTTGTCAGAGATAGCATAGCAGGCCACTCTATCATTGTCAATAATACTAAATTTCTGCACAAACCACAAAATTAAATGTTTGGGAATATTACAAAGTGATATGTTTGCATAGGCATCAATTGAACTTAGAAAAGAGTCCCAGAGGGGGTTCATTTGCATAGCATTTACATTGCCACTTTTGTCAATTAACTCAAACATAACTTAACTCAGTAGACACTTCTGAGAGAAAACTGAAGAAAAATATGTCATTTCATTTTAGCATCCACAACAGCAAAAACACAGACTCTACTGGGGAGAAAGAAAAAAGCAGAAAAGTCAGTCTAAACTTAATATATTCAGTATCTTACATATTTGTATTTCAGAAAAGTAAGTATTTACGTGTGTGTGTGTGCGCGTGTGTGCGTGTGTATGCATGTTTCTTTCAAACATACACTAAGCCTTTGGGAAACTGTTTTGATTTAAATTCTTTTCTACTTTTCTGTGAAGCAAACCATCCCTTTTAAACCTTGAAAATGAAATATAAAAATCAATTTACCAAAAGCTGGCATGTGAATTTTCAAATAAATGTTTAGCAACACCCACAGCTATTTATTTTTCAATTATATTGATCTTGTATTCTGAGAAGAGATTTCTTCTACCTACAACATAATGTTGTGCAAAATTTGTGAGCTCGGTTTTAGAAACTTCGTAACTGCTTTTTTATTTTAATGTTTGCAACAGAAAAGCAAGATTTATCACTTAAGAATGAATTATAACATTTTCCTTAAAGTATTAAAAGTGGTGTTCATTCCTGATGGAAATAAGACAGGGTTTGCGAAGTCCAGGTACAGTAAAAATATTAGACATTTTCCTTCACTTTCATAAACTACTAACTCAAATTTGGCATTAACATTTTCTATATATGTGGTGTGCTTGTATTTCCTATTAAAGCTTTGCAAATTTATAATATATATTGAAAAAAAAACATGTTTATGAGTCCAGAGCCTCATTATTTTCTTGTGAGATAAAGAACAGAATGATATTATATATCCTATGAATGATTATTGTTCTATTTTATGTCAATAGTGTCAAACAGACATTTTCCTTATTTACTTCTTCTATATACATGTCATCTCCTTTTATCTATCCATCTTAACTTTCTATGTCTTTCTGCCACCATAAGGACCCAGCTCAAAGTGTCTGACAACATTTTCCCTTTGACTTTACTAGGAAAATTAGTTGAACTGACTGTCATCTGAAAACAAAATTAGAACTGTGAGGCCTCACCAGCTCCTGCACTAAAATAGCAGCTGCTCCATGGCAAAGGCGGAAGCTCAGATCTCTATGCTCTATGATGTAGCATAGTGCTTGGAACATAGAAATGCTTAATACTTATAATAATTATTTATGAATTAATAAATATAGCAAACTCCATTTATTTAGTGGATAAGAGAAATATTCCCAAGGAATTTAAAACTTCTCAAACTTGAAGCTATAGTGATTAAAAAATATTCATACTAAAAATTCTTCAATATACTTTTTATTTCTTTCTAAAGTTACTTTAAACTATAATGGGCATACAAAAGAGTATAAATAATTATATTTAGCACATCAAAAACATTTTTGCTTGAACTATCTAAGCACAGTAAATAGAAAAACAGATAAACATTTTACCTCCCTCTAGAAAGACAGGATCCTTTATCATCTATTTATAGTGCATTTAAGTTTAAATAATGTAAGTATGACTAAAATCATTTAAAACAATTATGACCATCCTTATGGTACACATATATTTTTAAAATGTGAAAGATTTTCTCCTTAAAGTGAATATGTACATTTACATACCTGTAGGCAATATATGAGAGCCCCAACTACTTTAGATTTTGTAAACATTTAATATTGTAAGGCTTTTTCATTTGTTTTTCTAGAAGGGGATTTTATTCTGGGCTCTTATATTTCAATTTGCATTTCTCTGATTATTATTATTAAGACTAAGAATACTTTTCTTTGTTTATGGCTTATTAATTTTTTCTCTTCTATGAAATTTCTATTAGATAGGGATTTTCAAATTTTCTACAGAGGAAAAAAAAGTGTTGTTGTGAGCTATTGGTTATGGAACTAAATTCCTGTATTCAAATTCTGGCTCTGCAACTTACCACCTGTGGTATTGAGGTACATCTTAGAAATCCCCATGTTTAATACATCATTTCTTAAATAACACACTAATTTTTAGGACTGTTGTGAGGGTTAAATAAGTTAATAACATATTTTCCTTAAATATATCCTCGTATATTTATATCTACAAGTGTACTATTATTTCCTCACCAATTCTTTACTCTTATTTTTTTATCTTTCAATAGTTTGACACTGTTTTTTTTTATTGTACTTTAAACATTTCTTAAACTTTTAGAATTTTTACTTAATCCTTTTTGGAATCTGGCTCATTAGGTTTGATAGTATGTCATTTGTTATTTTTTCAATACTCTCTTACATTTCTTGAAAATATGTTTGTATTCTACATGTGATAATTTTAACACTTGAATTTGCTTTCAGCTACATTATACCGTTTTTAGGTGTTTATTTGCCTTTTCCTCAAGGTGTATTTAGTCTATCTCTTATTTTTAGTGATACTCAATGGTGAATCTACTTTCCTTGAAAGTTGTGAAAAATCTTTGAAAACTGAGCTTGAAAGTATTTTTTTCCCAAAAATTAATTCGCATGAGATTCTTCCATGTGTTTAATAACGATAGTAGTCATAATAATTTTTATTCACTTTCAACCATATTTTTGAGTTTAAAATATAAAAATTTGAGGAGGGATAACAAATGTGCTTGCAGATTTATGTTTAGGGTTTAGACACAATGTTAACTGATTGAATCCCTAATTTTTTTCTCTCGTGGTAATTTTATTATTTTTTTTCATATACTCTACTTAGGCTTCCTTCTTTGCAAATATCATAAATCAAATGAGTGTGATTGAAAAGGATCAGAACTAGAGCTGGTGACTTCCCACTGCTTTGTCCTCTGAATTACTTCACTTGAAGAAACCAAAGGCATTGAAAGTTGAATTAGTCACATTTTTGTTGCTCTGACCAAAATACCTGATAAGAACAACTTTTAAGAGGGCAGGGTTATTTTGGCTCATAGAGGTTTGATCTATGGCCAACAGGATCCAATGCAGAAACCACATTGCAGAGGAAATCTGCTCAGCACATGGCAGTCAGGAAGCAAAATGAGAAAGGGAGAGAGAGGGAGAAGGAGAGGGAGACAGCAATGGGGGTAGGGGTAGGGGTGGGAGGTTGAGGAGGAGACAGAAAGAGGAGCCAGGAACAAATGTAATTCCTAAGGGTTTGCCTCCCCTTAACTACCTCCTCTTGTCATGTCCATTTACCTAAAATCACCACCTAGTTGCTCATTAAAATTATTATTCCATCAAATGGATTAATCCACCAATGAGGTTACAGCTCTCATAATTCAATCTTTACACCTCTAAACATTGCTGCATTGCCTATAATAGGAGCTTTTCAGGGGATATTCCTAGATACAAGCGGTAACAAAATCAACCTGTGGACTAGCAAATAGTGGCTCTGCTTTCTTACTTTTTTGTTACTATGAATTTTACTTTCTTTTTATCTCTGGATTCCTAATATTTCTTTAAAATTTGAGATATGTCAGTCATGCCTTTAATAAGTACCTTTATATTTAATCCATCATCAATCAATGTAGTGTATCTGTTTAGTTTCTCGGAACATTTAATCCTCAACAAGCATCTTATCTACTTTCTCATTAGGTAAATTTAAATTTATAAAATTATTTGACCACCTTAGTAAGTTTTCCATGCAGTCCTATTCAGGCAGTTCATATGAACTGAATACTAGTCAATAGAACCCATCAAAACCAGGCCACAGTTTACACTGTATAGCAGATCCAAAAGTAGGAAAAGATATAAGCTATTTAGAAGAAATGCTATCTATGTGTAAGCAAATTTTTACATATTTATGGTAAACAAGGTTTTTGAGATAAAGGACAATTGAAAGCATAACATTTACAGTGAAGTTTATAAAGCACAAAAAAGTCCTACATAAAATTGTTTCCCTTAAGAAATAATCAATGTGAAAATTTAAGTTAACAAAGATGAAAGCAATAAGCCTGGTACGTCTGAGTTTTCTGAAATTATAAGCAGATAGCACTTTGTGTTCAAATTTGAACTAAAGATATTTTAGCTGCAAAATTGAAAAGCTGAAATTTAATAACTAAGTTTTAGGAAAGAATAATGTGAGTATAGATATTTCTGATGTTCAATTTCCCTTTATATGTCCAATTAACCTTTATTAACTTAGAAAACATAGCTTTCTAATTTGATTGGCAGCAACAGAGCTGGCGCCAGTAAAAGGAGTTGAGAAACTCTGCTGGAAAATCATGGTTTATTAATACATCATTAAGCACTTTAAATGGATTTAAATGGTGTATGTCTAAGCAAGGAAATAATTCAGCATTTGTTAGTTACTGACAGAGTACAGAATTTAAATTTACATTATAAGCCTTGCATTAAAATTCCTAATGCGCCAGCTATTGAATTACATATCACACAATCAGAGTGTATGTCTCTTTACCAAGGAAAACCATAAATGTTAACGATTATATACTTTTATCCAGAGAAAAACATATTATAATCCAGTAATATGATCTAGAAAAGTATGAGTACAAATAAAATAAAAATTATATGATTTATTTGCAATATACATTTGATGGGACTTAGTGTGTTTATGATGATTTGAAGCTATGTGATATCAAATGCAGTTGAGGAATACAATTTGAATTGTACTTTGCTTTCAATGAGCATCAGGAAGAATACCCATTATTTTAAAGCACCGCTATATTTTTCTCTATATATTAGCATTCCAAATTATGTCTAGGAAAAACAATAGTGTTTAAGTTCACAAAACATTTTCATATTTATTTTATTTTCTAATGTCAATCCAAACCTTGGATGTATTCACTTATTTTTAACATTTACTTGAAAATATATGATAAGCTAAGACAAAATATTTGTTTGTTTCTTATTAATTTACACCCATACATAACTATAGCTTGGAGATGAGGTGTACTCTAATACAGGAATATTCAGAGGTTAAATGATTAGATTATGAGAGCCATAACTTAATGAGTCCATACTACTTTAAATGGACTGACTTTCTGGTAACTCTAAGCTGCTATCATGATGTAACCACCTTCCTTTGCTACTGCTTTTCTGCCACCTTCATAGTGGTGTGCGACATTTCAGGCCCAAAGTAATGAACTTGGCCCACCATGGACTGAACTCTTGAAACTGTAAGACCAAAATAAAATACTCCTCCTCCTCTTGATGGGTATTTTGTTTACAGCAACATAAAATTGACCAACACATATATAAAACAAAATATTGTTTTCTAAGAAATAGTTGACATTTTTACATCTTAAAACTTTTCACATTTTTCACCAACTTAAGTACTTGAATAAAATGGATATTATTTTCATCACTCCTCTCCCTTTTCTTTTAGGGGTGCTGATGAACATACCTAAAGCTAAAGAAACAGGGATTATCAAGGTAAATCTTAATGTTTCAATTCAGAGTGTATGCAGAAGGTCTTGCACATGATAAACACATGCTCTTTTGGATGAACTGCTGACCTGCAACTCAGCCCATCCAAATTTGTATAGCATCAGAAATATATAAGTAATTGAATTTGCATGACAATACTTTGAATCTCTCTCCCTTGCTGTGATCTGAATTGTCTTGCACACAGATATTTTATACATATTTGCCTGTTGTACCAAGAAAGGAAACATATTAGTTAAGACAATTTGACTATCTTGACTAAGTCACTTCTTTGAAATAAGTTTTTCTCAAAAATAAAATTAAAACTGTTTATCTCTGAAAAACTTTGAGGAACAAATAGGCACTAGGGAATGTTTGTATGTGAGGAAGTAATAATATTGATACTTACGTTCATATCACCACCAAGTTCATATCACCAAATTTCTCTTCTTTCAATCAATGTTTCACTTTTTTCTCTCTGAACACAGCATAGACTCTGACATGTGTGAACACATCACACTTTGCCACATTCATGGCTATATTCTATTTTCATTATCTCAGTATGAATGTGATTGCTAAAGAAACAATGGTTCTCAAGGTAAATGTAAATGTTTCAATCAGAGTGTGTGCACTCATTAGTGAGGTTACTAGGGCTAGGAGTAGAGATGACAATCTGCTCTTTTATAGACAGAGATGACACAATACTTGTGCAACTGACACAGATAACTGTAGAGTCATGCAACACACTTTAGGGTACTTTCCTAATATTTTAATACAGTTTTTAGTGAATATAGCATGAAAGGAAATGTTCAAAAATTGGATTTTCTATCTTTTCCTTTTGTTTTCTTTTTATATAAGGAGACCCTGGCTTAAAAAGACCAAATTAGTCAATTTTGTAAAATTTGAAAATGTTACATTTTACTAACAAGTTTCTGGGCATCCATTTAAGCTTATCTGAGCTTACAGTCATGAATTAATATATAGCTTCTTTTAAAAAGGTTTAACTCTTTTTATCCACACACAAAAATTGTAAGCATATGGTCACACAGTATTATTAATATATTCATAGAACATTCAAGGTCTTTTTATAGTGTCATAGTTTAAAGTTGATGTACAAGTTATTATGATTTTTTACATTAATAATAGCTTTTTAGATAAAGACTGAGAAATGGACAAAAAATAATTTATTATGACTACTTCAATTTTGTCTCATTTAATTATTTAATCCCCACTCCAAAATATTTTATGTATTGGGAAATCAGTAACAGTGTTTACTTCACTTTTATTATAATGTATCTTTTAAGTAAATAACTAAAAAGCAATTCAAATTGTGAATAAATGTGGAAGATTCAACAACAAAAATGTCAGAAAAATAATGGAAAAATCTGGAGTATTAAGCCAATTCTTTAGAAAGAACAGAACCCCATTGCCTACAAAAGAATGTGTGTTTCCTATCTACACAGAATCTACAATAGTAAGTAAATGAGTAGCAGGCTTTTAGTGGATTTTGGTGATATGACAGGAAAAATGATAACAGAAGTATTTCTGAAACAATGGAGAATTATGTATACATGTAAACTTTTTGCTGTAACTTCAGTTTATGAAAAATTGCATATGCACTTTCCTAGGTGTGAATACATACAAAAAAATGACTGTCATTGAATTCAGTTTATATAGAAGATAGTGAAATCAGAAAGAAAAATGATCAAAGAGAGTACAGCCAAGAACAACAAATAAGCTGTATTTTTTTTTTTAAAAAAGTAAAGTGAAACAAAAAGTTAGATAGAGAAGATACTGAAAAGAAAGTGTGATAAGGAAAACCAGAGTCATAAACTCACCATCAACTTTACGCCTTGCACTTCTGTTAGAAGTTGTAAGCAGGGGATGAAAAAATCAAATGAAGCCAGAGGGACACAAAAATGAGTGACATAATTATACAAACATTAGTAACTGGAAGTGTATTTTAAATACTGTGTCTTTGGAACTTTCTAACATCAACAATCTGCAACAAACCCTAATACTCTCCTTCTTACTTTCTTCGACTTGAAATGGTGTATTTTGAGTTAGTGGAAGACAGAGTTGAACTTACTACTATGCTAGTGTTTAATCACAAAATATTAACTAATCATCTTGGAAATTTGCTTTGTTTCTCCTTTGTATATTTAGAAAGATACTACATGACAATAAGAAAAAAAATGAATGAAAGAGAGGAAAGAAAAAGGGAGCAAGAAGTAATACTAGAAATGTCAAGACACTTTGTTTCTACAGATTTTTCAGAGGCACCTTAATGGTGTCTTGCTTTTATATAGGCATATATTGTTTTACATATTGTTTCATATGTATCTAAGTGTTGATGTTTACTCTTAGAATACTTGTTGAAAGCCAATCTTATTTTATTTTATAGTAAAAGTATCAGGTGACTAAGTTTAAAAACAACAACAACAAAGTGTATACAGTAAACTAATATGTATCCATAAAAGTACTGTGTTTTGATGAATAACATACCATGGATATGAAAAAGGCGAATAAAAAATTTGAAGGCTATTACATAAGCAATTAAAATGTGTAGCTATTATTTGTTCAATTGTTCTTCTGAAGAATTAAAAAGGAAGAAGGGAAGGAATGAAGTGAAGTGAGGAAGGAAGGAAGGAAGGAAGGAAGGAAGGAAGGAAGGAAGGAAGGAAGGGCAAAATAAAGCCTTGGCCAATAAGGCTTTGGCTTTGGGGTCAAGAAGCAGAGATTAATACAAGATGATTTAAGTAACAAGCTAGACTGGAGCAGGGAAGAGTTCTGTTAAAATCAGACATATATTTTTACAGTAAGGCTAGACTTCTCCAGATGGAATACTATGTATAGTATCATCTAAAGAGAGATATAGTATATGCTCCTAAGAGATTATTAGGATTATGGCAACGAATACAAATGGAAAGAAAATAAATGATAAGAAGCTTCTATGTCTCCGGCAGGATGAAGAAAAATCAGGTTTAGAAGTGTGTATGCAGATAAGAAAACCCTATGGAAGAGCTATGGCATTAATCATGGAAGATTAAAGTTATACTGGCACCAACAAGGCTGACACTAGAAGGATGCCTCTGAAAGGTAGCACATTTGAAGAAAATTGGATGGATAACATATAGATATTATTTGTAAAGAAAATGTATCTGTATGTACCTTGGAGTTACATTTTGGAAACACACTAATAGAAATGACAAATGCACTTGGTATAAAAAGAATCAACAGACATGAAAGAAAAAGTTGATAATGCACAGTGATTAATGCCAAGTCAGTTTTGGGTAGTTAGGCATTCGAGATCATCTCACCATTCAATTGACTTAGTGAACAAATCGTGTGGCCAAAGCACCGAATTTTAGAGCTTAAGACATAGATGGGTATATGTAGGATTTAACTGCAAAGGCAACAGTTTAAATTTAGTGGAACATTTGCTAAGTATTTAGTGAATATGCTAAACATTTTAATTTCAATTGTCTATAACCACCTGCGGTGAAAATCATGTATTTTTTAAAAATTGAGTCTTTAGAGTCAAATAGCAGCTTTCCACAGAGATTAGTCATATTAAAAAGAAAAATGCATCAGGTCGATGAGTAAAGTAGGAACAAACAGACTAATTGAAACCAGGGCACAGAAGAAAATGAATCCTTCATCTGTAAAACAAAAACAAAAGTGAAAACAAAACAGTCCCTCTCTCAGCAAGTCTCTTTCCAAGTCAAAGAGTTTCTGAGTTTTTCCTCATGATTTTACCAAGTAGCATTTTAACCCTGTATTGCTTCTCTGCATTGATTAGCTGTGTTTGAAGTTGTGTGACACACTGATAATCCAGGAATCTCCAATAAATTGACTTAATTTTTCTGGGTTTCCTGTCCCTTCACTTCAAAATGAAGCCAATCAAACCTGTTACAGACTCTATTCACCATAGGAATAAAACTGTATGTAAATAACTCAAAATAGTATCTATCAATTGCAAACTTTGTTTTCTTCTCATTGTTCCAAAGTTGTCTGCTCTTTAGCTCCAGAGTCTTTATTTACCATAACCTTCAGCTTTTGCAACATGCCAAAATTAAATTGCAATATATAAATCTTACATCTAAATTTTGAAACAAACCAGTAATCATAAAATAAATAAGAATCATTGTTAAAAATCTATTATGTAATGTCAGGTTACAAATCCAGATGGTTTTAAACATGTGTTTAACCTATTCTTTAAAGTTTATATCTTACCACAATTTTATGCCTTATTTTGGATAGCCAAGATCATGGAAGAAATTATGCTAATTCATCCCAATTCACTTAACAATGTTAAATAACTCTAATAGAACAATTGATAAAAATAATGTATGCACACAAATACACTTATGACATAAATACATTCTCATGATATATATTACAATCAATAGATCATATATATATATATATATATATATATATATATATATATATATATTTATTTATTTAAAAGAAATGTGGAACAAAGGTTTATAAAAGCTTAACATTCTGTTGACAGCATACTACATTGTGAGAAGGGTAACAGTTTTATAATGTATCCACATGGAGAATCTAACCTACATCTCCCAGAATTTTGTTTCTCATGTTTATTTGTCAGTGGCTATTGTGTAACACATGCAGATTATTACTGTGGGGCTGGCCCCCCTCCTCCAGAGGAAGGAGCAGCTGGATAGGAAATCCTTTTACCTTCTTTTGATTTATTTTTTAGTTTTGACATTGGGCCGGGTATATATACTTCAACATCAAGATGGGAGGCAATATAAAAGGATATGAGTTTCCATCTAGTCTCATGGTGTTCCATCTTGCGCTTGTAAGTTCTAGCTTGCTTGCTATTTCACCTTTTTTGACTGTGTTCCTTGTGAAGTTTAAGATTTAGTATTTTAAGTACAGATGACAACTTTATAGGCAGTTAAACCAGCTTCCTGTAAGCCAACTAAGTATAACAATATGCAACATATTACATATGCAATATATTATCTACATATATACACTATATATATATATATATATATATATATATATATATTACATATGTTTACAGGGTTGTGTGTAGGGGGGTATTGGTTCTGGGAATACTGAAGTTGGTTCTCTAATCAGATTTAATTTAAAGACAATGGTGTTTCTAGTGATATGGAAAATACTGGTAAGCATGACACAGCAAAAAGAGTTATTTAAATTATCACCATTTTTTTTAAATTATCACCTTTCGATAATTAAGTACCCTTAGAAGGCAGGGCTCTGAGACAACAAATATTTGCCACCTTAGAAATTTTAATTAAAATAAACACAGGATTGTTTGGTTATTTCTAGTTGTGCTGGAAAACTTGAAAAGAATTTGATAGTCTTAGGACCTTAAATTCCACCACACAAGCTGCATGGAGGACCTGAAAATTTGTGACTGCTTAGAAAGAAACCTGTGTTTCCTATAGCCACAAGGTCAAGATCTCTTGGAAAAAAGAAGTCCAAGTTGTAATTTTACAGGTGACTTAATTACAATGTAAATTGCATTTTCAAACCTGCAGGGTCACCTTTTCAAATGTAGGCATTGATGAAGGAGTCAACGGGAATCCTGAATAGGATCCTGAAAACTGGAATGGAGATCCATGGGTAGATTCCAGTAAATCTGGAAAGTACCATCAAGTCTAACATGGTTGCATCTGGCCCCTTCTACAATCATAAAAGTGGTGCAATTGCTAGAGAGCCTCCTTGGATTTAGAAGGCCTTTTGTGAATGTGCTATTTCATTGTGTGCACAAAGTGACTTGAAATAGTGCTAGTTTTACGTGGAGCCTCGGATAAAGGAAGACTCTGTAATGGGTCCAAATTGCTATGCAAGCTGTTCTGCCCATGGCCTATATAATCCAGCAAATCCAATGGCACTTAAAGTGTCTATATTAGGTAGGGATTATATTTGGACCTTTTTCAGGCCTCTACAGAAAAATAATAGCACAGACACAGAATTGGGAATTGAAATGCTGGTACATAAAATAGGTAAATAAGAGAATATCTAAAATATAAGATATCCCTTAGGAGTTCCTTAGTACTACCAGTTCCAGATTAAAGTCAATGGAAAACTTCAACAACCCAATACAGAAAATAATAGCAATGGCCTAGACCATTCGGGAATGAAGGTTTGGGTTGGTTTCCTATCAGATAAAGATCCATGACAGCTAAAGTGCTTGCTGACATCACAGCACAGGGAATGCAGTTTGGGTAGTAGAAGAAGGTAATTATAAATACCAGTTACAAACACAACACTGGTTGAAGAAATTAGGACTGAAGTTTTTATATGTCTTACTCATTATGAGTATATTTGTGTGTACATAGATTGATGATAGAGAAAACAAATATATTCATTTTCTTTTCTCTCTTATCTGTTCCACATCTTAGTCATTTGGATGTCTGTAACAAAGATACTATAGACAGGGTGGCTTATAAACAACAGAAAGTAATTTCTCACCATTTTGGAGGCTAAGACATTAGCAGATTCAACGTCTGGTGAGAGCCCACTCCCACTCCCTGTTTCATAGGTGGTTGTCTTTTTACTCTGTTCCCACTGGGCAGATTGAGGCAAGAGAATTCTCTAGTGTCTCCTTTATAAAAGTCTTGATATCATTCATAAGAAGTCCTCCTTATAACAATCACTTCAAATAGACCAACTCCCTTCAAATATCACATTGGGGTTTATATTTTAACATGCGAATTTTGAGAGGAAGCAAACATTAATTCTCTACAGTTATAACAATCTCCTTATAATATAGCATAATTAACTTTACATAATCATATTTAACTATGGTTAAATATATAATATTTCTGTTACAGGATATCAGTAGACTGAAAATTGCCTAAGTACATTGCATCCTCTTCTGGGGGAGGGGAGGTGTCAGTGCATTTGGTTTTATGCAAGATCTATTGTATTACTTTGGTTTGTGGAATATATGATATTGTCATTTTCTTTATTTGGAGATTAAATATGGCTTAAGGAGGAATGTATTCTCCAATTTACAATGCATAGATTATTATAGTTTAATTTATGTGAGAGGATATAGTGAATATGATATGTTGTTTTAGGTTAGCTATTTGAACAAACACTTATCCAGATGTTGTTGTAAAAACATTTTTTAAATGTTACATCAATATATTTTGAGTGATGGAAATTTCTCTCCATAATTTAGGTGGACCTAGTTAATTAAGTGAGGAAGCTAAGAGCAAAGTCTCATTTTGACCAAAAAAGAAGTGATTTGACCTCAGGATTGTAACATAAAATACCCTGCCTGAGATTTCTTCCATTGAAATTTAGGGTTTAAGAGTCAGTATCACTTCTTACCTGACTTTCCAGCTTGTCAGCCCATTCTATATATTTTAGAATTCTGAGCCATTGCAATTTCATGACCAAATTCCTGAAGTGATTATCATTCTTGTTGTGGTTCTTAAATAGATGTGTATGTATGGTGTATATTGCACATACATAAACACACACACATTTTGTTTTCAGTGTTCTCCAGATTAGGAAATATATAAGAACCCATTTTTGCAGTTGTCTACAGGACCAAAGAAGTAATTTACAAAACAAATCCTAGATGTTAAAAAATTTTGGAAGTCTATAGGACAGCATGCCATTACAGAGGAAGGATTATTGCTTCTGCCTCCTTTTTGCCTTTACAATCTCATGTGAAGTGTTCTCATAGGAAGAATGGTAATGCCATCCCAATGTATAAAGATGAAGCATATTGGCAAATATAGTAGTTTTTTGACTTCATGATAAAGGCCAGAATATGAGAAAAATGGGATGAATGCTATTTTGACCACAGATGGATACACTTAAGCATGTGTCACATTCATCTTTTATTTCACACTGAGGTTGTGAGCCAGTATTTTTATTGTCTTTCTAAATGATCTCCTTCTTTTGCTAATAGTTTCTACATGTAATTAGAAACACAAGTATTGAAAACAAGATCAACTTTATACCAATCATAATTTGAGCAGGCTTGATATGAAGTTTGACTTTTTATGAAATGTACTGTGGATCACACTATATGGAAGCACATCCTTCTAAGGAATGGAGGCAGAGGCATGTTCAAGTACAGTGATTCATTTTGTTAACTGAAGAACCATCAATAGTTAACCCCTTCCAGTCCACTGTTCAGTATATAGCACGTTATTGAAGTACAAGTGGCCATTCTTCTGTTTTGCTACTCAACATCTGTTCAGCTTTGATCTCAATGTCATCTCAAACCTACACTTACCTCAAAAAGCTAGTTGATCTGTCCATTGTACCACCACAGAACTCTGTCCGTATTTTGTAATAACACTTTCCATACTTCCATTGTATTTGTCCATGTGTTTCTTCCTTTAAAGAGGCCTATTTGTGGGTAGGACTCATGTTTCCTATAACTCTTTGTAAGCTAAAACTTACAATAGCAGGGATCTAGAGTGTTTAATTTTTCATAAACAGCAGAAAAATAACTTTAAGACAGGACCAACTATCTTTGGGTAGAAAGAATGAGAACCAGTAACAGGATAAAAAAGCTGCCCTTTTTCTAATGTAGTTTTTTTTTTTTTTTTTTTTTTTTTGTAGTGCTGGGGATTGAACCCAGGGCCTTATGCATGGGAGACAAGCATTCTACCAACTGAGCTATATCACCAGCCCCTCCAATGCAGGTTCTTAGCAATTTTGTTGAAAACCTATTAGCTATGGATGTATTGGTTTATTTCTAGGCTCTGTACTTTTTTCTCTTGATCTGGGTATCACCTTCTATGTCAGTACCATGCTGTCTTGCTTCCTGTAACTTTGTAGTATATTTTGAAGGCAAGTGGTTTAATGCCTCCCCAAATTGCTTTAGCCATTTCTTACTTTTATATTCTATGAAGAATCTTTTTGATAGAAATTATATTGAATTGGAATGACACTTTGGGTTGTATGGACATTTTAACAATATTGTTTCTTAAAATCCATTAACATGGGCTATCTTTTCATTTTTTTTTTGTTGTTGTTGTTTTTTGTTTTTTTTGTTTGTGTACATTTCAGCTCCTTCCATTAGTTATTTATGGTTTTCATTACAAAAAATCTTTTTTTCTATTTGTTTAAATTTATTTCTATATGTTATATTTTATACCTATTGCAAGTGGGATTTCACTCTTCTCTTTTAAATAATTTGCCATTAGTTTAGAGCAATGTTAATGATTCCTATAGGTTGAATTTTCAAATTTTTTATTTGAAAATAGGGTTTTTATGTTTTATATTTCTTTATAATTCAATGTCCTGCATCTTTGTATTTGTTTATTAGTTCCAATATTTTTCAATGTAGTTTGGGGTTTTTCTATAAATATGAACATGTCTTGTGCAAACAGGGACAATTTGAATTTCCCTTTCTGAGTTTGAATATCCTTTATTTGTCTTGCCTGATTGTTCTAGCTAGGACTAGCAGTACTATGTTGAATAAAGTAGTGAAAGTTGGCATCCTTGTCCTGTTCTAGTTCATATAGAGAAAGTGTTTTTTTTTTTACTCTATTCATCATGTTGTTAGTATGTGGCCTTTTTCATGCTAAGAAATATCCCTTTTTTACCTGATTTTTTCATGTTTTTATCATGACTATATTTTGGTTTTATCAAATTCTTTTTCTGTAACTGTTCAAATGACCATATGGTTTTTTGTTCCTTCATTCTGTTGATAGGGTGTATCATATTTATTGATTCACATATGTTGAGCCATTCTTGTATCCCTGGGATACATTTCACATAATCAAGATAAGTAATCTTTTTAATGTGCTAATGGATTCAATTAACAAGTATTTTACTGAGGATTTTTGTATATATGTCCATCAAGACTTTGGCCTATAGTTTTCTTTTTTTGTAGTATCCTTGTCTGGTTTTGGTAACAATACATTTATGATTTCATAGAATGTGTTTGAAAGAATTCCCTATTCTTCATATTTTTGAAACACTCACGAATAATTGGTATTGTTCTTTAAATATCTGTTAGAAAACAGAGGTGAAAACACCTGGCCCTGGGGTTTTCTTTGATGAAAAATTTTTATACTACTTAAATTTTTTTATTTGAAATTGATTGTTTATGTATTACATTTCTTCATAATTCTATCTTTGTAAGGTTTATGTAAGGTTTCAGGAACTTGTTTCTTCTAGGTTATCTTTTTTTTCTTCCATACAGTGTTTGTCAGCTTTTAGCCAGTATTCTACTTTCTTCAGTCATACTAAACTGCCTGCAGTTACCACTCAATAGTGCATGCCAATTATTAATCCATAAAATGCATTAATCCACTGATGAAGTTATAGCTACCACCATTGCCTAAAAGTTTCACCTCTGAACCTTTCTGCCTTTGGAAGTAGTGCTTTGAAAACATAAAATTTGTAGGCAACTTTAAAGATACAGACCATAACATATACATTTATTGATAATAAATTCTAATCATTTTTATTTGTATTGTTGTGGTATCATTTCCTATGTCTTGATTTCCATCTCTGATGTTTTAATCTTCTCTCTCTTTTTCTTTTAATCAAGTTAAAATTTTGCCAATAATATTTATCTTTTTGAGAATCTGGTTTTCCTTTCATTTATTTCTTTGTATTTTTGTTTCTATTCTATCTATTTTTGCTATAGTCATTATTACTTCTTTCCTTCTTTTAATTTTGGACTTGTGTTGTTCTTTTTATTTATTTTTCCTGGTTTCTTTTAGATATAGAGAAAAGTGGTTTGCTTGAGATCTCTGTGCCTTTTGAATGTAGCATTGATTTCTAAAAATATTTCTCCTAATACTTCTTTTGTTGTATTCCATAGGTTTTGGTATGTTGTATGTCTATTTTCATTTGTTTCAAGAAATGTTTTAATTTCCTTGCTTATTTCTCTCTTGATCAATTATTTATTCAAGAATAAATTGTTTAATTTCTCAGTATTTGTATGGCTTCAAAGTTTTTCTTCACATTGACTTCTAGTTTTACTGTATTTTGATCAGAAAAGACATTCAATATAACATCAACTTTTAAAAATGTTTTGCAACTTATTTTGTGGCCACCGTTTAACTATACTGAAGAATGTTCCATGTACTCTTAAAAAATTTATATTCTATAGTCATTGGACAGAATGTTCTGTAGAAATATTTGATCTAAGGTGAAACTCAACTCTGTTGTTTCTTTATTGGTTTTCTGACTGGATGTTCTGACAATTTTTTGAAATAGAGGCAATAGTCTGCTACTATTGTGTTGAAGTCTATTGGTCAAACTCTAGGTCTATTAATATTTATTTTATGTTTGTGTACTCTAATATTGGCTGCATTTGCATATAGAACTGCTACTTCTTCTTGCTATAGAAGAAGTAACTAACTAACATTATTTCTTATTATGTAATTACATCCCCACTGTCTTTGGCTGCTCTTAAATTCTGTTTTATTTAAATTTAGCTACTCCTACTTTTTATTTTGGATTCCATTTGCATTTAACATCTTATTCCATCCCTTCACTTTTAGCATATGCATGCCCTGAGAGAGGTAGAGTGAGCTGTAAAAAACAAATAATTAAATGTTGTTTGTATATCCATTCAGTCACTCTACATTTTTAAATGGGAAAATTGAATTAGGGTTTAAGGTAATTATTTATAGGTAAAACCTTCCTACAGCTATTTTTTAACTTGTTCTCTAACTTAATTGCAGTTTCTTTTTCTTTTCTTTCCTTTTTTTTTTCTATATTGTAGTCTTACTCTGTAGTTGAAAGACATAGTCTATTTTAATTCCATGATATTATTTTTATTTTGCTGATTAGAGATTTTTTGCTTTATGCTTGCCAAAAAGCTTAAAAAATTCTTGTGATTATAGAAAGATGTTTTAAAATATTAATAGTAAAACATTATCATAAATGTAAGTGAAAGAACAGAAAATATAGAAATTTAAATCTCTACACATGCATTTCCCTTCTCTCCATATTTTGAATTTTTGATATCTCATTTTACATCTTTCTATATTGCCTATATCTTAGTATATTAATGTGCTAATTGTTATATTATTTGTTTAGTCTTTACATTAAAATTATGTAAATTATACAACATGTTTATAATATAGAGAACTCTTAATTATTGAGTACTCTTATCAATAAATTTTATATTTAATGTTTTCTTCTTTCTCATTAATATTTTCCTTAGGAATACAGTGGGATGAATCTAACATAAATTTCCTATGTACATGTATGAATACACCATAGTGAATCTCAACATCTATCTACATCCATAAGATTAAGATCCTAATTTGAATAAAATATATTCCATACTTGTATGGATATATCAAAATAGACTGTACTATCATGTATAACTAAAAAGAATAAATAAAAATTTTACAAAAAGAAAAATGAAAAACATTAGAATTTCTTGTAGAGTAGATCTGGCACAGGTAGGACATCTTTATCTCTTTTTCATTTCATTTGGAGAGCATTTCTGTGCATGTTATGCTGGGAAGACAGTTTTTCTTCCTTCAGTACTGTAAAAATCTTATACAACTCTCTCCTAGTTTATAAAGTTTCTGTTGAAAAGTCTGCTATTGGAAAAGTTTGGGCATACTCATGTGCTATGTTTTTTTGTTTGTTTGTTTTGTTTTATCTTTTTGACTTAAGAATCTTCTCTTTATCTTTCAATTTGGAAACCTTGATTATAATATATCTTGTGATAGATTTGCTTGAGTTGTATATGACTGATTTCTTCTGACTTTCTTGTACTTGGATATTTCTATCCTTATTTATATTTGAGAAGTTTCCTCTTATAATCTTTTTGAGTAAGCTTTCTCTCTCTTTGGTATTCTTAAGCCCTGTTGAAATCAAATAATCTGAATATTTTCTTTAAATGCTACCTCAGACTTTCCTTATGATTCCTTCATTCCTTTTTATTCTTTTTTTTCTCCACTTGTATTTTCATATAGCTTGTCTTTGAGGTAACTACTTGTTCTCTTTGATCTATTCTGCTATTCGTGTTTTCTCTTTCTTTCTTTTTTTTTTAGTTACACATGACAGTACAATGATATTGACAATTCATACATTTGAATCAAATGGGGTATAATTTCTCATTTTTTGATTGTACAGGTTGCAGAATCACATTGGTCATACAGTCACCTATATTCATACAGCCATAATAATGTCTATTTTATTCTTCTGCCCTTCCTACCCCCCTTTCCCTCCTGCCTCCCCTCCCATCACATCTCTCTACCCAATCTAATGTGACACACTTCTTCTTCTTCGTGTTTTCTATTGTGTTTTTAATTTCACTTAATGTATTTTTTTAGCACAGGGATTTCTGTTTGGTATTTTAAAAATTTTCTTCCAACTGAGAAGATAAAAAGAACACAAACACACTCACACATTTACACACATTATGTATAATACACAATATATAATTATATAAATGCATATATAATACAGTATATATTTCATTATATGAATCAAAATGACAATATTGGGAATGGCATTTTTAGTTTATTAAAAAAAACTGTCAAACATGAATTGGTATGCATATACTTTGTATACAACCAGAGGTATGAAAAAATATGTTCTATGTGTATAATAAGAATTATAATGCATTCCACTGTCATATGTAAATAAAAAAAGAATATAAAAATTTGAAAAACAGGTCAAAGAATATATGTATGTGTGTTATATATGTATATCTATATATTTATGTAATATATATTATTTCACTTTCAATTTTTTTTACTCTTTTCAGTATCAAATTAAAAAAGTGATGCTTGAAAACGCTATTTGTTTTTTAGTAAATATATTCTTGTTGATGGCCTTTACCTCTTGAGCAGTAGCTCCATCTTCCCTCTGCACCTATGCAGTCCATTCTCCACATTTGAACATGAAAAATTAAAAATGCAAATTCAATTAAATTACTCATGAACATATTACATATATATATATATATATATATATATATATATATATATATATATATATCAGCCTTATTGTTATTACAGTATAAATAGCATAATCATTAATGTTAATATGTTCTTCAAAGTTGACCATGAATAAACCTCTGCATTTTTAATCATACCTCATATCGCTTTCTCTGACTTCATTCTTCAACCATAGATGGCTTTTTTATATTCAATTCCTTGGATATGGTATACTTTCTCCTGTCTTGGGTCCTTGGCACATGCTTGTATGTCACTTCTCCAGGAATGCCAAACTAGATTTCTCAAACTACAGCCCCATCTCCATTATATCAACTCTACCTAAAAAGAAAGTCCACAAAGAAAATGGCTGTCTGTTATCCCTTCAAATTCATAACACATGGGATAGAACCTATAATATAAATGAATGCTCAATAAAACATGGGTGAATTAATGACTAAACGACTGTACTTCAAGGGGTGCACAGAAAGTTACAACAAACATATGTGTGTGTGTGTGCATGCATGCAAAGATTTAAAATTTTTCTGAATAACATATAAAATTTTACAAAACAGATGTTAGTTATAACTGATGAAGTGGAATTCTATCTTATTTCACCATTAGTAATATATTTTAACTTTAATTTATTATGTTTTCTATAAAATGTCAAATGAGATAATGAAGATATCTTCTGTATTTTTTTCTGTGTCTTTTATATTTTTTGAAACCTGTTTCTCTTTTATTTTCAGTAAAATAAAAAATATGGCCATTATGTTCTTTTATTTAAATTCTAGGGATGACTTTTTTTTTAAGTCATCCAACTTTTAATTTTATTTTTACTTAAGTTGTTTCCCTTCCCTACCAAAAAACTCAGTTATCCTTGCCAAATTATCCAAACTAAAACATGAATTCTACCTCTAAATGGTAAATGAAAATAATATATAGACTAATTAGCATATTAAAATACATTTTCTGACATTTCAATTTAATTCATGTTTAAACATTACTTGAAATACAAAGAACATAGCTTGATATATGAGCTTCAAAGGCAAAAATAACAAAACATTTTTTATGGTGAGTTACTACCGAGTTTCCAAAAGCTATAGCATTCCATAAATGTTTAGTCAAGAGTAATATTTTAACCCACTCCATTAAAATATTTTAGGGTGTGAGAACTAAAATTAGTTTTGTTTTTGATATGTTTATGTCTACAAAAATACTAAATTTCATGAAAATAATTCACCTGTTGTATGTTCTCTGAGAAAGGGAGAATTACATAACTTAAAGTAATTGTCTTAGGTCTTACATCTAGCTTGCAGACAAAGAGATGTAGGCTCTCATTTTCTTATTCTATTGGTCACAGGTCTTCTCATTACACTAGTATTGTCTCCTTGAAATATTAATCATAGCAAATAACAAATCCTTGTTAGAGCATCATCAATCTTGTACCTTCATGTGTATGGTAGATATGGGTTCAGAAAGTCCTGATCAGTTTCTCTCCATCTGTTTCCAGTGAACAGAAGTGAGCCAGTTCATCGGTTCATATGTATATATATCATACAATTACATCTCTTTGATTTTTAAGTGGAAAGCTTTTTTTTTCTTTTGTTTTTAATTTGGTTTAAAATTATTATTGATTGAGGGTGTAGCTCAGTGGTAGAGTACTGGCCTAAAAGTAGAGAAGTTCTGGATTCAATCCCCAGTACCACAAACAGTAAATAAACAATAAATTAAAATCATCATTTGATAGTGATCAATAGTAGTTGGTACTTAATCAAAATAGAAAACATAAACATGCACATATAGATTTAGTTTGAACCACCCATTTTTCCATAGTAAAGTTACTGCGCCATATTCTTTTATTTACAGTGGCTATAGCATTGGTTTGCTACTGGTGTCTTAGCATGCATTCAATTTCATTTTTATTACTCTCTGGGATCTTTCTATATTTATGCAAGAGAGTTTATGAACACCTTCTGCTATTTTATTATATTTTCTTCTTACTAAGGCCATATAGTTTTCAGTGAAAATAATAGCTGGTTTCTACTGTTTACTGTGTGCTTTCTTTCTTGTCCATTTTTCTTCAGTTTTCTCTTGCTTGTACGTATATTCTGTAGCTTCATTACCCTGCTATGTATTTTGCTGTTGCTTCTGTTTTCTCACTCTTTTGCATAATGCTTAGTCTCCACAAAGCTGCTTTTATTCTCTTACTTTTCTTTACCTTTGTGTTTTCATTTATGTATTGTCTCATTCTTTCCTAACTGAATGTTTGGTAGGTCTTGTAAGTTATTTGGGGCTAGCACTCTAACCTTCTATATCATCACTGATTTCATAACTCATTTTTTGTTTGCATTTTTTTCTGCCTCTGTAGTTGGTAAGATTCTTTACATTTCCACGTGTGTGGAAAGAGAATAGAAGGATGTAAGGATGACCATCCAGCCTTGCTCCATTCTTCTACAACCTGAAGTCTGACTCTAAGATGCTTTCTTAATTATTTCCTTTAAATCATGACTTTGTCAACAACCTACAGGATAAATAAAACAATGTAAGCCTAACACTATATCGACAGTGAAGTAGACTATATGAGTTGCATAAGCAAATAAGTTATTTTTCTTGTCCAATACTTCCAAAAATGTAAGAAGTAGGTAAGAAAAAAAATGATTTTCATAAAATGTTTTATTCATATTAGATGTGGCCCTTGCAAATTATTTTAAGGTACTTTAACTTTAGGAATAATAGATAAAACTGCCAAAGTGAGAAATTATTTTTATCTGATTTTTGCAAAGTTTTCTTTCTAAGTAAAAAGAACAACTCTGATAGTCTGAGATTCTAATTTGTTTCATTGTGTTATTGAGCCACGTATATTAACCATTGTATAACACAAAAAAATTTAGTTTCAAGATCAAAAAAGAAATATTAATAGTAAGATATTGATAACAGGAAATTAAAATTGTGCTGAATGTTACACAGAAACTTCTAAAACATATCATAGTCTCTTCCCTCACTTCCCCTGTTGTGTAAATAAGGGTTGATCCCCAAATATGGAAGAGCCTTTCTGTTGAGTGAGGACCCAGGTACACACACAAGGCAGTTGATGGATCTCAATTCTTATTATCATGGAATTCCAAAGTCGTCTATGGGATAGAGTAGAAAAATCTGTTTCTAGAGAAAATTTTGAAAGCTAGGTCCTTCTCAAGGTGCCTTATAATTACGTCACCATGAGAAACATAAAACAGCCTCTGTAATTTCAATTTCTCAACTGTAGTATAAACATAATAGTTCCTGTTCTTATGATTATTGAAAGAAAAGTCCAGTTACTTGAATTGCTAAAGCACTCATCAAGCTAGATAGATTTCATTTTCTTTATTATTATTTTTCTTTCTTACTGTCTTCATTTTATCCTTTACTTTCTTTGCTTACTATTCTTCCCAATTTATTTTCTCATTATTCTTCATTTCTTCTTTTAATTCTTCAGGAGCGAATACATGATTCTATTACATCAAACGCATTCTTCATTTCAAAGCTCACTAAACCCTATGCCAAAATAGAATGTTATTGTAGCATTTTAAAGATTGTGCCTAGATTTCATGCCATCCAGTAATGAAATAAAGGCTTATATCAAATGATTTGCATTTGCTTGTACCTGTTGTGATATGTGTAAGCTTCCACTTTGGACAACTATGTGGTATTGCCACATATTTAGTGTGTTGTCACATACCCTCTGGTAGAAAGGGTTTACAGAACACAACTCTCGGGCCCTTTGAAAACAGTGGATATAGGATAAAGAAAAATGAACATAATGTCCCTTAAGGTAAAATCTTTGGCTGGCAATGCTCAGCTCAATTTGTTATTGTTAGAGACACCTGCAGTAGACCTTGATATGACAGCATATTACATATGTATGTGTGTGTGTATATGTGTGTGTGTGTCCCATGGGTGTGTACCTCAAAAGTAAACTTTGTATGCAATTATGAAAAAAAAAGTCAAGATAATGGGCCTCATAAAAGAAACTTAACTTTTTTAATAGGAAGAAAACTTTTTGGAGTTGCCTTTTATTTCATCTTTTACAGAAGTACACAGTAAGAGGAGACCCTGAGGACAAAGGGGAAACAACATGATATTGTAGCAGTATATTGTCTGAGACAACTATGTATTCTGTACACTAGCAAATGTCATGAATGGGTTTCAAATGTGGATTTTGTGAACATATTTGGAATCATGGGGACCCTTTCAAAGAGCTGAAAGTTTACCCTGGAGGCTCACTAAGGAGTCAGAAGTCTGAAATTTAGCAACCTATGGGCAGATATTTCCCATGATGGAGACACAGAAAGTTTTATCATTCTTCTTCTTCTTCTTCTTCTTCTTCTTCTTCTTCTTCTTCTTCTTCTTCTTCTTCTTCTTCTTCTTCTTCTTCTCCTCCTCCTCCTCCTCCTTCTCCTTCTCCTTCTCCTTCTCCTTCTTCTTTTTATACCTGTAGCACTCCTCTTGTTAGAATATGAGGGTAAAAGAAGAGATCAGGAACAAATAAATATTTTTCTACTTTATCATTCTTTATTGCTGGTGACATTACAGACTGACCATTTTCCCTTTGTTGAATAATGAAAAAAATTGTAATAAACACCTTTACTACCAGGAAATGATCAATAATGTTCCTTCAAAAATTTTTTCATATTTCTTTTAACACCCTTATTTTAAAATATGAAGTAGAACAATCACAAATGCAGACCTTGTCAAGGGAGTGCAGAGTGTCCTCTGGGCCCCTATTCTTCATCCGTCATTCTGGATACACTCAGATTTGCCTTTAGACTTGTTATTCAAATCATATTCCTCATATTTAATGATGCATAAAAAATTCTGCAATAAAACCCATCATAGTTGTCATTTATCTATGTTCAGTTCTCATTGTTATCCATTACAAATACAGTTTGAGTCGCCCCATTTTTATGCACTTTTCCCATGAATGACTCTTGTTTTACTTTTATCTTTTTCCTTTCCTCACTTGTTCCTGTCTTTTTACTCTATGTCTTTGAGATTTTTATTCATAAACATTCACTTACCGAATGCTGGAATTTTTTAATGACAATTTGAGGTGATATCCATGACACATTTCTTATGTTAATCTTAAAGTGCAACATTTTGAAAGGATGAGTGGTTTGTAGTCATCTTTTTTATGTATAATGGATTTAGTTTCAAAGAGGGTTTGTGTGTAACTGCAGAATAAGATCCTGAATACCCACCAAGGATTTTTACAAGTCTCTTATTCTCATAAAATCAAAGCAAGCAAGGAAAGTTGAGCACCAAAGATGAGAAGGGAAAATGCCAGTGAGAGGTATTATTTACCATGTCAATTATATGAAAACTTTTAATCAATACTATTTATATTTAAGAATAAACTTGGGAAAATTAGGTTATATATTTCTTTCTTAATATGTAAAGTGACTTCAAATTGAGACAGCTAACCAGAAAATGCAATTCCAAAAAATTTTACCAGAAACTTGATAATGAGATAAACTTGTATGTGATGTAAGTATTTTTACTTCATTTTAAATTTTTTGTCTGAATACTTCCTTTGTATTTATTTGACATATTATAGAATTAGACACAGAAAAGACAAAGTACATATTCTTATAAACTGGGTGAACATTCATAAAGAACAAATTTGGCTTAGAGGTTATTTTCATCCTATTAAGTAAAGTAGGTTTGTAACCTTTACTTCTCTGCTTCTAAGTTTTTTGTTAATATTTTTGCTACAACCAAGGAGAGAGAATTTTTAACCACACATAGGGGTCTTGAATTGATTTTGTGTGTTTCAAAGTGCTCACCACTTTCCTTGGATTTAATTATAATTATGTCAATTTGTTATATTTACTCTATAATTACAATAACTGCTCTGCATTTATTTTTAGTACAGTTCAGAGAGGAGTTGAGTGGGTTGTGTATACTATATGTTAATGACACTTTAAGAGCACATAGAATCAGTGTGTATTTGATCAGTGAAGCTATGCATTAAGAAATCTCTCAGGTATGGAAACAGAGGTGAAAAATGTGTTTTTAAATTTGAATTACGAAATCAAACATGAATATTACATAACATGAGAGAAAATAGGATATACAATATATAGGTAGTGTTTATCTTTTTTAGGCAGACTCTGTCTTAGCAATTATTGCCCCCTGTCTTACCCTTTTTGTAGAACTAATTGGCATTCTGTGTTTTGCTTCTTGGAAACAAGGTATGGGCAAATTGGCTGATTCAATGGTCTTGAGCTACATTAGCATGTTGGTCAAATATGGAATTAAAAACTAAGAAAGAATATCAATTTCACTTGCCTCTCTTTTACAAGATGTAAGAGACATATTGGCACTCAGATATTCTAAATCTAGAAAAAACAAAACAAAACATAAGTCAAACTCAGGATAGCATTGTGGGTAAATGGAGTAAATGAATGTCTGAATAATTTGGCAAAAACTTTTGGTTTTTCTGTTGACTTGCATACGTGTGATCTTGTATATTTCACTCCACATTGCCAAACTTTGATTTTCTTAGATGTGATATGATTATACTGCACAATGATAACAAGAATTAATATCAATATATATGGAATATATTTATCACATACATAGAAATGCTGTGTAGATGGGCTGTTATCAAAGTTTCTACTAATGAAAGCATTTTCCTTTTTCTCTAAGAGCAGAATTAGTCTTATTCTCTGTGATAAAGACAGACTATTTTTGATGTTTGATTGCTAAAAACTCTTAAGGAATTTTTCTTCTTCTATTCCAGACCAAATTTGTATATTTTTCCTTGCAAATCTTTTAGAAGTATTTTTGTAATTTTATTTCATATCCATTGGTGTTTATGTCATTGCTTTCCACATAAGTTCCTGAGATTGAGATGAGGAAAGATGGGGAGAAGGGGGTTAACCATCATCTAGCAAGGCCTTATAGGACCAAATAAAACAAATCTGTTATACAGTCAGCACAATAGATGGTTTTCTGTAATGCTCCCTCATTTTCGGAGAATGTTGAGAAGATTGCTTAACAAATAGAGACAGTTAAATGATCAAATTATTCTGAAATGAAAAAAGAACCCTGGCTTTTTCCTATCTTAAAATAGTTTAAATATTTGAAAGGGATAGATACAGAAGTAAAAGTATTCTTTTTTCTTTAATCCAAACAGAGATATGAGAAAGTTCATATTTGAATATTTCCAACATAACAGGATTCAGTAGTTCCTTCAGAAATGGGAACTATCTGTTAGGATTGAGTGAAGACTATGTTAGGATAAATGTAGTGCTATACTCTGGAAATCATAACAGTCAGAAGAAAAATTCTACACTTCTATGGTCCTAGATTAGTTAGGTAATACATTGTATCATAGCCTTATTGTGGCCTGTTGAGATTCCAGGTCATGGGCAACTCTCACCGTCTCCAGTAGTAGTGGGTATGGAAAGATATGCACAATATAACCATCTGCCAAAGCTTAGAGAGGTGGGATAGGCATTCCAGAAGAGAAAAAGAAGCAAAAGAAGGGCACAGAATGTCCAGATGTGCACATTTCATTAGGATACTCTGAATTTTCTGAATATGTTGAGCAGATACAATTATTAATGGTGCCCCATTCACTTTGAAGTGGGTCTTGGATTTGATGAAAATATAAATAGTTATCTTAGCCAAATGAAGACATTAAGTAGCTTCATATGAATTTAGTTAAAAATTAAACTTAATAGAATTATTTTTATAACCATATTATTTATTATACTTTTAGTCATAATAAAGGAAATAAAAATGTTCAAGTCAAATTAAAATCATGTTTTCAAAAAATTTGTTGCAAGACCATGGCAAATCTCTTATAAATGTAGAAAATATCTTTTCTTTTTATCTGGTAAACAACTGATCTTCTTAGTGGTAGTTTTTTTTTCCTATATTCCTTTCACATCCATCTCATTAAATAAGCTTCTTTCCTTGAAATTTAACCAGTCTGACATGGTGTCTGAAATCTTATTGAAATGTGTTTTGTTTAATATTTTTTATCTTGTTGCAGAAAATAAAAATAAAAAAAAAAAACACTACAAGAGCTGTTAGAATATTTCACTGCATGACTGGTGGCTGAGGGAATTAATTCAAGAGTTTGTTTTTAATTTCTACATTTCTAATGAAAGCACAATCTTGGGGAATTATTTTACAGTCCCTAATCCCTAAGCTATGTTCTATCTTACTGAGATCTAAATTGGAGAAAACTTTTTTCTTAAGAGAATGTCCAATTTGGAGAATATTCAATTCAACAATGAAAAAATGCTGGATGTTCTCATGTAAAACACTATAAATATGTTTATATCTAATCTTTTGGCTTAACATCCTGTTGAATCAGAAGGATGATACATAAAGTTCATTTACTGACATGTCTAAATATGCAATATATTTCTAAGAATATGTAAATGGCCTAATAATCTTATTTTGTAACATTCCTTAATGTCTTAAAGATTATATGCAAGCTATTGCCTGTAAAACTAGATGAGAAAAATTGTGCTTATTAAACATGTCTATCCACAATTTAAAATCCTTTTATGAGTCATTAGAAAATAAGAGTGAAATGAATAAGCAATGCTGTCAAAATGATGTGGCATTAGCATCTACAGTGATACTAATAAGAAAAGAGGATTAGAAAGACATTAGAAAACTAACTCACAAAGAAAATAATGAAATGAGTTAAAAGGCTATTTTGAATATTGGCCATTTTTCCATGCTTATTTTCCATGGATGAATATAGATGTGATTGAATGTGATTGATAGGTCTTATGAGACACTGTAGATATTTTAAAGTCCAAATATTTGGATGCAAGTGTATAGAAGCAAGCAAAAGGGAACCCAGGTGGTCAGAGAATAACATGATACGGATAGTAAATTATGAAAAATTGAATAAAATCATCTTTCATTTTTTCTTTTCATTTTCATGCTCAAAAGCCTAGTAATCATCATTGGGGTATAACAGTTAAGAAATAACCAAGCTGAAATGGGTATATTACTTATTATATATTATTCATCTTGCATAAATTCATTCCACGTGGGCCTCATAGCAGCTTCAAGAGGCAAGTTAATATTTCAAAATGGTAACTTTAATATGACTCACAAATGTTTTCTATTTGTCAAAATGAATGTTTTCACAAATTTTCTGCAATAACATTTTTTTGAGTGAGGCATCCTTTTCCAGTTAACCAGAGACAACCACCATGTTTGACACTTTCAGCCTCCTTACCTGACTGGCACCCCTAGGTTTATTAAGGAAAATATTAATAACTTGATATAAGAGGAACAAAATTTGAGGATTAAAAATTGAAGTAGCTTTCTCAAATTCAAATAACATGTGGCATAGAAAGGATCTCACAAAAGTAAAAGATCCCTCTGTTAACTTCCTTTTCTTTCCCTGTATGTCCTCCTGTCTACTACTATGATTGGAAGTACAATGACCCTCCAAAGATGTCCATATCCTAGTCCCCAGAAACTGTCAATATGTTACTTTCCATATAAAAAGACCAAAAAAAGGATTTTGGTTGGCAAATGGTATTAACATTAATCTTAACATAAAGAAATAATCCTGACTCATCTGAGTGGTTTCAAATGAATTATATGAATGCTTGACTAGTGAACTCTTCCTTCTGGGTCATAGAAATGAGGCAGAAGAAAGCAGAGAGATTTATTGTTAAAGGAACTGAACTTGGACTTGCTTTCATTGAAGTTAGAGGAAAGTGCCAAAATTGGGGGTAGCTTCTAAAAGCTGAGAAAGGTCTTCTAAGCCAGAAAACAAGAATCTAAGTCCTATAACTGCCTGGAACCAAATCACTCCACCAACTCAAAAATGTACAGTAGCAGATTCTCCTCTAGATACTCCAGAAAGAAACAGAGCCCTATTATTACCTTAATTTCAGTATGGAAAGAACTATGTTAGGCCTTGGACATAAAGAACTGTAAAATAATGAATTTATGTTGTTTAAAGCAACTTAATTTAATTGATTTTTTTTTTTTTTTTGGCAGCAATGGTACACTAATGTAACTACACAGGGAAAAAAAAATGGATTTCTGGTTACCAATTGGACCACAACTGCTGCTGGATGTCATCACTATATTAAAATATCATTTTGTGCTTTTTATTGTCCTATGCAAAAGTAGGAAGGATTAAAACCTTATCTGTGCCATTCTGTTTGTTCTCTCAGTTTGTTGCACTTGGAGCAAACTACAGAATGTGTGTGTGTGTGTATGTAGGTGTGTGTGTATGTGTGTGTGTGTGCAGTACCCCACTCAGATGGGTGGTAGTGTAAGAACAAAGTTAGACCACATCAGTTGTAAGATTTAAAGTTACTTAGGATCTATAAAGTAATATTTAGAAATGATGGTATATCTAATTATGAAAGTTCTTTGGTTTAGGTTGACTAATGTGACTAATAAAGATTTGTTATGGGCTATGTTATTTTAAAAAAAAATCTGAAACCATTTGTGTGTTCATCTTAGCTCTGGAATATTTTGGTTGTCTTTCCTGGCAAAGATTTTGAATACTTTTGTGTCCCCTGTAGCCTATCCTGACTTTTTAGAGATTTGAACCAAGTTTCCTCTGGAT
This sequence comes from Marmota monax, assembly GCF_021218885.2. NCBI lineage: Eukaryota > Metazoa > Chordata > Mammalia > Rodentia > Sciuridae > Marmota > Marmota monax. The sequence continues at coordinate 20,816,539 of NW_026692907.1, forward strand.
ATAAGTCAAGTTGCTTTCACAGTCCACTGTTGTCTAGCTCATCACCTGAGCTCCAGTGAAAATTAGCAAATTTGATAATTGCCACTCACATCTCAAGACTGAATGCAATCTGGCTAGTGTCATAATTGATAGGGTTCCAAAGACACACAAAATGATACAGGATATACTCATTTCTGGGCTCCATTGACATGACGCACACTTGCTAGCATGAAATAAGAAAACAACTAAATCACACTTCCTAATAAAAATACATTTTGATTTTAATTTATAGTGCCTAACCCAAAGCAAGAACAGTTTTTAATAATAAAAAGGCAATTAACAAGTTAACCTTAATATAATCATATTGTAAGTGGTTTTTGTTGCTATCGGCAATATTTCAACTATAGCGAACAATGAGAAGATAAAAGGAATCTGGAAAGTGCACAGTGCTATTTCCTCACCTTTTTAGGGTATGAAATTCTGCATTAGCAGAGGAAAGTCCTTCTCTTCAGGTTGGATTTGCTTCCAGGAGACGCTAAAGCTAGTTAGCTGAAAGGGAAAGTCCTTGAGAAGGTGATGATGTTTGTCTCCAGATCAGCCTGAAGGTTCAATAGCTTTCCAAGGACTCTTTCATATTTCTACTGTATTTAAAAATATACTAGCTGAAATAGAAGTTTGGTTGGCAAAACACAATTACCCTTTCCAAATGTTACTGAACTCACAGACAATTGGATGCTGACATTGATGTCCTCCTTTCATTAAGGAGGCAACTCCAAAGGGACTTTCCTGAGTGCAGAACCTCATCTGTTGTTGGTCCTCTTGAAGCTAGAGAATTAGGGATTCGTGATCACTTTTCTGATAATAAACTTATTTAGAAATACTAAGCGTACTGCATATTTTTAATAAACTCGTTCAGGAATAATTAGGTACCCTAAATTCCCACTATGTGTCATGGACTAAAATTGTTCTTTATATTTCTCACCTTTTTCTTCTTAAAAAAATCTAGTATTACAGGCACTATTATTCCCATTTTCAAGGAAAGACTACTTGAACCCAGTGAGGGTGAGACAATTTCCCAGATTATAATAATTAGAAGTGGCATTTGGGGTTTCAAACCCAGGAAATTCACATTTGTAGACAAATAAATCTTTCTTAGATCTTCATATGTGTCTACTTTTTCTTTTAATTTCTTTGTGCTTAACCTTCAAAGGATTAGCTTTCTGTATAGAGATAAAACTGATCTCTTCTGTAGCATTATTTGAAGAAGGTATCAAAAAATTCTTTTAGGTAACTTAATCATGAGGATTTCCAGGTTTGAGGGAAACACTGTCCCCACTAGACTAAGGGAGTTGTTCCAGAGTATGATAATTACCTATTTACCTGCCAGTTCTCCTTCATGGGGCTGAACAAGGAGGCAAGCACTGTGTGCTTCTTAACATAATAAGAGACATTAAATGCTCAAAGATGTCATGTCAAAATATGAAATTAGTTTCAGTGATGCAAGCCCATTATCCAACAAGAACACATTTGAAACATTTCTCAATATAGAATCCAAAGGCCTAACAGCAAACCTAAGAAATAAAATGAATCAAATTCATATGCCCTATCTTTATCTTTCTAATGTCAAAGTAATGTCCTTATTTAACTGATTGCTACATTTCCAGAATATTCATCTGTAAATGCATAGTATTTGATACTTAAGGAGAAGTAGGAATTCTCAACAGTTTGCTCTTACCAATTCAATAAAGTAGTTGTTCCATGTTTTAGTCACCCTTTTTGTTGCTGTAACTAAAAGGACCAGACCAGAGCAATTGTAGAGCAGGAAAAGTTTATTGGGGGGCTCAAAGTTTCAGAGGTCTTACTCCATTGAACGCTGGCTCCATTCCTTGGGGCTTGAGGTGAGGCAGAACATCAAGGCAGAAGAATGTGACAGAAGAAAGCAGCTCACATGAGATTAGGAGGCAGAAAGAAAGTCCACTAGACAGGTACAAATATATACCCAAATCCAGGCCCCAATTCCCACCTCCTCCAGCCACACCCTATCACTTCAGTTACCACTCAGTTAATCCCAATCAGGGGATTGAATCACTGAGTGGATTATTCTATTATAACCCAATTTCTCCTCAGAACTTTCTTACATTTTCTCACATGTGAGCTTTTGGGAGACATCTCACATTCAAACCATAACCTTCTATCTCCTGTCATACCTTTGCAAAGCCTTCACCAATACCATGCCCTCCACTTCCAATACATGTTCTCCACTTCCCACCTTCTGATAACCCATGTCCCTACCTCTCGGCACAAACAATGTTTTTCTTATTTCCTAATAATTGTGGTTATGATGACTGTGGTAAAAGTTTAAATAAGAGAGTTTGGGTTGTCTGGACTTGAACATTTTCATTAAAATAAATTGAAGATGTACAGGGGGAAAAAAAAGAAAAAATAGATAGGATAAGCACTTCAGGAAGAGGAGCAAGTAGGTAGGACCAAGGAAAGACCAAATCTTGAGTCTCTTAAAAAATAAGTACGTATCTGGATAAACCAAATGTAGCAATACTTCAAAGTACACTTAGTTTCCATACTTTCATTTGGTAAGACTATGTACATGTGATAAAAAATTCCTATAAAATACTTTTTTCCTCACTTGTCCACTTCATCTATATACCTACTATATTTGATGCTATTATTGATATTGTTTCTGGTTAATTTCACATACACATTGTTTTAGTCAACTTTTTTTTTTTTTTTTTTTTTTTTTTTGCTGCTGAGACTAAAAGGCCTTGACCAGCACAATTGTAGAGGAGAAAAAGTTTATTCCAGAGCTCATGGTTTCAGAGATGTTAATCCATAGAAGGCAGGCTCCATTCCTAGGGACTCAGGTGAGGAAGAACATCCTGGTGTAAGAGTGTGGCAGAGGAAAGAGGCTCACGTGATGATCAGGAAGCAGAGAAAGAGACTGCACTCCCCAGATACAAAATATATACCCCAAAGCCATGCCCGAAATGAGCCACTTCCTCTAGCCACACCCAACCTGCCTCCAGTTAACCACTCAGTTAATCCCTCAGGGAATTCAAAGATTAGGTTAAAGCTATGATCCAATCATTTTCCTCCAAACCTACTTCCATTGTCTCACACATGAGTTTTGGGGGGATACCATCTCTAAACCACTTCTAAACCATAACTTCTAAACCATAACAAATCCTATATTCATATTATACCTGCATCTTTCTAATGGTAATATTTATTATAGTGATTGAAAGGCATATTTATAAAAACTATAAATGGTGTAAACAATTAGCTGATTTACAACTTGGTTCAGATAACATCCCCAATTACCAAAATAATTAGTGAAATTGAATTCAAGATAAAAAAAAAAAACTCAGTTTAATTTAAACTTGTCCTTGAAGCTACTTTCTGACCCATTTTAGCATATTACCTGTTGAAATATTCATAAGAAAAGAAAAATTTTAGGCATTGTGTTTAAGGTGACTTTTTTCTCAGTTAACTTTCATTTTTTTTTAAAAAAAATACCCTTCTCTCTTATATTCTTTCCCCTAGATAAAAAAAAGTTCTTGAACATATCAATACCAATTACTTGAGTTCATTTTGTGTGAGAGATTGTGTCCTTTAGCAAAGACGTGCAAGACCTCAGTGTTTCTCTTCTTTTTGGACTCCTTTGCAATATGAGATACTGTGCAATTCATTATTCCTATTTTGTGATGTTCTGAAAAATGTAGACATTAGAATATAGCCGTTTCAAATTTGGGAGTGAGATTTGCTTTAAAATACAAACAGCACTCCCCATAAAAAGAACCATGAACATTAAAGACTATGTCATTATCATTTGAAATGCTGTTTCACAAAATGAGCTTTGACATTAATGTGGGTTTTACATAATAGGTGTTCTTAACTGATTTGTAGCACAAATATGTGCATGAGTGGTGGGTATGATTTCTCCCCTTTGAAAAAGACAACATAATTTTGGGGGCTCAAAGGAAAGGACAAAATGATGCAGTCCGTGTCTCTTTCTCTCTAATGGGATTATGCTTTTCTCTAGGAGAGATTCTTATAATTTGTATGAGCCTCTTTCATCATCAGATATTTACTTATTATACAGCAAAATGTTGTGTAGACAAAGTGTGTTAATACAGAGTATTTCCTTCCATGCGCTACTTAAAATGTATGGTTTTAGGAGCAGTTACAGTTACATGCTCTGTCTTAACCATGCTCAATATGTTTTATTTTTCTGTATTTTTTTCAAACAAAAATAATGTTTTATATTACAAAATGAAAGAAAATGGAGTATGCATCTTTTGTTTCCCTGATTTGAACTCCCACTTTCGTCTCAGCAATGGCTTATAAACTCAAGGAGTGATTGTGTTCCTGAATTCCTAGTGGATTATGAGAGTTCTTATATATTGAGACCAAAGGTAGATTTTATTTGAGATGCATTGGGTCTTCTGAAAATCCTATATCCAAACTTTTAAAATTGTGGCTCTAGGACCATCCTTTGGTCTCAGAAGGACCTTGTGATGAGGGTCTATGACATACATATTGTAAATGTACTTTAAACTATAGGTTAATCTTATAACTGTCACCTAGAGTTCTTCCTTTTGTCTTTAAATGCACTTAGTATAACTAAGTATCATTTTTAGCAATATAAATAAATTAGTAAAAATTCTTATCACTTTGGTAATGGCAATTTTATATCTATTTTTGTTCAATGACCTTATAGAAATCCAAATGTTCAAATTAACATTGAATTCTGTGATGTTTTGCAGGAACATATAAATTACCATGGAAAGAGAGCTTTCTTTTCCACGGGATCTCTTAGTCTAAATCCAATAAAGCCCCAAAGGAGAACAAGAGGACAAAGTTATTTCCCTCATTGAAGTCTCAGGGTCAGACTTAACCAAGCCCCTTGTATGCCTTTCACACCATTCATAGAAAACTTTTATCTTTCTTAGATGTATGTGTTTTCATTCCGCAGTACCTATAGGATGTTTGAAGTGAAGTAGGTAAACTAGAAAACATTCTGACATGTTACAACTATAACAGAGTTTTAAATTTAGGTCAGTTTAACATATTTATTAGGTGCCTTTTATATTTTAGACTCCATGCCAGGAGCAAGTTGTAAGCAGCTATCTAGGACACAATCCCAGAACTCCAGGAATCACAGTCTAGTAGAATACATTTGTAAATAAATTATAAAGACAATAACACGAGATGTGACATGAAACCTATTTTTTAACCCAACATGAGATCTGCTTTAAGTGCAGAACTTACTTCCAAAACATTCTACTAAAGCACTCCAAATTTATTGATCATAGAGTGAATGAAACACTGCTGATTTGAATAGTTTTTTTTTTTTTTTTGGCTTACTACATAACATCTTCAAAAGATCCAATTAGTCAAGGAAAGTACACAGTAGGCATTATTCATGAAAATCATGGCCCTCTTCTATATTCCTTCTGAATCTCTCATGGGTCTATTTGCCCGTTTTTCATAATTTGGACATATTTTTTTCTAACGTGATGCTATTCATAGTATTAAGACCTTTTTTTGCGGGGGGGAGGGGGTTGTTGTCTCTGTTTTTTCTACTACAGCTGCAGATAAAATATCTTTCTGCCACTACTAGATATTGCAGAATACATGGGAAAGTACAATACTCTTTAGCAGTATGTTGGTAGTATTAAACATCAGCTCTCTGTCACATACAGACACTCCTGAGTTGTAATATGTGTTGATTTCCATGGTGTAAGAATTTTCACTATGACTTTTATTGAGCTGCCAGAATGATGCCACTGAACATGATTTTGGCAAGATTTTGTTGCTCAAGAGGAAAAAAAAATTTCTCTAACCCCAAACTGATTTTCCCTTCATGATACAAATGTGGTATGGTTCTTAAATGTAAGTATCAATTATGCAACTGGAGACTAAGAATTTGTGACAAATAACACCAATTAAAAAGAATGCTGCTGGAATAAAAGAAGAAATGAAGTAATGTGAAGTAAAAGCAGCTCCTGGGCAATGCTTGAACAGGTGAGTTCAGAGTTAGATATACATGAGGCCATTCAGATTTAAGTTGGTGAATACCGAGCAGAATTGCTAATCTCATTCATATAAAAGCTGCTTGTCATATGTAACATAGAATGTAAAACTTACAACTGTCCACCAATATTTTTGTTTCTCTTCATTAAAATACAGATGATTCTAAACTTATTATAGGATCAAGTCCTGGTAAACTCATCAGAAGTTGAAAATAGTGTAAGTAAAAAAATGCATTTAGTATATCTGACCTACTTTAGAAGCACAGCACATTGTAGAGTATCAGTTGTTTATCTTTGTGATTATGAGACTGTGAATGGCAGTTTGATGCCATCCCCCATCATGAAGAGAGGGAATATCAATTCACAGAGAGTTACCCCAGGAAGACATATGCATTCAAAATTCTAAGTATGATTTCTATGAATGTATATCACTTTCTCACCAGCATAAAGTCAAAAAATTAAGTAAAACCATTGTATGTTGGAAACCATCTGTTTTCAGAAGATTGCCACTTGTAGCTATACTAAGGTTCAACGTGGCTATGTATCATTGTTCGACTAATAAAAAGTGAACAGAAGTGACATGTCATGTGTGGGTAGAAAAATATAAGGACGCATGTTTGACTTTCTACTTTTTATCCTGCTATAGTGACTTTAGTACAGTGTGTTTATATGACAGGACCACGAATATTCAGACTAACACATGAAGGACAGAAGCCTTTCAAAGTGTTACAGATATGCAGCCAAGATTCCTCAAGGTGAAATTAACTTTTAAATGTTAAATCAGTGACATTGTGTGTGTTTATTACTTCAACTTATCCTATCCTAGCTGAATAATAACAACAACAAAAACAATAATAAAGGTTTAGCAATAGGAGCATACAATAGATACTATTGTCAATAAATCTTCTTACTGAATTTATAAAGTCTGTAATTATATGGTCCTCAAAAAAAATTACAAATCAAAAGATTCTCTATGTTTTCCCCCAGGAAGCTGGCATTGGAGGTTTGGAAAGGGCCAATTCTCACTTTCTTAGTAGAATTTTCATGTACATAGATTATAGGTAATTTGTAATATGTTATCTCCTGAATTTTTCAAATGCATAACAAGATCAAGTTAAACCCCACATGAATACTACAATTAACATAAAGTGAGTAAAACAAACATGAAATATCTATAAAGTATTTTTATTCTAATTTGTCACTATGTAAAGCATTGTTTTTTGGTGATAATGAAAATACATGTTCTATTGCTCTCATTTTAAAGTGGATAGTGTAGTAAGAGAAAATGACTGTAACTATCTTAAAAAGAAATGGGAAAAGCTGGGTGTGGTGGTGCATGCCTGTAATCCCAGAGGCTCAGGAGGCTGAGGCAGGAGGACTGCAAATTCAAAGCCAGCCTCAGCAAAAGTGAGGTACTAAGCAACTCAGTGAGACCCTGTCTCTAAATAAAATATAAATTAGAGCTGGGGATATGGCCCAGTGGTGGAGTGCCCCTGAGTTCAATCCCTTGTAACCTTAAAACAAAAAAAAAAAAAAAATTCTGAGTAAAGTCTTCAAAGTAAATCCACTTGTGTCCCAGTCTTAGAAATTCTAAGACTGTGGTCTCCACAAGCTGATTCTTAGGTAAAGCAAGGGTGGAAATATGAAACATCTCTCATTACTAAATCCAATAGTTTCTGTATATACCAACAACTACATCCCAATAACCAAAATAATACCTAGAATCAGCCTGAAAATGTTACTGCTACAAAACAACAGAATGGGTTTATTTTACTTCATTGGCAAAAACTGTATCATTTCTATTTTAGAGTTTTCTCAGCTTTGCTACAAAGGATCAACTGCAGGCCTCAAGATTTTTTTGTTTTTTCGTATTTGGTAGTTTTCAGGTTTATCATTTATGATGATTGTCCTCATTTTGAAGATAGAGATATGACAATTTCCTGCCAAATTGAAGTTTCAGATATTGTGCCTAACTTGAATCCTAATTTTAAAAAATTACACATACACACACTGTGTACATATACACTATCCAGCACTGTGTCCCTTAACATCAGGGACATATTCTGAGAAATGTGTCCTTAGGGGATTTCATCATTGTGCAAACATCATGGAATGTTTTTATACAAACTAGAATGGTTACTCTATTATTAGGTGACATAATCTTATGGCACTATCAGTCAAAATGCAGCTTTAAAAAGGTGGGATTCATTCCCACCCCCAGAAAATACTTAATACAGTATTTGAATCGGCTTGACATTTCATAGCCAGGTAGCTTTCCATGCAGCCCAGTCAATGCCATAGAGAATACTGCCAAAGTAAGGGAAATTTAGCACAATAACATCAGAGTGAAGAGAAATACATGCAAAGGCTATGGGAACCAATGGGAATTATTTGATGCCAACATTCGCTGAATAAAAATATTTGAGTTTTTGATAAGATGATCCTTCCCTAAAGGAAGAAATGTAAAACTCTAGCTCTCTAATATGAAGTCAAATCAACAGAATGAAAATAGTAAGCTCCAGAGAGAACTAGCATTGAAAAGTTCAGTTTACTTTTAGTTCAGCATGGTGTCCACTTGTTTATACTGATATTACAATAATACCATCTTTTTTTCCTTTGGAGCCCAGGAAATAAACTCTAAATGGTGATTCCCCCATCTATAGACAGAACTTTACCTAAAAGTAGAACAGAGTTAGTTAATGTAATATAATTTGTGAAGTGTTACAATATGCCCCCTACCTTGTTCATGCCAAGGACATGCATATAGTCTGTCTATGCATATAGACTGCTTCAGTCAGATTTTTTGTTTTTTTTTTGGCTCTGACAGGAACATTTTTAGAGGAGGAAAAATGTATTTGGCACTCATGGTTTTAGAGGTCTTATTCCACAAATGGCCAACTTTATCTGGACCTGAGGTGAGTTAGAACATCATAGTAGAAGGGTGTGGAGGAGGAAAACGGCTCAGGGCATGACAAAAAGAAGCAGAGAGAGACAGCTCTGCTCACAGGGAAGGCAAGATCACTAACCTCTCTCTTCTAGCCACACTCTAACAGCCTAGTCACAATCTCCTCAATCCATATGAGTGGACTAATGTGCTGATTAAATTAAAGCTCTTATAACCCAATAATTTTACCTCTAAACTTTCTTGTTGTCTCACACGTGAGCATTTGGGGGATATCTCATATCTAAACCATAACAGGCAAAGATGAGGACCTTATTATTTTGCTGGATATGAATAACTAGAGAATTCTTGATTGTAGATAGCATGCCTTAGTAAAGAAGTGTCCCACCCAACATAAACAAATTTATGTTGATTTCTGCAAGACCTGTGTGAGTGTATGAGATACACTTCTGTTTTCAAATTTAGGTGATTGTGGGTTTTTTTTTTTTTTTCTTTTTTTTTTTTTTACAAATGCTTATATTTCTCCTAAACAGAGTAGGACTTGATGATTCTACTATTCAAAAGTGAATTTAAATTGAACCTAAGCCAACTATTTTGGTTTAAATAGCTTTTATATTAACTGTTTCAAAATGCAAATGAATATGTCTCTAGTTGGAAAGAACAGAACCATGAGATTCATGGTCTTGTTGCTCTATCATGGGGAATGACCTATACTTTGTTTCCACTGTCCTCTGCTATGGTGCACATATGATATGGAGAGGTGTCTGCTGATAGGAGAACCACTCTGATACAATAGATAGCAAAAGGATGGCAATTTAGGAAATTTTTTATGTAATCCAGTTTCCAAATGTCTATTGCAAGATTTTTTTTTACTTGAGTTTCTTTCCTTCCTTCCTTCCTTCCTTCCTTCCTTCCTTCCTTCCTTCCTTCCTTCCTTTTCTAATAAATTTATTTTTAGAGCTATTGTAAGTTCATAGCAAAATTGAGAAGCAGATGTGGAGATTGCCCTCATGTCCCCATCCCTACACATGTATAATCATTAATATCTCACAGAAGACTCTCACATTTGTTCAAATAGAGGCGCCTTCTCTGACACGTTGTTATCACCCAAAGCCCATATTTTATTCCTGGTGTTGTACATTCTGTGGGTTTTATTAAGGCTAATTACATGGACCTACCATTACAGTGCCATATACAGTATTTTTACTGCCCTAAAAACTCTGTGTACATCTATTTATTCTTCCCTCCCTCCCACCTCATGGCAAACTCTAAATTTTTTTACCTTTTCTAGAATGTCAAATACTTGAAATAATACAGAATGCAGTCTTATCAGAGTGACTTCTTTTACTTAATAATATGCATTTTGGTTTCCTCCATATTATTTTATGGCCTATGAACTCATTTATCTTTAGCAGTTATCAAAATTTTATTGTATGGATGTATCACAATTAATTTCTCCCACATAGATTCAGGCAACAGGAGTCCTAAAGCTCAGGAAATAATGCCAAGAAGTAATAAATGGGTTGCATCAAATTAACAATTTCTGCTCAACAAATGAAACAAGAGTATGAAAAAAGATGGCCTACAAAATGGGAGAAAATCTTTGCCTGCTACTTTTCTGACAGAGGATTAACACCCAGAATATATAAAGAGCTCAAAAAGAGTTTACCACCAAAATAAAAAAAAATAATAATAACCCAATCAATAAATGGGATAATGCACTAAAGAGCCACTTCAAAAAAATACAAATGACCAATAAATATGTGAAAACAATTTAATATTTTTAGCAATCAGGGAAATGCAAATAAAAACTGTACTGAGATTTTTATCTCCCTCCAGTTAGAATGGCAGTCATCAAGGATACAAATAATAATAAATACTAGAGAGGATGTGGGAAAAATTAATACAATCACAATGGAAATCAGTAGGTATGTTCCTCAAAAAACAAGAAAGGGAAACAACATATGACCCAGCTATACCACACCTTAGTATTTATGCAAAAAAGTCAACATAATATAGTAATGCACATGTTAAGGGCTGCAAAATTTATTATGATCAAGTTGTGGAATTAACCTAGGAGTTTCTCAACAGATAGATGTATAAAATTTTAATATATGTGTGTATACATATTATGTATAATATAATACACATATGCATATACAAGGGAGTTTTATTCAGTTATAAGGAAGAACAAAATTATGTTATTTGCAGAAAAATGGATGAAAACCTTGAAAGCATCATGTTAAGCACAATAATAAAGACTCATAAAATCAAGAATTGCATGTTTTCTCTTACATGTGGAAGATAAATGAAAACAAAACAAAAGTGGGTGGTCTTATGAAAATAGAAGGGAAACAGGTATAAGAGAAGAAGGGGACCAGGGAAGAGAGGAGAGAAGGAAAAGTGTGATGAAATTGAACAAAAATGTTTCATTCATGTATGAATACGTAACAATGAATCCTGGTGGTGTTTGTAGATATAATGTACCAATACTTTAAAAAAAAAAACCTTAAAATGAACTAGTAGCATAATAAAATAAACAGAATAGACAAATGGATAAAAATACAATCCATAAGTTTTTGAAAAAACATATTTTAATAATGAATTATATCTATCCACAATATTAGGTTTTGTTTTATTTGTACCAGCATATAGCATAACGTGGTTCACTTTATTGTCTTATACTTTTTATTTTTTCCCTGTCTCCTCCCCTGTCCTCATTCTCATCTCTTCTAAATCTTTCTTCTATTTCATGAGGTCCTCTACTTGTCCCTTTTTTTTCCCTCTCTACTTTCCATATATGAAAGAAAACGTAGGACCCTGGACTTTCTCCATCTGGCTTATTTTACTTAGCATTATGCTCTTCAGTTTCATCCTTTTTCCTGAAAAAGACACAATATCCTACATTTTTAATGGCTGAGTTTAATTTCATTGTGTATATACCATATTTTTTTTTATCCATCATGTATTGACGGACTACTATGCTGGTTCCATTATTTGATTATTGCAAATTGTCCTGCTAAAAACAAGGTATGCATGTATTACTAGATTATGCATTTGTGTTCATAGCACTTGCTCCTGGGATTATTAGACTTGGTAATCAATAAAAGTCATAACAAATAGACAAGTTATCAAGAATTCAGATTTCTCTAAGATAAAAGGAGATATGCAGTTTCTGAGATGAAAAGATCATGTAAAAGACAAATAAAGTATTTTTATTTTGATATCCTAACACCACACACACACACACACACACACACACATATGACAATACAAAAATGTCCAAATACAAAGTATCCTCTGAGAATCAAGGCAAACTCTGAGTGTGAGCCCCTGTAAAAATCAAGATTAAGCTTTAGATTTTATGATGAAATAAAAACCTTCCATGATAAACAAAAGTTAAAAGAATTTACAAATAGAAAGCCTGCACTAGAGAACATCTTTGGCAAAATATTCCAAGAAGAGGAAATGAAAAACAATGATGAAAATCAGCAGAGGGATTTATTACGCTAAAGGAAAATCTAATCAGAGGAGAAATCTATTGACATTAAATACCAAAAAATTTAAAAAATGGCTGGCAATATAAATCATGTATCAATAATAACCCTGAATGTTAATGGCCTAAATGCACCAATCAAAAGACACAGACTAGCAGATTGGATTTAAAAAAAAGCAAAAACCAACAATATGCTACCTCCAAGAGACTCATCTCATAGGGAAAAGACAGCCACAGACTGAAGGTGAAAGTTTGGCAAAAATCATATCACTCACATGGACTGCAGAAGCAAGCAGGGGTTTCCATCTTCATATCAAATAAAGCAGACATCAAGCCAAAGTTAATCAAAAGGGATAAAGAAGGACACTATATACTGCTCAAGGGAACCATACACCAACAAGACTTAACAATTTTAAATATATATATGCCCCAAACAATGGAGAGTCTACATTCATTAAACAAACTCTTCTCAAGTTCAAGAGTCAAATACACACCTCTTTCACCACTGGATAGATCTTCCAAACAAAAGCTGAACAAAGAAACTACAGAACTCAAAAATATAATCAATAACTTAGACTTAACTGACATATATAGAATAGTCCATCGTTCAATGAGTGAATACACTTTCTTCTCAGCAGCACATAGATCCTTCTCTAAAATAGACCATATATTATGTAACAAAGCAATTCTTAGCAAATATGAAAAGTACAGATACTACCCTGCATTTTATCAGATTATAATGGAATGAAATTAGAAATCAATGATAAAATAAAAAATAAAAGCTACTCCAACACCTGGAGACTAAATAATATGCTACTGAATGAACAATGGGTTGCAAAAGACATCAAAGAGGAGATGAAAAATTCTTAGAGGTGAATGAGAACACAGATACAGCATATCAAAATCTCTGGGACACTACGAAAGCATTTCTAAGAGGAAAGTTCATTGCATGGAGTTCATTCCTTAAAAGAAGAAAAAGTCAACAAATAAATAACTTAACATTACATCTCAAAGCCCTAGAAAAAAGAAGAACAAATCAACACCAAAAGCAGAAGGCAGAATATAATTAAAATCAGAGCTGAAATCAATGAAATTGATACAAAAGAAACAATTGAAAAAATTGACAAAACAAAAAGTTAGTTCTTTGAAAAAATAAATAAAATTTACAGACCCTTAACCATACTTATGAAGAGAAGGAGTGATAAAACTCAAATTACTAACATACATGATGAAAAAGGAAATATCGCAACAGACACTCTAGAAATAAAGAAGTTAATTAGAAATTATCTTGAAAACTTGTACTCCAATAAAATGGGAAATATTGAAGGAATCAACAAATTTTTAGAGTCATATGATTCGCCAATTGAATCAGGATGATATACACAATTTAAACAGAACAATTTCAAGCAGCAAAATAGAAGATGCCATCAGATGCCACCACCTCCCTCTTTCACCAACCAAGAAAAGCCCAGGACTGGACAGATACACAGCCGAGTTCTACAAGACCTTTAAAGAAGAACTAATACCAATGCTCTTGAATTTATTTCAGGAAATAGAAAAAAAGAGGAAGCACTTCCAAACTCATTCTATGAGGCCAATATCACCCTGATTCCAAAGCCAGGCAAAGACACACCAAAAAAAAAAAAAAAAACTTCTGGCCAATATCTCTAATGAACATAGATGCAAAAATTCTCAATAAAATTCTGGCAAATTGAATACAAAAACATGTCAAAAAGATTATGCACCATGATCAAGTGGGGTTCATCCCAGGGATGCAAGGTTGGTTGAACATACGGAAATCAAGAAATGTAATTCATCACATCAATACACTTAAAGATAAGAACCATATGATCATCTCAATAGATGCAGAAAAAGCATTTCACAAAATACTGCACCCCTTCATGTTCAAAACCCTAGAAAAACTAGGGATAACAGGAACATATCTCAATATCAGAAAATCTATCTATGCTAAGCCCCAGACCAGCATATTCTAAATGGAGGAAAATTGAAAGCATTCCCTCTAAAAACTGGAACAAGACATGATGCCCTCTTTCAGGACTTCTATTTAACATAGTTTTTGTAACACTGGTCAGAGCAATTAGACAGATGAAAGAAATCAAAGGGATTCACATAGGAAAAGAAGAACTCAAATTGGCACTATTTACCAATAATATGATTCTAAACCTAGAAGACCTCAAATTTTCCACCAGAAAACTTCTAGAACTAGTAAATGAATTCAGCAAAGTAGTGAAATACAAAAGCAACACCCATAAATCAAAGGCATTTCTATATATCAGTGACAAATCCTCTGAAAGGGAAACGAGGAAAACTACCCCATTTATAATAGCATCAAAAAAAAAATAAAATACTTGGGAATCAACTTAAGAAAAGAGGTGAAAGACCTCAATAATGAAAACTACAGAATATGCTAAAGAAAGAAATTAAAGAAAACCTTAGAAAATGAAAAGATCTACCTTGTTCTTGGACAGGCAGAATTAATATTGTCGAAATGACCATACTACCAAAAGCACTATACAGATTTAATGCAATTTCAATCAAAACCCCAATGACATTCCCCATAGAAATAGAAAAAGAAGTCTTGAAATTAATCTGAAAAAATAAGAGAACCAGAATAGCAGAAATCTACATCGTATAAATTGAATTAGTTTCCAACTTCCTTAACAAGACTCTTAAAGTGCAAGAAATAAAACCAAGAATTAATAAATGGAATGGACTCAAACTAAAAAGCTTCTTCTCAGCAAAAGACACAATCAATGAGATAAAGACTGAGCTACATTTTGAAGTAAATTTTTGCCACATGCACGTCAGATAGAGCACTAATCTCCGTGATATATAGAGAACTCAGAAAACTTAACACCAAAAAAACAAACAACCCAACCAATAAATGGGCTAAGGATCTGAACAGACACTTCTCAGAAGAAGATATACACTCTATCAACAAATATATGAACATATGTTCAACATCTCTAGCAATTAGAGAAATGCAAATCAAAACTACTCTAAGATTTCATCTCATGTCAGTCAGAATGGCAGTTATGAAGAATACAGACAACAATAAATGTTGGCGAGGATGTTGGGGAAAAGGCTCACTTACACATTGCTGGTGGGACTGCAACCAATCTGGAAAGCAGTATGGAGATTCCTTACAAAAATGGAATGGAAACGCCATTTGACCCAGCTAACTCATTCCTCGGTCTATACCTAAAGGACTTAAAGTCAGCATACTGTAGTAACATAGCCACATCAATGTTTATAGCAGCTCAGTTCACAATAGCTAAATGTGGAAGCAACCTAGATCCCCTTCAATATATGAATGGATACACACACACACACACACACACACACACGAATATTACTTAGCATTAAAGGAGAATAGAATTATAGCATTTGGAGGTAAATGGATGGAGTTGGAGACTATCATGCTAAGCCAAGAAAGCCAATCTCAAAGTTCAAAAGATAAATGTTCTCTCTGATAAGTGGATGCTGATCCATAATGGGGAGGGGGGCATAGGAAAAATAAAGAAACTTTGATTGGGCAAAGGAGAGGGAGTGGAAAGGAGGGGGTATGGGGGCAGGAAAGATGGTAGAAAGAGATGGACATCATTACCCTAGGTACATGTATGACTGCACATATGGTGTGATGCTACATCATGTAAAACCAGAAAAATGAAAAGTTGTGTGGCAATTGTGTAGAATGAATCAAAATGTATTCTGCTGTCATATATACCTAAATAGAATAAATTAATTAACTAATTAAAAAAAAAAGAAGTAGCCAAGCCTCCTGTCACCCCAGATGCAGCATCCTCTGAGTGTCTAGGCAGTTGAACATAATGCAATACAATAACTCCCTAGCTCCCCCTTGCAAGCAGGATGCCCCCATGTTTTTTTCTCAGAGAAGTTTTTACTTTTACACTCTTGCTTCTGTCATGAGTGTTGTCTTCTCAATTCTGAGATTTCCTCAAGTCATATTTTCTTTTCTCTGGGTAAAGTAATTAGCATCTATTTAATGGCTGTAATTTCCACAAATTGCTTAGACCCAGTTTTACTCACATGTTTCTGGCCAACTTCAAGTTTTTCAAATCTTTCTCCTTTGCTTTCCGCTCCTGAGAACTTGACTGAAAGTTGCCAGCAATATCTGTGCCATCACCTGAATGCTATAATGCCTTGAAATTTCCTGCTAGATTAATTAGTCCATCTGCTTTAAATTCAGCCTCACAGAAATCTAGAAACATGGACAAAATGAAGATAACTTCTTAACCGGCACAATACAAGAAGGGCCTCTAGTTCAGTTTCCAAAGGAATCTTCCTCTGAAATTTCATAAAATCAGTTTTTACTCTCCACAATCCCATGGGCATTCTGGTCCTCTGGGTTCCCACCAGAATTTCCCATTAAGCTCCACTTAAAACATTCTAAAGTTTGTGTCACCTTGTATCTCTAAACTTTCAAAATTACTCCCACAAACTTCAAAAAGCTCCAACACTTCTGAACTATATGGTCAGATTACTCATAGCAACAACCCCACTTCTTGGTACCAATTTCTGTTTTAGTCAGTATTTTTATTGGTGTTAACAAAAGACCTGACAAAAACAATTTTAGAGCAGATAAATTTATTTGGTGCTCACAGTTTGAGAGGCCTCAGTCCATAGACAGTGACTCCATTGCTCTGGGCTGGAGGCGATGTAAGACCTCATGTTGGAAGTGTGTGGTGGCTTAGGACACAGGTATCAAAAAGCAGAAAGAGAGAACTCTGTTCATGAAAGACAAAGTGTAAATGCCAAAGGCTCATTTCTAATGACCTATCTCCTCCAGCTGTACTCTGCCTATAGTCACCACCCTGTTAATCCATTCAAGTGGATTGAGCCACTGATTAGGTTAAGGTTCTTATAACCCAAACATTTTATCTCTGAACTTTCTTGCGTTGGCACACATGTGAGCTTTTGAGGAACACCTCCTAACATACACAGCTATACAATCCAGTCTTTGTGCTCTTTTTTCTCTATTGTTCATTAATGATTTACAAAACCATCGAAAAAACAAAAACACCTATGACATTTCCACTTTTACACAGTCTCCTCTCTCATTTTTTCATTCTTTTATCCAAAGAACCACTAAAAACAGAAACAAAAAGAAAGGAGACCTGATTCAGAAAACTATATAAACCAATGCGCAGATAAATATAAATTTGAGAGAAGTTCATACACAAAATGATATGTGAATATATTTTTAGAGTTAGATTCAATGATCAATCAGATATATAGCTTTGCTAACAAACACAGGATCATAGCATTCAAAAGTAAAAAATGAGGTAAATAAATGTGATTGATTATAGAATAAGGGATAGAGTGATTAATAAATAAAATATTATGTATATGGAAAACAAGATAGACTAGTTGCTTAGTGGCTCGCGAAGTAAACAGAAAATACCAATATGAGGAGTCTAAAATGATAGCAGAAAAATATTAGTATGGCATGTTTGATTATTTATATCAGGGAAAATTCAGTCAAAAGAATCTGTTTGTAGGGTTGTTAAATGAGAAATGGAGAAGGAGAAATAATATACACTAAAATATTCACTATCAGTTATATCTGTTTCAAGTAATATTTGAGGTCCCAATGAGATCACTGAAGATCACATTTAAATACATTTTATATTTTCCAAGTTGCCTCTGGTGAGTGAGAGACTGGTATGTACATCATCTGCATTTGAGTTGTTAAAGGAGGTGATCATACTCTGAACCATATTATCAGACTATCCAGTGATTTATTTAAAATAAAAGGATATTATATTTAAATTATGTTGTTATTTGAATGAGATTTTTTGCTTACTAAAAGATATACATTATTTACGTCCTTGGGAAAAATAATACTCTTCCCTAATTTGTAGATTTTTTTGAAAATATAAATTTAGTACAAATTTTAAACATAAATTGTTTCAACTGCATAATATAATAACCTAACAATCCTTTTTAGCTTTTCCCTTGCCTTTCTATTACCTTTGAGTCATAATATTGGAACTATTTTCTTATGATTTAATATTACATGCATCAAAAGAGATAACACAAAAAATAAAAAGATATATTTTAAGTGTTTAAAGTATGATAATTTCTAGTTTATATTTTAGTCAGAGATACAATTCACCAACTAGGAAGACAGTTGGACTTTTGGAAAAAGTGGGTCCTTTGATATATTTTTTTTTTTTCTGGTGTGTTTGTTGCTGCCAAGTTCTGACTGTGCTTGTCCTGAGTCAATGTGCAATGTACAGTTGATCCTTGCATTTAATGCTTCTAGATGCAATTAAAATATATCCAGGGTAGAGCTTGCCAAAACTTCTCATATGAGGAAATGGAAACAAAACACTGTACTGCTTAACATGGAATTTAGCATCTACCATCAATTGTCTGTAACTCCATGACTACTGTACAATGCAAATATTTAAGTGTGCAGGGCCCACTAATCTCAGCGCTATTGTGGTACAATTATGGTACGGTTTGACAATCCCCAGGGATTCTCCATTTTTAATTCCCAGACATTAGAAAATTTTTTTTTCCTATTTTACCACAAATTTTTCTGTTATTCTTTCTAAGGAAATGTTCAGTTATTTTATTTTAAAAAAATTTAAACCCATTTTTTAATATTAATAGGTCTGAGGAAAAGATAGGCAGCAATACAATAAAAGTAGGGGACTTCCATGTGTCATGTTCAACAATATAATCATCCAGACAGAAAACAATAATGAAATGTTGGACATGAACTACGCTTTAAAACAAAGGGACTCAACCTCTCATCCAGCAGCATTAGTGAACACATTAAGAATATTATCTAGGATATATTATATGTTAGGATTTAAAACAAGTCATATAATTAAAATTTGAACCTGGAAGAAGTCTTTTCTTTCCACAATGGTATAAAACTACAACTCAGTAACAGAAATGAGTCTGAAAGTCCCATAAGTACATGGAAAGAAAATGACAGGTTCCTAAACCACAAATTAGCAAAAAAAAAAAAAAAGAAGAAGAAGAAGAAGAAGGATGAAAGGAAATTTTTTTTTAAACATCTTGAGGCAAATAAAAATGAAAATAAAATATATTGAAACTTATAAGATGCAGCAAAATAATCAGGCTTAGGAGGAATGTTAATAGCAATTTATGTCTACATAAAAGTTATATAAATACATAAGAAGAGACTCAAATAAATATCCTCATGTTATGTCTAAAGGCATTAGACAAAGGACAACAAATTAATGTCAAATTTAGCAAAAAGAATGGGATAATAACATCAGAAAGAAATAAATGAAATAGAGATTAGAAATAAAATAGCAAAAGTCAGAAAAGTTAAGAGGTACTTCTTTGAAAAGATAATCAAAACTGACACACCTCTAGATAGATTAAGAAAAAAATAGATTAGACTCAAAAAATAATAAAAAATGAAAGATAATTGTTACAACTGATACCACAGAAATATAAAGGATAAGAGACTGCTTGAACAATTACATGTCAACAACTAGTATAACCTAGAATAAATAAATAAATTCCTAGTAACCCTCAATTAACCAAGACTCAATCATAAAGAAATATAAAAATCTTAATAGCTAATTATAAGTAAGAAGATTAAATCACTAAGAAAAAATTCCCAGCAGGGCTGGGATTGTGGCGGTAGAGCGCTCACCTAGCATGTAGGAGGCTCTGGGTTGGATCCTCAGCACCACATAAAAATAAAATAAAGATATCGTGTCCAACTACAACTAAAAAATAATTAAAAAAAATAAAGACTTCTCTTAAAAAAAATCCCAGCAAAGAAAAGCTAAAGACTGATAACTTCCTGAGTAAATTCTATTGTGGATATGAGGATTAACCAATACCAATATTTCTCAAACCATTCCAAAACTTGAAAAGGAGGAAATAACCACCAAATTTATTTGGCAAGGCCAGAATTACCCTCACAATGAAGCTATACTAGGACAAAACAAGCTAATAAAATTGTAGGTCAATATCTCCGATGAACATAGATGCAAAACCTTAACAAATTACAAGCAAAGCTAACTTAATAGTAAATTGCAGTACACGGGTCATTCACAAATCACAAAGATCAATGTCATTTATCTGTGAAATCCTTATGGTTCAACATTCACAAATCAATATGATATATATCATATCAACATAATGAAGGACAAGAACCTTAACAATAGCTCAATAGATACAAAAGTGAATTCAGTGAAAAACAACATTCTTTCATGATAAATATTCTCAATAAATTAGAAGAAATATAACTTAGCACAATAAAGACTATCTGTCACAAGCCCATAGTTAATAATGTAATTAATGGTCAAAAGTTGAAAGCTTTTCTTTTAAATTCCGGAACAAGATAAAGGTGTCCAACACTCATCACTTCTATTCAAAATAGTATTGGAAGTAATTAGGCAAGAAAAGAAAATAATTTCATAGAAATCATAAAATAAGACATTGATTTGACACAGTTTGCAAATGACATGATCTTATGCATAGAATAACCTAAAGTTGCCACCGAAAATCTATTAGAAATAGTAAGCAAATCCAGAATGTGGCAGAATCTAAAAACAAAATATAAAAGAGTGTTTTTATTCACTAGCAACTAAAAAAAATAAATTAAGAAACTATCAGTTATAACAGCATAAAAAATCTTAAGAATAAACATATCAAGATTTGTGCACTCAGAAAAAGAGATGATGAAAGCAACTGAAGAAATAGAAAGTTTCACATTCTATTCATGAATTGGAAGAATTAACAATGTATATATCATCAAAGAGATCATTAATAAAATTTTATTTAAATATTTTAAAGAAACAAATTAGTTAACTTTACAGAAATATATATGCTTATATATTTATTATATATATTATTTATAAATATATATGTAATAAAGACCATCTATCACAAGCCCATAGATAATAATATAATCAATGGTGAAAAGCTGAAAGCTTTTCTTTTGAGTTCAGGAACAAGATAAAGGTGTCAAACACTCATCACTTCTTGCATATATGCAATCCTAAAATGTATAAAAAGTCACAAAAGACCATGAAGAGCAGCAACAATCTTGGGCAAAAAGAACAAAGCTGTAAATACCACATTACCTGATATCAAAATATATAATCAAAATTTGTGCTTTCAAATTTGCTGAGAGCACAAATTTTAAGTATCATAATTATGAAAAAATATGAGATAAACATGCACATATTAATTAGCTTTAGTCTCATTCTACAATGTGTACATATTTTAATATATGTTGTACAAATAAATATAGACAATTTTTATTTCTCAATTTCAAAGTAAGCAAAATAAATAAAAAAGCATTTCATAGAAAAAAGAAAACAGCTGTTCAAAAAGCAGACACATACCTAGACACATTATAATGAAGATGCCCAACATACAGAATAAGGAGAGAATTTTAAAAGCTACAAGAGAAAGGAAGCAGATCACATTTAGGGGTAAGCCAATCAGGATAACAGCTGATCTTTCAACACAGACTCTGAAAGCTAGAAGATCCTGGAATAACATATTTCAAACACTGAAAGAAAATGGGTTCCAACCAAGAATTGTGTATCCAGCGAAATTAAGCTTCAGGATGGAAGATGAAATTAAAACCTTCCACGATAAACAAAAGTCTAAAGAATTCGCAGCTAGAAAACCATCTCTTCAAAACATCCTCGCCAAAGCATTACAGGAAGAGGAAATGGAAAATAACAATAAAAACCAACAATGGGAGGTAGGACAGTAAAGGGGGGGAAAATAATCAAAGAGGAAAACAAACCATGTTTAGTAACATAAATAAACAAATATGGATGGAAGAACAACCCATATCTCAATAATAACCCTAAATGTTAATGGCTTAAACTCACCAATTAAGAGACACAGGCTAGTAGAATGGATCACAAAACAAGACCCAACAATATGCTGCCTACAGGAGACACATTTGATAGGAAAATATATACATAGGCTGAAGGTGAACGGTTGGGAAAAATCATATCACTCATATGGACTTCGGAAACAAGCAGGAGTGTCCATACTCATATCAAATAAAATAGATTTCAAGCCCAAGTTAATCAAAAGGGATAAAGAGGGACACTACATACTGCTTAAGGGAACCATACACCAACAAGACATAACAATCATAAATATTTATGCCCCAAACAATGGTGCAGCTATGTTCGTCAAACAAACTCTTCTCAAGTTCAAGAGTCTAATAGACCACCATAAAATTATCATGGGAGACTTCAACACACCTCTCTCGCCACTGGACAGATCTTCCAAACAAAAGTTGAATAAGGAAACTATACAACTCAATAACACAATTAATAACCTAGACTTAATTGACATATATAGAATATACTACCCAACATCAAGCAGTTACACTTTTTTCTCAGCAGCACATGGATCCTTCTGAAAAATAGATCATATATTATGTCACAGGGCAACTCTTAGACAATATAAAGGATTAGAGATAATACCATGCATCTTATCTGATCATAATGGAATGAAACTGAAAATCAAGGATAAAAGAAGGAGGGAAAAGCATACATCACTTGGAGAATGAACAATATTTTACTGAACGAACAATGGGTTATAGAAGACATCAAGGAGGAAATTAAAAAATTCTTAGAGATAAATGAAAACACAGACACAACATATCGGAATCTATGGGACACATTGAAAGCAGTTCTAAGAGGAAAATTCATTGCTTGGAGTTCATTCCTTAAAAAAAGAAAAAACCAACAAATAAATGATCTCATACTTCATCTCAAAATCCTAGAAAAAGAAGAGGAAAACAACAGCAAAAGAAGTAGAAGGCAAGAAATAATTAAAATCAGAGCTGAAATTAATGAAATCGAAACAAAAGAAACAATTGAAAAAATTGACAAAACTAAAAGTTGGTTCTTTGAAAAAATAAACAAAATCGACAGACCCTTAGCGATGCTAGCGAAGAGAAGAAGAGAGAGAACTCAAATTACTAGCATATGGGATGAAAAAGGCAATATCACAATAGACACTTCAGAAATACAGAAGATAATGAAAAACTATTTTGAATCCTTATACTCCTATAAATTAGAAGATAGTGAAGGCATCGATAAATTTCTTAAGTCATATGATCTGCCCAGATTGAGTCAGGAGGATATAGAAAACCTAAACAGATCAATATCAATTGAGGAAATAGAAGAAACCATCAAAAGACTACCAACTAAGAAAAGCCCAGGACCGGATGGGTATACAGCAGAATTTTACAAAACCTTTAAAGAAGAACTAATACCAATACTTTTCAAGCTACTTCAGGAAATAGAAAAGGAGGGAGAACTTCCAAATTCATTCTATGAGGCCAACATCACCCTGATTCCTAAACCAGACAAAGACACTTCAAAGAAAGAAAACTACAGACCAATATCTCTAATGAACCTAGATGCAAAAATCCTCAATAAAATTCTGGCGAATCGGATACAAAAACATATCAAAAAAATTGTACACCATGATCAAGTAGGATTCATCCCTGGGATGCAAGGCTGGTTCAATATACGGAAATCAGTAAATGTTATTCACCACATCAATAGACTTAAAAATAAGAACCATATGATCATCTCGATAGATGCGGAAAAAGCATTGGACAAAGTACAGCATCCCTTTATGTTCAAAACTCTAGAAAAACTAGGGATAACAGGAACATACCTCAATATTGTAAAAGCAATCTATGCTAAGCCTCAGGCTAGCATCATTCTGAATGGAGAAAAATTGAAGGCATTCCCTCTAAAATCTGGAACAAGACAGGGATGCCCTCTCTCTCCACTTCTGTTCAACATAGTTCTCGAAACACTGGCCAGAGCAATTAGACAGACGAAAGAAATTAAAGGCATCAAAATAGGAAAAGAAGAACTTAAATTATCACTATTTGCAGATGATATGATTCTATACCTAGCAGACCCAAAAGGCTCTACAAAGAAACTATTAGAGCTAATAAATGAATTCAGCAAAGTGGCAGGCTATAAAATCAACAAGCATAAATCAAAGGCATTCCTGTATATCAGTGACAAATCCTCTGAAATGGAAGTGAGGACAACCACTCCACTCACAATATCTTCAAAAAAAAAAAAAATACTTGGGAATCAACCTAACAAAAGAGGTGAAAGACTTACCCAATGAAAACTACAGAACCCTAAAGAGAGAAATAGAAGAAGATCTTAGAAGATGGAAAAATATACCCTGTTCATGGATAGGCAGAACTAACATCATCAAAATGGCGATATTACCAAAAGTTCTCTATAGGTTTAATGCAATGCCAATCAAAATCCCAATGGCATATTTTGTAGAAATAGAGAAAGCAATCATGAAATTCATATGGAAAAATAAAAGACCCAGAATAGCAAAAACAATGCTAAGCAGGAAGTGTGAATCAGGCGGTATAGCGATACCAGACTTCAAACTATACTACAGAGCAATAGTAACAAAAACAGCATGGTACTGGTACCAAAACAGGCGGGTGGACCAGTGGTACAGAATAGAGGACACAGAAACCAATCCACAAAACTACAACTACCTTATATTTGATAAAGGGGCTAAAAGCATGCAATGGAGGAAGGATAGCATCTTCAACAAATGGTGCTGGGAAAACTGGAAATCCATATGCAACAAAATGAAACTGAATCCCTTTCTCTCCCCATGCACCAAAGTGAATTCAAAATGGATCAAGGAGCTTGATATCAAATCAGAGACGCGCCGTCTTATAGAAGAAAAAGTTGGCTACGATCTACATTTGGTGGGGTCGGGCTCCAAATTCCTCAATAGGACACCCATAGCACAAAAGTTAATAACTAGAATCAACAAATGGGACTTACTCAAACTAAAAAGTTTTTTCTCAGCAAAAGAAACAATAAGAGAGGTAAATAGGGAGCCTACACCCTGGGAACAAATCTTTACTCCTCACACTTCAGATAGAGCCCTAATATCCAGAGTATACAAAGAACTCAAAAAATTAGACAATAAGAGAACAAACAACCCAATCAACAAATGGGCCAAGGACCTGAACAGACACTTCTCAGAGGAGGACATACAGTCAATCAACAAGTACATGAAAAAATGCTCACCATCTGTAGCTGTCAGAGAAATGCAAATCAAAACCACCCTAAGATACCATCTCACTCCAGTAAGATTGGCAGCCATTATGAAGTCAAACAACAACAAGTGCTGGCGAGGATGTGGGGAAAAGGGTACACTTGTTCATTGCTGGTGGGACTGCAGATTGGTGCAGCCAATTTGGAAAGCAGTATGGAGATTTCTTGGAAAGCTGGGAATGGAGCCACCATTTGACCCAGCTATTCCCCTTCTTGGTCTTTTCCCTAAAGACCTAAAAAGAGCATGCTACAGGGACACTGCTACATGGATGTTCATAGCAGCACAATTCACAATAGCTAGACTGTGGAACCAACCTAGATGCCCTTCAATAGACGAATGGATAAAAAAAATGTGGCATTTATACACAATGGAGTATTACTCTGCATTAAAAAATGACAAAATCATAGAATTTACAGGGAAATGGATGGCATTAGAGCAGATTATGCTAAGTGAAGCTAGCCAATCCCTAAAAAACAAATGCCAAATGTCTTCTTTGATATAAGGAGAGTAACTAAGATCAGAGTAGGGACGAAGAGCATGAGAAGAAGATTAACATTAAACAGGGATGAGAGGTGGGAGGGAAAGGGTGAGATAAGGGAAATTGCATGGTAATGGAAGGAGACCCTCAGGGTTATACAGTGGAGGGGGTAGAGAGAGAGAAGGGGAGGGGAGGGGAGAGGTGGGGAGGGGGGAAGGTGGAGGATGGGAAAGGCAGCGGAGCACAACAGACACTAGTATGGCAATATGTAAATCAATGGATGTGTAACTGATGTGATTCTGCAATCTGTGTATGGGGTGAAGGTGGGAGTTCATAACCCACTTGAATCAAAGTGTGGAATATGATATGTCAAGAAATTTGTAATGTTTTGAACAACCCACAATAAAAAATTAAAAATATAAAAAAAAAAGCAGACACATAGAGCAAATGAAAAGAAACTGGAGTTCAGAAACAAATCCATACATTTACAGTCACTTGAACAGAAAAAAAGTTTCTTTAATAAATAATGCCAGGAAACCTGGATCTCCACATGAAGAAGAATTAAATTGTTCCCCCATCTTATGCAACATACATAAACCAACCCAAAATGGACTTAAAAGTTAGACTGGATACTATAAAACTACTAGAAGAAAACGTGGTGAAAAACATTCATGACATTGGTCTGCACAGATTTTTTTGTTGTTGTTATGACCCTAAAAGCCCAGTCAACAAAAAATAGATAAATGAGGTTGCATCAAACTAGAAAGTATTTTACAAGCAGAATAAAGAGTGAATACATGAACAGACAACCTAGCAAATGGGAAAACTATTTCCAAATCATACATCTAATAAAAAGTTAATATAAAATATATATGTAGCTCAATAACAGGAAAGCAAATAACTTGATCAAAAAGTGTGGTGGGCGCAGAGCCAAAATAGACATTTATAAAAAAAAAATGGCCAACAGATTTAGTATATTTTAGATATGCAGATATGAGATGTCATCAAAAAAATAGGTATAATGCAAAAATTTTCAAAGTTGAAATAATTTGATTATGACAGATGTAACTTAATCAGTGGATTATTCCACTAGAATGGTTTAACTGAATTGTAATGTAAGCCACTATGGTGTGGCTGGAGGGGTTAGGTCACTAAGGCATGCCTTTGGAGTTTATATTTTATCCCTAGTGAGCAGAGTTCTCTCTCTGCTCCTTTGTTGCCATTTTCTGAGCTTTCTTTCTCCATGCTCTTCCATCATGATGTTCTGCATTACATCTAGCCCATAGTTATAGAATTAGCTGATCATGTACTGAAACTCTGAAACTATATACCAAAATGAACTTTTCCTTCTCTACATTGTTCATATCAGATAGTTTGATCATAATAAAACAAGGTATGTGAAGAAATATTTGACATTGCTAATCATCAGGGAAATGCAAACTAAAACCACAATGAAATATTACCTCACATTTGTTAGAATGGCAATTATTAAAGAAAAAGTTAATAGACATTGATAAGAATGTAGAGAAAAAACAACGCTTGTAAATTGTTGGTATTGATGTAAGGTGATATCATCATTTTGGAAAAGAGTATGAAAATTCCTAAAAAATTAAAAATTTGAATATAATATGATGTATAAATTCCATTTCTGAGTATAATACAAAGGAAATGAAATCAGTTTATTAAAGAATATTTACACTATTCATAGTAGCCAAGATATAGAATTAACGCAAGTGTACAAAATCTGGAGAAAGGAAATGTGGAATTTTTACCTATTTATTTATCTATGGGGAGAGAGAAAAACAGGGGTATTTATATTCAGCCTTCCAAAGGAAGACAATTCTGTTATTTGTGACAACATGGATAAATCTGGAGATATCAGGTTAAAGTGAAATTAGCCAGACACAGAAGGACAATCCTGTATGGTCTCTTTATGCGTGAAATCTAAAACACTTCAACTCAGAAATAAGAATAGAATGGTAGCTGGGTGAAGATGGAGAGATGTTAGTCAAAAGGCACACTCAGAAAAATGAGAAATTATATCCCATCTATGTATGATATATCAAAGTGCATAATGCGGTCTACTGTCATGTATAACTAATTAAAAAAATTTTTTTAAAGGCACAGATTTTTGGTTGGAGAGGTGAAATTAATTCTGCACATCTTTTATCAGTTAAGTAACTTTAGTTATTATTAAGATAAGGTACACACTTGAAAACTGCTAAGAGAGTAGTACTTAACATATCCTCAGTTCAAAAAGTTGATGTGATATAAAAGATATAATCACTATATATATATATATATATATATATATATATATATATATATACACGCACAAATATATATCAAAACATGTCATGCACTATGTGTATGTATATGTGTATATATATATATATATATATATATATATATATATATATAATTTTTGCTCAATTCAAGCTCAATAAAGCAGAAAACAATGTTTTCTATTTCCTAATATTATGGTAGGTGCTTGTTCTGATAACTATGACTAGTTGGTTTTCTTTATTCTTTGATGGATTAGTTTTTACCATATGTAAATATTTAGAAATAATTTTATATATTTTTTTTTAAATTCCATACATGAATACATTTACTATACATTTACAATATATCTCAAAAAAACAAAAACAAAACAAACCCTCTTGTGCCTGTGTTTTCTCCCTTGGCCAAATTATTTTTATCCAAGCAATTAATACCAGGAATAAATGAAAAGTATCTTCATTAATATAAAATATTTATTGATCTTAATTCTTTATAGTAAATAAACTTACAGAAATAAAAATCATCATATTATTGCATTTAATGATAAAATATGAAGCTTTTACCATAAAGAATTTTCACTGTCCTCATAAAAGTGCATCTTATAATAAATATCAACCAAGATGTTTAAATACAGATATGACTACAAAAGAATGGTTTTGCATATGTGTTAAAGGTCAAAGAAACAAATGATACCCAAAGAAAACTGTGGGAAACTGGGAGATTGCCTGATATGGGGAAAATAAAGTCCATAAAAAGCATCCAATGTGCATAGTGGAAATCTTTGAAGTAGAAAAAGATTAAAATTTTTGCAATGGGAAATAAAAATTCATGTTGAGTTGTCTAGTTGCTAATAGATCAAAATCTACTATGACCACCAATGAATCATATGTCAAAGGGCATGACAATAATAAGATTTTCTCTAACTAGATATTTTCAACTCAGCAGTCTCCATTCCAGCACTTGTTCATGTTTTTAACTTATAATGAAGTAATATGGATTTTAGAGGATACCCCTTCAAAATATCCTTCCTTTGTTCTCTAATAATTTCTTACTAGATGAATGTATATACAACACAAAAATGTATTCATTTCTGCTATTCAAAGGACTTATCCACAAATTTGTTACTTCTTTCTAAAATGTTAAACTTATACTATAAATCAAGCAAGTAAGGACACATGAAGGACATTATTTGCTATGATACATTTCTACAAAACCAAAACACTTCCATAAACTTAGAAAACCTGTCATGAGCCAGCCAAGGGCTGTGTGTGTGAGCTGTGAGCATTTGAGCACGTGAGGGGCCTGGACTGACATTGAAGCTCTGACTGGGCTGTGCAGCCTAAGTGTCCCTTTCACTCGCTCTGCCTTTGATCCCACACATTGCTAAGGAGAGTGGCTTTCCAAGGTGTCAGTCAAATCTGCTGATCATAAGACGTCACCAAGCAACCCCCTGAAACTCAATCTCTTGCCTTATTTGGGTTGAACTTTCTCAAATGTCTTTCCCCCCAATAAATAGGATGATTTCAGGCATGCTCTGTCTCTCTCTTTTGCCTGCCTCTCTTGCCTCCCTTGAGGAAGCTTGGGTAGGGGAGCCATCACTGAACCCCAAGAAAAAGATACTTTCTGTGTCTGCGAGATTATTTTAGTGCCAGCCCAATTCACCTGGAGTGACCCAGCCTGATTTAGTTGCATGTCGTGGCACAGCCCTGAAAAGTAGGACATCTGTTATTTCTATTTTGCTACTGCTTCTAGTTCTTTAAATTATTCAGATGTCATCTCAGACCTGTTCTTTAAATTATTGAGATGTCATCTCAGACCTATTATATTTCTTTCATTTATGAGGTACTGAAGATATGTTTTTTAAATCAATCATGTTGTAACCTTATTAAAATTATTTTAATTAATAAAAAAGAAAGGAAAAGACAAGAAAAAATGTGTTGCACATAGTTTTTAAACAATAGTTGGCAACCGCATAATTCACAAATCTTCAAGTGAAGAAGATGCTATCTGCAGCACAGAGTCTGGATAGAGTCAATACCTCACACCACTGGAGAAAGAGGACATTGATGCTTTTGTGTAAGAAAGCAAGGCATCCCATGGGAATTACTGTGGTAGGAGAATTTCTGCAAGATTTAAAATAGAGACCTGAGCTATGAGCCTGATTCTACTAAATTTCACCAACCAAGTTTTTTTCTAGGTTTCAGATATCTCACAGAGAAATGAGGGATACTACATTCTCTGGATAGCATGTATACTAGAGACATATGGGCATAATGATCTAAAATACTTTGACTTTTATCAATATAAGTCCTCCAAATAGCACAATAAATGGATATAACAATTTTTAAACAAACAAAATATTAAAAGGTTCTAGAAATTCCAAAATGATGTTATCCAAAACATACCACCTGCAATTTCTCTCACACTATAAATAATACACAGTCACCTTTCCATGTCCAAGGTTCTGGATACTTTAATTCAACCAATCTTAAATCAAAAACATTTAAGCTGTGCCTCTACTGAACATATACAGACTGTTTTCTTGTCATTATGTCCTAAGCAATGCAGAATGATTATTTTAACAGTATTTACATTGTATTAGGTTAGTATACAGAATCTAAATATGTTTTAAAGTATATAGGAAGATGCACATAGCCTATATGCAAATATTTTGCCATTTTATATAAAGGACTTGAGAACCCTTAGATTTCTGTATACATGAGAGCCTTGAAATCAACTGCCAGTGAATATCAAGAATCAACTATACATATTTTTGTAACATTATGTTGAGATTAAATTAGGACCATCATAATGACCACACAGGTTCATGATTTTTGCAAATTTTATTTCATTAGCATAATCAACTTGTGTATACAAATGAGCCCCCAAAGCACTATTACACCAATCTTTTTTCTTTCTTCAACCACAGATAATTTATTATAGACCTGACACGAAATGTTCATCTCAGCCAGGCATTGCACTCTTATTCTTCCAATGGGCAAGTCATTTCTTTCTAATAGTTTCATGTTTGTGGATATCCTGGTTAATTCAACCAATAAATTCCACTGCTGGGTTTCTGGGTTTGGCAGCCCTCACACACCTGGACTCCACAGCATTTTTGATTATTCCACCTAACGCCTCCTATTGCACCACCCACAGCATTTCCCTACTGATGGTCGACACTACACAGAAGAGGCAGCAGGCTCCCATCATACTGATTTCTTGAACTTTTAATGGCAAAGCTCTGAACCTGCCTGTGACAGAGGGCATCTGCAGGATAGAAACAACAACAACAACAAAAATTCTATCCTTTTAGCATGGCCACAGGCAGTGTCATTGTGCAAGGCCACTTCTGTAGATGAATGCAACAGATCTTTCACTATTTCAGAAAAATAATAGCCTATGTCTACCTTTTCTAGGTTCCAGAAATGCATCTAATGGGGATTAAATACAAATGTAAATTCTACAAACCAGTTTCATAGCATGCCCAGAACCATCCCTTTAGGATTAAGACAATGGAATCAAGTTGATTGTTGTTTTTTTTTAATTTTAATTTTTTTATTAGTTGCTCATGACAGTAAAATGATCTTGACATATCATACATTTGATTCAAATGGGGTATGAATTCTCATTTTTCTACGTGTACAGGTTGCAGGATCACATTGGTTGTACGGCCACGTATATGCATACAGCAATACTAGAGTCTATTGTATTCTGCTGCCCTTCCTTTCAAGTTAATTGTTTTGTCCCTGCTTGTACTGTAAAATTTATTTTCTCCCAAATAAAAACTATTTTTTTCTTTCTAACAGACTTCTCTAGAATCAGCCCACAATTTTCTACATATAACTACTATGTTAAAAGGTCCGTTTTATATTCTTCCACAGAGGGTTCCTCTAACCCACAGACAAATTGGAAATTGCTATACAATTCACCAGGTGTTTTTAGATATTCCCTTAATTGCCAATAGGCCAAGGGTAGGATAAAAATGGTACTGGTGTTATACATCAGATCAGTAGCACATGGGGAGAAAAATAAAACTGGCAAAGCCTACTGTAATTGTGGCACACTTTATGCTTTGAATTTAGCCTTGCTGTTCTACCACTGCAACCTATTTTTAAAATAGCCATGTTTCTTTCTCTTCCTCTTTTCTTGCTCCTCCTTAATCTCTACCCTCCCCACCCCTGCCTCCTTAATCTCAGGGGAAACAGGATTAACTTTTTTCCCTATTTAGGCAGAGTTTTCTGTCCCTGAGTACACACTCACCATAGGAACCAAGTAATCCAGATTTGGGGGATGTTACCAGAAAATCTCAGAAATGACTATCTCCCTAGGCTGGGGTTGTGGCTCAGCAAAATGCTCACCTTGCATGTGCAGGGCCCCTGGCACCACATAAAGATAAATTTAAAAAATAAAGGTATTATGCCCAACTACAACTAAAAAATAAATATTAAAAAAAATAAATGACTATCCCCCAAATTAACAACTGAATTACACCTCCAACAGAGAACATATGGAGTTTAGCCTTTGAATCACCTCTTTAAAAGCTCCCCGTTCCTGCTGATGGGTAGAATCACAATCTCTGGGACAGGAGTCCCCTGTGTTTCTCCTTTGCTAACAAAGTGATAAAACTTCTTTTTCCTTTTCCTCAAAACTATGTTCTCGTCATTGGATTGGCATCGGGTACAAGAACTGAACTTTCCATAACACTATCACAAGCTGCTAACAGTATTTTTTCCCCTCTTTTGCAGAATTGTACATGCATTTTAATTTCATTTTTCCCCTTTGCTGATATCTGTACTTTCCAGAAGAATTCCAATGAGGATGTATGAGATTCTTAAAGAAAAGGGAAAAAAAGTTTCAGAATGACATTCTACTTGATTCCTACTCTGCTGAAGTAGGTAGCAAGTCTATGAATCCCAGCCTTAAGAGAAACTAGAAAAAAATTCCAGAGAAATTTCAGAAGGAAAACATCCAGAGAAAGAAAAAAAAAATGAAAACTCCCTAGGAGATAGGTGGCTGTTTTGAAACTACTGTCTAAGGTAAAATCTATTGGGGAGAAGAAGTACAGAGTTTCATGCCTCTTCTCCACCATTAATGTTGGGGTAACTGTTGATTTCACAGTTGTGCCAACTCAGTCACTGGCCCAGGTACATTCAAAGATTAAATCAGCTGGGCATGGTGGTGCACACCTGCAATCCAGTGGCTCTGGAGACTGAGACAAGAGGATCGAAAGTTCAAAGCCAGCCTCAGCAATTTTTTTTTTTTAAATTTTTTATTGTTGGCTGTTCAAAACATTACATAGTTCTTGATATATCATATTTCACAATTTGATTCAAGTGGGTTATGAGCTCCCATTTTTACCCCATATACAGATTGCAGAATCACATCAGTTACACATCCATTGATTTACATATTGCCATACTAGTGTCTGTTGTATTCTGCTGCCTTTCCTATCCTCTACTATCCCCCCTCCCCTCCCCTCCCCTCCCCTCTTCTCTCTCTGCTCCCTCTAATGACATTCGTTTGTCCCCCTTATATTATTTTTCCCCTTCCCCTCACTTCCTCTTGTATGTACTTTTGTATAATTCTGAGGGTCTCCTTCCATTTCCATGCAATTTCCCTTCTCTCTCCCTTTCCCTCCCACCTCTCATCCCTGTTTAATGTTAATCTTCTTCTCATGCTCTTCGACCCTACTCTGTTTTTAGTTACTCTCCTTATATCAAAGAAGACATTTGGCATTTGTTTTTTAGGGATTGGCTAGCTTCACTTAGCATAATCTGCTCTAATGCCATCCATTTCCCTGTAAATTCTATGATTTTGTCATTTTTTAATGCAGAGTAATACTCCATTGTGTATAAATGCCACATTTTTTTTAACCATTCATCCATTGAAGGGCATCTAGGTTGGTTCCACAGTCTAGCTATTGTGAATTGTGCTGCTATGAACATCCATGTAGCAGTGTCCCTGTAGCATGCTCTTTTTAGGTCTTTAGGGAAAAGACCAAGAAGGGGAATAGCTGGGTCAAATGGTGGCTCCATTCCCAGCTTTCCAAGAAATCTCCATACTGCTTTCCAAATTGGCTGCACCAATCTGCAGTCCCACCAGCAATGAACAAGTGTACCCTTTTCCCCACATCCTCGCCAGCACTTGTTGTTGTTTGACTTCATAATGGCTGCCAATCTTACTGGAGTGAGATGGTATCTTAGGGTGGTTTTGATTTGCATTTCTCTGACTGCTAGAGATGGTGAGCATTTTTTCATGTACTTGTTGATTGATTGTATGTCCTCCTCTGAGAAGTGTCTGTTCAGGTCCTTGGCCCATTTGTTGATTGGGTTGTTTGTTCTCTTATTGTCTAATTTTTTGAGTTCTTTGTATACTCTGGATATTAGGGCTCTATCTGAAGTGTGAGGAGTAAAGATTTGTTCCCAGCATGTAGGCTCTCTATTTACCTCTCTTATTGTATCTTTTGCTGAGAAAAAACTTTTTAGTTTGAGTAAGTCCCATTTGTTGATTCTAGTTATTAACTTTTGTGCTATGGGTGTCCTATTGAGGAATTTGGAGCCCGACCCCACCAAATGTAGATCGTAGCCAACTTTTTCTTCTATAAGACGGCGCGTCTCTGATTTGATATCAAGCTCCTTGATCCATTTTGAATTCACTTTGGTGCATGGGGAGAGAAAGGGATTCAGTTTCATTTTGTTGCATATGGATTTCCAGTTTTCCCAGCACCATTTGTTGAAGATGCTATCCTTCCTCCATTGCATGCTTTTAGCCCCTTTATCAAATATAAGGTAGTTGTAGTTTTGTGGATTGGTTTCTGTGTCCTCTATTCTGTACCACTGGTCCACCCGCCTGTTTTGGTACCAGTACCATGCTGTTTTTGTTACTATTGCTCTGTAGTATAGTTTGAAGTCTGGTATCGCTATACCGCCTGATTCACACTTCCTGCTTAGCATTGTTTTTGCTATTCTGGGTCTTTTATTTTTCCATGTGAATTTCATGATTGCTTTCTCTATTTCTAAAAAAAATGCCGTTGGGATTTTGATTGGCATTGCATTAAACCTATAGAGAACTTTTGGTAATATCGCCATTTTGATGATGTTAGTTCTGCCTATCCATGAACAGGGTATATTTTTCCATCTTCTAAGATCTTCTTCTATTTCTCTCTTTAGGGTTCTGTAGTTTTCATTGTATAAGTCTTTCAACTCTTTTGTTAGGTTGATTCCCAAGTATTTTTTTTTTTTGAAGATATTGTGAGTGGAGTGGTTGTCCTCATTTCCATTTCAGAGGATTTGTCGCTGATATACAGGAATGCCTTTGATTTATGTGTGTTGATTTTATAGCCTGCCACTTTGTTGAATTCATTTATTAGCTCTAATAGTTTCTTTGTAGAGCCTTTTGGGTCTGCTAGGTATAGAATCATATCACCTGCAAGTAGTGATAATTTAAGTTCTTCTTTTCCTATTTTTGTGCCTTTAATTTCTTTCGTCTGTGTAATTGCTCTGGCCAGTGTTTCGAGAACTATGTTGAACAGAAGTGGAGAGAGAGGGCATCCCTGTCTTGTTCCAGATTTTAGAGGGAATGCCTTCAGTTTTTCTCCATTCAGAATGATGCTAGCCTGAGGCTTAGCATAGATTGCTTTTACAATATTGAGGTATGTTCCTGTTATCCCTAGTTTTTCTAGAGTTTTGAACATAAAGGGATGCTGTACTTTGTCCAATGCTTTTTCCGCATCTATCGAGATGATCATATGATTCTTATTTTTAAGTCTATTGATGTGGTGAATAACATTTACTGATTTCCGTATATTGAACCAGCCTTGCATCCCAGGGATGAATCCTACTTGATCATGGTGCACAATTTTTTTGATAAGTTTTTGTATCCGAGTGGCCAGAATTTTATTGAGGATTTTTGCATCTAGGTTCATTAGAGATATTGGTCTGTAGTTTCTTTCTTTGAAGTGTCTTTGTCTGGTTTAGGTATCAGGGTGATGTTGGCCTCCTAGAATGAATTTGGAAGTTCTCCCTCTTTTTCTATTTCCCGAAGTAGCTTGAAAAGTATTGGTATTAGTTCCTCTTTAAAGGTTTTGTAAAACTCTGCTGTATACCCATCCGGTCCTGGGCTTTTCTTAGTTGGTAGTCTTTTGATGGTTTCTTCTATTTCCTCAATTGATATTGGTCTGTTTAGGTTGTCTATATCCTCCTGACTCAATCTGGGCAGATCATATGACTTAAGAAATTTATCGATGCCTTCACTATCTTCTAATTTATTGGAGTATAAGGATTCAAAATAATTTTTGATTATCTTCTGTATTTCTGAAGTGTCTGTTGTGATATTGCCTCTTTCATCCCGTATGTTAGTAATTTGAGTTCTCTCTCTTCTTCTCTTCGCTAGCATCGCTAAGGGTCTGTCGATTTTGTTTATTTTTTCAAACAACCAACTTTTAGTTTTGTCAATTTTTTCAATTGTTTCTTTTGTTTCGATTTCATTAATTTCAGCTCTGATTTTCATTATTTCTTGCCTTCTACTTCTTTTGCTGTTGTTTTGCTCTTCTTTTTCTAGGATTTTGAGATGAAGTATGAGATCATTTATTTGTTGGTTTTTTTCTTTTTTATAAGGAATGAACTCCAAGCAATGAATTTTCCTCTTAGAACTGCTTTCAATGTGTCCCATAGATTGCAATATGTTGTGTCTGTGTTTTCATTTATCTCTAAGAATATTTTAATTTCCTCCTTGATGTCTTCTATAACCCGTTGATCATTCAGTAACCTATTGTTCATTCTCCAAGTAATGCATGATTTTTCCTTCCTTCTTTTATCGTTGATTTTCAGTTTCATTCCATTATGATCATATAAGATGCATGGTATTATCTCTACTCCTTTATATTGTCTAAGAGTTGCCCTGTGACATAATATATGATCTATTTTTGAGAAGGATCCATGTGCTGCTGAGAAAAAAGTGTAACTGCTTGATGTTGGATGGTATATTCTATATATGTCAATTAAGTCTAGGTTATTAATTGTGTTATTGAGTTCTATAGTTTCCTTATTCAACTTTTGTTTGGAAGATGTGTCCATTGGTGAGAAAGGTGTGTTGAAGTCTCCCATGATTATTGTATGGTGGTCTATTAGACTCTTGAACTTGAGAAGAGTTTGTTTGATGAACATAGCTGCACCATTTTTGGGGGCATATATATTTATGATTGTTATGTCTTGTTGGTGTATGGTTCCCTTAAGCAGTATGTAGTGTCCCTCTTTATCCCTTTTGATTAACTTGGGCTTGAAATCTATTTTATTTGATATGAGTATGGATACTCCTGCTTGTTTCCGAAGTCCATATGAGTGATATGATTTTTCCCAACCTTTCACCTTCAGCCTATGTATGTCTTTTCCTATCAAATGCGTCTCCTGTAGGCAGCATATTGTTGGGTCTTGTTTTGTGATCCATTCTACTAGCCTGTGTCTCTTGATTGGTGAGTTTAAGCCATTAACATTTAGGGTTATTATTGAGATATGGGTTGTTCTTCCAGCCATATTTGTTTATTTATGTTACTAAACATGGTTTGTTTTCCTCTTTGATTATTTTTCCCCCTTTAGTGTCCTACCTCCCACTGTTGGTTTTCATTGTTATTTTCCATTTCCTCTTCCTGTAATGTTTTGCCAAGGATGTTTTGAAGAGATGGTTTTCTAGCTGCAAATTCTTTTAACTTTTGTTTATCGTGGAAGGTTTTAATTTCATCTTCCATCCTGAAGCTTAATTTCGCTGGATACACAATTCTTGGTTGGAACCCATTTTCTTTCAGTGTTTGAAATATGTTATTCCAGGATCTTCTAGCTTTCAGAGTCTGTGTTGAAAGATCAGCTGTTATCCTGATTGGCTTACCCCTAAATGTGATCTGCTTCCTTTCTCTTGTAGCTTTTAAAATTCTCTCCTTATTCTGTATGTTGGGCATCTTCATTATAATGTGTCTAGGTGTGGGTCTCTTATGATTTTGCACATTCGGCGTCCTGTAGGCTTCTAGGATTTGGGGTTCTGTCTCATTCTTCAAGTCTGGGAAGTTTTCTCATATTATTTCATTGAATAGATTGCTCATTCCTTTGGTTTGAAACTCTGTCCCTTCCTGTATCCCAATGACTCTTAAATTTGGTCTCTTGATGTTATCCCATATTTCTTGGATGTTCTGCTCATGGGTTCTTAACAGTCTTGCTGAGCTGTCTATGTTCTTTTCAAGTTGAAATACTTTATCTTCATTGTCTGATGTTCTGTCTTCTAAGTGTTCTACTCTGCTGGTAGTATTCTCAATTGAGTTTTTAAGTTGGCTTATTGCTTCCTGCATTTCTAGGATTTCTGTTTGTTTGTTTTTTATAACCTCTATTTCCCTGTATAGTTGATCTTTTGCTTCTTGGATTTGTTTATATAATTCATTGTTGAAGTGATCTTTGCAGGAGTGATTGGAAGCTCTGTCCCGCCGCGAGCCACTGGGCCTTTTCTGTCGGTGGTCACCGTTCCACCTACCTGGGAGGCGCGGGGGGTGGGGGGCGGCTCTGCCCCTCAGCAGGCCGCAGGGCCTGCTCTGTGCGTGGTCACAGTTCCTTCTACTTTGCCGGCGCAGGGGGAGGGGGCGGCTCAGCCTCTCAGCAGGCCGCTGCTCCTCTTCTGCCGGTGGGTCGCAGGCCCGCCTACCTTGCAGGAGTGATTGGAAGCTCTGTCCCACCGCGGGCCACTGGGCCTTTTCTGTCGGTGGTCACCTGGCAGGCGCGGGGGGTGGGGCGTGGCTCTGCCCCTCAGCAGGCCGCTGGGCCTGCTCTGTGAGTGGTCACAGTTCCCTCTACCTTGCCGGTGCAGGGCGAGGGGGCGGCTCTGCCTCTCAGCAGGTCGCTGCTCCTCTTCTGCCGGTGGGTCGCAGGCCCCCCTACCTTGCAGGAGTGATTGGAAGCTCTGTCCCGCCGCGGGCCACTGGGCCTTTTCTGTCCGTGGTCACAGTTCCCCTACCTGGCAGGCTCAGGGGGTGGGGGGCGGCTCTGCCCCTCAGCAGGCCGCTGGGCCTGCTCTGTGCATGGTCACAGTTCCCTCTACCTTGCCGGTGCAGAGGGAGGGGGCGGCTCTGCCTCTCAGCAGGCCGCTGCTCCTCTTCTGCCGGTGGGTCGCAGGCCCCCCTACCTTGCAGGAGTGATTGGAAGCTCTGTCCCGCCGCGGGCCACTGGGACTTTTCTGTCGGTGGTCACAGTTCCACCTACCTGGCAGGCGCGGGGGGTGGGGGGCGGCTCTGCCCCTCAGCAGGCCGCTGCTCCTCTTCTGCCGGTGGGTCCCAGCCTCAGCAATTTAATGAGGACTTAAGCAACTTAGGGAGACCCTATCTCAAAATAAAAAATAAAAAGGACTGGGAACGAGGCTTAGTTTTCAGTTATTAAGCATTCTGCATCAATCCCTGGTAAAAAAAAAAAAAAAATCAGATTAGTGGAGAAAACCCAAGACACATCCATGTGTTTGATGACTTGCAATGAAGCAGGTTAGAGACCCCCACCCACTCACCCAAAATACCCTTGCCATAATTATGCTCCTCCTCTTCTCAGAACAGCAGGATGTCTACAGAGGTTATTGTGGTTGGTAGTTTCCTCTCATTAACGCCAGGTTTTCACACAAAATATGTGAGTTAGTCTGTAAGCTTGTTACACCAAAAGCAATTGTCTCTGTTTTCTTGGTTAAAAAAAAAAAAAAAAAAACTTGTGAAACCTGTGTCTGGTCTGAAAGATGAAACAGAAAGTACTTTTCGTGTGAACTCCAACCCCCCTCTCCCCTACCAGCAGGTACAAAGTTCAAGGAACTTCCAAAATCTTGTTTCAGAGGAAGAATTCTTAGGCTAGAGCCAACTCTGAACCCTGCAGTCAGTAAAACCTGCTTCCTGAAAATTCCTCCAGTGTCCAGCCTCTTCTGTCTTTCTTCAGCACTAGACAATAAACATGGGCCTATTTAACTTCTCCTTTGCTTCCCCAGCCAGTGAGGCCACATGTTCACTTTAACCTCTGGGCCTAATGAATGAGGTCACAGCTGAAGAACAGCTATAGAGAATGAGATGTACTCTGGAGTCAGGCTCCCTTCATCTCAGAGCTCAGTCCACGTTAGCCCCTGGACTCACAGGGCCTGGGTTTGGACTGAGGGCTGGCCTTGCTCTCATATCCCCTGTGCAGGAAGAGCTAACACAGCAGGCTGGGGCCTGCTATTTTCAAAGCACCTGATTACTCATTTGGCACATGACTCATGTCCTGGAAAACTTGACTTCTGAAACATTCCCTAAATGATAAGTCATATCCCAGTCTATAATATTTATACAGAATATGATTCATGGTGAAACCTACTTATGTTCTGGGAGCCTGGCACTTTTGTGGTTGCTTGACAGCAAATGCCTACATAATCTCCTTAACTAAAAACCCTAAATTCTGAGTCTCGAACAGGCTTATGGGTGCAGAAATGTCACACAGCTGTCACTACATTTTTGTTGCTATATGTTGCCCACTTGACCTAGCTGAATTTTTACCCCACCCTAATCCCACTTTGTCTCAGAGGACAGGATGCCTGAGGGTCAGAAGGTGCCCTTTAAGTGGGCTAATCAAAACAGGTTAGATCTAAGATAGCTGCCAGAGAGACACCAGGCAACCTGTAAATTTCATGATAATTCGATTTTCATACTTCATGACATATCCATCAGCTGCATTCTCTATTGAGCAAATGTAAAATTTCCAACAGGAAGCATCAGACCATAAATGGAGAGAAAGGGATGTTGCCTGAGTTTCAGGAAAGTTTTGACTACTCCAGAAAAAGAAACATGAAAATACCTCTCCTTGATTAAACTATCCCTTCCCTTCATTTATTTTAACCTATAACTTTTCCACCCTCAGCAGACCAAGGAGTTGATTTGCAAACTGAGACTACCACCCTCCATACTCTGGCCAGGGAATAAACTTGTGAGGTTGTTGTCCAACTTCACTTTTCGACAGCAAGTGGAAAATGATCCCTTTTGAAGGGGTATCTCTCCTACTGAGGGAAGAGGAACAATTTTTGAGTAACAATATTCTTTGTGACTTTTTATGGATGAATGCAGTTTCCTAAACCTGCAGATGAATCCTTCCAGACCATTTGTTTTCCCTTGTTGATCCTTCCTTTGTGTGATAGATCTCAGTTATGAGTGCAAGTGCATAATAAGCCCTTTGAGTCTTTCTAGTGAGTGCTCAAATGTCTGGCTGTCTTGGGACAGTGAAAACATTAACACAGAAACTAAAAACCGCTGGAAAAATAAAAGGTCCACAGCCAAAATGACATAACCCTTAAGGAACACCAGTATCCCTAATAAAACTCCAAATACTGGATCACCAATTTTATCATAAGCAAAATGTTAGAAAAGGATGGACCAGGAATTGAAAAGTATCTTTATAACATTCTAAAAGAGGTTAGAAAAGATTTTGACAATAGCGGAAAAGGAAACATAAAGTAACTTCTCACTTGTTTTTGGTCAACCTGCATGCTGTGGTATTATTCACTTCTTTTCAAATATTTAACACATTGTTTGCCCATATTGGGTTTGAATTAGGGTTAATCACTCTGTTTTCTCATGTATTTATAGGAAAATAGAATGCTAGTGAGCTTTTCTGTTTTTCTAGACAGAAATCGAGTTGCTCTTAGAATCAAGAAGTTCAGATGTATTATTGTACAATAGAATAATTATAGATAATAACACTTTATGGTATATTTCAAAATGCTACAAACAAATAAGTTTTACTTGGCTTTTTTAAATTGCTGTGACCAAAAGACCTGACAAAAACAACTAGAGAGAAAAAATGTATTCCGGCTCATGGCTTCAGTGGTCTCAGTTTGTAGATGGTCAACATCATAACTCAGGGCCCAAAATGAGGTAGAGGGGCATGGAGGAAGAAAGCCACTGAGAACATGGCAACAGGAAGGACAGAGGGAGCTTTACTCACCAGAGACAAATGTAAATGGGCACACCCCCAGTGACCTTCCTCCTCCAGCCACAACCCACCTGCCTACAGTTCTACTCAGTTAATCCATATCAGTGAATTGATGCATCAGGTAGGTTAAGGTTCTCATAATCTAATCATTTCACTTCTGAATGTCTTTTCATTGTCTTACATGAGAGCTTTGGGGAGATACCTCATTTCTTTTTTTATTTTGTTACCAAGGATTGAACTCAGGGGTACAGGAATACTGAGCCACATCCCCAGCCATATTTTATATTTCCTTTAGAGACAGGGTTCCACTGAGTTGCTTAGCACCTTTTACTGAGGCTGGCTTTGAACTTGTGATCCTCCTGCCTCAACCTCCCAAGCGGCTGGGATTCTAGGCGTGCACCACTATGCTCAGCCATCACAGTCTTAACCATAACAAAAGATTTTGAAAGTTTTGATCATAAAGAAATAATAAATGTTCAAGAAGATTGATTTTCAACCTGATATAAATACCACACAATCTATACACATATTAAAACATTACATAGTATTGGTATACTTAACATGGTAATATGCACATTATTTGTATTTTTATATATCAGTCAAAAAGTAAATAAAATAAATTCCACTTTTTAAAAAGAAATTTATTTTTTCCTTCTTGTCAACTGTGTTTCTGCTTCTCCACATTTTCATGAGTCAAAAATCACAGTCTTGCTCAGATCCATTTAGATTTCACATTCTCTGAGAACCCATCTTTAGGGTTCAATTCTCTTATTACTAATTCTATGCCACATGAGCTATAAGGCTTTTTCTTATAGCATTATTTGTAAGAACCTTATAGTATAACAAACTTTTGTGTACTCACCCTATGTAAACATAATATTTTACTTACTAGCAACTGAATCTTATTCAGATAAGCTATAGCACTCTCCAGGATACATTTAATGATGTTTCATTAGTAAAATAGAAGAGTTACAATAAAAATAATAACAGTTGTTAGCATTTACTGAGCACTTACTATTGTCATTAACTCTTTGATATTCTACTTTTATTAACTCATTTAATTCTCAAAACAGTTTATTAATGAAGACCTCATCCATTTCCCCTTTAAAGATGAAGTGAGTGAAGCACATAGGGATTAAATAACTTTCTTAATGTTAAACTGCTACTAAGTGCAAAAGCCAAGCTTTGAATCAATGCAGTGTAATTCCAGGGGCTTAAATGTCTAAATACTATGTGTGTTAATATTAATTACTCATCTATTGCCTGATTTATAAACAAACATCTGCTTCCAAATAAATAGAATATCAGTAATATTTTAATTTCTCATCAACAACAAAACATTATTTGTCATTATGTCCCCCCAATGCATGGGATATATTTATAATATTTTTTTTTGTTGATAGGGAATTTAAATTTGGGCATCATATATTTTAGATGATATTCATACTAATATGAATAATGATATACGTCTAAACAGAAGACCGATAATGTGTGTGTTAGATACCTGAACTCAGATGATGCATTTTCAAGATATGGAGAGGGGAATAAGAAGACAGTCCTATAAATCACCCTTTTGGGGCATGCCTGAGTTCCAGAGAGCCACTGTGATTTAATGCTTCTCTCACCATTTTATCTATACAAAACATAATCTCCAAATCAACAGTGTTCAGAGGTAGACCTTATAGGAGTTGATTAGGTCACCTAATGGATAGAAGAAATAGAATAATGCCATTATTGTTGTAGTGAATTTTCCTATAAGTACAAGGGTGGTCCTCTCTTGCTCATTTGCTTTTTATCATTTGTTTTTTCTTGCCATTTTACCTTCTGCCATGAGATGACACAGCAACAAATAATACCCTTACCAGAATCAGGCAATTTAATATTGTATTTTTCAGCTTCCAGAACCATGAGCAAAATTAATGTTTTCTTCATAAATTACCCAGTCTCAGGTATTTTGTTACAGCAACACAAAATAAACTTAGCTCTTTTTCTGTTTAATTGTTCTCTTTCTAAAGTGGCTGACATGCACTGACTACAGTGGATATGTATGAAGGCCCAAACTTTTAGCACAGTGTCAAAACACTTTGTTAGATAATACTCTCCTTCTATAGTTTTTCCAAAGTGTTTGAGCCCTGCATTACAGGTGCCTAAATATCTTGCACTTCAGACTCTGTAGTGTCTGCTTCCAGACATCCAAACCAATGATAACTTACATACAGGGATATATAAGTAATAGAAAAAAATGAATCCATTTTTCCCTACAAAGAACATCTATTAATATAAAGTTAACTTGGTGTAGCCCCTTTGCTGAAATCTCAACAATACACTACATCTCAGTCAGCTTTTGGGTAGGAACACACTGGAAAGTAAAAATGAAAAAATTGAACAAAGATCTTGTT
Organism: Marmota monax; assembly: GCF_021218885.2. Classification (NCBI taxonomy): domain Eukaryota; kingdom Metazoa; phylum Chordata; class Mammalia; order Rodentia; family Sciuridae; genus Marmota; species Marmota monax. The sequence continues at coordinate 20,861,239 of NW_026692907.1, forward strand.
TACAAAGTTGTGGACAGGTAAAGGGAACCAAGATTGCTGATAACAATAACTAATTGAGATTATAAAAATCTAACAATGCAAGAGCCATCATCATCCCTGTCCCTGAAAGATAGGGTAGGCAATGTTTAGGAGAGCTCATCAAAATGTGTAGTTATAATTGGGATGTAGAGCCTTTCATGGACCAAGTATGGGTCAGCATGGGGGGCGCTAGAGGAACACAAACACAGGTCTCAATCATTGCTACTGCTTCCATTGCCTAAGCCACCCAGAAGACAGAGGGGTGGTTAGAGGGTAGCCTCTACCCTCTACGTATGCAGTATGGCCAAAGCAGGGTGTATATGACAGGCAAATGATGGAGGTCAAGAATGGCATACTAATCCATGACATAAAATTAGCAGAATGCAAAAGAATGCACTCTATCAGAAACTGAAAGACCAGATATATATGCTATTAATATCCCTAACTGGCTTTGATAATTCCAGGAAATTATTCTATCTCTTCAGGCCTGTTTCGCCTTCTCTGAAAAGACTTCCATGAACTCTAGGGCTTCTTTGAGGTTAACAATCCATAATTATGCATATTTAAATTTCCTATACAAAATACATAAAGAAAATGACTTTGGGAAATGAGATTCAGAATTATTTAAGAAAGCAGGATAATTATCAGATAGTGATGATCTGCTTAAAGAAAATTAAGAGAGCAGCAGGAATGGTCATCTGTAGGGTTTGCTAGCAACAATGGGTTATTAAAAAGAGCAGAACTGGGGATAGGAGATGGTACAGAAATTAAAATAATAGAATGGATAACATACAAAATAATTAGATGAATTAATGAGCTCTTAAAAATAAGCCAAATTTTATCTGATATCATTCAAATCACAACAGATTGAGAAAATAAAATACTGGAGACACACACACATGCACGCAGGTGCACACATTTTTCATTTGTAAATGATTACAATATGAGCTAATCAAACAAAAAGGTAGTACATTTAAAATAAAAGTTTATGAGTTCAAATTTTCATGGAGTACTTAGGAAAAATAAATGAGATGTTTATTTGAAAGTGCTTTGAAAGCTTTAAATTGCTACTCAAATATTGTTGACCTTTTTGTGGAGATCAATCTATTGGTTTCTTAATGGAATTTTTTTCTAAATAGGAAAGTACTTGGATGTTTCTATACACATATTTTTGAAAGAGGGTGTCAAGGGTCATGGCAAAAATCTGGCATGGATAAAATACAGTTCATTAGTATGGGAGGTTACTCTTTACTAAAAATTCCAGTTCCTGTCCCTGGAGTGCCTTTTCACGTGAGAGGATTATGCCCTGTTGAACTTTGAAGTAGCCTTGAGACTTGCTTTGACTGGTGAAATGTAGATAGAAGAGACATGTGTGTACTACTTTGGGACAGAAGTTCAAGATCTGGCACGTCTCTTTTCCTGTTGTCAAAAGGAGTAGCAATGTATTACGCAGCAGCTGCTCTGTCATCCCCAGGCCTAGAGTGACTGTGATGTGCAATAAAGCCACTGTCAACACATCTTGTTAAAGAGAAACCTTTGTTGTTGCAAGTTACTGGGATTTGGGGTCTGATTTTTACTGAAGCATAATTTAGCCTATAGTAACTGATGTAATTGACTTCCCATTATATTTGTATTGTTTCCTTGCCTGAGAAAAGATGTTGGGTACTGATTTTTTGTTTGATAGTTAAGCTACAGTGTATGGTACATATTTCCAAATGGATGTATACTTATGGCTGCTTTGGCTTTATAAATTTAGTGTACAAAGACTTTAACTGTTTCCTTCACTCTCAAGTAGATACTGGATATTAACCTTGGGAGCTAGAGTTTGATACCATAGAAGCTAAAGAATGACTCACTGTGCTCATCCCATACTTCAGTCAGTCTGGACTTCTCTTCATGAGGTAAATCTGGTTATTTTTATGGCTGGTACTGATGTGGATATTTATAATTCATCTTTAAACCTATTTCTTTGAGCCTTATTTTCATCATACTCAAATTAAATAGTTTAATCTGTTTAATATTGTAGTAAATATTTGATTGGATGTCTGATAAAAGTCTACATTAATGGTTGTGTCCACTGTGGGCAACTACAGTAAGTCCATCAATAGAGGTCATGCCCTCCCAGAAATTGCAGTGTGTTTGTGTGGGTCCATTCCTTATCCTAGATAGTACCCTAACTCTATATATGAAAAAAGAAAAGTAAAGAGAAGCAATGCTAGAAAAGAGGTAAAACAGGTCAAGGGGAGAAGAGGAGAGAGAAATATCACGAAGAAATGGATAAAAATTGTCATGGTGGCTCAGGTCAGAAGATGATCTCTTCAAAGAAAATGTGGTAGTCAACTTATAATTTTCAGGAGGCATGAAAATGATATCATGTATATGTAGCACATATGTATTATATGAGAAAAATCTTGCTATGAAGTGAATTAAGCTTAAATTTAAGCATCAGTCATCTTGCCTGTACTGAATCTTTCAAAATCCTGAGTGAATTGGGTGTGGTAAAATAATCTGATCATGTAAAATTTTTCAGTAACAATTTTGAAATGCTGTGAAAACTATGTTATCTTTGTTCTGATTTTGCTTTATCACAAATATGTTTGTTTCATATACAGTTGGAGCAAACATAGATATATTTGGAATTGAAATCTGACTACTGGCAAAGTTGAATTAGGAATACATTTATTTTGGGTTTAATGACATAATTGTGTTGTTCATAATCATTTTTGTATAAACTCATTGATAACCAAAATGATGAATACATTCCAGGATTACAACGTATTGCCTTTAATGTGTAGATGACTTACCTCACATTGTGGCATGAAAGTGCAGTGTCATTGATGTGTTAAGTTACTTATACTTGCTAGGACTGAGCACTGCTAAGTATGTGGTTAATGTGGGAAAAATAGGATATGGAGAAAGAGGGTAATCTTGGAATTCTTGTAAACATGAATCAGGTATGGAAAAATATGGGGAAGGTAGTTTTGCCTGAGTTCACATCAAAACAGATCTTATATCTTGTCAGGATACTAGTTGGTAATATAGTGGACACAATGATAAATGATAAATGAGTTATACAAATATTTTCAGAACTCTGCAAGATTAAACAAAAATATATCAATGTGTGGTGTTGCATATATTATGCATCTCAACTTCTAATAAAAATATTGTGCCAGTCATGCTAAAGGAAAGATTAGGTTAACATTCCAATATCTCTAAAAAGAATAATGTAACAACATCATTCTCATATGCAGAAATGATCAATGAGTACATGTATAAGAAGAAAAGTAAAAGATTATGTAAAGCAATTGATTAATAAAAATACAATGTAATTATTTTTAAATATGTGATGTTTATACTGTTGTCCAGCTTTTAAAATTTGTACTATATTGTTATTTCAAAATAAATATCTAGATTAATAATATCTAGATTACTTTTATATTAAAAACTTTAGATTATTTAGTTTTAAAAATGGGCCCCAAGTTATGTAAGCTTGAGGAATCATAAAATCTGAATTTTAATGTATGGGTAATGGACACAGGGTGTTTTTTGAGGATTACAATAAAAACAAAGGTATTAAAGTACAAATTTACCTGCATTTATAGGACAAGATAACATAAGAATATATTAAGTGGTTTGAAGTCATTTAATATCATTTAAATAATTTGAGTACTCCTTGAAAGCTTTCATTGGACTGATAATCATGGCTGTAGTTAAGTATTTACACTCTGCCAGTACTGATGATGAAGGAGAATGATGATGAAGAGACTTATTAAGAGACATTCAAGTAAAAGTGGTAGGAGGTGATTCATAAACATTTTATTATAGAAAAATACATGTGCTGAATTACTAAGAAATGAAGACTTATTTTCTGTGGGAATGAAGAATAAAGGTAAATCAAAAAAATATGGTCATTTCAAAATGCACAGAGAGAATGAGAGTTATAATAATGGACACTAGTAATGAATTTTAAAGAAATTACTTTGACAGAGGGTTATGTCTGGGTATATATTGGGCTGGGGGCAGTCACTCAATCTCTTCTTTCTCTTTAATACTAACTCCCTTGTCTCTTTTCTCATTTATAGGTCAAAATCTAAGAATTGTCAATATTCATGATCTACATTCTGAGATTATCATCAATCACTTGCCAACCTATTCCAATTCTAACTCTGCTTCCTGCCTCTCCCTGAAACCATACTTTCAGCAATTACCAGCATTTTCTATATAGACATTTTCTAGCCCCTATTTTACTGTATATTTCAGCAGCATTTGAAAATTATTAACCTTCCTTATTAAAACTTTCTTCTTTATTACTTGTGATCACTGTGCAATGTCTATTTGTAGCTCCAGCTTCCTCGATATAGCTACTTAATGTCAAAGTTCCTATAAATCAATTCTAAATCTTCTCCTTTTGCACCCTTAATATCTCTTTCTAGAAGACATCTTGAAATCTTCAATTATAGTCTCTAGATTATTCTATTGTATATTTATGATTCACAAATATGTATTTCCAGTCCACCTGAAAAAATTTTCCATCTGTCTATACTCTGTACTCCAGGGAATATCTGTGTATATCTGTGTGTGCATGTGTGTGTGTGTGTCTGTGTGTGTGCTTATAAATGATGTGTTGTACATATGCATATATATGTGTGTGAATGTGTATATATATGTGTATATTCTTCAGTATTTGCAAACAATTCAAAAAATTTTAACTTTTCCTTCTGTTTCCTAATGAAATTAATGGTTTTACCATTCAACCATGTGAAAAATCACTAGTTTAGGTCTCTATAAAGTAGTCTCAGAAACAAAAAACTCTAAGCAATTGTTTATTCAGAAGGCACAACAAATACTACAGGAAAGAAAGTCATTCAACAAAGAGGAAAATACTACACCGGGTGTCACTAAGAACAAACAGAATTTGACACTGTGGGGAAATACTGTGAAATACTGAAAAACACTTGTTCAGGATTATCCCACTTGAAACACTTGAAAGGACAGGGAATTGAGGTATTTATACATGCACTATAGCACATCTTTGGTTAAGGGCTATTTCTGAGAGTTGTTTCCTTGGGACTCCTGGCATGTCAAGACAATTGACTTACATAGTTAGGGAGGAAAAAGAAAACTCTCAGAATCCAAGATTTGAAAACTGAAAGTAATTTTAACAGCAAGAGGGAGATATGCAGGGAACTCTAAGTGAATGCTATAGTTATCCTTCATATAGGGTAATGTTTTTTCATTATAAACCTCACTCCATTCAGTCACTGTTTATTTATGGTATTCAGAAATAAAATAAAAGAGTTGCCACAGAAAATTAGTAGGACAGATTGGACTAGTGGAACTAACTGCTACGGTTGACCCTAAGATATACCTAGTATTCATTGTCTCACTCCTCTACCATTCATTAAAAGGTTCTTTCACCTGAGCTTTGTGTCTAAGATTCTAAAACCCATACTAACATCATTAGATCATGGTTATTGCAATTGTACATTTACATTGGATAGTAAAGCACCAAGATATACCACAGTAAATCAGCTGAGTTCTAAACAAATCCTTCCCTATCTTACTTGATAATAGCTATCTCAAGACCTTATAATAATGATAATAAATTATATTTGCCAACTCCTTTCTCTGCTACATAAGCCCAACATAATCCACCCAAACAGTATATTTAAGTTTACTTGTTGGAAGCCATATATAAATTATGGATTTGTTTGAGCCATCAAGGCAGAGAAGACATTTTTGGGGAATTCCTGGGTGAAATTCCCTGGTTTAAGAAAGCCTGAATCATCCAGCCGCAGCCTGCGCGGTAAGCAGACCACGAGGCCCAGAGAGGGGGCACAGCCGCCTGCCTGCGTGGAAGACAAACCACCCCAACTGGAGGAGAGGCCCAGCTGCCCGCCCGTGCGGTCACTGGACAGAGCTCTGGACAAACATGAGGTCTCTCCAACATCCCCACTTCATCAAACACCTTATGAGAAAAACTGATGGAACTCATCTTGGAAAATCCCACCAACCCTTAAAACCCATCAACCTGTGGGCGTGGCTACCAGCTGGGTACTGCAGTGGAAGAGACACCTGGTTTACATCTCAGAGAATAAGAGTAGAGAGGCCACAGTTGGAAGCTCAAGTCCTCTCACATTGACTACCATCACCACCCTGAACCCAGGGACTCAAGCTAGGAATAGACAATGCCACCTACTGGAAGAAAAGAAAACAGAGTTCTGAGAGACATTTTTTTTCTTTCTTGTTTTCTCTTCTCTCTCTCTTTTCATCCATTCATCCAGTCTCCTCTACCCTTCCCCTTCTGAGAGAAACAATAAGAGAGGTAAATAGGGAGCCTACATCCTGGGAACAAATTTTTACACCTCACACTTCAGATAGAGCCCTAATATCCAGCATATACAAAGAACTCAAAAAATTAATAAGGAAACAAATAACCCAATCAACAAATGGGCCAAGGACCTGAACAGACACTACTCAGAGGAGGACATACAGTCAATCAACAAGTACATGAAAAAATGCTCACCATCTCTAGGAGTCAGAGAAATGCAAATCAAAACCACCCTAAGATACCATCTCACTCCAGTAAGATTGGCAGCCATTATGAAGTCAAACAACAAGTGCTGGCGAGGATGTGGGGAAAAGGGTACACTTGTACATTGCTGGTGGGACTGCAAATTGGTGTAGCCAATTTGGAAAGCAGTATGGAGATTTCTTGGAAAGCTGGGAATGGAGCCACCATTTGACCCAGCTATTCCCCTTCTCGGTCTATTCCCTAAAGAGCTTAAAAGAGCGTACTATAGGGATACTGCTACATCGATGTTCATAGCAGAACAATTCACAATAGCTAGACTGTGGAACCAACCTTGATGCCTTTCAATAGATAAATGGATAAAAAATGTGGCATTTATACACAATGGAGTATTACTCAGCACTAAAAAATGACAAAATCCTGGCATTTGCAGGGAAATGGATGGCATTAGAGCAGATTATGCTAAGTGAAGCTAGCCAATCCCTAAAAAACAAATGCCAAATGTCTTCTTTGATAAGGAGAGCAACTAAGAACAGAGCAGGGAGGAAGAGTGTTGAGAGCCACAGTTTAGTCGGAATGACGCCTGGCATTTTGCAAGAGGGAATGGTTGAAAGGTGACCCTGCTCTGGGAATAGGGCGGCTCCAGGATTAGGGTGGATCCTGCTGCCTCTGGCGCCCGCTATTTTGGAATTCCTGTTGAGTTCTCCCGGGGGTTCCAGGAGAATTGGCGCCCGGAGCCTGGGGGAGGGAGTGTATTCCCGGAAAGTGTGCGTAGAGTGCCAGTGAGAGTTTGGGAATAAAAAGTTGCTGTTTGAACCTACAAGGCTTTGTGGCGGCTCGGTTATTTTGTGCCCAGCCAGACTGCGGCATTTGATGGCACGTACGGGGAACGCCTGAAGCTTGGAGGTAAGTGAAATTTCTTGCCCCTGAGGAAGAGCGAGAGAATGGGTGACCATTTCAAAAAACAATGTGTTCTTGTTTTGATTTGTTTTGTTTTTGTTTCAAGTTGCCTGTCCCTAGAACTTTCTCAGGCAAACTGAGGAAAATGGTTAACTCAAAGTTTGAAGTTGTTCGCCCCTGAGGAAGAGAAATTGTTAGAGGAAGGCGGCACCCCAGTAAGACCAGGAATAGTTAGGGCATATGTTGATAAAATACAAAAATGTAGCCCATGGTTTTTTAAAGAGGAGTTCTTGAATGTATCACAATGGGACCATCATGGTATCCTGTAAAAAGATTTTTCTTCAACAAGAAAGAGATGGTTAGTTCTGTGTACTACACTTGTCTAAGATCTTGGTTTTCACAGACATCTGATTAATTTACAAAGCTAACATGTTGAAACATCAACCACTAAATATAAAATCAAGTACTCTTATTAAGTTCCATAAGGTAATATATTTAAACATTACGTGTGTTTTCATAAATTGGTAAATGGAAAAAAAAGTTTAATATTACTTTGTGTCTGTGTCTTTGCTGAAACAAGGTTACTAAGAGTTAAGATTCTATCAGGTGTAATTTATACACAAAGAGTATAAGAAGTTTCAGTTGGGTTTCAATTATTGTATTATAGTACCATAAAAAAACATGAAAGTATTTCATCTTATTAAAGTGGAGTAATTTGTCTAAATCAGAAATTTTATAAGGGTTGTTTCAGAATGTGAATTTATAAAAAGGGTTAACGGCTAGAAAAGAGATATAAAAAGATTCAAGATGTGGAAATATATTTTAATATGGAAGGTTAAAGGAAAAAGAAATGTTTCTAGATGAGATAATCTTTGTATGGTAAAGTAAAAAGTTGTAAAATGTCTAAGTAAGTTGCAAAAGACTTTAAAAGGTTAAATTGAATGTGGTTAAGATGCCTTCATGGCGGAGGAAAGATTGCATCATTCAAAGCCTAGTTAATCTTAAAAGCATTACTTTAAAAAAAAACCAAGAAAATGGGAAGATAAATTTGGATAAAGAAGATTAGAAATTTGAAGTGGAAAACTTTGAAGACAGAAGTACAGGAAGGTGAAGAAAAGATAGAGAAGATGTAGGAAGATAGAGAAGATGTCGGAAGACAAGAATTTTAAACCTACAAATAGGAAGCAAAAGAAAACTAGGAGAAAAAAAGCAAAAAGAGGGAATTGGGAAGGGGTATATATATCCCCCAAAGATAAACTTAAAATAACCCTTTTTACTCTAAACTTTTTAAATTTGGATTCATCAGGGCTTAGTGCTGTGGAAAGGCATATGTGTCCAAAAAATGTACATAAGCCCAAGGTACTTAGGAAGGATATTCTAACAGAACAATGGAAAGGTCCTGACCCAGTGATTGTCTGGAGTCGGGAGTCTGTTTGTGTGTTTCCACAAGGAGAACAGCAGCCGATGATTTGGATTCCAGAGAGATTAACTAAAGCAATTCTTACAGACCAAAAAGAAGATGATTTGGCTCAAATCCATAACAGCTGATATTCAGAACTCCAGTTTGGCTATTCTTACATCTGCGATAGTGATTCTCCCACACCTGGAGGCTAATGAATAATGAACACCATTAAGGCCTATTTAAAATGTAAGAAACCTTGGGGCTTACTTGTGGGAATACCTTCAGACCCATTATGCAAGTTACAGGAAGAAGGATGGGATATCAAAACAAGAGTCAAACCTAGGTGGTAACCAGGATGTTTTTTTTCAATATCTATTTTATCATTGCCTTTTCCCATATCATGAAGTTTTATTTTATTTTTTGAGCTCATACAGACCTAGGTTAATGTATTTCAGATCAGTTCTATTTAATTTTAATTTTTTATTGTTGGTTGTTCAAAAAATTACATAGTTCTTGATACATCATATTTCACACTTTGATTCAAGTGGGTTATGAACTCCCATTTTTACCCCTTATACAGATTGCAGAATCACATCAGTTACACATCCATTGATTTACATATGGCCATACTAGTGTCTGTTGTATTCTGCTGCCTTTCCTATCCTCTACTATCCCCCCTTCTCTCCCCTCCCCTCCCCTCCCCTCTTCTCTCTCTACCCCCTCTACTGTCATTCATTTCTCCCCCTTGTATTATTTTCCCCTTTCCCCTCACTTCCTCTTGTATGAAATTTTGTATAACCTGAGGGACTCCTTCCATTTCCATGCAATTTCCCTTCTCTCTCCCTTTCCCTCCCACCTCTCATCCCTGTTTAATGTTAATCTTCTTCTCATGCTCTTCGTCCCTACTCTGTTTTTAGTTACTCTCCTTATATCAAAGAAGACATTTGGCATTTGTTTTTTAGGGATTGGCTAGCTTCACTTAGCATAATCTGCTCTAATGCCATCCATTTCCCTGCAAATGCCAGGATTTTGTCATTTTTTAGTGCTGAGTAATACTCCATTGTGTATAAATGCCACATTTTTTATCCATTTATCTATTAAAAGGCATCAAGGTTGGTTCCACAGTCTAGCTATTGTGAATTGTTCTGCTATGAACATCGATGCAGCAGTATCCCTATAGTACGCTCTTTTAAGCTCTTTAGGGAATAGACCAAGAAGGGGAATAGCTGGGTCAAATGGTGGCTCCATTCCCAGCTTTCCAAGAAATCTCCATACTGCTTTCCAAATTGGCTACACCAATTTGCAGTCCCACCAGCAATGTACAAGTGTACCCTTTTCCCCACATCCTCGCCAGCACTTGTTGTTTGACTTCATAATGGCTGCCAATCTTACTGGAGTGAGATGGTATCTTAGGGTGGTTTTGATTTGCATTACTCTGACTGCTAGAGATGGTGAGCATTTTTTCATGTACTTGTTGATTGACTGTATGTCCCCCTCTGAGAAGTGTCTGTTCAGGTCCTTGGCCCATTTGTTGATTGGGTTATTTGTTATCTTATTGTCTAATTTTTTTGAGATATTTGTATACTCTGGATATTAGGGCTCTATCTGAAGTGTGAGGAGTAAAGATTTGTTCCCAGGATGTAGGCTCCCTATTTACCTCTCTTATTGTTTCTTTTGCTGAGAAAAAACTTTTTAGTTTGAGTAAGTCCCATTTGTTGATTCTAGTTATTAACTTTTGTGCTATGGGTGTCCTATTGAGGAATTTGGAGCCCAACCCCACAGTATGTAGATCGTAGCCAACTTTTTCTTCTATCAGACGGCGTGTCTCTGATTTGATATCAAGCTCCTTGATCCATTTTGAATTCACTTTTGTGCATGGCGAGAGAAAGGGATTCAGTTTCATTTTTTTGCATATGGATTTCCAGTTTTCCCAGCACCATTTGTTGAAGATGTTATCCTTCCTCCATTGCATGCTTTTAGCCCCTTTATCAAATATAAGGTAGTTGTAGTTTTGTGGATTGGTTTCTGTGTCCTCTATTCTGTACCATTGGTCCACCCGCCTGTTTTGGTACCAGTACCATGCTGTTTTTGTTACTATTGCTCTGTAGTATAGTTTGAAGTCTGGTATCGCTTTACCGCCTGATTCACACTTCCTGCTTAGCATTGTTTTTGCTATTCTGGGTCTTTTATTTTTCCATGTGAATTTCATGATTGCTTTCTCTATTTCTAAAAAAAAATGCCGTTGGGATTTTGATTGGCATTGCATTAAACCTATAGAGAACTTTTGGTAATATCGCCATTTTGATGATGTTAGTTCTGCCTATCCATGAACAGGGTATATTTTTCCATCTTCTAAGATCTTCTTCTATTTCTCTCTTTAGGGTTCTGTAGTTTTCATTGTATAAGTCTTTCAACTCTTTTGTTAGGTAGATTCCCAAGTATTTTTTTTTTTTGAGGATATTGTGAGTGGAGTGGTTGTCCTCATTTCCATTTCAGAGGATTTGTCGCTGATATACAGGAATGCCTTTGATTTATGTGTGTTGATTTTATAGCCTGCCACTTTGCTGAATTCATTTATTAGCTCTAATAGTTTCTTTCTAGAGCCTTTTGGGTCTGCCAGGTATAGAATCATGTCACCTGCAAATAGTGATAATTTAAGTTCTTCTTTTCCTATTTTTGTGCCTTTAATTTCTTTCGTCTGTCTAATTGCTCTGGCCAGTGTTTCGAGAACTATGTTGAAGAGAAGTGGAGAGAGAGGGCATCCCTGTCTTGTTCCAGATTTTAGAGGGAATGCCTTCAGTTTTTCTCCATTCAGAAGGATGCTAGCCTGAGGCTTAGCATAGATTGCTTTTACAATATTGAGGTATGTTCCTGTTATCCCTAGTTTTTCTAGGGTTTTGAACATAAAGCGATGCTGTACTTTGTCGAATGCTTTTTCCGCATCTATCGAGGTGATCATATGGTTCTTATTTTTAAGTCTATTGATGTGGTGAATAACATTTATTGATTTCTGTATATTGAACCAGCCTTGCATCCCAGGGATGAATCCTACTTGATCATGGTGCACAATTGTTTTGATATGTTTTTGTATCTGATTCGCCAGAATTTTATTGAGGATTTTTGCATCTGGGTTCATTAGAGATATTGGTCTGTAGTTTTCTTTTTTTTGAAGTGTCTTTGTCTGGTTTAGGAATCAGGGTGATGTTGGCCTAGTAGAATGAATTTGAAAGTTCTCCCTCTTTTTCTATTTCCTGAAGTAGCTTGAAAAGTATTGGTATTAGTTCCTCTTTAAAGGTTTTGTAAAACTCTGCTATATACCCATCCGGTCCTGGGCTTTTCTCAGTTGGTAGTCTTTTGATGGTTTCTTCTATTTCCTCAATTGATATTGGTCTGTTTAGGTTGTCTATATCCTCCTGACTCAATCTGGGCAGATCATATGACTTAAGAAATTTATTGATGCCTTCACTATCTTCTAATTTATTGGAGTATAAGGATTCAAAATAATTTTTGATTATCTTCTGTATATCTGAAGTGTCTGTTGTGATATTTCCTTTTTCATCCCGTATGCTAGTAATTTGAGTTCTCTCTCTTCTTCTCTTCGTTAGCATGGCTAAGGGTCTGTCAATTTTATTTATTTTTTCAAAGAGCCAACTTTTAGTTTTGTCAATTTTTTCAATTGTTTCTTTTGTTTCGATTTCATTAATTTCAGCTCTGATTTTCATTATTTCTTGCCTTCTACTTCTTTTGCTGTTGTTTTGCTCTTCTTTTACTAGGATTTTGAGATGAAGTATGAGATCATTTATTTGTTGCTTTTTCCTTTTTTAAAGGAATGAACTCCAAGCAATGAATTTTCCTCTTAGAACTGCTTTCAATGTGTCCCATAGATTGCAATATGTTGTGTCTGTGTTTTCATTTATCTCTAAGAATATTTTAATTTCCTCCTTGATATCTTCTATAACCCGTTGATCATTCAGTAACCTATTGTTCATTCTCCAAGTAATGCATGATTTTTCCTTCCTTCTTTTATCGTTGATTTTCAGTTCCATTCCATTATGATCAGATAGGATGCTTGGTATTATCTCTACTCCTTTATATTGTCTAAGAGTTGCCCTGTGACATAATATATGATCTATTTTTCAGAAGGATCCATGTGCTGCTGAGAAAAAAGTGTAACTGCTTGATGTTGGGTAGTATATTCTATATATGTCAATTAAGTCTAGGTTATTAATTGTGTTATTGAGTTCTATAGTTTCTTTATTCAACTTTTGTTTGGAAGATGTGTCCATTGGTGAGAGAAGTGTGTTGAAGTCTCCCATGATTATTGTATGGTGGTCTATTAGACTCTTGAACTTGAGAAGAGTTTGTTTGATGAACATAGCTGCACCATTGTTTGGGGCATATATATTTATGATTGTTATGTCTTGTTGGTGTATGGTTCCCTTGAGCAGTATGTAGTGTCCCTCTTTATCCCTTTTGATTAACTTGGGCTTGAAATCTATTTTATTTGATATGAGTATGGATACTCCTGCTTGTTTCCGAAGTCCATATGAGTGATATGATTTTTCCCAACCTTTCACCTTCAGCCTATGTATGTCTTTTCCTATCAAATGCGTCTCCTGTAGGCAGCATATTGTTGGGTCTTGTTTTGTGATCCATTCTACTAGCCTGTGTCTCTTGATTGGTGAGTTTAAGCCATTAACATTTAGGGTTATTATTGAGATATGGGTTGTTCTTCCAGCCATATTTGTTTATTTCTGTTACTAACATGGTTTGTTTTCCTCTTTGATTATTTTTCCCCCCTTTACTGTCTTACCTCCCACTGTTGGTTTTCATTGTTATTTTTCCATTTCCTCTTCCTGTAATGTTTTGCCAAGGATGTTTTGAAGAGATGGTTTTCTAGCTGCAAATTCTTTTAACTTTTGTTTATCGTGGAAGGTTTTAATTTCATCTTCCATCCTGAAGCTTAATTTCGCTGGAAACACAATTCTTGGTTGGAACCCATTTTCTTTCCGTGTTTGAAATATGTTATTCCAGGATCTTCCAGCTTTCAGAGTTTAAGTTGAAAGATCAGCTGTTATCCTGATTGGCTTACCCCTAAATGTAATCTGCTTCCTTTCTCTTGTAGCTTTTAAAATTCTCTCCTTATTCTGTATGTTGGGCATCTTCATTATAATGTGTCTAGGTGTGGATCTCTTATGATTTTGCACATTCGGCGTCCTGTAGGCTTCTAGGATTTGGGATTCTGTCTCATTCTTCAAGTCTGGGAAGTTTTCTCGTATTATTTCATTGAAGAGTTTGCTCATTCCTTTGGTTTGGACCTCTATCCCTTCCTGTATCCCAATGACTCTTAAATTTGGTCTCTTGATGTTATCCCATATTTCTTGGATGTTCTGCTCATGGTTTCTTAACAGTCTTGCTGAGCTGTCTATGTTCTTTTCAAGTTGAAATACTTTGTCTTCATTATCTGATGTTCTATCTTCTAAATGTTCTACTCTGCTTGTAGAATTCTCAATTGAGTTTTTAAGTTGGTTTATTGCTTCCTACATTTCTAGGATTTCTGTTTGTTTGTTTTTTATAACCTCTATCTCCCTGTATAGTTGATCTTTTGCTTCTTGGATTTGTTTATGTAATTCATTGTTGAAGTGATCGTTCATTGTCTGATTTTGCTGTCTGATGTCTTCCTTGAGACTCTAGATCATCTGAAGCATGTATATCCCGAATTCTTTATCTGACATTCCATCTGCTGCAGATATTACCTCTTCTAACATTGAGGTGGCCTGCATTGCTTGTGGTCCTTTCTTTCCTTGTCTCTTCATACTTTTCGCGTTTCTTTCTGCTTGGTGAAACTGTTGTGCTATTGAAATTTCCCCCTATATATTTATATTGCTGTTTCATAGTTGCAAAGTCTCCCTTGCAGGTGTGGGTGGCAGCTCTGCCTCTCCTCCAATTGGGGCAATGTGCCTACCACGCCTGCAGGCCGCTGGGCCTGTTCTGCCGGTCGGTAGCAGGTCCGCCTACCTTGCAGGCACGTGGGGCAGCTCTGCCCCTCCGCAAAATTCTGGGCCTGTACTGCCGGTGGGTCACAGGTCCGCCTACCTTGCAGGCGCGGGGGAGGGGGCGGCTCTGCCCCTCAGCAGGCCGCTGGGCCATGTTCTGCCTGGGGTCGGAGGTCCGCCTACCTTGCAGGCGTGGTTGGCAGCTCTGCCCCTCCACAGGCCTCTGGGCCTGTTCTGTCGGTGGTCACAGTTCCGCCTACATTGCAGGCGCGGGGGGAGAAGGCGGCTCTGCCCCTCAGCAGGCTGCTGGGCCTGTTCTCAGTTCTATTTTTTGACTGTGGAGTTTTTAAACATTGCAATGGAGATTTCACCTGTGAAAAGCTACAAGGCCTTTACTATTATGTTATGTGTTGTATGTATTGTGTTATGTGTTCACAATTCTGTTTTGTGTTGTATGTCTGTATGTGCGTATGTCCATATATCATATATGAGGAGCGCTCATGAAAAAATGGATCCAAATATTTTTTTTATTCATGTGATTTAAATGATTTAATTTAAATTGGGTAAACAGCTGTTGAGGATTATTTTAATATGTGAACAAAAAAGGAGGTTAACAGATCTGTTTGTTTACTTTTACCTTTCCTTTTCATTATATTTAATAATTCTGTTCAGGATAATGTAAATTGTTTAGAAAATTGCTTTCTTTTTAATGCCTGCTGGAATGTTACATAAGTTTTCTTAGTCATCATTGCCAGAATTCCTATCTTCATCCCAGTGCCGGTGAAGACAAAGATAAAACCAAACTACAGCTTCTGCGATAGCTATCACAACAAACTGTATAAACTGATGCATCAATGAATAATAACTCAGCAAGTGATGCTCAGTCAAGGAGTCGATTTACTTTGGGAAGAAATGGACATATTAATGGATTCCTCTGCTTTGAACTGCTTGCAGAACTTGCCTGGACTATGTATCACTTGTATGCATTGTGAACTATCTGTTGGTGCAGCAAATTGTGGTAGGGCTGGAGTATCTTTGCTGATGGTGTCATCGGTGGTACAATTTTTCCAAAAAGAGCCGTCATTTGGCTTGGTGTTGTGGCATTTTGCATCCTCCTCCCTTCTGCTTGTGAAGGTCTAAAATTTGGGGGCCAACTGAGGTGAGGCAAAGAAACTCATCCCCCCACTGGCACCAAGGCCAAATTTGGGGGCCAACAGAGGTGAGGCAAAGAACCTCACCCCCCACTGGTGCAAAGGCCTATCCACAAGTATGGCCGTATGCTGGACCGGTAGTCAATGATGGGTAAGATCCAATTGCAATGGTACCAACCTAAGACAGGAGGCTGACGCCTTGAAGTCAGCTCATCCGATGATGGATTAAGACCATATGTAGTATTGGACAAACTAAGACAGGCATGGTCCCTAAGCCATATGCTTGTTGTTTAATTAAACAGAAGAGGGGAGATGTTGAGAGCCACAGTTTAGTCGGAATGATGCCTAGCATTTTGCTAGAGGGAATGGTTGAAAGGTGACCCTGCTCTGGGATTAGGGCAGATCCTGCTGGGAATAGGGTGGCTCTGGGATTAGGGCGGATCCTGCTGCCTCCGGGCGCCCTTTGAATCCTCTCAGGGGT
Source organism: Marmota monax (assembly GCF_021218885.2). NCBI lineage: Eukaryota > Metazoa > Chordata > Mammalia > Rodentia > Sciuridae > Marmota > Marmota monax. The sequence continues at coordinate 20,877,719 of NW_026692907.1, forward strand.
TCCAGGAGAATTGGCTCATGGAGCCCAGGAGAGGGAGTGTATTCCCAGGAAGTGTGTGTAGAGTGCCAGTGAGAGTTCGGGAATAAAGAGTTGCTGTTTGAACCTACAAGGCTTTGTGGCGGCTCAGTTATTCTGTGCCCAGACAGACTGCGGCAGAAGAGCATGAGAAGAAGATTAACATTAAACAGGGATGAGAGGTGGGAGGGAAAGGGAGAGAGAAGGGAAATTGCATGGAAATGGGAGGAGACCCTCATTGTAATACAAAAGTACATATAAGAGGAAGTGAGGGGAAAGGGGAAAAAAAACAAGGAAGAGAAATGAATTACAGTAGATGGGGTAGAGAAAGAAGATGGGAGGAGAGGGGAAGGGAGGGGAGATAGTAGAGGATAGGAAAGACAGCTAGTATGGCAGTATGTAAAAACGTGGATGTGTAACCAATGTGATTCTGCAATCTGTATATGGGGTAAAAATGGGAGTTCATAATCCACTTGAATCAAATGTATGAAATATGATATGTCAAGAGCTTTGTAATGTTTTGAATAACTAATAATAATAATAAAAAAGAAAGCCTGAATCAAGCTGAAACCCTGCTTTATCTCACAGTCCTAGGATCAAACATCTACCTGGAGATGAGTATAACCTGCCAAACACCAAACAACATGTTTACTGCAGGACCCCTGCCACACCGAGAAACAAGCACTGAAACAAGCCTCCTCCCACACCAAAACCTTATACCTATCTATCCCCTTTGATCTGTACCGCTATACATAAAGTAAGTGAGGGCTTCCTCTTTCTTAGAAGTCAGACCCTTCTGATCAGCTCAACCGGACACACCCCTGCTTTTAAAATATATAATTCTTGCTTTTTTGTTTTTATTTCTTGACATATTATGTTCATAGTTTTATTTTGCAGCCAGCCAATCCCTCTGATGGGTACCCACTTCCTCTCCGACACAGGATTGAGAATGAGATTTACTAGAAAATACCATCTGAAGATAAAAATGACCCTGCCCTGGAAATAAGAATCTTGTATTACAACAAAACCTAAGCTTGTGAAGACAAAGTATACAACATTCTTGAGTGGATCATTGATAGTAATGTTGAGAAGACTCATTTTTTTTCACTTCCTAGTTACTAGGTGAAAGAAGACATATATATAATGAAGCATCATATAATTTCCATTGATTCAGAGTATACTACCTAGAGTAGCCCAATCCTGCAGAATATGATTTTCAAGAATGTACATTACCTGTACTTTTAATGATGATCCCAACATTATATCAGGATAGTCACTCAGATTATGGAGTTATGTCAGAATCAATGGATACCATGAGCATGTGACCATTGTCACATATTTTTATTTGTAAAGATGTTGCTTTTCCATGTGGGATTTGATCATCCTCTGATTCCTAGAATAATGTAACTACCTGCAACTCTATAAAAGATTCATCATTGCCTCCTCTAGGATGAAAGGATTCAAGGAAATCAATTTTTCTATGTGAATGGAAAAATTCACATAGAAAAGTAATGACAGCATATCTAGACTTTAGTGTTGACCTTTGTTACTGAAAAATCAGGCATTAAATGTCATTAACTAGATGAACATTAAAATGAAAGAGCCATGGTTTTATATATATACATACATAGACTACATATTTCTGCTTAAAAAGCTAACTCACCAAAGACATTGAAAAATTAGGTAGGCAAGATAACTACTAGCAGAGGTTAGTCAATCTTTACTCTTTAACACTCCAGCTTTATCATAATGGAAAGGATAGCTATGGTTGTAGGGATGAATGCTTCTCATAATTCATGGTCTTTCTCATCTGTAAATATTTAAATATCTTTGTTTCTAATCATTCAATTTGGTTCTTTCCAGTTCCTCAACCAACCAGTTAATGTCATTATTCAAGAAAATATGATTTCTTTACATGAAGCTATTTATTCTTTCATGCCCAATTAAAGAATATTCAAAGTCTGGTGTAGTGGTATGTGCCCATGATCCCAGCAACTTGGAGGGCTGAGGAAGGAAAATCACAAGTTCAAGGTCAGCCTCAGCAACTTAGCAAGATCCTGTGTCAAATTAAAAAAAAAGAGAGGGGGGGTTGGAGATGTAGCTCAGTGGTTAATCACCTCAAGATTCAATTATCAGTACCCATCCATTCCCCCCTGCTAAAAAGATACTTAAAACTCTGTTCACGCTAAACAGTGAATTGTCTTTCAAGTACACTTATAACTAGGAATAACATATGGTAACTTTATTAGCTATCATCAAGGCATCTAACTACCCATCATGAACTGGGTTACATGTCCATAAAAATTATAGGAGTCCTTAGTCTTCACTTTCTCATGGATGTACTTTTTCTCCATTGTATGCTGGAGTTTGCTGATAAGTATGCCAAAACCCAGATTGTGAGAGACAGCTTTGAATGCAAGGTTTGATTCTGAGGATAAATGAATCAGTTTCTAAGAGCACCTTTTCAAATTCTCAAGAGTTTCCTGATAAAACCAGGTGCTGTTACTCTAGAAATCTAGAATTTTTTTTCAAATTTTCTCTTATTGGAGCTTCCCAATTATGTGATGTGATAAATTTATCTGCTACAAGTACCTCTAGTAACATGGGATCACTTGGGTCATATCACATATGCAGCTCCTCTATTTGCTACTGCAGTGGCACCTCTTCAAAATTAACAGTCTTCTGATCCAAGGGATAAATTAGCTGAAACATTATCCCCAAATGATATGCAGTTTTCATAACACAGAGGAACTAATGAAGCATGTACTTCTTTATATGTAAAGAAAAAAACTGTGAAATTGTAAATAGAACATGTTCTTTTTTTTAGAGAATATCACAGAATCCTGTACTCTAGTGGATCACAAAGTTTCACTAATGTGGCAGGCACTGGAATATTTTTAAATTTTTTAATCCATCCTCTGGCTCATCTGTGCCTCATTGATATATCTAGAGTGTTATCTACTTCTTCCTCTCCATGGTTAATTAATGGATGTTATCAATATAGCAGTCCAATTTAGTGTTTTGTAGGATGTCCAATCAAACAGGAGCATGAATATATCTTAATGCTTGCCCCATGACTGAATCCCACTGTGTCTTACATGGGAATTGCTTCACATTCTTATAATAGAGAGTGAAAAAAAAATACATTTGCCAGATCAATGTTTCTTATATCTTCTATGAAGCTATTGATCTGGCAGATGCGTTCTTATTGATTCCTATCATAAATTGTCATTGTTTGTAGTTATGTATTTTATAGATCCATTATTGTACATTAAATATACACAGACTATCAGCTACATAAAAGAGTGCAAGTTAAGTTTACGGAAGTTCTTATCAAAGAGCACCATTCATTCAGTATTTGAAAGGGCCAGATTGAAGAATTAAATAGAAATATAAAGATGAATACCCTGGCATTTTTTAAAGTGTTGAAAGTGGCACTAATCACTCCCTTATGGATTCTCACATATCATGTGCAGGACTTGTGGGTCACAGTGCTATGGACATATCCTTGGGTTTTCCTACATAGTGGCTCTTATTTCATAAATAAGATTCTTGGTAACTGTTATGCTATAGCAAGCCAGGTATTATTGCCACTCCTGTTACTGTAGAGTCTATCTGTCTGATTAGCTATCTAGTTTCAGAACCTTATCCCAGTGTTAAACTTTATATCTAGATTGTCCCTAAAAGGCTCCACGTGTTGAAAATTTGATCACCAACGCAGCAATGTTCAGAGTTAGGGATTTGGGAAAATGATTTGAACATGAGAGCTCATTGATGGATGAGTTCATTGATGGGTTCATAATTGAATAGACTTTTAGAAGGTGGTAGAAACTGTGTGAATATCGCCAAGTCAGAGGATGACTGAGACTTAACTACATCAAAAAACTGTGCAAACTATTCTTCTTAAGACTGTATAATTGACTGAATATTAGTTTATGAATATCTGCCACAAGGGTCATTATTTCTAGTACTTCTAGATTCCCATATTTGAAGGGTACAGTGGTCATCAGTGTTTTCAGAAAAGAAATCATCATATATACTTAAGCAAAGATTCACAAAATGAGTCATCTAGCTCACAGAAAGTACTAAATTTGCAGTTTTAACTACAACATCACTATTACTAATTGCTCTGGGACAATGGGCGTGTGCTGGGACAATCCTGGATAAGACAGAACACACAGTAACTTTATTTTTCCACATCCACACTGTCCCCAAAATGATCTCAAAACATAAATCTGATTATGTCTTTTCCTTGTCTCAAACATTTTGATGAACTTCTGTGATCCATGGATAAAGTCAAGTCTCCTTAAATAGCCCACACATTTGGGTGATATATTCCCCTCCATCCCAGGCCTTCTAATTAGAATACACTTCTCTAATGTCTTTTGTTATTTCAGTTCAAGCATCATTTCCTTTGAGATGTTGATGGATATTTTACCTGTTGGTATTTTTTATTTTTCTTTAAATAAATTAATTATAAAGAACTATAGAATTATGGATAGATCCTACAGATGAACAAATGAGTAAAGTATTTTCAAGATGTCTTAATAATAATAAATCTTATTTCTTTGAAATATTCTCAGGGTTCAGGTCTAAGAAGAAATGGGAAAAGTTTTACAATTTAATATATTAGTTTTCTAGGACTGCCATAACAAAATAACTCACACCAAGGTACTGAAACATCTGAAGTTTATTTTCTAACAAAACTGGAGGCTGAAGTCCATAATGAAGAGTCTGGGTAAGGTCTGAGGCCTCTTCTCTTGAATTATAGGTAACTGTCATCTCACTATGTACTTTATTTATGACCCTTTGTTATGTGTTATTTACTTAGGACCTTTTATTAGAGCAAGCATATGGAGAAGGTGTCTCCCCCTCCCTTTCTCTTCTTCTAAGGGCACTGCAATCAGCTGAATGTCTTTTTCTCCCCAAAATGGATATGATGAAACCTAGCCCCACTGTAATGGTATTTTGACACAGATTATTTGTGAAGAGACAAAAAATAAAAAGTGAAGTTTTCTTCCACTTAGTTCTCTCTTTTTCTATGAAGACACAGTTATCTACAAATCAGGGAGAAGACCCTCTCCAAATTCAATTATGTAGATATCCTGACTTCAGATTTCTTGGATCTCAGAACAATGAGAAACAAATTTCTGTTGTTTAATGGACCCAGTTGATAGTATCCGTATTGTAGCAACACAAACCAATTTAGACAAAAATTGATACAAAAATGTGGGTTGCTGTTGTAACAAAAGCCTAAATATGTGGAAGTGTATTTAGTACTATATAATGACCATGAGCTGGAAGAATTTTGTGGCACTTGATAAAAAAAAGACAATACTCCCATGAAAGGACCTGTAATGGTGATTGTGAGAAGTGCTCAGAAGGAAAAAAGGAGAGAGCTAAAGTCTTTACCTTTTTAAAGAATATATAAATGATCATTAACAGAATGTTGGTAAAAGTCCACACTGTTCAAGCCTCAGATGGAAATGAGAAACTATTAATCTACAATGAAAGAGAGGAAATCCTCTTTATAAAATGGCTTAGAGCTTGGATGAATTGAACTTAAGTTCTCCTGTTTTGTGGAAGTAGAACTTGCAAAAATTTAGAAAACTACTAAGCAAAATAGTGAAGGAGAAGCTGTGCTCTACCTGAGGGTTATAGTAAAATATGAGAAGGAGAAAATTAATTGAAGAAAAGATTGTTAAAGATAAAACATCAGAACTTAAAGAACTGAAAATTTCTTAGCCTATCCAGATAGCAATAAGTGAGAAAGCATGTTCTGAAATGATTGCTAAAGGTGTGGGTTCAGAAAACATTTGATAAAGAGGTAAGTATGAAGGTGAATCACAGACTTAATCAGTCAATCCACCTGGAAGACTGCCAGTTTGAACTGAAGGCGAAGGAGATGAGATTGGAAGAAGGAAGACTGGAAGTTTGCCAGATTTCATATATTCTGCAGGATAGGTTGATACACCTATTTGGATAAAATCATGAGCTACTGGTCAACAAAAGTAAAGAATCAATCCATGACTGGTTTAGAGAATATTCAGGTTAGATTTTGAACTTCTTATTTTGGTTTTATGCTGGACTGAGTCAAGAATTTGGGGGCTGCTTTGATGATATATCGAAGAGACATAAATTTGGAGGTGAGACGAGGAAAATGCTATGGAATGAAGGCTGGTGTCTCTCCCAGATTTATATGTTAAAACTTTAATCCCAATTATGATGTTATTTGTAGATGGTACCTTTGGGAGGTAACTAGGTCATAAGAAGGGATCCCTTATCATGGGTTTAGAGCCCTTTAAAAAGGAGATATGAGTAAGCTTGATTACTCTCTACCTACCAAGTGAGGGCACATCAAGAAGATGGCTATCTACAAACCATGAAGTCAATCTTTATAAAAACTGGATCATACTGACTTTGTGATCTCACACTTTCTTGACTTCAGAACCAGAAATAGATTTATGTTGTCAAAGCCCTGAATCTAAGGTAATCTTATTATAATATCTCAAAATGACTAAGACAGGCATTAATCCTATTATAAGAAATTCATCTTTATAACCAAATTCATCCAATATAAATCACCACCTAAGGCCCCATCACCAAGTACTGTCACAAGGAAGGTAGAGCTTTAACACATGAACTTTATAAAGACATAATTCAAACCTCAGCTCCAATCACTCCTACATGCACCCTTTCTTAGGGAAAACTTTTTATTAGTCTCAGTTTCTTTTTTTTTTTTTTTTAAGTAGATAAAATAATTTTTTTTTTAATTTTTTTATTGGTTGTTCAAAACATTATAAAGCTCTTGACATATCATATTTCATACATTAGATTCAAGTTGGTTATGAACTTCCATTAAAGGACTCCCCTCACTGAAGCCAATTGTTGAAACTGTGACACTGACATAAACTTGTCTGAATTACAGCTAGATATAATAAAATATATTTCCAATGTCATATGCATAGTTTGAATAAATGTATTTCATGCTTTCTAAAAGTGGAAGAAAGATGGTATCATTGCGGTATAGCAACCAGCAAGTCATCTTTTCTGCTATCATTTGGCTTTGGGATTATAATGTTGTCACTGTCAATAGAGCCATCACCAGGATTTTTTTTCCTTCTCTACTCCATCATATATTGGTCCTCATTAGATACAAACCTTCAATAGATTGCAGACTGCCTCCTTCTTAACAGTAGTAGGATACTACTCTGAATTAGAACAGACTGCATAGGTTTTTAATCCTATACATGCTTCTTATGAACTGACTAAAAATTTGAGGTGAAGTTTCTCATAATTTTCAGATATAATATTTACTAGAATAATTCACAGAACTTGGAAAAACATTATACTTGCAATAACAGTTTTATTATAAAGAATGAAAATTAAAATGAGTCAAATGAAGAAATTCATAGCATGTAGTTTCTCGGGCTTCCAGAGGAAAAGCATCCATCTTCTCTGGACATTTTACCTCCCTAGGTAGCATATCACTGCTAGTATATTACTGTGTGTTACCAACCAAAGTTCAATCAAGCTAAGTGGTCAGCATTATTTTGGTGGTTTCATTGTATAGACATGATTGATCCCTTCATTTGCTACATTACTGAACTCAACCTTGAGTCTTCCTCCTCCCTAAAGAGGTCATACTGATATTAAGTGGCTCAGACTCTATCCTATAATCACATGGTCCATCTTTCCCACATAACCAGCCTCAACCTTAAATTAATGAGGAACCATCAATAAGTTACCTTATTATCATAAACTCTGGAATGATTCCAGGAATTCACCATGAAAGACAAAGATGCTCTATCATTTGAAATATCCCAAAGATTAAGAAGCCTCATGCCAGGAATATAGACACAGACCAAACAAATTATTTATTTTGTAATAAATATACATATTATTGCCTATGTTTCTAAAGTCAGATTATTGGCAAATCGACTCTCCATATCTTCTGGTGAAATAAACAGGTTACAGTCCATGTAGAAAAAACTTTTTCTAAGAGGACATAATTAATTACTCAAATATTTTGACTCTAAGAGACATAAAACACTGGTGTATTTTATTGTGCTAAAATATTTATTTTCCTCCGCTATTCTTTTGGTTAGTGGGTCATATACAACTGTAATTTAACATTAAAGATAATTACTAAAGATTATAACTTTTAACTTTTCTTCTCCATGTGTGATTTAGTGCATTTTCAAAATTAATCATTGTCTCATTAAAGAATCACTGTATTTTGATTAGAAAGATTGCCTGGTTAAAATAATTCCAGCTCAATTATTTAAGCATTTTACTTCTCAAACCTCACACGTTTTTTCATCCTAATTCTTTGGTGACTAAACTTCTAAAGGTCAACCAAACTGAAAGGAGAACATAACTTTATTCTGAAATAAAATTTTTACTAAAGGAAACTTCTATTATATGATGATGAAGTTATAGACACTGTGAGAGCTTGACCAAAGCAAGAATCTCAGTATTGGCAATACTGGTCTGTTTGTCCCCTGGAGTATTAAACATGTCATTTAATCTTGAAACTCTTTCCCTTTTTTTTTATTTAATCATCATTTTGCAGAACTGCTCCATTATTTTAAACATTGCTTCTTTCTGTTTTGAAATTTCTCATATTGCTGCAGAGTTAGGGAAGCACGAAAAATAAATTAAACTTAAGGGAAGCTGATAAAAGCAGGAATGAAGCACCCTATTTGTTTTGTTAGAAATATAATTTTACAAGGCTCTTCTCATCTGCTGAAATAATGTGGGTTCATTACATTCCCAATGTTATCCTGTTAAAATATTCTCCTCATTTTATATTCCTTGCCCTAGCAAATTAGGCTATATAAATGAGTCTTAACTTTTAAAGAATTAGCATGGGATATTCTGGGACTAAATGTTTCCATCAAATGTACGTGGATCTTGCTGACACTCAAGGCTCATACTTCAAGAAATGGATTTGCTCATACAATTAAGCATAAGCAATTGAGACTTAAGCAGATTTCTATTGCCTCTTACCAGCCAAGCTCCAGTGGGGGTAATGTAGGAAAAGCCTTAACCTTTAAAATTGTGGCTTTCTGCCGTGCCCATATTAAAGCATCCATGATACCGGGCTGGGCATGACGATAATGAGAATTTAAAATTCCAACTAAATATACTGAAGGAAATTGTTTTGGAACCTAATTAGCCATATGCAGCCTAAACCACTCAGCTTTTAGGAGCAGTGTGAGCAAACACAGTTGCTATGAAGACAGACATGGCAGTCCCCAGGCTCAGTGTGAATGCTGAAAAAGTTTAAATGGAGAGACTTTGTTACCCCTGTCATCACTAGTTTAGACCATCATCAGTACTGAGATATTATATCTCAAATGGTTTTAAACATTTGCCCTGCTCCTCCTATCCTACCATTAATTTCTTTTGTCTCTCTTCTGTGTGTGTGTGTGTGTGTGTGTGTGTGTGTGTGTATATATATATATATATATATATATATATATATATATATATATGGCTTCCTGGGTAGGCATATTTTCTAGGATTCAGATGTAATTGTATTATTTTTCAAGTTACGATTCTTCAAAAACACTTTAGTATATAGCATTCAGCCAAAAGACCTTAAGAGGGCACATCCTTTATAGTGAGACCCTTGTTTACCTATCCATCTTTATATTAGACTACAGTATTATTACATCTAAAAATTCATATAATAGGAAAACCCAAGTATTGAATCACATCTATGACAACTTTGAAATAAGCTCGTGTTAATCAAAATTGTGATTCTGTATGTAGGCTTCAGACTTCTTATAGTGCACCTCTGTGTTTACTATAAGTTAGAGGTTGGGGAGAATTAATTAATTGGGAGGAGAATTAATTAAAACAACTTGCACCAAGTTATTCCATTAGGGGTGAGTTCTTTATTTCCTTCCTGTCTTTTTAATTCAATTTTTGGTACTGGGAGTTGAATCCAAGGGTGTTTATTCACTGAGTCACATCCCCAGCCCATTTTACTATTTTACTTATTTTATTTTGTGACACAGTCTTACTAAGAACAATGTTGCTGAGGATTACTTTGAACTTGAAATCCCCCTATCTCAGCCTCCCAAACTGCTGGGATTACAGGTGTGTGCCACCACACCCAGATTTTTTTCCTCTGTCTTAACGCTCCAAAAGAAAATAAAAATTCTTTATAGCACAAATTCTTCATTTAATAAAATTTTATATAGTACAATATATATTTTAATAGTTCAGTGATTAATGCTAGCTGGCTAAGTGAATATTCACCTGCATTCTTATGGCATTTAAATTTTTTAGTTTTCATATTGAAGTCAAAAGTTTATCTCCATTTGCTGAATTCTATATTGGTTATAATTGTTTTATCAATCAAAGTATGACAATTTCCACACACAACCAAATTTTAAAAATCATTAAATTTCAGAGGTGAAAGTAGACTTCAATTCAATACCAAAACACTAGGTTCCTATGAATATTTCAATTCTTCATTTATTAGAAGAATGAAGGCTATTGGGAGCAAATGCATCTTTCCGTAAGGATGGAAAAAATAGGTTAGGAAAAAAGTGTTAGATCAGAGGTGATAAAATTTATGAATCCTTTCAGCAAAAAGATTTTCTAGTCAAATATTTTATTTATAAATATCAGAACATGTAACCATTGTTCTATGAGTCTAATTGACTTGTTGAGGTCACATAAATATGTGTTGGTAAGATTATATTAAGTCTTTTCCTAGGCAAATATTATTTCCATAATATCCTTCAAGCCAAAACAAAACAAAGCAAATGATACAGAAACATACATCTTATCCACTGTTCTTCAAACTTCAGTTGAAACCCACTAGGTCCAAAATTCCTAACTATTAAAAATACAAGCCTTATTTTATCCCTAGAGCTTAGAACTAATTGTAATCAAAAAGAGTAACAAAATAATAATAAACATTGGGGAACTAGGAAACCATGAGTCATAAGACATATACCACAATGTGGAATTATTGGAAAAATATTCCTGGAGAAAGTAAGTTTTGGATTTAGTTGAAAATATGAGACATATAAAATGCATGTGTAGTGGGGTAGAAGGATTGAAGTAATTCAATAAAAAATAAGTTGCCGATGTTCTTAAAACTAGTATAGTATTTTAAGAGAATAAAAATGCCAGATAAAATTTCTGTTCTTTTACCCATGTTTAGTCTGCATTTTGTAGAATGTTAACATTCTTATGATAATAAGTAGTCTACCCTTCAATAATTTTAAAGACCTTTTTATGCCATATCTTACCTTTGAAATTCCTTTGAAACACACATTAGATTAAAGGCATTTTCAGTAACAGATTAAAGAAATTTAGATAATGTTATTCAATCCAACATCTCCCAAGGTTTGGCCAATAACTATTCATTCATGGGATAAGTATTTTGAGAGCATCATTTTTTTTTTTGTAAGTAAAACACTGTTTAAATAATACACTTCCAAAGATAAAGTGTCCTATTCTGACCATATGATTTCCCTTGCCTCGTTGACTGTTTGTAAATTATTTTTATTATTCTTTTCATTTAAATTTTCTTGTTATATCTCCTGTCCAGATAATTCATTTCATTAGAATTGTCTGGTCTGAGTCAAGTATTGACTCATGGGTGAGGAATATGAAATAGTTTAAGGAGCTTTTGGTATTGTGGAGGAAAGATTAAAAAAATAGTAATAGCAGGCCTTCCCGAGAATATGTTTCACTCAACAATATTAGAATAAAAAGAAAATTTAAAAAATGATAATTTCAAAACATAAAAGAGGATAATTTTTAAATTTTCCTCTAAATAAATTCATGTTTTCCTAAGCCTTGGAGTACTTCTATATAATTGTAAAGCTAGAATAAATGGAAAAATTTAGTTATCTGCAAAACTAAATATCTGTTAGCTATCATTTTTTAAAAGACAAAAATTGGGCTCCAGTCTAGGGGTTTTTAATCTTTCCTAAGACTACTGCACTCTATAATATTTTCAAGAATACCAAATTCAAAGTCATTGTAGAGCTACATATTTTGCTGGGACAATTTTTCTGTGGTCTTAATTACAGGGAGAATGCATCCAAGCTTAATATCCAATATAGACATATCATGTGTTTTGATGTCCCTTTTCAGAAGGCATAAACAGACAATTCTTAATAGTGATAGGAGGCAAACAGATGTGAGTGGTGAGAACATGAGGTTAAGGGAATAATTCTGTTAACTGGGCCCCCTGTGCTAACCCCCACCTGCTTTTTTTCTCCAAGAAGGAATTTATCTGAAGCCTTGCCTGGCTTAAGTGGACAACATGTCACATTCCTCAGCAAACTACCTATTAGCCCCAAGAGAAATGCTGGCCTGAAATAATGTTGATAAGAGGAATCCAAGTTTCCCTGGAGGGAGAAACTTCTGTGACCTTTTACACAGACCAAATCTCAGAATTCAGGGAGATAAGGATAATGCCTCCTAACCATACAATCAAGAATTTATATTAAGAATCCAATTAGAATCAGGTAGCATGAATCAAAGTGACCTAGAGTTGTCATGGAAGTGAGTACTTGAAAGTTTGATGTCATCCTGCTGTCAAAAATCAAGAGGTTGACCTAGGCAGGACTTCCAAAACTTTCTCTGGGATCCCCAATAAAACTATAGTGTGGGAGAGGAACACTGTCCCTCTCCTCTTTAAGAGGACCCACTCTCTCTGTTGAGAGTGCCACTTTTTTGCTTTCCTGTCCCTTCTAAAGAAACTCATTGCATGTTACTCTGAGTCACATGTGTGAAATCTTCCTGACCTGACTGCAAGCATCAGGGTTTGAAGTGGGTGAGGTTTGCACACTGCCTTGGTTTCCCAGAATACCCAATCCTAGGTCCACTGAAAACCACTTGAGTATTTAATCAGAAGCCAGCCCAGGCCTTAATATTTCTCTACTTGTAGGTTACCCATTGCCTAATTATATCCTCTTTAATTATAGTGAGTTCAAACTTCACCTTTTGTGAAATGGGTTATTTTGGAGTACATTAAGAGATAAATTGTTATAGAGTGTTTTAAAGATGTAATGTGGAAACACCAAGCACTAAGAAGCCGAATTCCAGCTCCCGGAACTGAGCCCGCGGGGACTGCTTCTTGGAGCTTACACTTAGAGGAGCTTACACCAAGCACGGAGCGGCTGAGTTCCGGCTCCCGGAACCATCCCGGAACCGCCCTGGCTCTGGGCTGCGGAGCCCGCGGAGGCTGCTTGTTGGACCCTGCTACTATCAGAGCATACACCAAGCACTAAGAAGCCGAATTCCGGCTCCCGGAACTGAGCCCGCGGGGGCTGCTTCTTGGAGCTTACACTTATAGGAGCTTACACCGAGCACGGAGCGGCCGAGTTCCGGCTCCCGGAACTTCCCTGGACAGGGGCTAGGAGCCCGCGGAAACTGCGTCACGGTCCGGGTCCTGCTGAGGGCCGGTCAGGACTCACCCGTTGCTTGGGTTGCCCGGCAAGGGGAACGAAATGCTGCCATTCGCATAGGATACCAACATGGCAGAGATCTGATGTCAGCAGAAAGAGGTGGAGGAGAGATCTTCATCAATACCAGCGGTGACATAAGCAGTTGGTCTCCTGGTAAGGGGGGTGAGGCTCAGTCACCCGAGTCTCCTCAATTTGTCCTCGAGCCAGAGGGAAGGAGCCGGGCCGCCGCCAGCCCCCGGAGCAGGCCCAGCGGCTCGCCAGCGTGGTGACCGCGTGACCCCAATTGGAGAGGGGGCGGAGTGGAGCCGCCACCCACACCCGCCAGGTGGGCAGACCCACGACCCAGTAGTACATGGGCGTGGTAGGAGGGGCAGGGCAGAGCCGCCCTTCGCGCTTGCAAGGTAAACAGACCTGTGACAGCCTGGCGGGTCAGGCCCAGTGGCCTGCCAGTGTGGTACACACGTCACCCCAACTCGAGTAGGGGCAGAGCAGATCCTTCTCCCACGCCCGGATCAGGCCCTGCCGGTGTGGTGGTCACGTGACCCCAATTGGAGTGGGGGCGGAGCGGAACCGCCACCCGTGCCCGCAGGGTGAGCAGACCAGTGATCAACCTGCAGATCAGGCCCAGGGGTCCGCAGGCGTGGTAGGAGGGGCAGGGCAGATCCGCCGCCCGCGCCTTCAAGGTAGGCAGACCTACAACAGACCGGCGGATCAGACCCAGGAGCCTGCCGGCGTGGTACAAACACCACCCTAATTGGAGTACTGACAGAGCAGAGTCGCCTCCCTTGCCAGGAACAGACCCAGCGTCCTGCAGGCGGGGTAGTCACGACACCCCAATTGGAGTAGGGGCAGAGCAGAGCCTCCACCCGTGCCCGAAAGGTGGGCAGATCTGCGACCGACCAGCGGGACAGGCCCAGTGGCCTGCTGGTACGACAGACACGTCACCCCATTTGGAGTAGGGGCAGAGTAGAGCTGCCGCCCGTGCCTGCAGGGTAGGCAAACCTGCAACCGACCGGCGGATCAGGCCCGGTGGCCTGCCGGCGTGGTACACTCGTCACCCCAATTGGAGTAGGGGCAGAACAGAGCCGCCACCAGCTCCCAGAACAGGCCCAGTGACCTGCCGGCGTGGTAGCCACGACACCCCAATTGGAATAAGGAAAGAGCAGAGCCGCCGCCCGCACCTACAGGAAAGATATGCAAGCAGTATGAAAAGACAAGGAAAGAAAGGACCACAAGCAATGCAGGTCAACGCAACTTTAGAAGAGGTAACAGCTGCAGCAGATGGAATGTCAGATAAAGAATTCAGGATATACATGCTTCAGATGATCTGGAGTATCAAGGAAGACATTAAACAGCAAAATCAGACAATGAAAGATCACTTCGACAACGAATTACGCAAACAAATCCAGGAAGCAAAGGATCAACTATACAGGGAGATAGAGGTTATAAAAAACAAGCAATCAGAAATCCTAGAAATGCAGGAAGCAATAAACCAACTTAAAAACTCAATGGAGAATACTACCAACAGAGTAGAACACTTAGAAGATAGAACATCAGACAATGAAGACAAGGTATTTCAACTGGAAAAGAACATAGACAGCTCAGCAAGATTGTTAAGAAACCATGAGCAGAACATCCAAGAAATATGGGATAACATTAAGAGACCAAACTTAAGAGTCATTGGGATACAGGAAGGTACAGAGCTCCAAACCAAAGGAATGAGCAGTCTATTCAATGAAATAATACAAGAAAACTTCCCAGACTTGAAGAATGAGACAGAATCCCAAATCCTAGAAGCCTATAGGACGCCGAATGTGCAAAATCATAAGAGATCCACACCTAGACACATTATAATGAAGATGCCCAACATACAGAATAAGGAGAGAATTTTAAAAGCTACAAGAGAAAGGAAGCAGATTACATTTAGGGGTAAGCCAATCAGGATAACAGCTGATCTTTCAACACAGACTCTGAAAGCTAGAAGATCCTGGAATAACATATTTCAAACACTGAAAGAAAATGGGTTCCAACCAAGAATTGTGTATCCAGCGAAATTAAGCTTCAGGATGGAGAATGAAATTAAAACCTTCCACGATAAACAAAAGTTTAAAGAATTTGCAGCTAGAAAACCATCTCTTCAAAACATCCTCGCCAAAGCATTACAGGAAGAGGAAATGGAAAATAACAATGAAAACCAACAGTGGGAGGTAGGACAGTAAAGGGGGGGGGAAATAATCAAAGAGGAAAACAAACAATGTTTAGTAACATAAATAAACAAATATGGCTGGAAGAACAACCCATATCTCAATAATAACCCTAAATGTTAATGGCTTAAACTCACCAATTAAGAGACACAGGCTAGTAGAATGGATCACAAAACAAGACCCAACAATATGCTGCCTACAGGAGACACATTTGATAGGAAAAGACATACATAGGTTGAAGGTGAAAGGTTGGGAAAAATCATATCACTCATATGGACTTCGGAAACAAGCAGGCGTGTCCATACTCATATCAAATAAAATAGATTTCAAGCCAAAGTTAATCAAAAGAGATAAAGAGGGACACTACATACTGCTTAAGGGAACCATACACCAACAAGACATAACAATCATAAATATTTATGCCCCAAACAATGGTGCAGCTATGTTCGTCAAACAAACTCTTCTCAAGTTCAAGAGTCTAATAGACCACCACACCATAATCATGGGAGACTTCAACACACCTCTCTCGCCACTGGACAGATCTTCCAAACGAAAGTTGAATAAGGAAACTATAGAACTCAATAACACTATTAATAACCTAGACCTAATTGACATATATAGAGTATACCACCCAACATCAAGCAGTTACACTTTTTTCTCAGCAGCACATGGATCCTTCTCAAAAATAGATCATATATTATGTCACAGGGCAACTCTTAGACAATATAAAGGAGTAGAGATAATACCATGCATCTTATCTGATCATAATGGAATGAAACTGAAAATCAACGATAAAAGAAGGAAGGAAAAAGCATACATCAATTGGAGAATGAACAATAGGTTACTGAATGATCAATGGGTTATAGAAGACATCAAGGAGGAAATTAAAAAATTCTTAGAGATAAATGAAAACACAGACACCACATATCGGAATCTATGGGACACATTGAAAGCAGTTCTAAGAGGAAAATTCATTGCTTGGAGTTCATTCCTTAAAAAAAGAAAAAACCAACAAATAAATGATCTCATACTTCATCTCAAAATCCTTGAAAAAGAAGAGCAAAACAACAGCAAAAGAAGTAGAAGGCAAGAAATAATTAAAATCAGAGCTGAAATTAATGAAATCGAAACAAAAGAAACAATTGAAAAAATTGACAAAACTAAAAGTTGGTTCTTTGAAAAAATAAACAAAATCGACAGACCCTTAGCGATGCTAGCGAAGAGAAGAAGAGAGAGAACTCAAATTACTAGCATACGGGATGAAAAAGGCAATATCACAACAGACACTTCAGAAATACAGAAGATAATCAAAAACTATTTTGAATCCTTATACTCCAATAAATTAGAAGATAGTGAAGGCATCGATAAATTTCTTAAGTCATATGATCTGCCCAGATTGAGTCAGGAGGATATAGAAAACCTAAACAGACCAATATCAATTGAGGAAATAGAAGAAACCATAAAAAGACTACCAACTAAGAAAAGCCCAGGTCCAGATGGGTATACAGCAGAATTTTACAAAACCTTTAAAGAAGAACTAATACCAATACTTTTCAAGCTACTTCAGGAAATAGAAAAGGAGGGAGAACTTCCAAATTCATTCTATGAGGCCAACATCACCCTGATACCTAAACCAGACAAAGACACTTCAAAGAAAGAAAACTACAGACCAATATCTCTAATGAACCTAGATGCAAAAATCCTCAATAAAATTCTGGCGAATCAGATACAAAAACATATCAAAAAAATTGTACACCATGATCAAGTAGGATTCATCCCTGGGATGCAAGGCTGGTTCAATATACGGAAATCAATAAATGTTATTCACCACATTAATAGACTTAAAAATAAGAACCATATGATCATCTCGATAGATGCGGAAAAAGCATTCGACAAAGTACAGCATCCCTTTATGTTCAAAACTCTAGAAAAACTAGGGATAACAGGAACATACCTCAATATTGTAAAAGCAATCTATGCTAAGCCTCAGGCTAGCATCATTCTGAATGGAGAAAAACTGAAGGCATTCCCTCTAAAATCTGGAACAAGACAGGGATGCCCTCTCTCTCCACTTCTCTTCAACATAGTTCTCGAAACACTGGCCAGAGCAATTAGACAGACGAAAGAAATTAAAGGCATAAAAATAGGAAAAGAAGAAATTAAATTATCACTATTTGCAGATGATATGATTCTATATCTAGCAGACCCAAAAGGCTCTACAAAGAAACTATTAGAGCTAATAAATGAATTCAGCAAAGTGGCAGGATTTAAAATCAACACGCATAAATCAAAGGCATTCCTGTATATCAGCGACAAATCCTCTGAAATGGAAATGAGGACAACCACTCCATTCAAAATATCTTCAAAAAAAATAAAATACTTGGGAATCAACCTAACAAAAGAGGTGAAAGACTTATACAATGAAAACAACAGAACCCTAAAGAGAGAAATAGAAGAAGATCTTAGAAGATGGAAAAATATACCCTGTTCATGGATAGGCAGAACTAACATCATCAAAATGGCAATATTACCAAAAGTTCTCTATAGGTTTAATGCAATGCCAATCAAAATCCCAATGGCATTTCTTGTAGAAATAGAGAAAGCAATCATGAAATTCATATGGAAAAATAAATGACCCAGAATAGCAAAAACAATGCTAAGCAGGAAGTGTGAATCAGGCAGTATAGCGATACCAGACTTCAAACTATACTACAGAGCAATAGTAACAAAAACAGCATGGTACTGGTACCAAAACAGGCGGGTGGACCAATGGTACAGAATAGAGGACACAGAAACCAATCCACAAAACTACAACTATCTTATATTTGATAAAGGGGCTAAAAGCATGCAATGGAGGAAGGATAGCATCTTCAACAAATGGTGCTGGGAAAACTGGAAATCCATATGCAACAAAATGAAACTGAATCCCTTTCTCTCGCCATGCACAAAAGTGAATTCAAAATGGATCAAGGAGCTTGATATCAAATCAGAGACGCGCCGTCTGATAGAAGAAAAAGTTGGCTACGATCTACATTCGGTGGGGTCGGGCTCCAAATTCCTCAATAGGACACCCATAGCACAAAAGTTAATAACTAGAATCAACAAATGGGACTTACTCAAACTAAAAAGTTTTTTCTCAGCAAAAGAAACAATAAGAGAGGTAAATAGGGAGCCTACATCCTGGGAACAAATCTTTACTCCTCACACTTCAGATAGAGCCCTAATATCCAGAGTATACAAAGAACTCAAAAAATTAGACAATAAGAGAACAAACAACCCAATCAACAAATGGGCCAAGGACCTGAACAGACACTTCTCAGAGGAGGACACACAGTCAATCAACAAGTACATGAAAAAATGCTCACCATCTCTAGCAGTCAGAGAAATGCAAATCAAAACCACCCTAAGATACCATCTCACTCCAGTAAGATTGGCAGCCATTAGGAAGTCAAACAACAACAAGTGCTGGCGAGGATGTGGGGAAAAGGGTACACTTGTATATTGCTGGTGGGACTGCAGATTGGTGCAGCCAATTTGGAAAGCAGTATGGAGATTTCTTGGAAAGCTGGGAATGGAGCCACCATTTGACCCAGCTATTCCCCTTCTTGGTCTATTCCCTAAAGACCTAAAAAGAGCATGCTACAGGGACACTGCTACATCGATGTTCATAGCAGCACAGTTCACAATAGCAAGACTGTGGAACCAACCTAGATGCCCTTCAATAGACGAATGGATAAAAAAAATGTGGCATTTATACACAATGGAGTATTACTCTGCATTAAAAAATGACAAAATCATAGAATTTACAGGGAAATGGATGGCATTAGAGCAGATTATGCTAAGTGAAGCTAGCCAATCCCTAAAAAACAAATGCCAAATGTCTTCTTTGATATAAGGAAAGTAACTAAGAACAGAGTAGGGACGAAGAACAGGAGAAGAAGATTAACATTTAACAGGGATGAGAGGTGGGAGGGAAAGGGAGAGAGAAGGGAAATTGCACGGTAATGGAAGGAGACCCTCAGGGTTATACAGTGGAGGGGGTAGAGAGAGAGGAGGGGAGGGGGGGGGAGAGGTGGGGAGGGGGGAGGGGGGATGATGGGAAAGGCAGCGGAGCACAACAGACACTAGTATGGCAATTTGTAAATCAATGGATGTGTAACTGATGTGAATCTGCAATCTGTGTATGGGGTGAAGGTGGGAGTTCATAACCCACTTGAATCAAAGTGTGGAATATGATATGTCAAGAAATTTGTAATGTTTTGAACAACCCACAATAAAGAATTAAAAAAAAAAATAAAAAAAAAAATAAAAATGTAATGTGGTTGCAGAGGTGATAACAATATGGTATATAACTTATCATAAATTTGATAGAACTGAGTAATTTTTAAAGGCTAAAATTCATTGAATTGTGTTCAGTTGTTGAGCAGTAGAATATCAAAATCAGATTACCACTTTAATGAACACAAATGAAAACAATGAAATATATTTTAGCAACTTCATGAAGCAGTTACTTGTCTAATTTAATACATATAATGGTTCTATCAGTTAGGCAGTCAATCCAGTAGTGAACAGTAGGTCATGTTGACTAAAATCCGTTAAGTTTTACTTAACAATAAAAAGAGAGCTAAAACCAGGACCCACATCAGTTAAAAAAAAATAAAGCAATGATAAGGCAATATACCGTAAAAATATCTTCAGTTTCATCCCTATGCCATCACCAAGGACCAATGAGAGGTTCCTAATGCAATCCTTTCTAGGGCCTCATGGATGGTGGATTTTATGTATCACTTTGTGTGTGACACAATATCTGTGTGTAGAGATTTGCATTATACTGGGTGTCCGTGAGGCTATTTCTGGGTAAAATTAACATTTGACTTTGCAGACTAAGTAAAGCAGATTGCCATCTTCAATGGGGGTTGTTCTTATCTAATCCATTCAGGTCTTAAGTGGAGCACAAGGTAAAGTAAAGGGAATTTGCTGTCTCGATTAATGTTTTCTAGCTAGGATATCATTCTTCTGTCTTCAGACACCAGCAGTTCTTCTGGGTTTTAGGCTTTTAGACTAAAACTGAAACCACACACCACCCACTCTCTTGGGATGCCATGTTGCAGTGGGACTTCTCACCCTCCATAATAATTTGAACCAACTGCTATTCATCAACCAATGAACATCTATATGATTCTCTGTCTCTGTCTGTCTCTCTCTTTCTATATATATATAATATATATGACTGCCGTTGCCAGTTGTTCTATTTCTCTGGAGAACTCTGATTAATACTTTGGTGTAAAAAGATTTACATCACCACCAAGGCATCAAGGCATTCTGTACTATTCTTAGAAAACACAGTAATTGATTTTCATACTCTAAAAAGACTCTAAAGAGATGAAGAGAATCATGTTTTTCTAAAGAAAAAAAAATTGAATCAAAGAACTAAAAGAAGCAAACAAATTAAGGACATTTTGTAATTACAAGAAATTATATAGCCATCCAAGCCTAATATGCCATGGATTTTAGAAAACAATGAGAATGACTAATAGGTTAGAAAGTTTTCTATATGATTGATTTGCTTATTCCTTCTTCTGAACTAGTATTGTTATTAACTATAACGTATTATCCGATGAAGATGGTAACCCATTTCTTAATAATTGCAGGAAAATGTGAATCCAGATTTGGTTATAAAATTCTGATTAGCAATATAGTTTTAGAAGTTGAATATAATATTCAGTTATGGGTGAATAATTCCATTCTTTAATGGTAGGAGTAGACTTATTAAGAGTGTGAATTCAGTGGAATGTATGCCTGTATTGGGTAGAAGTTTTGAATATTGGCAAATATAAGCATATATCTAGGAGTGGAGGATTTAGGAACAAAATGTATGGGATTAAAGATCAGAGAAGGGGCTTTTTATTTTTATACAAAAAGCTTTATTGCTAATAGAAACTTGTTATGTTAGATTATGAAGATATATAAAAGATGTATGAACATTCAATGTAAATTCAGAACAATTAATATTTGATTTTTTATGATAGGATAAGAGGTCTTGGGTAGATCTTGTACAGAAACCACAGAAAGCAATCTCTTACAGGGAATATTAAAGGCTCAGTTAGAATGTTGGCTAGATAATAGAGTGCAAAGAGTTACTGTGCATCATGGATGCATAGCTTTTGTGTTAGACAGTGTTTAGAATGCCTCCCAATATTTTCAAAGGCAATGTGGGAAAATGATTTTGAGAATGACACTCACTGAAATTCACTGAAAAAAAAATTAGAATAATAACTACAGCACAAAGAAGTAAAATTAAAACTGCCCAAATTCAATACATTTCACAGTTGAAATAGTACTCCTTTAAAAACATATTGCTTAATTTTGAAGCAATTGGGATTTCTTATGGAAGTTAAATAAAAAATAAGATTACTTATTCTGGCATTACAAATTCACTCAGAGATTCTTCAAGTAGAGTTAAGTAGACATCAGTGTTACAGCTAGTCTTTTATATATTCTGAATGACATGCCACATGTTTTTGATTGAGTTGTTCATCATATAATAGACAATGTAGGCTCTCAGTTATTTAAAGTTGAATCTTGTTATAGCAATATTGACCACTCCAGGAGAAAAGAATGGCCCATTTTCATTTGTGAGGAATATGGCTGTTATGTTATAAATTTTTCCACATGCAAGATTCATAATATTTTCTGTCAATCATTGATGGTCTGTCTAGTTTATTCTGTCTGTTTTCTCTCTATACTCATTTTGGATAGTATCCAACTAATATATATTATAGTTCACTGGTCTCTCTAGTGAATACCTGCTGTTAATCACATGCAATGTATTTTTCATTTCAGATAATATATATTATTACTATAAATTTGATTTGAGTTTCTTTTCTATCTCCCACTTCTACCCTCATATTTGTGTCTTTCATTTTGAACTTGTATATTTTTCGTGGTTACATATTAGTGCAGTATTTTCTTAACTCTTTATGTTCTAATGTATTTTCTTGGATGCAAACATTATAAAGTTTGCACTCTGATGCTGGATATTTTCTTTAAATATTTTTGGTTTTGTTCTGGAACACATGTCCTCTGGGTTCGCTTGTTCCTTTGAGACTTTACTTTTACGTTATTCTTGGATAGTCCTAGTAGTGGAACTAGTCTTACAAATTTTAACCAATTCTCTGTAGATTAGGAGATCTTTCAACTCTTGGTGCTGAGAGAACATATTACATTTTGAACATTCTCATCATGTAGTCAATAGGGCTATCATCCATCTCACTTGATTTTATTCTCAAGTATCTATGTCCTAAACTGTCTATTGTCCAGTAACTGAAAATAATTTCTTAAATTTAGTCTGAGTTTCTATGTGTTAAATGTGTGGGGATAATTCTGTCCCTGCCATTTCATCATGGTCAGAAATGGAAACTCTGATTCCCTAGATTCAGGTGGTAAACTTACTTAAATCCTGTTATTTTGTACCTCACAGAAGCTTGAAGATAATTGCCGAGATGAAGGGATATGGTAGATGGTAGTCTAGTCCTGGAGCTACAGGTACTCTAAAACAGAAAGGAGTGGAACGTATGGATCAAACCATTGCCAAACCAAAATGGGAGGTATGGCAAGTAAACAGTAGTAGATAAACATGTCAGATGGTGCACAAGTAGAGACAAACATTTTTGTGTGAAATTCAGGGAATCTTATCTATTACTTATCTATTACTTAAGTACATGAGTGTTTGGATTTAACTCAGTCCATTATTGATTTGGGGTCTACAAAGTCAATTTGAACATTCTAGATAAATATATCTATGCAGATATATTCCAAAGCTATTTTGTTTGTGTGTGTATCCTTTACTCTTATGAAATCATAAGATTTTAGATTGGTATTTTCTGTTTCCTACAGACACCAACTACCTCAAACTAAGCATTAATTTTTGAAAACAAATAATGAATGGTATATCAGAAGAGATGCCTGTATCTCTTTTGGGGTCCAAGAGTATATTTCATATAAATGCCATTTATAGTGACTATATAATGATGAGTTCTGTCATATGTATTCATAAACATATATATAATTCATGTTTATATATGCATTTGTGTTCCTGTGTGCCAGATAGTCCTATGATATAGAAGAAAACAGAGGAAAAATGTCTACTCTACAGAGTATGAGAAAAATCAGATTACAATAAACAAATTAATGAATTAAATATGATATGTCAGAAACCCTACTTATGGTCATAATAGAGCATTTAGGAACAGACATCCTTTTTATACAATTAATTGTAAGAAAAACTTGAAAACAGGCATGATGTAGCTGATTATTAAAGAAAATAGACAAGTGCAATAAAGATAGTCTTATAATTTCTTTATTTTTTTGAAAAAAAAGAGAGAGAAAGAATTTTTTTAATATTTATTTTTTATTTTTTTAGTTTTCGGTGGACACAACATTTTTATTTTACTTTTATGTGGTGCTGAGGATCAAACCCAGCGCCGCAAGCATGCCAAGCGAGCACACTAACACTTGAGCCACATCCCCAGCCCATAATTACTTAATTTTATGCTTGGAAGGTATTATAGTTTGGATGTGCAGTGTCCCCCAAAAGCTCATGTGTGAGACAATGCACAAAGGTTCAGAGGAGAAATAATTGGGTTGTAAAAGCCTTAACATAATCAGTGATTTAATCCTCTGATAGGAATTAACTGAGTGGTAACTGAAGTGAGAGGGTTTAGCTGGAGGAGGTGGGAATTGGGGCATGGCTTTGGGCATATATTTGTATATAGTGAGTGGACTCTCTGTCTGATTTCCTATCATGATGCAAGCTGCTTCCCTCACTGCGCTCTCCGCTCTCCTGCCATGATGTTCAGCCTCACCTTAAGCCATGAGGAATGGATCTGACTTCTATGGACTAAGACCTCTGAAACTGTGAGCTCTCAAATAACTTTTCCTCCTCTATAATTGTGCTGGTCAGAGCCTTTAGTCACAGAGGTGAAACAGCTGACTAAATTAGGATTTTACACCTCTCATGCTACATTAGAAATTCACAGAGAAGACAGTAGCCTGACTGAGTTGATGACACAGAGTTTCATGTCCAGGGAAGGATGGCTGGTTTCAATTTGTGAGAAAGCTTACCCCAAAGAATAGAAACATGTGGAGAAAGAGCTCCAGAAAACTGCATTAGAGGACCTCTTCTATTTGTTGTTGAAACCTAAACCCTAAATGAATAGGTGTAAGTAACATAAGGCCAGATATAGAATGATTTATTGGGAAGATATACATTAAAAATCCCCGGAGTATACAGAGGGTTTAAAAAACACTCGAGTTTTAAATATCAAGAATTAACAATTCTTCCAGAATTGAAAGCTCTAAAAAAGAAAAACACTCAGATGTTATTTCTAAAAACAAATCATGCAATTAGTGAAAATAATTCACCAGCTTGATTTAATAACAAATTTTAAAATATCAATAAATATACATATATTTTTAAAGACCTAAGCAATGAGACCTATCCAAACTGAAACAAAATGGAAAAAAAGACAAATGCAGAATTTCAGGGAGAACATGAGACAAATATCAAGTTTTCTATTTTTTTTCAATATTTGTTAGAGACTACAAGTTTTGACTTTAAGCAAACGCAAAGAATTATATGTAGATTGTAATGATTTTCTGAAACCAGGAGAAAACAACCTAAAGAAAAAAATAAACATATTCAGAAAACAGAGACAATAACACAAGTATCATTATAATTTATGCATGAAGAAAATGGAAAATATTTGTAATGATTGTGAAAATAATAAAAACATTTCAAACTAGAATTTTACAAAGAATGTGTCCTTCAAACATTAATGTAAAATAAAGACTATTTCCAGAGGAAAAAATAAAGAAAAAATTATAATCAGCAATCTATGCTATAAGAGATATTAAAGCAATTTGCTCAATTAGGATACCAGATAGAAATCTGAGTCTATACAAAGCAATAAGCACATCAAAAATAAGAATTGAGCCAATGAAAACTATTTCATATATTAAAGGTAAGTATATGCATGCACAAAAAAGTAAATTTTCTAATTTAAAAAATACATTAACTTTTGAAGAAAAAAATAACTATAATGGTATTTTAATACCATGTGACTTTGTGTTATATATTTACATATAGTGTTCATGTAAAATTTGTGATAAAAATAGTGATAAATGGAAAGAAAAATGCTTAAAATCACTGTTCTAGTGATCAAAGATTATCTTAGTTTGCTTGAGCTCCTATAACAAAATACCATAGATAGAATAGCTTACAAACAACTGAAATTAATTTCTTAAAATTCTGCAAACTGCAAATTACAGTTCCAAAGAACCAAAAGATTTTGTGTCTGAATAAGTCTGTCTGGTTCAAAGGTGGTTATCTTTTGCCTGTCTTCACAGGATGGAAGTGACAGGGCATCTCTCCAGAGTCTCTTTGTGTGTGTGTGGGTTGGATACTGAGGATTGAACTCAGGCACACTGGACCACTGAGTCACATCCCCAGCCCTATTTTGTATTTTATTTAGAGACAGGGTCTCACTGAGTTGCTTCAGCTTTTGCTGAAGCTGGCTTTGAACTCACAATCCTCCTGCCTCAGCCTCCCAAGCTACTGAGATTACAGGCATGTGCCTCTGAGCTAAGTTCCAGTCCTTTTTATAAAATCACTAAGCCCATTCATGAAGGTTTCACCTGTTTGACCTAATCACCTTCCACAGAACCCCAATCCTAATACCATGACATTGGTAATTAGGATTTCAACACATAAATTTTTGGGAGAACAGAAACATTCAGATCATAACATGTCGCTAGCCTCTAAACACCCATGTGTTTCTCACATGCCAAATACATTTATTTCATTTTAGCAGCCCCCAGATTCTTAAAATCAAAGGAGAAGCTCCTTGTGCCCAGTATATTTTTATAACATAGGGTCTGCTTGCTCACCCTTTTGCAGTGCTTCTTAGTCTCCCCAATTATGACTTCCAAAGACACAGATATGCTGTGTGTATTGTGCCTTGAAAAACTGTAGGGCATGGTGCTTCCACCTATACTTCAAGTAATTCACAGAATGCTGTAGAGCACAGGCAGACAACCCCTACTAAGGCAATGTCCAACAGAAGCATGAGAACAGAGTTAACACTGAGACCTCAAATGGAAGAACTACCTGTGATTCCAGTTGGAAAGGGCAATAGTCACATGTCTAATCTTTGAAAACTGCAATAAATGGGCAGGAGCACCTGGACCCTGGGGGCGGGGGGGGGTGGTCCTGGTCCTTGGATGGGATAAGTGCAATGATAAAACCTCTGTTTGAATGATTCTGGAGGGCAGGGCCACAGATCAAATCTAACAGGCAGAGAATTGAGCCAAAGAATACTATTTCATATATTAAAGTTTTGTACTTACTCAGGAATTGTCATTTCTTTTTTTTTAACTTTTAGAATTAAAGTGTTACCCTATGCATGCTCAACTATTTAGAAGCATATATTATGTTTGTAGATTCACAACTGGAGAGTAATGTGCCGCAAGAATTTGTACTTTGAGTCTTATCCATATATGGTTTATATGGTATTTGTATGAGACTGAACTTTTTAATGTTGATGATGAAATTGGTTAAGTCTAGTAGGACTATTTGGATAGAAAGCATTTTTTTTTTTAAATATAAAAAGGACTTTTGGATTTGGAGGGAGGGTAAGAGTTGAATGCTATAGTTCAAATGATTTTACTCCCCTCCAGATTCATATGTCAAATTTCTGACCGCCAAACTAATGGGATTAGGAGGTGGGACTTTTGGAAGAGATGAGGTCACGAGTGCACGGTCTTCGAGAATGGGATCAGTATCCTTATAAAACAAGCACAAAAAAGAACATACCCTCTCTACTATGAGAGGATAGGATGAGAACAGAAAGTGGTCTCTTACAGTACACCAAATCTGTGGGAGCCTTATTCTTAGACCCTCTAGACTTTAGGATTGTGAGAGACTACTGTTTATTAGCTACCCCATTATTAGTACTTCTTATAGTAATTTATATAGTATAGCTCAAAGATACTAGTCAAAGTTCCTCTTTTCTGAGACTCCATTAGAATGGCACTTCATTATGTATATTTCTGAGAGCATTTTGTACCAAATTATTTGGATATGCTTTAGAGAATATTGATGTTTTTGTTAGTTTTGTGCATGGTGAGACATAGGGGCTTAATTTCATTTTGCTGCATATGGATTTTCATAACCCAATCAATAAATGGGTCAAGGAACTGAACAGACACTTCTGAGAAGATGATATACACTCAATCAACAAATATATGGAAGAAAAAAGTTCAACATCTCTAGCAATTAGAGAAATTCATATCAAAATTACTCTAAGATTTCATCTCACTCCAGTCAGAATGGCAGCTATTAAGAATACAAACAACAATGAGTGTTGGTGAGGATGTGGGGGAAAAGGCACACTCATACATTGCTGGTGGGACCACAAATTGGTGCAACCAATCTGGAAAGCAGTATGGATATTCCTTAGAATATGTCCTACTTGCTATATGTATATGTATATGAATATGTACATATATATGCTATATGAATATGTAGATATTATATATATATATATATATATATATATATATATATATATATATATATGAACAAACATGCATACATGTATGAAGAGACAGGGAAAGATTATAAGAAACAAGAAGAACAAAGACATACTATGGAAAATCTTATTCGTCAAAGCAAGAGTAGCCATATTAATTTCTAGTAAAATAACCTTCACAACAAGAAATATCTCTCCAAGTAAGTAACATGTAATAATCATAGTTTTCTTTTAATTTTAATGACAGCAATTTTCAAAGTATATGCACATGTGGCATAAAAATATCTGACAAAATAGATAAATCCATAATTATATTTTTAAAAATGACAACTACTCAGTTAAAAAAAATAGACAGAAAGTCAGAAATTTAAAATATTTTAAAAAGTAAATTAATCAAATTGTCATAATTGATTTTACAGACTACTCATGAAATACAAAGTTTACTTTTTTGACATTTACAGAGTATTTTATTAAATAGAATAATATAAACCTTAAGTCTCAGAGAATTTGAAAATACTAATAATGCAGAGAATGCACTTTTTATATAATATAAGTAAATTAGAAACAAATTGGCAATAAATTTGGAGAATTTTTTAAAAATTAACAACATACAGGTAAAAGAAGAAATCATGAAAAGTAAAATATTTTGAATTGAATAAAAATAAAAAATAACCTATAAAAATAGTGAGACATAACTATAGACAAATTTATAGCACTAATAGTTTATATCTTAAAATGATATTGTAACTTATGTGCATTTCTACATTACAAATTTATAATGAGAGCAAATAAAGTGCAAATACTCAGAACAAAAAGAATTTTTTTAGAGAGAGAGAGAGACAGAGAGAGAGAGAGAGAGAATTTTTTAATATTTATTTTTTAGTTTTCAGTGGACCCAACATCTTTATTTTATTTTTATGTGGTGCTGAGGATCCAACCTAGCGTCCCATGCATGCCAGGTGAGCACATTACCGCTTGAGCCACATCTCCAGCCCACAAATAGAATTTTTAAGAATGAGTCTCAAATAAAATAGAAAATGAACAAAAATTTAGTATTTTTTTCTTCAAAAATATTAATGAAATTGATAAACTAGATTTTTCATGAAGAAAGAAGATATAAATCTCCATAACAAAAATTTAAGAGGATCATTAATAGAGAGATACACTTTAATATAAAGAAATCTTAACAATATTTTGCCAGTAAATTGGACAACTTAGGGTTTTCTTTTTTTTTCAAAAGTTACAAACGACCAATGGAAGTGAAAATAATTTCCTGACCTAAATACTCATATGTCTATTAAAATATTCAATTCCTATTTATAGCCATTTTTACAAAGAGGAATTAAGACCTTTGACACTTCATTGATAAATTCTATTAAACTTTAAGGAAAATATTCACAACAATTTACTAAAACTCTTACTGGTAATAGAAAATAAACTCTCTTTATTAACTCAGATTTTTAAAGGCAATTTTGAAACAAAATAAAAACCTTGAAACCAATTTTTTTGATAAGCACAAAAACTTAACAAATTACCAGTGAGATTAGTCCATGCCACATATAAAAAAAATGTATAATGAATTATGTTCCAGTTGTATATATATATATCCTAGGTTTTCAAGGTTGGTTCAATATTTAGAAACCAACATATTGTACCATATAATAATGATAGAAAAAACTGTAAAATCATCTGAATATCTATTTAAAAGCATTTGACAGAATCCACCACATGAGTGATCACTATTAAAACTCCTAGAAACAAAAGATAGAAGATTATGTTCTTAACCTGCTAAAGGGCACCTACAAAAAAATAAAATCTATAGTAACATCAAATTTAAGGTGAAAGACTTAATTTTTCTCCCTTAAGAAAGATCTAAAAGAAAATGATGCTTGTTCTCATCTCCATTACATTGTATGAAAGATCTTATCTACTGCAATAAGGTAAAATAATAAAATAAGAAGCATGCAGCTATAAAAATAATCAAAATTGTTTTCTGTGTGTATAAAATCAAAAGAAATATATAAAATTATGTTACTTAGAGGTGAATTTCATAACAGTACAGGATATGAAATCAAATTTAAAAACTTATTTTTGTAGGTGAGAAATGAATAAAGGAAAAACAAAATTGTAAAATTTTATATACAAGAGCACCAGAACTACCAATCTATTGTCTAAATATTTAACCCAATGTGTCCAAACCTATATTCTGAAAAATGTAATACATGGTTTTGTGAATTTAAAGAAGTAGCTAATAATGACAAAAATACAATATTCTTGATAGGATAATAAACATTTTAAGATGACTTTTTTCCTTATACTGATCAAAATATCAAGATAAATTCTGTTAACAAATAGGCAGCAATAATTTCTTTTTAAGAATTTGTTTACTTGTTTCTAAAACTGATATGCTATAGTAGTCATCTCTTGCTATATAAAAATTCACCACAGGCAGGGCACGATGGTGCACACCTATAATCTCAGCGTCTCAGGAAGGTTGAAGCAGGAGGATCTAGAGTTCAAAGACAGCCTCAGCAAAAGGTAGGTGCTAAATAACTCTAAATAAAATACAAAATAGGGCTGGGGATGTGACTCAGTGGTTGAGTACCCCTGACTTCAAACTCTGGTACCAAAATCAAAATCAAAACAACAACAACAAAAAACCTCACCACAAATTCACCAGCTTACAACAAGATACACTAACTATTATAAGTATGGGTTAGAAAATCATTTGAAGACAAGACATAATTGTCAAAAAATTCCCAAATCTGGAAAAGGATATAGACATTCAAATATAAGAAGCCCCACACATGCTAAGTAGGATGAAGAAATTCACACAAAACATATTATAATCAAGGTTTCAAAAGTCAAAGATAGAACTTTGAAAACAGCAATAGAAAAGAGAATCACTTTGTACAAAGGAGCACCTATACAAAAACTGTTAGCTGTAGATTTCTCAGAAGAAAACTTGCATGCCTGAAGCCACTGGGATGATATATTCAAAGAGATGAAAGAAAGAAGAAAGAAATCTGTCAACCAAGAACACTATGTTTGGCAAAGCTGTCCTTTGGAAATGAAGGATAAATAAAGATTTTCTCTAATAAACAAAAGTTTAGAGAATTCTTTACCACTAGACCTACTTTAAAATTTGCTAAACAGACTCCTCCAAGTAAAACAGAAGGACCTTAGAAAGGAGAATTGAGAGTGCATGTAAGCATGTAACTTTCTGGAAAAAGTAAATATATAGACAAATAAAGAATTCTGTTATGCTGTAATGATGATGTGTAAATCATTTAAATCCTAGTATAGAATTCAAAAGGAAAAAGCATGAAAACCTGTAACTGTAAAATTGCATAAATGGATATATAGTATGAAAAGTTGTAATTTATGACATAAATAACATAAAGTAGGGGGGTGTGAGAGAAGGAAAAGAGTACAGATATTGTATGTGATTGAAGTTAAGTTGATATGTTTAAAATAAATTGTTATGACTATAAGATGTTTTATGAAAGTGCCATGGTAACAAAAAGAAAATACCTATATGAGCCATACAAAAAAATGAGAAGGGAATCAAAGCATGTCACAACAATAGCAAAACTCCACAAAAAAAAAGTTAAGAGAGGAAAAGAAGGGCATAGTCTGTAAGACAGATAAAAATAAATTTTAAAAAGTGTGATAGTAAGTTCTCCACTGTCAGTAATTATTGGCTAATTACCATCGGTAATTACTAGAAATGTAAATAAATGCCCCAATAAGAATTCAGTGTAATTGAGTGGATAAAAAAACTATACTCCACTATATGCTGTCTACAAAGAAAGCACATATAATTAAAGATAGCACACTTAGACTAAGAGACTTTAAGTGAAAAACTTCACAAGAAATAAAGAAGTTGCATTGCGACAAAATCTGGATTTATAAGCAAAATAGCACAGCAATATATATATATATATATATATATATATATATATATATATATATATATATATATATATACTCTTCTACCTAACATTGGACATTCAAATAGATAAAAGCAAATATTGACAGAATTGAAGGTTGAAATATACAGCAACAGAGTAAAATAGCTTAATACCTTACTTTCAGTTATGGATACAACAATCAGAAAACACATCAATAAGAAGAATGGATTTGAATAAACACTAAAGACCAAATAGACCTAGCAGATATAACAGACTTTTCCACCAAACAGCAGAACCTTATATATTTTCTCTCAAACTAACATTAACCATTCTTCAGAAGAGATCACATGTGAGATTGCAAAACAGGTTTTAATAAATTTGAGAAAACTGAAACCATGCAAGATATCATTTCTTAATATTCCATGTGAAACAGAAATTGAAATTAAGAGCAGTAGGAAAATCAGGATATTAAGAAACATGGAAATATTAAACAATGCACCCTTAAACAACCTATGGATCAAAAAAGATATCAAGAGAGACTTTGAAATATCCTAAGATAATAATACAAAAAGATAATATAACAATCTTATAAGATAGACTACCACAAAGTTTTTAGCAACAAAGATAATAATAAATATTCAGAGTAGAAAAAATTTAAATAGAGAATAGAAAACCAATAGGAAAAAAAATCAATGAAAGTAAAAGTTGTGTTTTAAAAAGGTAACAACATTGACAAATCCTGGCTAGAGTAAGGAAAAAAGAGGGGAAACTCAAATAAACAAAATAAAAATTTCAAAACTGATACGACAGAAATAAAATGGTTTATAAGAGACTATAAGTTATTATCCACCAAAAACTTGCATTACTAAGATGGATAAATTCTAAGTATACTAAATATATATATATATATATATCAAGTATATATATATATATATGTGTATATATATATATATATATCAAGTATATATTATATATATGTGTATATATATATATATATATGTATAATATAGTATACCAAGACAGAGTCATGAAGAAATATAAAACCTGAACAGAATTACAACACGTAGCACAAATGAGGCAGAAGTACCAAAAAAAAAAAAAGAAAAGAAAAGAAAAGAAAGTCTAAGATCACATATTTTCTAACACACATTTAATGAAAAAATTAACACAAGAGACTGGGGTTGTGGCTCAGTGGTAGAGCACTTGCCTGGTATGTGTGAGGCACTGGGTTCAATTCTCAGCACCGCATACAAATAAATAAAATAAAGGTTCATTGAAAATTTTAAAAAATATATATTTAAAAAAAACACAAAATCCTTATCAATTAGGTCTAAAAATTGAAAAGGATGGAGCACTTCCAACTCCTCTTATGATTCCAGCATTATCCTGACACCAAAGTCAACAGAGATGAAACACAAGAAAACTCTAGGACAATGTCCACATGCATATAGGTACAAAATGACAAAATAGTAGCAATTTAAATTAGATAGTTTCGAGAGCAGGCCCAGAGGCCTGCTGAGGGGCAGAGCCGCCCCCCAGCCCCAGCGCCTGCCAGGTAGGCGGAACTGTGACCACCAACAGAAAAGGCCCAGTGGCCCGCGGAGGGGCAGAGCTTCCAATCACTCCTGCAAGGTAGGTGGGCCTGCGACCCACCGGCAGAAGAGGAGCAGCGGCCTGCTGAGAGGCAGAGCCGCCCCCTACCCCCCGCGCCTGCAAGGTAGACGGAACTGTGACCACCATCAGAACAGGCCAGACCTGCAACCGAGAGACAGAACAGGCCCAGTGGCCTGAGGAAGGGTAGAGCCGCCCCCCCCCCCGCGCCTGCAAGGTAGGCGGACCTGCGACCCACTGGCAGTACAGCCCCAGAGGCCTGCAGAGGGGCAGTGCCGCTGCCTGCGCCTGCAAAGTAGACAGAACTGTGACCACCGACAGAACAAGCCTAGCGGCCCGCAGAGGGACAGAGCCGCCGCCCGCGCCTGCGAGGGAGACTTTGCAACTATACAAGACCAATATAAATATATAGGGGGAAAATTCAATAGCACAACAGTTTCACCAAGTAGAAAGGACCACGAACAGTATGAAGAGACAAGGAAAGAAAGGACCACAAGCATTGCAGGTCAACTCAACGTTAGAAGAGGTAATAGCTGCAGCAGATGGAATGTCAGATAAAGAATTCAGGATATACATGCTTCAGATGATCTGGAGTCTCAAGGAAGACATCAGAGAGCAAAATCAGACAATGAAAGGTCACTTCAACAATGAATTACATAAACAAATCCAAGAAGCAAAAGATCAACTATACAGGGAAATAGAGGTTATAAAAAACAAACAAACAGAAATCCTAGAAATGCAGGAAGCAATAAGCCAACTTAAAAACTCAATTGAGAATACTACCAGCAGAGTAGAACACTTAGAAGACAGAACATCAGACAATGAAGATAAAGTATTTCAACTTGAAAAGAACATAGACAGCTCAGCAAGACTGTTAAGAAACCATGAGCAGAACATCCAAGAAATATGGGATAACATCAAGAGACCAAATTTAAGAGTCATTGGGATACAGGAAGGGACAGAGTTTCAAACCAAAGGAATGAGCAATCTACTCAATGAAATAATACGAGAAAACTTCCCAGACTTGAAGAATGAGACAGAACCCCAAATCCTAGAAGCCTACAGGACGCCGAACGTGCAAAATCATAAGAGACCCACACCTAGACACATTATAATGAAGATGCCCAACATACAGAATAAGGAGAGAATTTTAAAAGCTACAAGAGAAAGGAAGCAGATCACATTTAGGGGTAAGCCAATCAGGATAACAGCTGATCTTT
This sequence comes from Marmota monax, assembly GCF_021218885.2. NCBI lineage: Eukaryota > Metazoa > Chordata > Mammalia > Rodentia > Sciuridae > Marmota > Marmota monax. The sequence goes on from NW_026692907.1 coordinate 20,912,721, forward strand.
CAACACAGACTCTGAAAGCTAGAAGATCCTGGAATAACATATTTCAAACACGGAAAGAAAATGGGTTCCAACCAAGAATTGCGTTTCCAGCGAAATTAAGCTTCAGGATGGAAGATGAAATTAAAACCTTCCACGATAAACAAAAGTTAAAAGAATTTGCAGCTAGAAAACCATCTCTTCAAAACATCCTTGGCAAAACATTACAGGAAGAGGAAATGGAAAATAACAATGAAAACCAACAGTGGGAGGTAGGACACTAAAGGGGGGAAAATAATCAAAGAGGAAAACAAACCATGTTTAGTAACATAAATAAACAAATATGGCTGGAAGAACAACCCATATCTCCATAATAACCCTAAATGTTAATGGCTTAAACTCACCACTCAAGAGACACAGGCTAGTAGAATGGATCACAAAACAAGACCCAACAATATGCTGCCTACAGGAGACGCATTTGATAGGAAAAGACATACATAGGCTGAAGGTGAAAGGTTGGGAAAAATCATATCACTCATATGGACTTCGGAAACAAGCAGGAGTATCCATACTCATATCAAATAAAATAGATTTCAAGCCCAAGTTAATCAAAAGGGATAAAGAGGGACACTACATACTGCTTAAGGGAACCATACACCAACAAGACATAACAATCATAAATATATATGCCCCAAACAATGGTGCAGCTATGTTCATCAAGCAAACTCTTCTCAAGTTCAAGAGTCTAATAGACCACCATACAATAATCATGGGAGACTTCAACACACCTCTATCACCACTGGACAGATCTTCCAAACAAAAGTTGAATAAGGAAACCATAGAACTCAATAACACAATTAATAACCTAGACTTAATTGACATATATAGAATATACCACCCAACATCAAGCATTTACACTTTTTTCTCAGCAGCACATGGATCCTTATGAAAAATAGATCATATATTATGTCACAGGGCAACTCTTAGACAATATAAAGGAGTAGAGATAATACCAAGCATCCTATCTGATCATAATGGAATGGAACTGAAAATCAACGATAAAAGAAGGAAGGGAAAAGAATACATCACTTGGAGAATGAACAATAGGTTACTGAATGATCAATGGGTTATAGAAGACATCAAGGAAGAAATTAAAAAATTCTTAGAGATAAATGAAAACACAGACACAACATATCGGAATCTATGGGACACATTGAAAGCAGTTCTAAGAGGAAAATTCATTGCTTGGAGTTCATTCCTTAAAAAAAGAAAAAACCAACAAATAAATGATCTCATACTTCATCTCAAAATCCTTGAAAAAGAAGAGCAAAACAACAGCAAAAGAAGTAGAAGGCAAGAAATAATGAAAATCAGAGCTGAAATTAATGAAATCGAAACAAAAGAAACAATTGAAAAAATTGACAAAACTAAAAGTTGGTTGTTTGAAAAAATAAACAAAATCGACAGACCCTTAGCGATGCTAGCGAAGAGAAGAAGAGAGAGAACTCAAATTACTAACATACGGGATGAAAGAGGCAATATCACAACAGACACTTCAGAAATACAGAAGATAATCAAAAATTATTTTGAATCCTTATACTCCAATAAATTAGAAGATAGTGAAGGCATCGATAAATTTCTTAAGTCATATGATCTGCCCAGATTGAGTCAGGAGGATGTAGACAACCTAAACAGACCAATATCAATTGAGGAAATAGAAGAAACCATCAAAAGACTACCAACTAAGAAAAGCCCAGGACCGGATGGGTATACAGCAGAGTTTTACAAAACCTTTAAAGAGGAACTAATACCAATACTTTTCAAGCTACTTCGGGAAATAGAAAAAGAGGGAGAACTTCCAAATTCATTCTACAAGGCCAACATCACCCTGATACCTAAACCAGACAAAGACACTTCAAAGAAAGAAAACTACAGACCAATATCTCTAATGAACCTAGATGCAAAAATCCTCAATAAAATTCTGGCGAATCAGATACAAAAACATATCAAAAAAATTGTGCACCATGATCAAGTAGGATTCATCCCTGGGACGCAAGGCTGGTTCAATATACAGAAATCAATAAATGTTATTCACCACATCAATAGACTTAAAAATAAGAACCATATGATCATCTCGATAGATGCGGAAAAAGCATTGGACAAAGTACAGCATTCCTTTATGTTCAAAACCCTAGAAAAACTAGGGATAACAGGAACATACCTCAATATTGTAAAAGCAATCTATGCTAAGCCTCAGGCTAGCATCCTTCTGAATGGAGAAAAACTGAAGGCATTCCCTCTAAAATCTGGAACAAGACAGGGATGCCCTCTCTCTCCACTTCTGTTCAACACAGTTCTCGAAACACTGGCCAGAGCAATTAGACAGACGAAAGAAATTAAAGGCATCAAAATAGGAAAAGAAGAACTTAAATTATCACTATTTGCAGGTGACATGATTCTATACCTAGCAGACCCAAAAGGCTCTACAAAGAAACTATTAGAGCTAATAAATGAATTCAGCAAAGTGGCAGGATATAAAATCAACACGCATAGATCAAAGGCATTCCTGTATATCAGCAACAAATCCTCTAAAATGGAAATGAGGACAACCACTCCATTCACAATATCTTCAAAAAAAAAAAAAATACTTGGGAATCAACCTAACAAAAGAGGTGAAAGACTTATACAATGAAAACTACAGAACCCTAAAGAGAGAAATAGAAGAAGATCTTAGAAGATGGAAAAATATACCTTGTTCATGGATAGGCAGAACTAACATCATCAAAATGGCAATATTACCAAAAGTTCTCTATAGGTTTAATGCAATGCCAATCAAAATTCCAACAGCATTTCTTGTAGAAATAGAGAAAGCAATCATGAAATTCATATGGAAAAATAAATGACCCAGAATAGCAAAAACAATGCTAAGCAGGAAGTGTGAATCAGGCGGTATAGCGATACCAGACTTCAAACTATACTACAGAGCAATAGTAATAATAACAGCATGGTACTGGTACCAAAACAGGCGGGTGGACCAATGGTACAGAATAGAGGACACAGAAACCAATCCACAAAACTACAACTATCTTATATTTGATAAAGGGGCTAAAAGCATACAATGGAGGAAGGATAGCATCTTCAACAAATGGTGCTGGGAAAACTGGAAATCCATATGCAACAAAATGAAACTGAATCCCTTTCTCTCGCCATGCACAAAAGTGAATTCAAAATGGATCAAGGAGCTTGATATCAAATCAGAGACACGCCGTCTGATAGAAGAAAAAGTTGGCTACGATCTACATACTGTGGGGTCGGGCTCCAAATTCCTCAATAGGACACCCATAGCACAAAAGTTAATAACTAGAATCAACAAATGGGACTTACTCAAACTAAAAAGTTTTTTCTCAGCAAAAGAAACAATAAGAGAGGTAAATAGAGAGCCTACATCCTGGGAACAAATCTTTACTCCTCACACTTCAGATAGAGCCCTAATATCCAGAGTATACAAAGAACTCAAAAAATTAGACAATAAGAGAACAAACAACCCAATCAACAAATGGGCCAAGGACCTGAACAGACACTTCTCAGAGGGGGACATACAATCAATCAACAAGTACATGAAAAAATGCTCACCATCTCTAGCAGTCAGAGAAATGCAAATCAAAACCACCCTAAGATACCATCTCACTCCAGTTAGATTGGCAGCCATTATGAAGTCAAACAACAACAAGTGCTGGCGAGGATGTGGGGAAAAGGGTACACTTGTACATTGCTGGTGGGACTGCAAATTGGTGCAGCCAATTTGGAAAGCAGTATGGAGATTTCTTGGAAACCTGGGAATGGAGCCACCATTTGACCCAGCTATTCCCCTTCTCGGTCTATTCCCTAAAGACCTAAAAAGAGCATGCTACAGGGACACTGCTACATCGATGTTCATAGCAGCACAGTTCACAATAGCTAGACTGTGGAACCAACCTAGATGCCCTTCAATGGATGAATGGATAAAAAAAATGTGGCATTTATACACAATGGAGTATTACTCTGCATTAAAAAATGACAAAATCATAGAATTTACAGGGAAATGGATGGCATTAGAGCAGATTATGCTAAGTGAAGCTAGCCAATCCCTAAAAAACAAATGCCAAATGTCTTCTTTGATATAGGAGAGTAACTAAGATCAGAGTAGGGTCGAAGAGCATGAGAAGAAGATTAACATTAAACAGGGATGAGAGGTGGGAGGGAAAGGGAGAGAAAAGGGAAAATGCATGGAAATGGAAGGAGACCCTCAGAGTTATACAAAAGTACATACAAGAGGAAGTGAGGGGAAGGGGGAAAATAATATAAGGGGGACAAACGATTGTCAGTAGAGGGAGCAGAGAGAGAAGAGGGGAGGGGAGGGGAGGGGAGGGGAGGGGAGGGGGGATAGTAGAGGATAGGAAAGGCAGCAGAATACAACAGACACTAGTATGGCAATATGTAAATCAATGGATGTGTAACTGATGTGATTCTGCAATCTGTATATGGGGTAAAAATGGGAGCTCATAACCCACTTGAATCAAATTGTGAAATATGATATATCAAGAACTATGTAATGTTTTGAACAGCCAACAATAAAAAATTAAAAAAAAAAAGATTACAATAGTACAATGAGGCTCTACTCATTTTAAAATGTCATAAGTTTAACATTTCTATTGCTTAGTTTGAGTATTCATCTTCTTGTTTGAATCTTCCCTCAATTTACCAGGACATTTATTAGCAGAACTTGTGTTGTTATATATCAACAGTGATAACAACACATGATACATTTATTTTTAATGGCATATGAGCAGTGGTAAATTACTTCCATAATAGTACTATATGAATTACACTTTTAATATTCCTTACACATAAATGTTCCAGATTTCAGAATTTTAAAGTTTTTGGATATTTCCTTATACCTTCAATATCCTAAGGTTGGGATCCATATCAAAGCAAGAAATCACTTATGATTCACATAGACCAAATTCACATAGCCTAAAAGATAATTTTGTACAATATTTTTAGTGCACCTATGTTTTGGCTGCAACACATCACAAGAGGTCAATTGTGGAATTCTCCACTTGTGGCATTGTATTGGTTCTGAGAATGTTTTGAATTTGGAGCATTTTGGACTTTGGATATACAGATTAGGGATGCTCAAACTATAAAATATTTAATAATTAATTTACTGAGAACATAGTAAATTTTGGAAAATTTTATATTTTTATTAAATTAGCAGAAGAGAGAATAAATTTTTATTAATAGAAAATGTACTTCAATTTAGCAAATATTTGCCAGTAGAATCTGGACACTGGCTTGGTATCCTTGTTTAGCTTAGTGTCATTTAATTTAGTTAACTTCCTGAATTAACATTCATTGTGATAGGACATATTAGTTGTAGAAAATATATAGTGCTTATTATTTAAAATAAAATAATGCATATTTAATTTGAATACCTGAGATTAACCCTTGCAGTAGATTTATTTGCAGTGTTTTATGTAGATTGAACTCAACAAAATTATATAAATTTTAGACATTATTGTTAGTAAAGATTAAGAAAACTTATTTCTGAGAAAACAACAGAAATACAGAGAAAGAAATGCAAATTTTACACATTTAAAATAAAATTACTAGTCGTTTATTAAAAAGCTTATGACAACACTCCAGAGTTAGAAGTGCTTCGAGTGTAACTAAAAGAATGTTTGGTAATAGTCTAAAATTTTTAAAAAGTTGCACAATAATTACTTTCTGTGTATATTTCACCAAATTCACTGTTCTTTAGTTCTAATTAACTTTGCTATGAGTACATGCTATTAAAGTTTCAGTGAGAAAACTTGTGCTTTTTTCTATTATATGCAATGTTTTTTGTCCTTTTTAATTGCTGATTGTATTTTTAAATGACTTGTGAACTAAAAGCTGTAAAGACATCTTGAAATGAGCTGTTTCAACTTCATTCATTTTATTTTCCCTCAGATCATTCTTAGAAAATGACATTTGTATTTATTGCTGCCATTCCAAAGCAAAATTTTATATTTTCCATTACTTTTTACATACAGAAAAAATTCTTTATTGCTTATGGCATTTTAAAGATGCAGATTGAGGCCAACCTGTCATTTACTAAGCTTGAAAACATTCTCTTTCTCTCCTTTCTCTTTGTCAACTACTTCAATCACTATGAAATTCTTATTAGTCATTTAAATAAGTTTTATGACCAGCTAGAATTTTATGAGGAATTTAAATTTATATAGGTCAACTTTTCTTTTTCCTTCACTCCTCAGTTCCCTCATTACTCATCTTTTTGTTTTGTTTTAGAAATATATATTTAAACTACATGTAGTTGAAATTTTATGCTACTTAATATAAAAATATATGGCTTTATTTACATAAAATCTGAAAATGGATATATGTGTCATATATTATGCAAATTATAAAATGAGTAACTATTTTCTAAGTTTTAACTCATTTTTAGGTCAAAAACATATAAATTCAACATGTATAAAAATAAAAAAAAATAAGTTTAAAAAATCCATAAGAAGTTACAGCTACCTTTCTGAATATGTAGGAGGTCTCTCCTTAATCTGTTTTCTGTTGCTATAACACAATACTTAGGATAAATTATAAAGAAAAGAGGATTATTTTAGATCAAGTTCTGGAGGATAGAAAGTCTAAGAGCTTGAAGCTGATATCTGCTTATCTTCTGGGAAGTGCCCTATACCTTATGGCAGAAAATGGAAAGAAGGCACATCCATGAGAGTGAAAAGGAGGCCAGATGCCCACTGTAACTAACCCCTTCTCATAAAAAAAGACAATAATTTATTCATGAGGGCTCTGCCTCCCTTCTACAAACATGTCCCGGCACTGCCATATTGAGCAACTAAGGTCCAGCACATGAACTGTATGGGACACGCTCAACCACAGCCCTATCAAACAAAGGAGTGTTGGATGGGGTTTCTATGAAGAAGGATGAACATTAAGAAAAAGAGTGTAAACAAAGCAAGTGTTCATCAACTAAAGACTAGATAAACAAATTATGGAATAGGACCACAGTAAATATTATTCACCTACAGAAGTGATAAAGTCGGGACATACACTATGACATGGACAACCCACAATCATAAAATTATATTTTATGATAATATTTATAAGAACCATCCAGAGTTGATAAACCCATAGACACAGAAAGCATATGGTTTGTTGCCACAGCCTTGGGGAAGAATAAATGGGACATGAAGATAGTAATGATGGTCATCCAACATTGTGAATGTTATGAAATACACTGAATTGTATTTTTAAAACTGGTCAAATTAATGAGTTATATATTATGTAAACTTTACCACAAAAAATGCAAAGTATGAAATAGTGTGATACATTTACATCTTACCATAAAATAATAGAAGATATAAAATTATTATATTACTTAGTATATATAAAAAAATATTTGTTTGTAAAATGAAAATGGTAAAAAAAAAAAAACATTTTTTGGAAGACCTTACAAGTAGCTGGATAGAAATTTTATAAATGACCATGAAATAATGAAGGCCTGAAACCCATACTTAATACTTTGGTATATTCAATTTCATTAAAAAGTCATTGAAAAAGCCTTTAGAAACATATGTGAATCATCAGTCTAATCAAGAGATGATGAAGCATTTAACTAGAACAGAGGTCATTGGCATCTGAAGAACTGAGAAAATTACATTATCAGGAAGCATCTCTGAGACAACAGTTTATCAAATACCAAAAGCAGGCACTGAACATTGTCCTCAAGGTTATTATTGCTAAAAATATAATACTATTTTGGTATTTAAAATATATTAATAACAGTAACAAAAATAATTACTGACATTAGTAAAATTTTGTGTATGCATATGTTTATATTTTTATAGATCATGTATTCCAAGTTATAATATACAGTCATATATGGCATGATGAAATTTAAGTCAATGGCATACTACATTTAAGATGAAGGTTCACAGGAGGATCACAACTTTAAGGCCAGACTCAGCAACGTAGCATCTCAAAATTAAAAATAAAAAGGGTTGGACATCTAGTCATGTAGCCTGCCTACCCTGGGTCCAATCCCCAGTACCCAGGGGCATTATATCACCAAATGATATTTTAGCCATCTTAGTTTGTATAATTACACTCTGATTTTCATAGGTTAACAAAATAGCCTAATGACAAATTTCTCAGATATATATATATATACACACACACACACACACACACACACACACACACACATATATATATACACTCATGCAACATATGACTATTTATTATTTTTACATATGTAGAATCTTTCCATAGCTATCTGTCTATGAATATATAGGTTAAGATGAAATTAACACAAATTAATTTCAATTGCTAAGAAGAATATAATTCAAAATTGCTTATTAACTTTTACCAGGCCATTCAGTCAGAAAAATGATTAATAGTTCCACTGAAACACATTCTTGTTTTTGTGTTTTCCCAAGGCAATTTCATTATTTTTTTGGCAAATATGAATGGGAGGATAAGTAAATTTAACATTATTTGATCTTCCCAAGTTTAACAGAAACGCTAAGACAGAATGAAAGAAAATCATGTTAAATTAATTCTAAATTTTTGAGAGAATTGATGCACTTCCTAGTATAAGCAATACACACTTTTGCACTGTCAAAATGCAAGATGCTGTCTGAGAAATATATTGAAGAATCATCCAGAATTATAAATATGGTATCTGCCTGTATATCAGCACAAAAATGGAAAGCCAAAGAAATCTTATTCAGTTTATTAGATACATTTTTTACTCAAAATGAAGTCTCTATGACCCTCTATACTGTAATTCATATTTGAGACAGCTGCACTTTGCCTTTTTTTTACAAAACAAACTATCAGATGATAGTGATAACAATGTAAGAGATGGTGAATACATCATCTTCCACAAAACAGAGTCAATTACTCCTAGCTTTGTATACGAAAAAATATGAAAATGATAACATCTTTCACCACCCCATTCCAAAACAGCTAAGGAAAAACAATTGATTGAAACCCTATGCTCTTTTGAGAAAAGAAAGTAAGATTTGTAATCCAGAAACTGCCTTTGCTGTATATTGAATGCATTTTCACTTGAAGAACCAGACATTAATTTTGGAATAAGCAGTCAGCTAGTTAATTCACTGAAATAGATGAGTAACATCACAAGTAACTTTTATAAAGATGTTCATATGTAATTGACTTGCACAACTTTTTAATTGGACATATGAATCCATCTATACGATTTTGGTTTCTTTCATGATTAAAATATGGTGTACACTTTGATGTTTTATTTGTGCACTCTTATGCCTACAGAATTAGACTAAAGAGATCATGGAAATTTTGCCTGAGACAACTCTTTTTTTTAAGTATTAGAAAGCTACCTAACAATGCTTGGCTAGCTAAGCTTTGTATTTCAGCCTATCTTTGTATATGTTGATGACAAAATTCATTGATTATTACTAAAATCTATTTGGTGCCCCATTGTTCACTATTTTAATCCCTAGAACCAAGCAAAAAATATTGGTCTTTTGGTATAGTATGTATCCTTATTATAAATATGCTTCTATATGTATATATAGGGATAAATAAAATAATATTATATATTTATTATCAACAAGTATAGGAATCAAGAAAGCTAATATTAGTAAAGTTTTAATGAGTATGAATCATACACTAAGTTTAATCATGTAAATAATGTGTGTGCATTTATAAACAATTAGTAACCAAGAGTGGAAATGGACAGACCTATTATATGGAAACATGGTGGATTTTATTGTTAAATTACCTTTTTTTAAAGCATGTATAGACTATAAAATATAATTGATTGTTAATAATAGTATGTATTCTTCAAAACTTATTTAGAAACACTATACCTAATTGTTTAATTAGCAAAAGTTTTATGATACTGAAAGAAGAAAACTCAAGCATCAGGGTGTAAATGTGCAGATTCATGAACCTTCAGAGAAGTTTTGGTGTGATAGAATATCTGTAATAAATCTTACTAATCTTGAAATTGTCTCAGCTTCTCTATGTAAATTTGTCTTTTTTTAAATTTTTAAGTTGTACTAGAAAATGAAGTAGCCATTAATTAAAAATTTCATTTTGAGGATAGAATATTCTTTTGGATATGAAGAACACTTGACATATCAATTGAGGTTTCTTCTATTAAAGATAACCAGGCAAAAAATAAGAGCTTCAGTCTTTCACAAATAAAACATAATATTTTGTAGAACATTGCTTTTTTAATAAGATCTCCTCTATTGAAAGGTATGCAGATATATGAAGCAGATATACGAAGCAGGTTGAAACTAAAATTTCAACCAATAACATTGAAGTCATTCTATGCATGTATTAGAACTTATTCATGCTGAGGAAAAGTACATTTATTCCAATAATGGCTAACTGTGTTTAATATAATTTTTACTAATGCCATTCACTCTTTAAAATGCCTCTTTTGTATTAAAACAGTTGGCATAATATTAGACAGGTCTTAGGTCGACAGCAATACACAGCATACACAAAGAAAAGCAAGCTGAGAGCACAGGAAGGGTGAAATCCATAACCTTTAATTGAGAAACAGTTTGAAGTGATTGAGAAAAGATTGTTTTAAGAAAGATTAATTATAACCTTAATTCACAATACTTAATAAGAAAAGTTACTTCATATTATAAAGAAGGAGAGGATATTTTTTACAAAATTCATTTTGTATATAACCAAATAGGGATCTGCTCTGGTATTATTCAAGAATACAAATATTGAATGAATTAAAAATATAGAGGTAAGCAAGGTAGATTACTATCTGTTATAGTTTGGATGTGAGTAGTCCCCCAAAAGCTCACATGTGAGACAATGCAAGAAGGTTCACAGGAGAAATGACTGGGTTGTAAGAGTCTCAACCCAATCATTGTTTTAATACCCTGATAGGGATTAACTGGTTAATGCAGTGGTAGAGTGTGGCTGAAGGAGGTGGGAATTGGGGCATGGCTATGGGGTATATATTCTGTATCTCAAGAGAAGAGATTCTCTCTCTCTGCTTTCTGATCACCATGTAAGCTGCTTCCTTCTGCCACACACTTCTGCCATAATGTTCTGCCTCACCTCAAGCCCCAAGGAATGAAGCGGACCTTCTGTGGACTAAGACCTCAGAAACTGTGAGCCCACAAATAAACTTTTCCTCCTCTACAATTGTGCTGCTTGCATGCTTTAGTCACAGGAGCAAAAAAGCTGACTAAAATGCTATCCTTATACAGATGGCATCATCAAGTTAGATAGGGCATTTCATATTTAAAAATTTTACTAATACTTTGATTTTTTAATGTATTACTTCTTATAAAATAAAAGCAAAAGAAATTTAGAAAATGCCATAATGATATTTGTAGAAGCTAGATTGGGTATTAAAATGATATGTAATGTAGATATTTTGGACAGAATTTTGTATATACAAGTTTAAAAATAAAGAGTGAAGTATAATCTTTCATGGACAACAGATATCAAGGGATTGAAAGCAATATATTTAAAATTATCCCATATCATAAATCAAAGATTAGACACAAAGGCACTGTGGTGCACACCTATAATCCTAGGGGCTTGGGAGGCTGGGGCAATTGGTTCATGATTTCAAACCAGCCTCAACTACTTAGTGAGGCCCTAAGCAACTCAGTGAGACCCTTCCTGTAAACAAAATACAAAAGAGAGGCTGGGCTTGTGACTCAGTGGTTAAATGCCCCTGAATTCAATCCCTGGTATTAAAAAAAATCAATCAATCAATTAATTAATTAATTAAAGACAGGTTCACAGTCTTTTCTTTTGTCAAGAAAATAAGAAAATGAGCTCAAAATGATCTGTGTCTTCTCTCATTTTAGTATGTGAAATCATCATCATGGTGCAAACTGGCTGTGTGAGAACACAGCTAGCCCTGAGCCTAAAGCAAGAGAGTTTGCTTTTAGCAACTGTAAAGAAACAAGAGAGAGACAAATAATGAAATGTAAGATTTATTATGGAGTGATCAGTTGTTTATTGTTTTTAATCAGAAAGCCCCCAAATACCTATTTTACTCGACTTTTGTTGCCTTTTGATGTCTAGCTTTTTTTTTTTGTCCTGATGGTGAATACCTTATTTTCATTTCTCTCTCTAAGACAAATGTGCTCCAAACATAACCTTTGTGTCTAAGTAAAAGGACACAAGTCAAGGTAGTAGATGCAGATGTCAAACAATGCACACACACACACACACACAAGATTGTTTGCTTTATGAATAAAGAGACATCGAAATTCAATTAACTGATTTTCTTTAAATCTTCCCACCGCATCATACAGCTGAATTTATACCAAGGATGAGGTCATTAAATCAGACTCACGCACTTGACCAAATGAAAGGCCAAAGTTGTTGGCAATGAAAAGCAAAAAGAACTCTAAGAGGTAAGGGACAATTTCCTATATTCTACTGTTCTAATATAATGTGATTATTGTTTATGACTCACACTTATACATTTTAAAGAATGAGCCATTGATGATCCAAAAGTATCAGCAGTCTTTGAAAAGCGGTATTTTTAGAAGTGGAGCCAAGATTCACAGAGAGCGAACTTCTCATGCCTCTTCCTGTGGTGCTATATGGACACTTCATGTACTGGCTAAAATATTTCTTAAGTATTTTCACATGGTACAAGACTACTGTCACCACTGCTAATTCATTAAACAAACCCTACAAAAAAAAGAATATTGTAGATTTTTTAAATTTATTATTACAAATTTTTCCTCTTCACCATTTTGTTTCAGAAGAATAAAGATTTGCTTCGGAAATATATAGGTTTTTGTAAACCAGTTTTTTATAATTATTAGCTAAGTCCCTTATAATTCTAAAGTCTTCCAAAAAAGTGATACAGAGAAGGATAGTTTCCTGACTAGAATTCTTTGTTCCAAATAAAGAATGCTGTTGTTAAGAAAGCATTTCTTTTGTATGTTATCCAAAATAGATAAAATTCCATTGAACTTCCATAACTATTTTGCATTAGTGATAAAGTAAAATATGATAACAGAGTTGTTAAATGTAGGTTTATTTAACAGGTATGTGAACAAATTCTCAAAATCACTAATTATCATTAACGTGCACTTTAAAACTACAATGGCATTTCACCTCACACCTTTAAAATGGCTACTGTCAGAAAGACAAGAGATATCACACATTGGAGAGTAGATGGCAAAAAGGACATGTCAATCAGTATAGCCATTATGGAGCATTATGGAGGTTCCTTAAAGGATTGAAAATAGAAGTACCATATAATCCAGCAATTGGGCTCCTGGGGATATGTTCAGAGGAAATGAAACCAGATTTCTGAAGAGATGACTGCACTCTGATGTTCATTGCCACATTGTTCACAGAGTTAAGAAACAAAAACAACATGTGTCAATCAATGGATGAATGAATAAAGAAAATCCATAATAGACACAATGGAATACTATCCAGCCTAAGAAAGAAAGAATTCTGGTCACTTGTAACAAAATGGAAATACTTAGAGAACAGTATGCTACGTGAAATAAACTAGACACAGAAATGCAAATAGTATATGATTTAATCACTTACATTTGCATCTCCAAACATTGAACTCACAAAGTAGACTGGAGGTTATAAATGGTGGAGGGAGGGAGGAGATGCTGGTAAAGGGTCCAAACTTTCAGTGGGTCTGGGAGAATAAGTTCTGGTGATCTACTAAACAGAATGGTGTCACTAATAAATTTTCTATTTGAAAATTGCTATGACAATATATCTTAAATGTCCTACCATAAAAAACTGACAAATGGATAAAGCAATGGCTATGTTAAAAAGTTTAATTTAATAATGTCTCAAAGTATACACATATATCAAGATATTATTTTATACATCATAAATTAGTATATTTTTGTGCCAACTATACCTTAATAAAACTGGGAAAAATAAACTATAAGAATTAAGATTAATATATTTAACAGTAAGATTTTTATGTGTTCATATATTTATCTTATTTTATCCAAATAGATGAAATTTGAAAAAAGAATCACAAAGTTCAAAAGTTACTTGCCAGTTGAATTCATTTACTTTTACTGAAGAAGTATGAGCTTTTGCTAGAGAATCACAAATAAAAATAATAATCAGAAATTTCTATCAAAATCTAGGACAAGATTAAGAAGTCATCAAATGTGTTTTCTGAACAACATGTGCCAAATGCTGTGCTTGATCTTGCTTTTAATAATGTGAATAAGGCATAGTGCCTGACCAAAGATTTGTCTAGTGTTTAAAGAAAATATGCAGGGGTTGGAAGATTGTTCACATATGTAAGTTATCTTAAATCACTTATGAAGCCATGCAAATGCAGTACATATAAGCAATATCCAAGTTTCTGGAAAGACTTTCTCATTCCAAGTTACAAGGTCACCATTCCTAGAAGGCAGTTATTTTAGGTAATGTATGCACATTAATTCTGAATGACTTAAGAAATTTCATGGTTCAATCTTTAATTTATTTACTACATTCACTGAAGTTTATTGTTTTTGTTTTGTTCATATTCTCAGACTGGAAAAACTGTTTCTTGTTCAATTTCCATAGCATTTAGAATACATTTTGTTATCCAGTGTTCAGTTTCATAAGAGATAGCATTTCTTTTTAATAAAAATAATTGTTTTTAAATGAAAAGGATGGAATAAGTGTATATAACTATAGTAGTTAAGATGAACTTAGTGGTATTTTTGGTTATCTTTTAACATGCATAAATTTATTCCTAAGTTTCCTGGGGTGAAAGTAAATTCATAATATTGAGCTACAATAACCCAACTTAGAGAAGATTGATATATAAATTATATATCAATTAATGCATAGCATAAAAATAATTTCACAATGTGGAATAGAAAATACTCATAATGAGCTGATTTTAATATTATTTGATGGCACAGAATCAGTCAGGAGCCAAGCATGGTGGCACATCCCTGTAATACCAGTGGCTTAGTAGCCTGAAGCAGGAGTATCTTGAGTTCAAAGCCAGACTCGGCAAAAGCCAGGTACTAAAAAACTCAGTGAGACTCCATCTCTAAATAAAATACAAAATATAGCTGAGAATGTGGCTTAGCAGTTGAGTGTCCCTGAGTTCAATCCCCAGTACCCCCATCCTTCCCCCAAAAAATTAGTCAAGAGAGTCATTCTCTGCTTCCATGTTTTAATGAAATAATGATATGAGGGACATATGGATTGGTGTGCTTATTTCAAGTCATGTTTCTCTTCTCAGAGTTTTCAAGCTGAATTTTATATATATTCTATTTAAAGGCTACGATCAATAAAGCATATATATGTATCATATATACTTCATATATCACATACAGATTATATATAACTATATATTTGTAAATATAGAGAGATTCTTGGCTACATTTCATAAACTTTTGTCTTCTTTCTTCGGTATAATTTAAAGAATTCTGGACTTTAAGGTGCATTTACATTTTTATCCACGTCACACTTATCTTTTAAGTTTCGTAATTTTATGCATCATCTTGATATCTTGTAAATAAAATAGAATTCAAACATCTTAAGTGCACATTTACTGAATTTTGACTAATTCATTTGCCTCTGTAGTCCAAATACTGATAATGACCCCAAAAAACAAAAACATTATTTTATAAAGTTTATTCATGCTCTTTTCCAATCAGTCATCACAAGGACATTAGTATGATTTTGCTATTATTTTTAACTTATAATTAATTTTTTCTATTCTAAAAATTCAGATGTCCTGCAGAATTGAACTGTTCACGTGGGACATTTTTCATGTACTTGGTTGCCGACTATAAATCATCTATTGTGATCCTTGAAGGACGCCTTGGTGACGCCTGCCTGTAATTCCAGTTACTTCAGAGGTAGAGGCTGGAGGATCACAAGTTCAAAGCCAGTCTCAGCAACTTAGTGAGGCCCTCAGCAACTTATCAAGAATGTATTTCAAATAAGTAAATAAATAAATAAGTAAAAATGTTTATGGATGAGAGATGAGATTTAGTGCCACTGTTACCAAAAGTTAATTAGTTCACTAACTGAAAAATAAATCTTTCACCATTTTTAAAATGTTTTTTTTTTATTAATTTTTTTAGTTTTAATTTTTCTTTGTATTTTTGAAGTCAAAAATCTTTTGCAAATATTTTTCCAGCCTAAACCTCACCTTTTTATTCTCTTGACAGTGTTTTATTTCTCCCCCCAGAATAGAAACGTTACATTTTAATGAGATTCATCTGTCTAATAATTTTTAATTTTATGTTTGCCATTACACATAAAAGATAATGAAAACTTTCCATGTTAACTTCCCTTAAAGAAGTTTGCCCTTTTGGCAATTAAAATATATAATAATGTTTCTATCATTTCTATCCATTCAGGGACTGAGTGGGGTTTAGGTTTGCACAGTTTGACTTCACCAGTGATTCATTCCTGCTTCTTGTCCATGTTCTTTCTGGGTTTTTGAATAACAGTTTGGCAGGTTCCTAACTTCTCAGTCTAAAATACTGTTCTTCAGAGGATTAGAGCTAAGCTTTTTATCTTGTTGCTTCATGCAAATGTAAATTTTAGTTAATATCCTAAAGTCTACTTCATTTTTATTTGTAGCAAGCTATTTCTAGCAGGGCTTTTCTTCAAGTATCTCAAACCACAGAAATTTTTTCTTACTTTTTAGTTATTATCAGTATCCTTGTTGTTATCCTTTTAGTTGTTATCACTTATGCTGCACCAAAACCATTAGAGATAATAATTTTTTTACATGTGCTGCTCTTCTTGTTTTCAATCAGTCATGTCTGAGTCACAAGTCACAGGTCCCAGATCTGCTAATTCTCTAATGGTTTCTTTTTCCCTTTGAAGAGTACTCCCTATCACCACCTTTAGGAAGACGACTGCTGAATATCTTCTGAATTTTTCTCACTACCATAGATTTTCTTCTGTGAAAGTTTAGTTCCTCTATTTCTTTTTGCTTCTGTAGATGTACAATCTTTTTAAAATATAATATTTTAAAGCTTACCATGTTTCCAATATGTACAAACATCGAATTGCCAAAACCTATTTGAGTTTAATCAGATAAAGAAGTGATTGGCAATATGCTAAAGTTCATTTTCTTGTTATTTTTTGATGGTATGCTTGATATCTTTTTAATGTTAAACATTTTATATAAATACATATAAAAACATTAAAGATGTCATCTTCCAGCTGAAATTTACTTTTTCTTCCATCAAATAGTTAGAATAAGTGTAAATCCACTTTTAATGAGCATAGATTTGAGATAATTTGAAACTGAATTCTACTTTTGAAAGCAGATGTATTTCCAATCTATGGTTACTCCATGGGAAGAGCTTTATTTTAATTTACTTATTGGTTCTTTTTAGTTATATATGACAATAGAATCCATTTTGATATAAAAGCATGAGATATATCTCATTCTCACTGAGATGTTTTCATATATGTACATAGAAAAATTATGTCAGATTCATTCCAGTGTCTTTCATTTTCTTATCCCTTCTCCCTTCTCTCCATTCTCTTTTGTCTTATCTATTGAACTTCTATCCACCCCCTCTCCCCTTGCAGAATCCTAGTAACATCTTGGCTGTTTTACAATGCCCCTTCTCTTTATCCTTCTCTTGATTCTGATTTTTTATATTATTGCTAAAAGATCTTAGCTTATACATTTTAGTCACCATATATACTTCAGTTTCTTAGATTCTGTTATGGTTTAGATATGAGGTGTCCCCAAAAACTCATGTGTGAGAGAATGCAAGAAGGTTCAGAGGAGAAATAATTGTGTTGTGAGGGTATTAACCTAATCAGGGATTTAATCCCCTTTTAGGGATTAACTGAGTGGTAACTGAAGTGATAGGGTGTGGTTGGAGGAAGCAGAAACTAGGGTAGAGCTTTGGTGTATATATTTATATTTGGAGAGTGGAGTCTCTCTCTCTCTCTGATTTTTGGTCACCATGATGTGAGCAGCTTTCTTCTGCCATATACTCCTCCATGATTCTCAGCCTCATCTTGAGCCTTGAGGAATGGAGCCGGCCTTCTATGAACTAAGATCTCTGAAACTGTGAACCCCCCAAATAAACTTTTCCTCCTCTACAGTGGTTCTGGTCAGATCCTTTAGTCACAACATCAAAAAAAGCTTACTGAAACAGAAATTGGTACCAGGAGTGGGGCCATTGCTTCAACAAACCTGACTATGTAGTTCAGAAGCTTTTTCAGCTTTTTGAAATTGGTGGGAGAATTTTTCAGATATTTAAGCAGTGCAAGCTAGAAAAGCTCTAAGATGTTTTAAGTAGAATTTAATGGCCTATTCTGGTGGGAGTTCAGAAGACCAGAATCACAATAGGACCATGGTCAGTGAATACAGGGCTCAAGAGTGTTCAAAAAGGTGGACTCTATCAGAATTTGGAGTAGAGGCCATTAGTGTTATATCTGGCAGAGTAGTGGTCTTAATTTTGCCTATGTCCAGAGAGACTTTCTGTGAGGCTGATTTTAGAAGCAATGGGCTTCTTAATCTGAAGGAAGAAATGCATAGACAGAATAGCATTCAGGTGGTGGCATGGATATTGCTATCGGCTTTTAGCTAAATTTATTGTAATAAATAGGGCAGGAAGCACAAAAGAAAGATTTGGAAAAGGTGAACTTGAAAGCCCCAAGTAATAAAAGTAGGGCTAAGGAAGCTGCAGTTGTTAAAAACATTACTGCCACTAAAGAAATGTTAAAGACTTTGCCTAGAGACAATAAGAAAAATGGCTTGAGGGCAACTCCAGAGCTGTGAAACCACAATCATCTCAAGTTCAAGGGAATAAAGATGAAAATTCTCTTGAGACCAGCGGGGTACTCTTTTTGCACAAAGGGACCTAGGAAGGTTTTCAATATGCTCAGCCACCCACTGCTGCACCAATGGTCCCTGGAGGCTGGGCTTCTGCTTGAGTTGGCAGAAAACCATGTGGTGCTGGTTCTGCATGAATGTATGATGCTGGAGTTAGGGGTTCATGGAGGCTTCCACCAAAATTTCAAAGGAAGGCCTGGGAGGCCAGACAAGACGCAGCAGGCTCAAGTCCCTGTGGGCATCCCTTGAAAAGTCAGTGTGGAGATGTGAGGAGAAAGCCAAAGTTGCACTGGAGACCCCAAGATTAACAAATACCATTAACATGGTATATCATCCTTGGAAAGCCGAGGAATAGAACTGGCCTCCTATGGACTAAGACCTCTGAAAATGTGAGCCCTTAAGTCTTCCTCCTCTACAATTGTGCTAGTCAGGTTCTTTAGTCACAGCAGCAAAAAAAAAAAAAAAAAAAAAAAAAACAACAACAACAACAAAAACCTGACAAAAACAGACTCTCAGCTACTTCTTATAGATTAGCAGGGGGAAAATTATTATGAATATTTGACTTACTGCTTTGAACTAATCTTTTGTTAGGAGCTTTGGCTATCAAATGCCAGTTGTTTTGCTAAGTTTTGGACACTTTCTGTAAATTCTGTTTTTTTTAATTTTATTTTACATTTTATATTTCTTTTCTGATTGTCCCCAGTGGAAGAATTTCTCTACTCTTACAGCTAAAGATGGAAGAATAGCCCTTGACTTTTTGCAATCTAAAATCTCTTTCAAGGCCAATACTTATTCCCTACACTGAGTGTGTTAAGATATTGAATTTAAATTTAGTTGGGTGCCGCAGTCTGGCTGGGCACACAATCACGAGCCACCACACAGCTTGTAGATTCAAACAGCAACTCTTTCTTCCCGAACTCACACCAGCCGTCTACAATCACGTTCTGGGGAAATCCACGTTCTCTGCCCAAATCCACATCCACTGGGCTTCTATCTCCCAAAGAATACTGTCTGAATCCCGTGAGAACTCAAGGGGAACTCAGGCAGCAGGATACACCCTATTCCCAGCAGGAATAATCTTAAACCTTAAACCTGGAACCTAAACCGGGAACGCCCTAATCCGCCTTGGTCCTTGAACAAGGTCACTTACATTCATTGTCACTGCAACATGGGGTACGCTGGCAAGGAAATTGTCATACCTACTTGGCTAATGGCTCCCAGCAGTTGGGCATACCTATCTGTATTATAGCCTTTCACAAATTTCCATATATCTTTTCATTTTGAAAAACGAAAATGGTCATGGAGATAGTGCTGCTAGTAAACAAATTTCCTACACTCTTCATAGTCAATTCTTCTTGATACACTTCATCAGTTCACAGTTGTGATCACATCATAAATCTTGTTATCACATGGGATTTCCATACTTCTGAAATCTTAAAACACAACAGTCAGTCTTCTGCCTTGCATGAGTTTCTTGAATCTGACTTCCTGTAAGTGTTCAGAATTTTTCCAAATTTCTATGGAGACAAGCTTGTGGAAATGGTTACTAATTTAAAAAAGAAAAAAGAAAAAAAAAACTATCTTGATAATAATTCTGAATGTCCTATCATAGGTATATTTTATGAAATCCTCACTTTGCCCAAGGAAGTAGATAATTTTCTAAGATAATCTCACTGTCATACAGATCATTGATATTACACACTTGCCATCTATAACAATATCTAGCTTTGCAAAGTTTATATTCTCATTTAAACAAAGTTACCTGAATGCTGTATGCTAGTTCAAATAGCAGGAGAATAGTCACTGTGTGTATGGGAAGAAGGGTGGTTGAGACTACACTAGACAATAAAATACAGATAAAGTCAAATACCACAAAAAATACAGACAGATAACTTTGGGAAAGAATTTGGTCAGGTTTCAAACTAGTTTTGGAAGAAAGGATTAAAAACGTATCAATATATATTCTAAATCATTAATCTTAAATCTTAAGGGAAAGTTCAAGATGTTTGACTCAAATCACCAGACATTTCTGCATGTTATTGCTTTTCCTTTCCGCCCTCCAGTTCAGCACAAGAGGCCATATGCAGCCAGGGCGCCCAGCCAGAATGGCATGATCCTGAAGACCCACTTCCACAAGGACTGGCAGCGGCGCAGCGATGGGACCCATCCGGCCCATAGTGAGGTGCTCACATCAAAGTCCCAGCAGGCAGGGACTTCAGCCTGGAGGAGTTGAGGGTGGCAGGCATCCACAAGAAGGTGGCCTGGACCATTGGCATCTCTGTGGACCTCAGGAGGTGGAACAAATCCCTACAGGCCAAAGTGCAGCGGCTGAAGGAGTACCACTCCAAGCTCATCCTCTTCCCCAGGAAGCCCTCCGCCCCCAAGAAGGGAGAAAGCTCAGCTGACAGGACCAGAACCTATACAAGAAGGAGAAAGCCAGAGTCATCACCAAAGAGGAAAAGAACTTCACAGCATTTGACAGTCTCTGGATGGCTCTCGCCAAAGCCTTGCTCTTTGCCATGGATCAAAAAAGGCCAAGGAAGCTGTAGAACAGGATGTAGAAAAGAAAAAAATAAAGCACTGTGGTATCTTGTAATAAATGCTCTCCATGAAGCTTAAAAAAAAGTAACTATCTTCATATGAATATTTAAGAATATGATATTTTTTAGAAACAAATACTGCTTTATTCATTATTTGTTTCTGAATCCAATAATACATCTTAATTCTATTCAGTATTTAATGCATATTTATTAAACTGAATAAGCCCTCAACTACGTATAAATAATGCCAGTCTACAACTTCATTTCTTAGCTGAATTTCCACAAAGTTTATCTTTCATGATGTCCCAGGTTGGATAAATGCATAAACCAAAAAGAATATGTGAATAAAACCTAATAGCTTCTCCTTGTACAAAGTTTATCTGCAAATTATGATCTCACATATCTCTTTTTTGCTAAGGCAAAGAAAAATGTAATAATTTCCTAAAATTAACAATTTGTTAAATCTTTGAGGGATAATAGTTGTACAGAAATAATCTTTTATACTAAGAAACATACTTTTGTCTTAAATTTAATTTAGAATAACATTAAGTGAAAAAAAAAGAGACACTTAATAAGAGAAAAAAATATTATGTTAAATAAGAAGAGTTTCTATCTCATAATTTTACCAAAATAGAGAAATTTAAAACACAAAAACTTCAGGAATATCTCTCTATTCCAGGATCTGCATTGGTAATGGAGGCCTCCAGGAACACATCCTGGGCAGCTTTTGCAATGCTAGCTCATATTTGCTTTGAAGGTTCAACTTCTTAATTTGAATGTACAAAGCCGCTAAAACAGAAGGTGTGTCTCAAAGGGCTAGCTTGAGGGTGTCTGAGAATTGGTAACAGAAGGAGTTCAATTTTGTACTTGGATTTTGTATCTTGGCACAAGGATGCTGTTTCTTCCTCTGGCCCTTTAGAAGTTTGTATTTTTAATATTCACTATCACTTCTTTTTTTTGTTTTTTTTCTAAGTGGCACATTGGGGCAAAACATGAAGCAGGCCTTCTGTTTTCTAATCATGAAAAGCTAGTCTTTCCAAGAGATTGAAGTTTCCAAAAAAAATTTAAAAAAATGACCAAAAAGCCAGGTAGCTCTGTGGCTTTGGGCAAATCATCTCTCCCTCAAGGTCAACAATAAATTTACAGTGGATACGTGCTTCCTAAGGAGCTCTGTATTTTTAAAAATGTGTAATTTATTAAGGTGGCATAACTTGCCCATTTATCAAAGGAAATATGTACTAAATAAATGCAGATTTAAATTATCTCCATGTATAGCATTGCATAATTCACATCATTAGCTGAAATTGTAAAACTTATATTCTATGAGGAGAAAAATCCTGTAATTTCTGTTTTTGACTTCTCCTCAAACTAATCCTAAATCAAAAGAGTATAATAAAACCTAGAAATATTTCTAGATGAAATATTTGAATACATATGTATACTGATGAGTGAACATGAATGAGCCTAAAATATTAAAACAACATTGATATCTCATTAAAGTATCATATCACAATCTAATTTTCATTTACTATCTTCAAAGAAAGAAAGTATTAAACAAGTTATTGCAATGGATAGTATGAAAGGGGAAATTGAATAATATGGGAGAATACATAATAAACTTGTTTCTCACAATTATATGAAATAACATCATGGAGAGAGAGAGAGAGGGAGAGAGGAAGAGGTTATAAAGTTCCAGGAACAGGAACAGCTTAAAGCAAACAAATTCCTTAGGCCAGTATTTCTTAATTGTTTTGGTGTCAGGATCCCTTCATGTTCTTTAAAGTGATTGAGAATTACAGAAATTTTCTCAAACTTCTTCTTGTGAATTGTATCTGATGCTTTTCACATATTAAACATTAAAACTAAGAAAAATTTTTAAAATTTTTGTTTCAAATAATATAATAAAATCTTATTAAGTATTAGCATATTTATGAAACATTAATTCAACAACAAAACAAAAAATATAAGAGTGTCATTGTATTACATGTTTCCAATCTCCTCTGTCTGACTTCACAGAAGATAGCTAGGTTCCCATATCTGCTTTTTTATTAATGTTGTGCAATATCACACATTACATAGATTTTTAAAACTTTCACATTTGTGAGACAATGAAAATAATAAAGACAAAGACTTATGGAAAAAATTTTGAACTCAGAGACAGACCCTCAGAATATAGCTCAAATAAGCTCATATATACCTGGACTATGATGCTATTGATACTGCTGGTTATTGGTAATAAGGTCTGCTCCCTCACATGTGGAAGTTTGAACATTAGAAACGCACACTGAGGCAAGCATATAAAGCAGAGATTATTTAAAAGGGGTAATATACACTTCTTTCAGGAGGAAGAAGAGGGCCATAGGTGGTATCTCAAGAAGGGAGGTATTCTGCCCTTTTTAGATGTCTTTGGCTTCCTTTGTTCTCCTGCCCTCTTCACCTTATCTTTTCCCTCCCTAGGCCCAGGAATGCTTGGTGGTATGGCCAAAAGCTGGGAAACAGGTGGGCTGAAGATGGAGGGTAGGATGGAGTATCCAAGGACACATTAATTAACCAACTTACAGCTCCCTGTAAGGAGGGGCAATTCCTGAGACAGGTTACTTTAGCAAAAAATTGGAGCACGGGCAGGTTCTTGATAAGGGTGGAGGACTGGCTCTGAAGAATAACATTTCAATCCCTCAAGGGACCGTCTCCAACTTTTGGGACTCATATAAATTGGCCTCCTTGAAAAGGACCTGAGTTAATTTGCCTATCTACATTGACTGCCTGTCTCATTCTGACTTCACAATGATTTGGAAATTCACCCCTTTGCTTAAAAAACAAAAACAAAAACAAAAACCGATCAACAAAACAAAAAAGAGGATGGTAGTAAATATGAGGAGGGGGTTAGCATTTTATTGGCTGCTCTGCAGGTTATATGAAATTAGACTCACAGCTAGAATAATATGCCTTTATTCATCATGGGGAGAAGCAGCCTTCCAAAAAGATATACCTTTCCTACAAAAACCACACTTTTCTCCGCCAAATCATACTTTCCTTCCATATAGTTTCTATTCTCATTTCTTCTTCTCTGAAATAAATCCATGTCTATTACCAGTAGACAGACTTAAATGCTTCCATGCTTATTAAATAGCATGCTATCACTGGCACCATTCATTTCTCTGAGCTTGACTGGATTTCCAATCTTGACAGCAAGTCATCACACAGCATTCATAATGTGTATTGTTACCTAAAGTGTGACAGAAAATTTTAAGAATAGTTTAGTAGGAACACTTAGAGAAAAGTATGAGGATTTGATGGGAAGACTAAATGACTTGTACTGAGGTTTGAATAGGTAGTTTTACTAAAAATAATTATTCACAGTGAAATTGTAAAAGATGTTATAGTACTTATATTTAACTGTGTGGAATGAATACAAAAGATGTCACCCTGACATATCCAATTTGGAATTTAAAGCAGGAACTACAAAAATTCTTTAAAAAAATTGCAAATAATTTAAAAATAACTATTGACAACCAAGACCAATCTTCCTATAGTTGGAAAAAGCACTATTTTATATAAATGTATTTATTCCAATAATTTTGTTGATAGTGAGGAAATGAGCTAACTTACTCTAAAGTAGAAATGAAAGATTAAGAGAAATAAACTCTAAAGCACATAAAAGTGCTCCAACCTATAAACAGTCTCAACTCTGAAAGAGAAGTCAGAAATCATCTGAAGAAACAGGTAAGTTACTACTCATTTCCTATCATTTCTGAAAACAGTAGTCTCCAAGAAACTTCCTTGTCTAATTGTTCTTCACATTGTCACTCAACATATATTCATTCTCTTTTTATGTCACATATTATTTTATTCTATTTTGTATGTATTTTTACAGTGCTGGGGCTCAAAGCCAGGGCCTTGTACATGCTAGGTGCGTGTTCTGTGTAGGCATTGTGTCAGTTATTATTTTATGTGAGCAAGATAAAGATTGTCACTGCATCCCCAGGATCAAGTAAAGGTATGTAACAGGCAATTAGTCATTTTTTTTTTAAGGAATAGGGAACAAATATATTACAACATCACTCTTCCTTTCAAAGAGTTCATGACTTGGAGGAAGAAAAAAAGATACATATTAATGGTATAAACAAAGTGCTTAGAAGCAGAAAAAATGCAATAAGTTAGCTTGTTATTGGAGGAAAGTAGTACAGAAAAGTTCCACAGAGGACTTGATACATGAAAAATGATACTATGAATGAAATATGATGAAAATAATTGAAAATAGGGATGAGGAAACAACATCAACAGAAGCAGAGCATTAAAAAGGTATGGCACATATAAGATACTATGACTTTTTAGTGTGACTTATTTCCAGGATACAAAAATTTGGGTGGGGCTAAAGCTATGGAAAAAAGCCAGTGATGAGCAACATAAATTCCGTCTTACAGTTTGAACAATAGTAGTTAGGTAATGGAAATTTACTGAAGCCTTTAAAGAAAGGAGTGAAGAGAGAGTTTACTCAGATGAAGGAAGTGAAGCCATAATTAGACAGGAAGTCAATAGATAGGTCAATCATAGTCAGGTGGGATCCAGGAGGCCAATTTGAGTGAGTCCCTGATGTTGGAGAGGGATTGAAATGCTAATGCCTTCAGAGCCTTTCCTCCATTCTAATCAAGATAACCTGCCCCTGCTCCAACCTTTTGCTAAGGTAACCTGTTCCAGGGATTTTCTCTACAGGGAGTTGTTAATTATGTCCCCTTCCTGCTTGGCCCCTCCAGCTAGTTTGCTTCTCACCTTTTGGCCATCCCACTGAGCATCTCCTTAGCCTAGTCATGTATGCTGGAAGGCAAGAGATAAGGTAAAGAGAGCAGGAGGACAAAGGAAGCCTAGGACATATAAAAAGGCAAAACACCTTCACTTCTTGGGATGCCAGGATACCAGCTATGGCCCCCTTCTCCCTCCCAGAAAAAGTCTATGTTACTCCTTTTTACCTGCTTTAAATTCTTGCCTTGGTGTGCTTCTCTAACATTATACTTCAACATGTGAGGGAGCAAAACTCATCACCGGTAATCGGCAATATCAGAAGAATGGGGATTTAGATAAAACATAGCTGTACTAGACATTAATTTATTTTGTTTGCAAATATCTAAAACCACAATTCAAAGGAAAGCCAGAGAGGTAGTCACTGTCCTTACATTCTGATACCAAGGGTGAGAGTACATGTCCTAGTTTTGGATAATCAGATGTTTCCGAGGAAGTCAGTAATGTGACAGGGAAATGCTCACAAAAGGCATTAAGTACAGTCAGTGCCCAGTGGTAGCAGTGACCTCTGAAAGCAATGGTGGCTTTGAATCCATCAGTGGCTCCTCAGAATAAGTCCGTGGGATGAAACTGCTTGTGATTTCTGTAGCTTGGTCCTGGTTATTTGCTGACTCTTTTTCTACTACTTCTGTGAAATATTCTAATTTTTTAAAATGTATTCTTTTATTTGCTTTTTGTAATTATCCAGAGTCACTTAAAACTGATTGGAACCTAGAGCTCTTCTTCCCTATTAATAGGTAGACTAAGCATTGCATAGTGAAATTCAACACATCAGAACCTCTTAGCTCACAGGTTCCTACTATAGTCTTCTAAGTGAACCCTGTTATGCTGACCTTTATTTACTCACCTTCTCATTGTCACCAGGAATGCTGTTCTACTTCCTGACTACTGAAAGTATGGAACAAGAACAATCAGCATTGGCATCCTCTAGAGGTTTGTTGGGAATTCAGAATCTCAGGCAATTTATTTCATATTCATAAGAATACAGGAAGATTATTGTTCTCAGGAACAATCTACAAACAGGTTAAATCCTATACAGTCACTGTCAGTGTGTAGTTATGTAAGGAAAATAAGGATATACTTAATCTTAACTAACTTGAATACTTTTTTTTTTGACTTAGCAAGTGTACAACAGAAGTCCTGACTATAAAAGTAAGAATGAAGTAATCTTTCCTAGGAAGATAACATTTTATAAAACATTCACATGCTTACCCAACTGATTGTTTTCCAGTTATGATTTGGGTCAGATGGGATGCCAAACTGAAAAAAAATAATGAGCAAAGTCTGCTTTTTTTAAAAAAAATCAAGTTCATGACTAATCATTTTGATAATTTCAATTAATATTTTATACAGCATGACTATTTATTTATATAACACTGTCCTGGTAAATATTTAGGGTTTGAGAAGTAGAAATATTGTCCGACTTGTGTTTTAAAACTTTAACCCAGAATTTTCAGGAATCTAGAAAGCACTTAATCAGTATTTGTTGAACAAAATACATGAAATTGTTCTCATTTCTTCTTTTTGTGAGAATCATTGGATAATAATGTAAAAAAGACTTGACAAGATAGTATCCCTGATCCTTAGTATCTAAAACTTTCACCACGGTGCATCAACTAACGTCAAACAGTGCGAAGGTTACAAATTGATTTGCTATTTCTGTTTGAGTTTAGTTTTTTAACTAGAGTTGATGAACCACTTACACTATGGCTCATAAGAAAAAGTATTCTAGTTTATTTTTAAGAGTGTTGTAAACTAATGCATAAAGTTAGAATGATAAACTACTCAGAAATGAACTTTCAGTGATCAGAAAGCTGTATTAGTTATAATAGTGATAAATCACACTGAATACTTATTTCCTAAATAAATATCATGTATATTTATGTGTTTTGATAAAAGAATATTACATCTTATTATATACATAGAAAATTTTGTGACTAGCAGCATAAGCAAATGTTCAGCAGCATGGTGCTCAACATGGAGTTTTCACTATTCTAATGTTTTATTTGTATTTATGAAAAATTGTAACACTTTGCTATGTGGTTCACCTAATTACCATTGTAATGAATTTCTTTGCCAATAACAAGGAATTATGTACAGTTTTGTTGAGATTTATGAATAATGATTCAATTTAGACACATGTAAAAGATTAAGGCTTGGTGCTCATTAGAATTGAGTATGAGCATTTGGACAGAGAACCTAAAAATTTAGTTTTTAAGGACCTGGACTATAACATAGGCATTAAAGTTTCATTGTGCATTTTACACCTTTGATGGCAAGAATACAGTTTGCCTTAAAAAGTTGTCAATTTATATTGTAGTAAAATACTTGATATTCAAAATGCTACAAAAGTAACATGCTGTTTGACCTTTTCTAAACATATGTATACAAGTGAGTGTTGGCTTTGTGTTATGTATCAGCACATTTGGAAAACGGACTTTTTTTGCATGAAGGTGTTTAATTTCAGGATCTAGATGACAACTGTCTTGTACACTTTTCAGTGGGAGCACAAAATCACTTTATTGACAAACACATTTAGACAAGATGTTTGCGGTGCAAAATTTCTCTCACCTCCTAATAGAATGCTATGCTTTAAATCTATATTGACTTTGCAAATGTCTAAAAAGTATGGTACTAAATAACTTATGAGCTTGTTTACATAAGTTAAGTCATCAAATTTTTTTTTCTAGGAAGCAAATCTATAAGTGTAAATGACTCACGCGTTTCCCATTTCTTACCCAATGGAAGTAGCAAGAATCTACCCCAAAATACTAAGTGCTATGCAAACTCCTGTTTCCACAATTATCTCAGGAAATTACAAAATCTCTCTGAAGTATTGATTGTTCAATAGACACAGTGGACTTAATCCTCTGATTTTACATATATGATCAACAGAATCATTCTATAAAATAAGAATTTTTTAACATCATGAAAGAATTTTACATATAAGCTTATGTGACTAGTTTTACCTGTACCACACCAGAGTAATTTTTTATTACTGATAATAGGCTTTGAAATTATGTTTAAGCAAGTATTAGTAAATAAGTAGGCAAATTAGGTATTTTTTTAACAATTTCTCTTACCATGGCATTTTCATCTGTAATGATAGAGTATTTCAGTGTATTTCCATGTCTGCCTCTTTCCATAGTTTTCAAGCATAAAGATTGGAGATTGGAGCCGGGCATGGTGGCGCACACCTGTCATCCCAGTGGCTTAGGAGGCTGAGGCAAGAAGATGGAGAGTTCAAAGTCCGCTTCAGCAAAAGGGAGGCACTACACAACTCAGTGAGACCCTATTTCTAAATAAAATTCAAAATAGGGTTGGGGATGTGTCTCAGTGGCTGAGTTTCCCTAATTTCAATCTCCATTATAAAAAAAAAAGTCTGGAGATTTAATACTAATTTTGTTGTTGGTGGTGGTTTATTATCAGGTTTTGGCCCACAATAGTTATTTACTAAATATTATTTCTTTTAAAAAATTTTCCTTTTCACTTTTAGTTTTAGAATCTGAAAACTCTTAAAGCAACAGAAAAGCAAAGAGGAAAAATGAGAAGAAAATATTTTTGGAAAAAATCAAGTGACTTAATAATAACAAAGCATTTTATCAGAATTTTCTATTTCAATTTCAATATGTATATAATAAAAAATGCTCTTCAAAGGAACTAAAAAGCATTAGCACATGAAGAGACTGGTTGCTTCATTTGGAATTCTGTGCAAATTCCATTGGGGAAAAACATTTTTTTCCACTGTTTTATATAAACATGATCTATTATGGTTGTGGGTTCTGGTTATGCTTTGGTTTTGGTTCTGTATGTACAACAGAGCTAGTAGACTGGAACAAGAGGCTACCCCAAAATATTAAGTACTATGCAAACTCCTGTTTCCATAAATATCTCAGGAAATCACAAAATCTCTCTGAAGTATTGATTATTCAATAGATATAGTGGACTTAATCCTCTGATTTTACATATATGATCAACAGAATCATTCTATAAAATAAGAATTTTTCTAACATCATCAAAGACTTTTTTTTTTAATTTTTTATTGTTGGCTGTTCAAAACATTACATAGTTCTTGATATATCATATTTCACAATTTGATTCAAGTGGGTTATGAGCTCCCATTTTTACCCCATATACAGATTGCAGAATCACATCAGTTACACATCCATTGATTTACATATTGCCATACTAGTGTCTGTTGTATTCTGCTGCCTTTCCTATCCTCTACTATCCCCCCTCCCCTCCCCTCCCCTCCCCTCTTCTCTCTCTGCTCCCTCTACTGACATTCGTTTGTCCCCCTTATATTATTTTTCCCCTTCCCCTCACTTCCTCTTGTATGTACTTTTGTATAACTCTGAGGGTCTCCTTCCATTTCCATGCATTTTCCCTTCTCTCTCCCTTTCCCTTCCACCTCTCATCCCTGTTTAATGTTAATCTTCTTCTCATGCTCTTCGACCCTACTCTGTTCTTAGTTACTCTCCTTATATCAAAGAAGACATTTGGCATTTTTTTTTTTTAGGGATTGGCTAGCTTCACTTAGCATAATCTGCTCTAATGCCATCCATTTCCCTGTAAATTCTATGATTTTGTCATTTTTTAATGCAGAGTAATACTCCATTGTGTATAAATGCCACATTTTTTTTTTATCCATTCATCCATTGAAGGGCATCTAGGTTGGTTCCACAGTCTAGCTATTGTGAATTGTGCTGCTATGAACATCCATGTAGCAGTGTCCCTGTAGCATGCTCTTTTTAGGTCTTTAGGGAATAGACCGAGAAGGGGAATAGCTGGGTCAAATGGTGGCTCCATTCCCAGCTTTCCAAGAAATCTCCATACTGCTTTCCATATTGGCTGCACCAATTTGCAGTCCCACCAGCAATATACAAGTGTACCCTTTTCCCCACATCCTCGCCAGCACTTGTTGTTGTTTGACTTCATAATGGCTGCCAACCTAACTGGAGTGAGATGGTATCTTAGGGTGGTTTTGATTTGCATTTCTCTGACTGCTAGAGATGGTGAGCATTCCTCTACCTTGCCGGTGCAGGGGGAGGGGGCGGCTCTGCCTCTCAGCAGGCCGGTGCTCCTCTTCTGAAACATCATCAAAGACTTTTACATATAAGCTTATGTGACAAGTTTTACCTGTACCACACCAGAGTAATTTTATTATTACTGATAATGGGCTAGATAGATGTGGATAGAAAAGTGATGTGGATAGGTAAGTTACCTGATATTGTGGTTTGGAATAAATAGTTTGTGTTCAAAAGATTGTTTATCTTAATAAATTCAATATTCAGCAGAATTACATTGTCTCTATTTGAAGAATTTCACAAAAGATCACAGAATTCCAGGGAGTCTAGGAAGTTCCACCTCTCATTTGGCACTCAGGTTACTAGCAGAGTTTGGTATGGCCCTGGTGCTAGGAGCAATTAGCAGGTATGCTGGTATTCCATTAAACTTTGTACAACTGTTGAAAGGAGTAAAATGGAATTTCAGAATCCTGAACTCTCTAACAAGATCTATACCTCACCAAAATAATCTCAACCAACCACTGTCATTTCCCAGACCATTCTCCCTCACCCCTAAAAGTCTGCAAGTTTTCATTTAAACTAAACCAATGTGAAATCCACAAAGACTCCTTAACCACAACTTCTGACTCCTTGAAGATTTTAAATCCTGCCTTCCTATCACTCTGTGTAAACATTGTTGCCATAATTCTCAGTAATTCCAATATTCATATAGATTATATTTCCAGTACTTTCAGATTTCAATTACTTGGTCTGTCTGCCTTCAGTGATCTCATACACCTCCCTTCCTTAATGATTCATTTCTATGTTCATATCATAGAACTGCCTTAATCTCATCCTTACTCTAATCTCAATTTCAAACCCCCTGATTTCTACCTATAGCTTCTTAAAAGCTCAGTCTTTCAAATATTTGAACTCCACAATTTTTTTTTTCATACTACACATCCTAATTCACGGCTCTGAAGCCTCTCATTTTTTACTTTCCTCCTTTCTAACTTGAAGAAGAATTAACTATTATAATTACCTCCTTTCAAACTCTATTTCCTTGGCTTTCTTTTGCTAATTCTTATTCACCTGCCAAAACTATAACTCACAAAAATCATAAGCATACTAACTGTTATCACTTTGAAATCATAACCACTGATCTCACGTGAACTGTTAAGGATGTCAGCAGTTATGTTGCCTTGCCCTACTTCAGTGCTTTTCCCACTTTCTTCAATGTGGATTTTTCAAGTTCTCTAGTCTAAACAAGAGACTCCTCTTCCTCAAACCGCAAACTCATTTGATGAACTAGTGTCTATTAAATTGGATAAAGGAAGTTATAACAGATACTCCACAGGTCCAGATCTTCATTTGTTCACCTACATACACCAGTGGTCATTCTCCAACCATACTTGTTATAGAAAAACTGCTCTTGCTCCTAACTCAAGCCAAAATCCTTGACATGTGTTAAAGATACCATCTTCTAATTGCTTTTCAAAGAATTTTCTACCAGCAAATCTAATTCTTTTGCATCATTTGTACTTTCAACTAGACTGTTCCCTTCAGAATACAGAAATTTTTATTTTCCCCACAAAACTAAATTTTAAAATATCCTCATTTCTACCACTTTCTCTAAGGACAGCTAATTCTCAACTTCTATACATAGCAAAATTTGCTGTTCTGCTTTTCATCTTTTCATTGTCAGTTTGTAAGGTTTTGAGATGTAAATGTCAATAAATATAACAAAAATGTAAAAAAAAAATGTACATCTCAAAATTATTTTAGGTACTGGGGTTGGGGCTAGTGATAGAGTACTTACCTAGCATGCACCAAATTCCTTGGTTTAATCCCCAGCACTGACAAAAAAATAAATAAATAAATAAACAAACAAATAAATAAATAAATAAATAAATAAAAGAATTATTTTAGCACAAACCAGATCATAACTACTCTATGTGTTAGAAAATACACTTTTGCCAGCCCTCCAAAACTCCTTCAGAGTTCCCAGTCAAATCTTTCCTTTCTTAACTTTGTTGTCAGTTCCTATTCTTTTTGAATTATCTTCATGTCTTTGTTCTTTCCCTCTGTAGAAATGTGTTGCCAGCTGGCCGGGCTGGTGAGATGATCTGGTTTCAAAGGAGCTAGCTGTATCAATAACTAAGAAAACTGTGTAGAAACCACGCAAAATACGAACCTGAGTTTCTAAGATCAAGGGTGGGACTGCTCAATGATCCCAAGTGTCAGCTTCACACTGGCAGCACTGGAAAGAGAGCATGCATCTGGATTCTTTTTATTTTAAAAGGGGGCACAACAAGGGATGTTTGATCGAATGTTCTTCACCAAATAAGGCAGGGAGTAGGGTTTCCAAGGTAGAGTCTTACTTTGTGATGTTTGTGGTCCGCAGGTTGATTGACATCTTGGCAAGTCACACCCATCTCAGGTGCTGTGTGGGATCACAGGCAGAGCTGAGGAAAGAAAGGCACATTTGTGTTTCACAATCCAATCAGCGCTAAACTCCAGACCAGTCCCCTCATATGCTTAAATGCTCATAGTTCACACACACAGCCCATGGATGGCTCACAACAGAAATATCCTTTTGAAATTCTCCAATGACTTCCATGCTGTTAAACCAAATAAGTTCTCATCTCCTTTTTGAACAGCAAACACTTCTTTTGCTCCTTACTCTACTGACAATTCATTCTTTGTTTTAATCTTATTTCACTCTCTTGTTTTTATAGTTTTAAACAGACACTAGTATAGCAATATGTAAATCAATGGATGTGTAACTGATGTGATTCTGCAATCTGTATATGGGGTAAAAATGGGAGTTCATAACCCACTTGAATCAAAGTGTGAAATATGATATATCAAGAAATATATAATGTTTTGAACAACCAACAATAAAAAATTAAAAAATAAATAAATAAATAAATAAATTCTAGCATGAAATTTTCCCTCTTAAATTTTTTTGAGTATAGGTACTCTTATTCATTATATTCGCATTGTTTTACATTGTTCATGAAAATCTAGCTTTTCATCTTGCATGACTCAAACCCTATGCACTTTAAATGCCAAGTCTTCATTTTCCTCCCTCTCTGGGCTCTGGCAACCACCACTATTACATTCTGCTTCTATTAGTTTAGCCACTTTACTTACTTCATAAAAGTGAAATTAAGCAGTATTAATTCTTCTGTGACTTGCTCATTTCTCTTAGCATAATATTTCCAAGTTTCATCCATGTTAAATATGTCAAAATTTTTTTGTTAAGATTGAATAATATTTTATTGTATGTATATATCACAGTTTCTTTATCCACTCATTTGTCAATGGACATTTAGTTTGTTTCCACCTCTAGTTGCATTGCAAAGATCTTTGCAATATCTTATTTTCAATTCTTTTGCATTAACACCCACACAAAGAATTCCTGAATAGTATGTTAGTATTTGAAAATATCAATTCTCCTATTTTTACATTCAGACCAATTGTGCACATAGTTTTCAATATCTCCATTCTCACCAATATTTGTTGTTTTCTATTTTTCAGATAATGGTCAACCTAACAAGTGTGAGTTGATACCTCATGGCTATTATATGCCATTTACTATGTTGAGGTGATTCCAAGTTTGATAATTGCTTTAATCATGAAATGCTGTTGATTTTTTTCAAATACTTTTTGTGTGTACATGGTAATGTGCATGTAATTTTTATGCTTCATTCAGTTGTGGTATGCCACACTGATTATTTTTGCATGTTGAAATATCTTTGTATTACAGTTGTAAATCCAACTTGGTTATGATATATATGAAACTATCTAATTTATTTTTTTTTTAATTTTTTATTATTGGCTGTTAAAAACATTACATAGTTCTTGATATATCATATTTCACACTTTGATTCAGTGGGTTATGAGCTCCCATTTTTACCCCATATACAGATTGCAGAATCACATCAGTTACACATCCATTGCTTTACATATTGCCATACTAGTGTCTGTTGTGTTCTGCTGCCTTTCCTATCCTCTACTATCCCCCTCCCCTCCCCTCTCCTCCCTCTTCTCTCTCTGCCCCCTCTACTGACATTCATTTGTCCCCCTTGTATTATTTTTCCCTTTCCCCTCACTTCCTCTTGTATGTACTTTTGTATAACTTTGAGGGTCTCCTTCCATTTCCATGCAATTTCCCTTCTCTCTCCCTTTTCCTCCCACCTCTCATCCCTGTTTAATGTTAATCTTCTTCTCATGCTCTTCGACCCTACTCTGTTCTTATTTACTCTCCTTATATCAAAGAAGACATTTGACATGTGTTTTTTAGGGATTGGCTAGCTTCACTTAGCATAATCTGCTCTAATGCCATCCATTTCCCTGTAAATTCTATGATTTTGTCATTTTTTAATGCAGAGTAATACTCCATTGTGTATAAATGCCACATTTTTTTTATCCATTCATCTATTGAAGGGCATCTAGGTTGGTTCCACAGTCTTGCTATTGTGAATTGTGCTGCTATGAACATCCATGTAGCAGTGTCCCTGTAGCATGCTCTTTTTAGGTCTTTAGGGAATAGACCAAGAAGGGGAATAGCTGGGTCAAATGGTGGCTCCATTCCCAGGTTTCCAAGAAATCTCCATACTGCTTTCCAAATTGGCTGCACCAATTTGCAGTCCCACCAGCAATGTACAAGTGTACCCTTTTCCCCACATCCTCGCCAGCACTTGTTGTTGTTTGACTTCATAATGGCTGCCAATCTAACTGGAGTGAGATGGTATCTTAGGGTGGTTTTGATTTGCATTTCTCTGACTGCTAGAGATGGTGAGCATTTTTTCATGTACTTGTTGATTGATTGTATGTCCCCCTCTGAGAAGTGTCTGTTCAGGTCCTTGGCCCATTTGTTGATTGGGTTGTTTGTTCTCTTATTGTCTAATTTTTTGAGTTCTTTGTATACTCTGGATATTAGGGCTCTATCTGAAGTGTGAGGAGTAAAGATTTGTTCCCAGGAGGTAGGCTCTCTATTTACCTCTCTTATTGTTTCTTTTGCTGAGAAAAAACTTTTTAGTTTGAGTAAGTCCCATTTGTTGATTCTAGTTATTAACTTTTGTGCTATGGGTGTCCTATTGAGGAATTTGGAGCCCGACCCCACAGTATGTAGATCGTAGCCAACTTTTTCTTCTATCAGACGGCGTGTCTCTGATTTGATATCAAGCTCCTTGATCCATTTTGAATTCACTTTTGTGCATGGCGAGAGAAAGGGATTCAGTTTCATTTTGTTGCATATGGATTTCCAGTTTTCCCAGCACCATTTGTTGAAGATGCTATCTTTCCTCCATTGCATGCTTTTAGCCCCTTTATCAAATATAAGATAGTTGTAGTTTTGTGGATTGGTTTCTGTGTCCTCTATTCTGTACCATTGGTCCACCCGCCTGTTTTGGTACCAGTACCATGCTGTTTTTGTTACTATTGCTCTGTAGTATAGTTTGAAGTCTGGTATCGCTATACTGCCTGATTCACACTTCCTGCTTAGCATTGTTTTTGCTATTCTGGGTCATTTATTTTTCCATATGAATTTCATGATTGCTTTCTCTATTTCTACAAGAAATGCTGTTGGAATTTTGATTGGCATTGCATTAAACCTATAGAGAACTTTTGGTAATATTGCCATTTTGATGATGTTAGTTCTGCCTATCCATGAACAGGGTATATTTTTCCATCTTCTAAGATCTTCTTCTATTTCTCTCTTTAGGGTTCTGTAGTTTTCATTGTATAAGTCTTTCACCTCTTTTGTTAGGTTGATTCCCAAGTATTTTTTTTTTTTTGAAGATATTGTGAATGGAATGGTTGTCCTCATTTCCATTTTAGAGGATTTGTTGCTGATATACAGGAATGCCTTTGATTTATGCGTGTTGATTTTATATCCTGCCACTTTGCTGAATTCATTTATTAGCTCTAATAGTTTCTTTGTAGAGCCTTTTGGGTCTGCTAGGTATAGAATCATGTCACCTGCAAATAGTGATAGTTTAAGTTCTTCTTTTCCTATTTTTATGCCTTTAATTTCTTTCGTCTGTCTAATTGCTCTGGCCAGTGTTTCGAGAACTATGTTGAACAGAAGTGGAGAGAGAGGGCATCCCTGTCTTGTTCCAGATTTTAGAGGGAATGCCTTCAGTTTTTCTCCATTCAGAAGGATGCTAGCCTGAGGCTTAGCATAGATTGCTTTTACAATATTGAGGTATGTTCCTGTTATCCCTAGTTTTTCTAGAGTTTTGAACATAAAGGGATGCTGTACTTTGTCGAATGCTTTTTCCGCATCTATCGAGATGATCATATGGTTCTTATTTTTAAGTCTATTGATGTGGTGAATAACATTTATAGATTTCTGTATATTGAACCAGCCTTGTGTCCCAGGGATGAATCCTACTTGATCATGGTGCACAATTTTTTTGATATGTTTTTGTATCTGATTCGCCAGAATTTTATTGAGGATTTTTGCATCTAGGTTCATTAGAGATATTGGTCTGTAGTTTTCTTTCTTTGAAGTGTCTTTGTCTGGTTTAGGTATCAGGGTGATGTTGGCCTCGTAGAATGAATTTGGAAGTTCTCCCTCTTTTTCTATTTCCCGAAGTAGCTTGAAAAGTATTGGTATTAGTTCCTCTTTAAAGGTTTTGTAAAACTCTGCTGTATACCCATCCGGTCCTGGGCTTTTCTTAGTTGGTAGTCTTTTGATGGTTTCTTCTATTTCCTCAATTGATATTGGTCTGTTTAGGTTGTCTACATCCTCCTGACTCAATCTGGGCAGATCATATGACTTAAGAAATTTATCGATGCCTTCACTATCTTCTAATTTATTGGAGTATAAGGATTCAAAATAATTTTTGATTATCTTCTGTATTTCTGAAGTGTCTGTTGTGATATTGCCTCTTTCATCCCCTATGTTAGTAATTTGAGTTCTCTCTCTTCTTCTCTTCGCTAGCATGGCTAAGGGTCTGTCGATTTTGTTTATTTTTTCAAAGAACCAACTTTTAGTTTTGTCAATTTTTTCAATTGTTTCTTTTGTTTCGATTTCATTAATTTCAGCTCTGATTTTCATTATTTCTTGCCTTCTACTTCTTTTGCTGTTGTTTTGCTCTTCTTTTTCAAGGATTTTGAGATGAAGTATGAGATCATTTATTTGTTGGTTTTTTCTTTTTTTAAGGAATGAACTCCAAGCAATGAATTTTCCTCTTAGAACTGCTTTCAATGTGTCCCATAGATTCCGATATGTTGTGTCTGTGTTTTCATTAATCTCTAAGAATTTTTTAATTTCTTCCTTGATGTCTTCTATAACCCATTGATCATTCAGTAACCTA
This sequence comes from Marmota monax, assembly GCF_021218885.2. NCBI lineage: Eukaryota > Metazoa > Chordata > Mammalia > Rodentia > Sciuridae > Marmota > Marmota monax. Next base: position 20,951,242 of record NW_026692907.1, read on the forward strand.
TTGTTCATTCTCCAAGTGATGTATTCTTTTCCCTTCCTTCTTTTATCGTTGATTTTCAGTTCCATTCCATTATGATCAGATAGGATGCTTGGTATTATCTCTACTCCTTTATATTGTCTAAGAGTTGCCCTGTGACATAATATATGATCTATTTTTCATAAGGATCCATGTGCTGCTGAGAAAAAAGTGTAAATGCTTGATGTTGGGTGGTATATTCTATATATGTCAATTAAGTCTAGGTTATTAATTGTGTTATTGAGTTCTATGGTTTCCTTATTCAACTTTTGTTTGGAAGATCTGTCCAGTGGTGATAGAGGTGTGTTGAAGTCTCCCATGATTATTGTATGGTGGTCTATTAGACTCTTGAACTTGAGAAGAGTTTGCTTGATGAACATAGCTGCACCATTGTTTGGGGCATATATATTTATGATTGTTATGTCTTGTTGGTGTATGGTTCCCTTAAGCAGTATGTAGTGTCCCTCTTTATCCCTTTTGATTAACTTGGGCTTGAAATCTATTTTATTTGATATGAGTATGGATACTCCTGCTTGTTTCCGAAGTCCATATGAGTGATATGATTTTTCCCAACCTTTCACCTTCAGCCTATGTATGTCTTTTCCTATCAAATGCGTCTCCTGTAGGCAGCATATTGTTGGGTCTTGTTTTGTGATCCATTCTACTAGCCTGTGTCTCTTGAGTGGTGAGTTTAAGCCATTAACATTTAGGGTTATTATTGAGATATGGGTTGTTCTTCCAGCCATATTTGTTTATTTATGTTACTAAACATGGTTTGTTTTCCTCTTTGATTATTTTCCCCCCTTTAGTGTCCTACCTCCCACTGTTGGTTTTCATTGTTATTTTCCATTTCCTCTTCCTGTAATGTTTTGCCAAGGATGTTTTGAAGAGATGGTTTTCTAGCTGCAAATTCTTTTAACTTTTGTTTATCGTGGAAGGTTTTAATTTCATCTTCCATCCTGAAGCTTAATTTCGCTGGAAACGCAATTCTTGGTTGGAACCCATTTTCTTTCCGTGTTTGAAATATGTTATTCCAGGATCTTCTAGCTTTCAGAGTCTGTGTTGAAAGATCAGCTGTTATCCTGATTGGCTTACCCCTAAATGTGATCTGCTTCCTTTCTCTTGTAGCTTTTAAAATTCTCTCCTTATTCTGTATGTTGGGCATCTTCATTATAATGTGTCTAGGTGTGGGTCTCTTATGATTTTGCACGTTCGGCGTCCTGTAGGCTTCTAGGATTTGGGGTTCTGTCTCATTCTTCAAGTCTGGGAAGTTTTCTCGTATTATTTCATTGAGTAGATTGCTCATTCCTTTGGTTTGAAACTCTGTCCCTTCCTGTATCCCAATGACTCTTAAATTTGGTCTCTTGATGTTATCCCATATTTCTTGGATGTTCTGCTCATGGTTTCTTAACAGTCGTGCTGAGCTGTCTATGTTCTTTTCAAGTTGAAATACTTTATCTTCATTGTCTGATGTTCTGTCTTCTAAGTGTTCTACTCTGCTGGTAGTATTCTCAATTGAGTTTTTAAGTTGGCTTATTGCTTCCTGCATTTCTAGGATTTCTGTTTGTTTGTTTTCTATAACCTCTATTTCCCTGTATAGTTGATCTTTTGCTTCTTGGATTTGTTTATGTAATTCATTGTTGAAGTGACCTTTCATTGTCTGATTTTGCTCTCTGATGTCTTCCTTGAGACTCCAGATCATCTGAAGCATGTATATCCTGAATTCTTTATCTGACATTCCATCTGCTGCAGCTATTACCTCTTCTAACGTTGAGTTGACCTGCAATGCTTGTGGTCCTTTCTTTCCTTGTCTCTTCATACTGTTCGTGGTCCTTTCTACTTGGTGAAACTGTTGTGCTATTGAATTTTCCCCCTATATATTTATATTGGTCTTGTATAGTTGCAAAGTCTCCCTCGCAGGCGCGGGCGGCGGCTCTGTCCCTCTGCGGGCCGCTAGGCTTGTTCTGTCGGTGGTCACAGTTCTGTCTACTTTGCAGGCGCAGGCAGCGGCACTGCCCCTCTGCAGGCCTCTGGGGCTGTACTGCCAGTGGGTCGCAGGTCCGCCTACCTTGCAGGCGCGGGGGGGGGGCGGCTCTACCCTTCCTCAGGCCACTGGGCCTGTTCTGTCTCTCGGTTGCAGGTCTGGCCTGTTCTGATGGTGGTCACAGTTCCGTCTACCTTGCAGGCGCGGGGGGTAGGGGGCGGCTCTGCCTCTCAGCAGGCCGCTGCTCCTCTTCTGCCGGTGGGTCGCAGGCCCGCCTACCTTGCAGGAGTGATTGGAAGCTCTGTCCCACCGCGGGCCACTGGGCCTTTTCTGTCCGTGGTCACAGTTCCCCTACCTGGCAGGCGCGGGGGGTGGGGGGCGGCTCTGCCCCTCAGCAGGCCGCTGGGCCTGCTCTGTGCGTGGTCACAGTTCCCTCTACCTTGCTGGTGCAGGGGGAGGGGGCGGCTCTGCCTCTCAGCAGGCCGCTGCTCCTCTTCTGCCGGTGGGTCGCAGGCCCGCCTACCTTGCAGGAGTGATTGGAAGCTCTGTCCCGCCGCGGGCCACTGGGCCTTTTCTGTCCGTGGTCACAGTTCCACCTACCTGGCAGGCGCAGGAGGTGGTGGGCGGCTCTGCCCCTCAGCAGGCCGCTCGGCCTGCTCTGTGCGTGGTCACAGTTCCCTCTACTTTGCCGGCGCAGGGGGAGGGGGTGGCTCAGCCTCTCAGCAGGCCGCTGCTCCTCTTCTGCCGGTGGGTCGCAGGCCCGCCTACCTTGCAGGAGTGATTGGAAGCTCTGACCCACCGCGGGCCACTGGGCCTTTTCTGTCGGTGGTCACCTGGCAGGCGCGGGGGGTGGGGGGTGGCTCTGCCCCTCAGCAGGCCACTGGGCCTGCTCTGTTCGTGGTCACAGTTCCCTCTACCTTGCCGGTGCTGTAATCTTTTTTTTCATTTTATTTTTTTATTGATTGATTAAAAAACAAATGACACCAGAATGCATTACAATTCTTATTACACATATAAGCACAGTTTTTCATATCTCTGGTTGTATATAAAATATGTTGACACCAATTCGTGTATTCGTACATATACTTTGGATAATGATGTCCAACACATTCCACTATCCTTGCTAACCCCTTCCCCTTACTTTCCCTCTATTAGGCACAACAAAATCTAAAGTCCAATGAAAAGCAAAACCAGGCATGAAGTTCTTTTGTGCTTTTTCAATTGAAATGTATTAAACACTTGTCACGCATCAGCTTGCTTAGGTGGTCTAGGATTTGAAGTAGTTCTGATTATTGAAAGTGACCCTGGTTACTTAAGTACTTCAGAGGTAGTTCTCTCTTTGCTAGAAAAAAAATGAAAAATACTATCATAGTTTCATGACTCTAGCCTAAACGTTATAAATAAAGATGTATAAAGATGTTTAGGTTTTCCTTGTTTCACTATCTTTCCAACTGATAAATTTAGAAAAATCGGAACACTAAAAATTGTTAGTTAATTGGGAGAAAGAATTCAATGCCAAGATGCATATTTCTAGTATTAATTTGATTTCCTTTCTTTCTTCCTTTTTTTCTTACTTTTATGTTATTTTAAACTAAATTATTATCTCACTCAATGTTTAGCCTTAAGTGGGCAATTTCAACCTCCTCCAGATTAATTGATTTGATAAGCTTTAAATCTATCACTATAATTAATATATAACTCATATATCAGAAATATGCATTTTGCCTATTTAATATTAACTATAAGTTTTGAGTGCTTACTGTGTGATGTATGGTCTGTTTAATAATACTGTATAGAGAATACTCTGTGTTTACATAGAATATGCTTCCATTCTTATACATGCTTTATATGCTTATATGTGTACTATATATCGTCACTATATCCTTTTAACACATGTGAAATATAGCTTATTGAAGTTTGTTTAAATATTAGCAGCCTCAGTAACAAAAGAGATAAATAATTTCCTAAATTTGTAAGAAACAGAAAGAAACTTTTGGCTATACTAAACACTCACGTACTTGACCTGGACTTATACTCAGTTTTATTATTTTTCAGCCTTTTTTTAATGGCTGGTGTCTAGAAGATACTCAAATAAGACCCATTAATTCTCATAGAATCAAGTAAATTGTCTGACATATAGTAGAGGACCTCTGTGTAGGCTGAATTGAACATCTAATTCAAAGCATTATGCTAAAAGTGTATTGAGATACTTTCTAGCATGGAATGGGAGAAAATACTTCTTTCAAACTAGAGATATTTTAATTGTATTTCTAAAAGACAAAGGTAATATCCATGGTACCAGAATTGGATGCATACCTGACAAAAATGACAGGAAATCTAAATCCCACCAATTATTTCTGTTTAGAGAGATCAGAGGACAAATAGTCATGCTGGAAAAACAAAACAAACATTGTGCTCCAGTTGCTGCACTTATAATGTGAACTTATTTGCAGAAGTACAACTTAAAAGATATCTAATTCATTTTATTGTATTCTATCTTTAAATTTGAGTAAATCTTCCATGCATTCTGTTCTCCATGCATTCAAATATCATTAAATATTCCTTTATATCATGCCAATGATGAAACAATTAGATATACTCCTTTCTAATATAACATGGAAAATATTCCTTCTGATTATCTGTCATAAAACAGTCCCTCCTAGTGATACAAAAGGATGTTGATTTTTTTTAATTTATCTTTTTAACAAATATTCTAATTTCATATTAGTATCTCTCAAACTTTAGAAGATAAAGTAAAAAGTTTATGTGGAAATATGTATTGGTGGGTTAGCATGAATAAATTTCAGTCATCCTCATAAAAATGTGCTGAAGACGACAGATAAATTAGAGGATGGTAATAAAGTAGCTGTTGTGTTCTATTATCCTTGATGTCAATAGCAGTGTTGTCAGGCTCAGAAAAGAATAACGTAGGCTGATTTGACTTAGTTTTGCTCTTATTTTCTTCCTCTCCACCATTCAACATTTTATTTCATTAATTCTACTCTGCAAGTCTTGTGCCCTGACCTACAGTGTGGTGCAGTGATTGGGTAAGAATCTCCACTGTGGTTTGTCCATTTTGCTTGGCTTGTGCCACTTATCTTGTATACTCAACTGGTTCCCCAGGACTTGCCTGATGACAAGTGCTATTTCCCTGGACATTTATGACTCTCTGGACTTTAAAAGATTTCTGCTTCCTTGTTAGTTTAGAAAAAAACACATAGTTAAACATTAAGGTTTGGTTTAGAAATAATGTGTTAACTGATGTTGACAGCATGATAGTGTCTTTTAAAAGTTTTTACTAGCACATTATAGTTATAAATAATATTGGGATTCACATTGACATAAATACATGTTTGGAATATCATTTGCTTTCTTTAGTCTCTAGTACTTCCTCTTTTCCTTCCTTTCTTTCTCCCCTTATTTCCTTTACTCTACTGATCCTCTATTTATTCATATATTTTTCTAAAATCTGTACTCTCTCTATATATATACATAAAGATGAAATTCATGGTATATATTCATATATGTAAATTGTATGATTTGGTCAATTTCATTACACTGGGTCCTCCTTTTTTTCCATTCCTCCTTGCTCCTCCTTTACACCCTTCATCTGCTCCACTGATCTCCTCAGTATTTTCATAGGATTACCCATCTGTTTCTTTTTTTCCTTTATTTTGATCTAGCTTTCACATAGTAGAGAAAATAATCAACCCTTGATTTTCTGAGACTGGTTTATTGCAATCAGCATGATGTTTTCTAGTCCCATCCATTTACCAGCAAATGCTATAATTTCATTCTTTTTTACAGTTGAGTAAAATCTCATTGTATACATATATCTCATTTTTTTCATTCATTCATCTTTTGATGGACACCTGACTTAATTCCATAACTTCACTACTGTGAATTGTGCTGCTATGAACACTGATGTGCCTTTATCACTATAATATGCTGATTTTAATTTTGGATAAATACTGGGGAGCGGGATAACTGGTTTGTGTGCTGGTTCCAATCTAGTATTTTGAGGAAACTCCATACTACTTTCCAGAGTGATTGCACTAATTTTCAGTTCCATAAACAATGTATGAGTGTACCTACTTCTCACATTCTCACCAGCATTTATTATTGTTTATATTCTTAATGATTGTCATCATAACTGGGGTGAGATGAAATATCAATGTAGTTTTGATTTTCATCTCCCTGAGTGCTAGGGATATTGAACATTTTTCCATATATTTGATGTCTATTTGTATTTCTTCTTTGGAGAAGTTACTCTTTAATCCCTCTGCCCACTTGTTAATTGGGTTATTTATTTGATTTTTTTCTTGTGTGTGTTGAGGGTTTTTTTTTAAATATATAATCACAATTTTAATCTGCTATCAGATAAACAGCTGGCAACAGCTGTAGCCTCTCTCTTCACTCTCTTGTTTCCTTTGCTCTGCAGAAGCTTTTACATTTAATGTTGTCCCATTCATAAATTCTTGGTTTCATTTCTTGCACTTTGGGGGTCTTGTTACTGAAGTTGTGGCCTGCACCAGCATGTTGATGTGTTGAGCCTATGTTTTCTTCTAGCAGTTGCAAAATATCTGGTCTAATTCTTAGTTCTTTGATCCACTTTGAGTTGACTTCTGTGCAGGGTGAAAGATAGAGATGTGGGTCTATTCTTCCTCATATGGATATTCATTTTTTTCCAGCACTATTTGTTTAAAAACCCCTCTTTGCTTCAATGTGTGTTTTTGATACCTTTGTGGAGTATCAGATGACTATACCTGTGTATTTGTCTCTTTGTCTTCTATTCCCTTGGTCTTCAAGACTGTTTTGTTGCAAATACCATGTTGTTGTTATTACCATACATATGTAGTATAATTTGAGATCATGTCTTTTGATTACTCCTGCTTTTCTTTACTTGCTTGGAATTTCTTTGGCTATTCTGTATCTCTTATTTTTCCAAATGAATGAAACATTGTGTTTTCTATTTCTTTGAAGATTGCCTTGGTATCTTGATGGAGATTGCATTGAATCTGTATAGAACTTGGTAATATGACTTTTTGACAATATTAATTCTACCCATCTAAAAATATGAGAAGTCTTTATATCTTCTTAGGTCTTCTTTAATTATTTTTCTTTAGTGTTATATATAATTCTCATTGTAGAGATCCTTCACATCCTTGGTTAGATTTATTCCTATGTATTTTATATTTTTTATGGTTATTTTGACACTGATTTATTTAAGAGTGTCTACCTAAATGTTTTCTTTACATCATTTCTCCAGAGCATGGAATAAGACCTGACAATTCCAGAAACTCAAGAAAATTAAATCCCTAGGTTTTCTTACTAATAATGATAAAACCTAATACCTCAAGAGAGTAATGTAACCCCTCTCCAACCCATGTTTTCTCTAACATTAGGGAGATGAATAATGAAGAACTGTCAAATGGAAGTCAAAGGAGAGCTTATTAGTCAAAACAGATCAACACAAAATATACTACCCAAAGCCTGCTGAGTCATGCTCTTAGAGATAGAATAATAATTTAAAAAATAAGAACTATTATAAAATGAATCCCCAAAACTCTAAGGAGCATTCAGATTTGGGAAGCACTGTTTATTGGTAACTTCATATTTCCCTCCCGACTTTCCTATTTAGAGATCTGACTCAAGTGCAATTAATTTTAAATCTCTGATAGGCTGATTGAGATCATTGGATGAACCTGCTACACAAGTATACCATACAAAATGCTCTGAGCAGAATAGGATCTGTGCACAGGAAATCTGTGTTCTAGGGACTAACTTCACTTCAGGGAGATGTTACAGAAATTGTCTATATACTTCAGGACCAACAATGGATTTGAATTACATTGTAGGAGACAAATTTGAAGGAGAACTCAGATAACCCTAATCTTCTTCTTTTTCCAGGACCTTAGGTACATAGGGTCTAGCCCTTTGAATCTATTATATATTTTAGTCAGACATAGGAAATTGAATACTTATCCTTTGATACATATGATTAGCCTAATAGTCTCAACATACATGTTCAAACATTAAGCATCTGCAAGATAAAATATAAAATACTCATTTAAATTTGGATTTCAGATGAATAACTGATGATTTTACAATAAGTGTGCCCTGAATTGTACTTATCTGGATATTTCATGCATTGTTTTATATATATATATATATATATATATATATATATATATATATATATATATATATATATAATATTATATTATATTTCAACTGCTTACAACTTTGCCCTTTTTCGTCTATAAGGATCTTATAGTATCAATGAAAAACTAAACACATAAAACAATTATTAAAAATTTATACCAAAAATCCTAATGCCAAATTAATAAAACAGAAAACAAAACTAATATGATGAGGCCATTCTTCACTAATCAAATTGACCAAAAAATGATGATGATACTAGTATTGATGCAAGCCATCTCATACAATGAGAGGTAAAATTGTTACATTTCTAAATAACATTTGTTAATGGTATTAAAATAATGAAAATATGAATGTTTTGTCTAAGAGTTTAGATAAAGTAAATAAAGATGTTTACAAAAGTTACATGTCACAGTATTTGTGTAGTGCTCAATCACAATTATGCAAAAGGAATTTTAAAACAAAAATGAGTAGATTTATCACTAGAAATCATATTGAAAAAGAATATATAATTTTTTTCATATTATTTGAGTTTGTTAAAAGAATCAACAGTATAATCTCAAATTTGTTATTTAAATAAAATATTTTATAAAATGATTATAAATATAACTATAAAATACACTAAATAGGAAAGATTATTTCTATTTTCTATTTTTATTAGTTATTTAAGTTATACATGGCAGTAGAATCCCTTTTGATATAATTATAAAAGCATGGACTATATTTTGTTCAAATTCATTCACCAGTACCTCGCTTCCCTTCCCCTTGCCTCTTCCCATCCCCTCCTCCCTTTCCTCAACTCTACTGATATTTCTGACATTTACCCAGAGTTATTTTTTTTAACTAAGTTCTTGTGCATATACATGATGGTGAGATTCACTTTGGTATATTAATAGATGTACATAGGAAAGATATGTCAGATTAATTCTACTGTCTTCCCATCCCTCCTCCCTTTCCTTCATTCCTGATTGTCTAATACACTGAACTTCTATTCTTTCATTACATCCCCACCTCTTATTTTGGATTCACATCCACATATCAGAGAAAACACTCAAAATTGGTTTTCTGGGATTGGCTTATTTCACTTAGTATGATTGTCTCCAGATCCATCCATTTTCCAGAAAAAGCCAAAAAGTCATTCTTCGTTATGGCTAATATTCCATTGTGTAGATATATCACATTTTCTTTATCCATTTACTTGTTGAAGAGCATTTAGTGTTTTCTATTGTGTATTGGGCTGCCATAAACATTGATGTGGCTGCATCACTATAGTATGATGATTTTAAGTCCTTTGGGTATATTCTGAGGAGTGGGATAACTGAGTCAAATGATGGGTCCATTCCTAGTTTTTTGAGGAATCTCCATATTGCTTTCTAGAGAAGTTATACCAATTTGCAGTCCCACCAACAATGTATAAGTGTGCCTTTTCCCCCACATCTTCGCCAATATTATTGTTATTTGTATTCTCGATAATTGCCATTCTGATTGGAGTAAGATGAAATCAGTATAGTTTTAATTTGCATTTCTGTAATTGCTAAATATGTTTAACATTGTTTTATATATTTGTTGACTGTTTTTATTTCTTCTTTTCAGATGTGACTGTTTAGTTCCTTTGCCCATTTGTTGATTGGGTTATTATTATTTTGGGGGGGATGTTAAGGTTTTTGAATTCTTTGTATATTTTGGATATTAAAGTCCTAATTGAGGAGCAGGTGGCAAAGATTTTTCCCCCATTTTGTAGGCTCTCCCTTCATGCTCATATTTCCTTTGTTGTGAAGAAGGTTTTTAATTTGATGCCATCTCACTTGTTGATTTTTTATTTTATTCTTGTGCTTTAGGAGTTTAGGTAAGGAAGTCAGTTCCTGAGATGACATGTTGGAATGGTGGGCATTCTTCTAGGAAGTGTAAAGTTTCTGGTACAATTCCTAGGTATTTGACCCATTTTTAGTAGAGTTTTGTACAGGGTATAAATAGAGGTTAAATTTCATTCTGCTACATATGGATTTCCAGTTTTCCCAGCACCATTACCTGAAGAAACTTTTATCCAATGTATATTGATAGCATCTTTGTCTAATATGAGATCACTGTATTTATGTTAATTTATATCTGCACCTTCTAATATATTCCATTGGTCTTCATAACTGCTTTTGTGCCAATACCACATTGTTTTCCTTAACTGTATCTTTGTAGTATAATTTTAGGTCCAGTATTGTGATGTATCTTTATTCACTTTTCTTGCTGAGGATTGCTTTGGCTATTCTGTGTCTCTTATTTTTCCAAATGAATTTTATGACTTCTTTGTCTATTTCTGTAAAGAAAGTCATCAGAACTTTAATACGAATTGCATTAAATATGTATAGAGCTTTTGGTAGTATAACCAGAAGTAATACTTTTAATTTAATTCTCCCCATCCAAGAACATGGGAGATTTTTCCATCTTCTAAGGTATTTTTGCATTTCTTTCTTTAGTGTTCTATAGATTTCATTGCAGATGTCCTTCATCTCTTTAGTTAGATTGATTCCCTTGTGTGTGTGTGTGTGTGTGTGTGTGTGTGTTATTTTGGAGGCTATTGTATTGGAGTATAAGAACATGACTGATTGTTGGTCTTGATTTTGTATCCTTCTATTTACTGAATACATTTATGAGTTCTAGAATTTTTTCCCAAACTTATTCTATGGAGCTAATATCATCCTGATAACAAAATGAGAAAAAAAAAACACATCAAGGAAAGAAGGAAAGAAAACTTCAAACCAGTATCCTTGATAAACATCAATACAAAAATTCTTAATAAAATACTGATAAATTACATTAAAAACATATTAAAAGGTTAGTGCACCATGATAAAATGGGGATCATCCCAATGATGCAAGATTGATTCAATATACAGAAATCAATAAATATAATTCATCACCTCAATAGAGTTAAAGGCAAGAATCACATGATTATCTTAACAAATACAGATAAAGCATTTTACAAGATACAGTACTCATTCAAGTTCAAAACAATAGAAAAAACTAGGGATAGTAGGAATATACATTGCCATTGTAAGAGCTATATATGCTAAACCAAAAGCCAACATCATTGTAAATGGAGAAAAATTGATAGCATTTCCTGTAAAAACTAGAACAAGAAAGAGATGCCCTCTTTCAACACTCCTACTTAATATACTCCTAGAAACTCTAGCCAGAGCAATTAGACAGAAGAAAGAAATTAAGAGTACAAACAAGAAAAAAAAGAATTCAAACTATCCCCATTTGCTTATGACATGATTCTATAGCCAAAATACTCATCTGGAAAACTTCTAGAACTCATAAATGGATTCAGCAAAATAGCAGAATATAAAATTAACATCCATAAATCAACTGTGTTTCTTTACATCAGTGAATAATCAACTAATATTTTAGGAAAGCTATCCCATTTAAAATAGCCTCACAAAAAAATAATATATTTGGGAATCACTCTAACAAAAGATGAAAAGACCTCTATAATGACAACTACGGAATACTAACGAAAGAAAGTGAAGAAGACCATAGAAAATGCAAAGATCTCCAGTTCTTTTATAAGCAGAATTAATATGGTCAAAATGGCCACATTACCAAAAGCACTATAAGATTCAATGAAATGCCCATCAAAATTCCAATGGTTGGGCTGGGCATGTGGCTCAAGCGGTAGCACACTCATCTGGCATGTGTGGGGCACTGGGTTCGATCCTCAGCACCACATAAAAATAAAAAAAAAGATGTTGTGTTCACTGAAAACTAAAAAATAAATATTAAAAAAATTCTCTCTCTCTCAAAAAAAAAATTCCAATGGCATTCTTCATAGAAAGAAAAAGCAGTAGAGAATAGCCAAAGCAATTCTTAATGAGAAAAGTGAAAAAAGAAGCATTATAATACAAATTGTACTGCATGGCTTTAGTAACAAAAATGACATTGTACTGACAAAAAATAAAAAAAACAGCCCTGAAGACCAATGGAACAGAATAGAAAGAAGACACACAGACAAACCCACATAAATACATTTATTTCATACTGGACAAAAGTGCCATAAACATAATTGAAGAAAAATAGCCTTTTCAACAAAAGATACTGGGAAAACTGGAAATTCATATATAACAAAATGAAATTTAAACCCTATCTCTCACCATGCACAAAAATCAAGTCAAAGTGGATCAAGGAGCTAGGCAATAGATCATAGGCCCTGAACCTACTAGAATAAAAAGTAGGTCTAAATCTCCATCATGTCAGTGTAGGAACTGAATTCCTCAACAAAACTCCTAAAGTGCAAGAAGTAAAATCAAGGATCAATAAATGTGATGGTATCAAACTAAAAAGCTTCTTCACAGCAAAGGAGGCAATTAAGATTGTGAAGAGAGAGCCTACAGAATAGCAAAAAACCTTTGCTATCTGCATCTCAGCTCATTAATCTACAGGATATACAAAGAGCTAAAAAAGAAAGAAAAAAATTAACACCCAAAATTAAATAATCCAATCATTAATTTTTTTTTTCTAAATATAGGATCATGTCATTGGCAAACAGAGATAATTTGAGCTCTTTTTTTTTCCTGTTCATATCCCTATAATTTCCTTCTCTTGACTAATTACTCTGGAAAGTAGTACAGAAAGAGATTCAAGTCCTGTGTTGAATAGTAGTAGTGAAGGTGGACATACCTGTATTGTTTCAGTTTTTAGAGGAAATGCTTTCAGTTTGTCTCCATTTAGTGTAATGTTGAGCTTGGGTTGGTCAGATAGAGATTTTAAAATGTTGAGGTATCTTGCTTCTATTCCTTTTTATTCTAGTGTTTTGACCATAAATAGAAGCTGTACTTTGTCAAATGTTTTTTTATTGTGATTCTTGTCCTTAAGTTTATTTGTGTGGTAAACTACATTTATTGATTTCCATATACTCAATCAACATTTCATATATTCACCTGGAATGAACCCCACTTGATCATGGTGCACTATCTTTTAAATATGTTTGTATGTTATTTACCAGTATTTTATTAAGAATTTTTTGCGTCTATGTTCCTCAAGAATATGTTTTTTCCTTGTCCGGTTTTGGTATCAGGGTGATACTAGTTTCATGAAATGTGTTATGAATAGTTTTCTCCTTTTCCATTTCATGGAATAATTTAAGGAGGATTGGTGTTATTTCGTTGAAGTTCTGGTAGACCTCTGCTGAGAATCTGTTTGATCTTGGGATTTTATCATTGGTAGGCTTTTAATGGCTTCTTGAATTTCACTGCTTGAAATTAATCTACTTAAATTTTCTATGTTCTGAGCTTTTATTGTTAGGCTTTTGATGGCTTCTTCAATTTCATTGCTTAAAATTAATTGATTTAAAATTTCTATGTTCTCTTGTTTTAATTTGGGAAGGTCATTTTACTCTTGAAGTTTGTGTATGTTTTTATCTTTTTCTATTTAATTTTCAAAATAGTTTCTGATTATTGTCTCTATTTCAGTAGTTTCTGTACTACTTTCCTTTTTTATTTCAGATTTTAGTAATTTTAATTTTTCCCTCTTTTTTTTTAAAGACAGAGAAAGAATTTTTTTAATATTTATCTTTTAGTTTTCAGCGGACACAACATCTTTCTTTGTATGTGGTACTGAGAATCAAACCCAGGCCGCACGCATGCCAGGAGAGCACGCTACCACTTGAGCCACATCCCCAGCCCCACTCTTTCTTTTCTTTAGCTTGGCTAAAGGTTTATCAATGTTGTTTATCTTTAAAAAAAAAAAAAAAAAAAAAAAAAAACTTTTTGTTTCATCAATCTTTTGAACATTTTTTTTTTTTTAATTTCAGTTTCATTGACTTCAGCTCTGATTTTCATTATTCCCTATCTTCTCCTGATTTGGGTGTTGGTTTGTTCTTTTTATATGGCCTTGAGGTGCACTGTTAGAATATTTTTTATCTTTCTACTTTTAATGCATGAGCTCAATGCTATATGTTTTCCTCTTAGAACCATCTTCACACCGTCCCAGGGATTTGGTATGTTTTATCACTCTTCTCATTTACCTCGAAATATTTTTTTTAATTTCTCCTCTGATTTCATCTGTTATCCATTTATTGTTCAAAAGTATTTTATTTAGTTTCTAGATGTTAGAAAATTTCTTTTTAACTTATCATTGATTTCTAATTTCATTCCATTATAATCTGATACAATGCAAGGTATTAGCTCTATTTTTTATTTTGTATTTGTTAAGATCTTATTTGTGGCCTAAAATATGGCCTATTTTAGATAATCTTTGATGTGCTGCTGAGAAGAAAGTAAATCCAGTCATTGATAGATGAAATATTCTTTAGATGTCAGTTAAGTCCAAATTATTAATTGTTTGTTTTATTGCATTTTTATTTAGACTTTTTTTCTGGAGGTCCTCTCTAGCTACTCCGCTTCTCTTGTTCACAGTGAAGGGAGAGGTTGAGGGCAGCTTCAGTGATTTATGGATAGTAGTGGTTCCTGTGGTGGGATTATCATGCAGTAAAATAGAGCACTGGGGCATTCAGCAGGAAGCAGTTTTTATCATTGCCAACAGTGGTCCAGTGGGTTAATATCCAAAGGCTGAACCTCAAACATATTGAGGCATTGCCTTATATACTTCTTGCAAACTCTTTTTCTCCCCCATAACGTAGTACACCACTCTGATCAGGTATTCTTATCCTGTAGAGTTACAACAAAGTTGTGAAAACGTCATACATTACTGAGTTAGGACAGAATCACGACAGATTTATGGCAGAGTTGGCATGCACACTGAGTGTGCCACATTGTCTTTTCTTTTTTTCTGGGAGAGCCCCTATCACAGTCCTTCTAGAAGTTCTTTCTGGCTGGATTTTTAAGAGGTCCCATTGTAGGGGACTTTCCTCTGGTTTAATTTGCAGCTTTGTGGGCATGGGAAGACATTGTGCTGATTTAGGAGGGTGACTGGTAGGCTGATGGCTTCAGAAGGTGGCTGCGGAATCCTGGCTCAGCTTTCTTTTCACACTTTAGTTTTAAGATGTTGGCACTGTTTGAGGAAGATTCCTGTCACCATTCTACTTCAAGTTTTGTCTGTCTTTCCAATTTTTTTTTTTTTTTTTGGTACTGGGGATTTAAATCTATGATGCTTAAGCACTGAGCCACATCCCCACCCCTTTTTAAAAGTTTTATTTTATTTTGAAGATAAGGTCTTGCTAAGTAGCTTGCAGCCTTGTTAATTTGATGAGGCTCTCTTTGAACATGTGATCCTTCTTCTTCAGCCTCCCAAGCTGCTGGGATTATAGGCAAATTCTTCCACACTTTGCTTCAACCATTTTTAAGTGGGTGAGCTTGAAAGAATGTCCCTGCACCACTTTCTTTGATGCCCCTCCCCATTTTTATCCACCATTTCTTCTTTTGGGGTGGGTGGTTTAGGGTACTCAAACATATGTTTTCTGCTCTGGTATCCTATCTTCCAGTGTCTTTGGGTTTCAGACAATGTAATATTGAGTGTTAGAGCATTTATTTCATCACTTAACTCTCAAATCTGCCTTTTCTTTGTTGCCTCCTTTCTGTGATGTGAGGAGATTGGGACTGCTAACTAACTCACTTCTGCCATACTCCTCCTGCTGTTCAGCCTCAGCAATTTAGCAAGACCCTAAGAAACTTAGCAAGAACGTTGGGTACCATAGAATCATTTTTTCACTGCCAGAGCACAACTTCAATTTTTAAGGCTTTCTTTAAAAAGTATTCTGCCATGGAAAAGAATTATGTGCTGATAATATAATTATTAGAAGGAACACGAAGAAACTTGGGATGGAACAGATACTTTTCTCCAAAGCAATTTCTATGAAGTATAATTGAAAATTACACATTTAAGAATTCAATTAGCAATATTTGTTTTGATCAGTATTAAACAAAAAAATATTTCAATATATTCCAAGATTTTAATATAAAAAGTTATGATCTGTTAACTGTGATACGTCAAATTCACATTTAACTTGAAATTCTTCAAAATCCTCAACTGAGATATGAAAATAATAAAATGTCTATGCCATGTGGTTATATTTTATAATAAGCTGAATGGTAAAAATTACTGGAATTGTCAACTATATAAGATAATCATATATTCTAATTCTTTATATAGTCTTGAAAGAAAGGTAATGAGAACAGCTGTTATATGAATTTTACTTTTCTCTCAAGGAAAGATGGTTTCTATTGAAATCAGAGCAAAAAATCCAATGTTGATGTCAACATTTCTTTTATTTTTCTATTTGACCAAGTGTTATGATTTAAACGTGGTGTCCCCTAAAAGCTCACATGTGAGACATTGCAGTAAGGTTTAGAGGAAAATTGATTGTGTTATATCCCTAACCCAATCAGTGACTTAATGCCTAATGGGATTAACTAAGTGTTAACTGGAGGCAAGTGGGATGTGGTTGGATGATGTGGTTCATTGGGAGCGAAATTGTGGGGTATATATTTTGTATCTACAGAGTAGAGTATCTCTCTCTGCTTTTTGATCATCAAGTGTGCTGGTTCCCTCTGCCACAGTCTTCTACCATGATGTTCTGCCCCTCCCTAAAGGCCAGAGAAATGGAGCCTGTGGTCTATGAATTGAGACCTCTGAAGCTGTGAGCCTTTAAATAAATTTTTTATCCTCTACCATCTTTTTGGGTCTTTTAGTCACAGCAGTGAAAAATCTGACTAAACCAAGTATTCAAAATATTAGCTAAGTATTTTACCGAAAATGAGAAAATGGTTGCTTTTTTAGTCTGTCATTTTCATGTATGTGACAACATTTGGAAGTCTGCCACAAAATCAGGCCAAATTGATTTTCACTATCAAGGCTATCCCTGCTGGGTGTTTGCACATACCTGGATTTTACTACCACATAGGGAGATAATCTACATTCTCCAGGAAATCCAGAAAAGGAAAAACAATACAGGGTTCCAAATTTTCTTATCATAAATGAGCTTAGTTCTTTACAACTAGAAGATTAGGACAAATTTTTTTTTTACAAAGTCCTTTATTTTTAAAAATGATTTTATTATTAGGAATTTGGCAGTAGATCAACATGTTAATTCAATTGAAAAAAAATAAAGCATTTTACCAGAATTTACTTAATAAAAATCAATACACTTTGCTTATTTGCCAGTTGTTTTCTCCTTAAGTTGCCCCAGGAAACTAATTTGTAGTGTGATAATATAGTAAACTATCCAATCTACACTACTAGGACATTTGAAATTGCTATTTTTTAAAAACTCAGTATTAGCTTTGCAAGTTCTAGTGCTAATTATGTGGGTCTCTGCCACCATGGGAAATGCCAATCATGTTGGTTTTTACTTAAGTGCCTCATTGTATTCACCTACTGCCACAGTCTTTTCAGCATGCCTAGGATACAAAGTTGGTAAAAACCAGTTCCAGGTTGAAGGCTTTTGCAGTTCATCAGTCCATTATTTGTTTCATTTTTATCAGTTGTCTCCCTTTACTTATGATAATAATTATAAATTATTACTTGAAGTAATATTACTTCAAGTAATAATTTATACTTTCCCTTTTACTCCAAGAAAAGGGAAACATGGTACCCTTACAACATCTACCTGGAATGTTTGAGAAATAAAATCATATTTCAGAATATATATTTAAATATATATATATATATATATATATATATATATATATATATATATACACACACACACACACACACACACACATGTAGAAAACAAATGAAACTAAAGTTGCTACTACTGATCCAACATAATTGTATGAATTCTTATAAACTTATAATTTCCACAAGTATGTAAACATCGATTCTCATGCTTAATGATAAATCATGCTAACAAATTTTTCCTCTAAGAAATATTGTGGTTAATCCTTGATTATATTTTTACTTAAACATAAACATAGATTTTTTTATGAATTATTCTTTTTATTCATAATTTCCCCGAACTGAAACATACCATTAAAATATCAATCTTAAACAATTACACATGTAGAGATTTGTTCTGAGATAGGATTTAGAGTTGATGACTTAGAATGAGCTATGTTCATTTATTTTTTGACTATTTGTTAAAATCCATTCTGTAAAGTATATTCTTCTGATTACTTTTATCTAATTAGATGCTAAATAGTAACTATTGCTCTCAAAATATATAATTTAAGAATCACATCAAAGATTATACTACATAATAAGAATGATACAATTCAGTCTGCTTTTTATGTAAATATTAAAACATTATGTCCAAAGTGATCATGGTCAAACTAATAACTAAGGGAGATATATTGTTTAGGGAATTATTAAGTAATAGCTGAAACATGGGAATTAAATATTTGCGGGGAGTGCTAGAGATTGAGTCCATGGCCTAGCTCATACTAGGGCAAGTGCTCTACCTCTGAGCTATATCAACAGCCTTAATTTAAATCTTTAAAAATATCTTCAGGGCATATAATGTATACATATGAAAGCTTTGAGGAACATCAGTGAAACTTAGTCAAATAAGTTGTTATTGAATAATTTGTTTGTTAAATTTACTGATTATCTATTATTTAAATTCATTGTATATTTAAATATATGTATTTAAATATATATTCAAGAGGAACTGACTGTTGAGTGCTAGGGTTACCAGAACACAAGAATAAAGGTCATTTAAAAGATTATTGTGATTATTTAGGTAAGAGGTGAATCATCAGAGAAATTCTTGACTATGCTTGAGTAATGGGCTATATTTTCTCCACAACATACATGTGCTGAATTCAGAATGGAAGGCAATGATAGTTTCCTATGTTGGAGGAGACAAAAAATACAGACTTGATTTACAAGTATTTTGTGTTCATAGTTCATGAGCTTCTTAAATACCTTCAGTATTTTAAACAATACCTCCATCAAGATATACAAAATTTCCATCCCAGAAACTTATCTTTCTAGTGATCATTACTAGTCACCTCAAACATAGGAAACTACCATTGGCTTCCACTCTTAACTCTATCCCTGAACTTGATCAGAATCATAGTATATGTACTCCTTCATATGTGAATTACTACCCCTACATTGTTTTTGAGCTTCATCCATGTCATTGTTTAAGACAGTAGATGGCCCCTTTAATGTCTGATTCATTTATTCGTTTGCCTGATGACAAACATCTCCAATAGAGTTTAGAGCTATTATGGATAAAACTCCTATGAAGTTTGAGTACAGGACTTTGTTGTATATAAGACATAGGTTTATTTTCATTTCTCTTGAAATGCAATGGCTGTGTCAGAGTAGACACATGTTCAGCTCTTTGAAAATGACCACATATTTTTTTTCAAATTCCTTGTAAAATGTTTGCATATCACAAGGTTTTCGACAGCTATACATCCTTATTAAAATGTAGTATTCATGAGCTGTGGCTATAGCTCAGCAGTAGCACACTTACCTGGCATGTGTGAGGCACTGGGTTCAATTCTCAGCACCACATATAAATAAGTAAAATAAAGGTCTATCAACAACTAAAAAATTTTTTTTAAAGATTTAAAATGTAGTATTCAACCTTTTAAAATGTTTTCTATTTGTTGAGTATTGGCATCTCTTTGTGGTTTTAATTTGCATTTCCTGAAAGTCTAAGGATGTGGAGAATATATTATTTGCTTTTAGACATTCATATATATTCCGTTGGAAAACATCACTTAGTCCTTTGTGCATACTTATTGGATTGTTTTTTTTTCATTATTGATTTATAAAAATTGTTTGATATTGTAGACAGGAGTCCTGTGTCAGTGGTAAGTATTACAAACCTTGCCTCCCAGGCACTGCCCTGCCCTGCCCTGCATTTTTAATTATTATATTCGATAAAGTAAGAGACATTATGTGTTTTTCATGCTCACTTTAGATTTATTTTTTTAGTAAACTTATTTAGTAATAATTTTACCTTTATATAAAAACTATAAAGATTGCATACACAGTTCCTAGATAACCCTCACCTAGTGAGACATTAATCTTAATGACTTAGTGAGGACTGATAATTCCTCCTAAGACACCTTTCTCAACCCAAGGTCGCAGAGTATGCATTAGACTTCATTCAATAAGAATAAATGTATTAGCATTTTTATTTAAATTCATGATTTGTCCTGAATTAATTTTTATCACATATGGCTCCTTTTTCGATGCATATACTCTATTGTTTCAGTGTCATCAATTAATATCTCCAAATATAAATGAATCTGTGTATTTTCTTTTAGTTCTATTCATTTGCATGATGCATTTTGATGTTTACACATCTGGTATTACAACATATTCTTGATGGATATACTCTGTTATTGTTAATAAAAAAATTGTGGATAAAAGTTTTATCACTGCTAATTTTCCCTGTTTTGAATTCTACATTGTCAGTATTAATAGAGCACTAAGCTTTCCTTTGGTTGCTGTTTGTAAGATATATTTTCCCAACCTCTTCACTTATCAAAGGTTTTTAGGCTTATTGTAAACCTAATGATATTGGGCCTAAATTTTTTTTAATTAAATATATTTTTACTTGATACTTAAAGACCTAAAAACTGTACAGATTAATAATGTACCCTGTCATGTTGGGATCTCATTTTTGTATTCAATCTGATAGGCTCTGCTTTTTAATGAGTGTTTATCATTTTTGCATCATTAGTTTTCAAAAAGTCTTATTTGTTTTGTATTTTAAAAACTGTTATTTTTTTCTTTTGACTTTTCTTTTTCAGCTTGTTTTGCACTGTCTTCCCAATGATTGTTTAGGAGAGAAAAATCGTATCTATTACTGTAAAATGTTGTGCCTCTTCTGCTATTCCTTTAGTATGAGTGGTTTAATCAATAGTTAGGTGAAGTTTGGGGTAAGTTGTTGTTATTGCTATTTTTGATATAACACTGACTTCAAATTGCCCCAGTGGTGGATTACTGATTCATTCGACTTGGTGTGAGGTCAGGAGTGTTCATTTATTTTTCAGGGTCCTCTTTCATCCTGCAACTTTCTCTAAGTCGATGCTTTACCACAAGGGACATCCGTCTCTGTCTTGGCCATTCCTCTAGCAAGCGATTCATGTTGGATGTGCCTTTGTGAAAAGCTGGTAATGTCTTGTTCCACATTAGTCTTAGGTATGTCCATCATACTTGAGCCCCAGAAATAGGGCGTTTCCAGCATTTCTGTCCCCTTCCCTCATGGAAATCCAGTTTTGTCTTCTATCTATGACAGATCAAAGTTGGGAGCAAGATTTCACCTGCTACTTCAGTGGCAGTAAACATCTCCTCTTTGCTTTTCTCTTCTTTGCTTCAGGGCAGCATCCCTGCCCCTCAGTCATGGTGGACAACTTCCACTTCTCTCTTCCTTCAGTGGCAACCAGCCTGCTCTCTGCTGGGACAAGGAACACAAGGAGGGTGACTTTATATGTTTGTTTTTGATTTTTCTTTCTTCCTAAGTGGGGAATAGTTTATACTTCATATGAGAATTCAGAAGAAAGTCATTCCCATGCCTCTCCTTCATCATAGCAGATAATCACTGCCTGGCTCCTCTATTGAAGGCATTGTCTTATCTCAGTCTTCAGTTTTCACTTTTGCATCCTGGGAATGCCAAAGAAGTCCTAGCAAGTCAGCATATTCCTGTGGTGCCTGATCTGACATGTTAGCCAACATTCAGAACTTAAACACTCGTTTTTTCAGACACCTTCTCCTACCCATCTTTAAGTTTGTTTTGTATTTCTGTGTTCTTGTACAGATGAAATAATTTGTGCGTCTCATCTCTTATCAAAGGGGCTTGTCATCTTTTTGAGTGATATTCAATCTGTTTTGCTTATGACTAAAATTTTCTGATGAGTTCAGCAAAGTGTTAAGACTGTATACTATGTTTTATTTTTTTCTTGTTAAAGACAGAACATATTTTGTTTTTTTAGATATCCTAAACTGATGCAAAATCATATAAATAAATCTTACTTCATTTTCAATTTGTGTAGTATTTCAATACGATTAATTTTTTATTGAACCTGTATCTAGAAACCCTTCTAAATCTTATGAAATCTAGGTTATTTTCCTTCTTCCAAGAATGGCAGGTTCGTGTTTTAATAAATCTAGAACATTTTCACATTTAATTTTTCAAATATTTCTGCCTCTGGGACTTGTTAATCTCTTTTTCAATCTTTATTTGTGCTTCAGTTTAGATATTTATGAAGAATTTCATCTTGATTTTATAAAATCTGATCATTTCTTCGATTCCAGTATGACTTTTTTTAGTTCTACATTTTAAAATTTATGTCTCTCTCTAATTTACTCTTCTATAAATTCCTAAAATACTTAACATGTTTTAAAAGTTTTCTTCTGAACTCTAGATAGGACAGAGGGGTGGGAGGGGAAGGAAGGGCACATGGGTAATTAATGATGGTTGAATGTGATGATCATTATTATCCAAGTACATGTATGAAGACACAAATTGGTGTTAGTATATTATGTATACAATCAGAGATATGAAAAATTGAGCTCTATATATGTAATAAGAATTGTAATGCATTCCACTGTTATAAATAAAAAAATTAAAGTTTTCTTCTCTTAATTGTAACACATGTATAATCCTAATGAGTCTGCTTCTATTAACTATACTTTTCTCTAGGTTTATACACAAAGGACTTAAAATCAGCACACTACAATGAGGCAGCCATATCAATGTTTATAGCAGCTCACCTCACAATAGTTAAACTATGGAACCAAACTGGGTGTCCTTCAACAGATGAATGGATAAATAAAATGTGGTATATATACACAATGGAATATTACTCAGCCTCAAAGAATGAAATTATGGCATTTGTAGGTAAATAGACAGAACTGGAGAATATCATGATAAGTGAACTATGCCAATCCCAAAAAACCAAACACTGAATGTTTTCTCTGATATGTGGATGCTAATTCATAATAAGGGTTGGCGGGGCTAGAGAAGAATAGAGGTAATTTGGATTTGGCAGAAGGGAGGGAAGGGGGGACATAGGAGTAGGAAGGTTAATAGAATGAATAGGACATTATTACCCTATGTGCAAATATGAATATATGACCCATGTAATTTCACATCATGTACAACTAGAAGAATGAGAATTTGTACTCCATTTATACGTCAAAATACATTCTACTGTCATGTATAGCTAATTAGCACAAAAAAAAGAGTATTATTTTCTCTACACTCTGTTTCCTAAATTCTCCTTTTATTTCCTAGGACCATTATATAGTGAGTATTGTGAGCGAAATATTGTAGAAATAGGATTTTTGTCATCTTTCTTTAATAAACATCAAATTTTGTTTCAGCAGGTTATAATTGGCAGTTACTGTCAGATCACCTTTATGTTCTGGAAGTTTGGTTTCAGGTTTTTTAAAGTCATATTTCTTTTGTTTCTGCCTTTAGCTCCAGAATATAGAACATATTATTGTTAGTGATTTATTACTAAATTTTGATGCATCTGAAATTTCTTTGGAAGTCCACGGTTTTACCATATTCTCTGACTTAGACTACTTTAGCTCTATTCTTTATTTTCATGTATGGGTAGCTTATGCATTTTCTTCTCAACTTTTTAATCTTAAATCTTTTACTTACATCTTTATTCCTTGTGGACTCTCTTGGTGAGTATGCAGTTGAATGGTTAGCAAAATACCTGCAAGGAGACTTCAGATTCTTCAGTTTCTTCATTTGTTAGATTTCCCCATCCAATTTCAAGCATTCTAATGGCCTCAAATTAGAAATTTGTCTACTTAATGGTGTTGCACTGGTGGGGCTTTTGTTCTTTCATTGTGCATCTCACCCCACAAACAGAATGGAGAGGTGATTAGTTCCTTTGTTTCAATTGCCTCTTTTTCACTCCATTAGTGAGGAAAGTATTTCTGCCTTAAGGTAATGGCATTAATTGAACACATGATACCCAGCATGAATAGATGAGATTTACAACAGTTTATTAGTCATATATACATTAATGAGAAAAGGACACTGCAAGCCATGCAAGAGCACCTGAGGACTGCACTCAGGAGCAGAATTAACTATAAGAGTCTCTGAGAGACAGGTGGTTTTGTATCATCATGAGGATGAAGTGAACATGGCTTCCAAAGGAAAAGTGTGATTGGCTTCTTGCAGAGTGGCAGGACCCCAAAACCTGCTGTTCAGCTATGAGAAGGACCTGTGCCTGTTATCTTTCTTAAGAGTCCTGGTTTGGTTAGGAGACCTTATAATTCAGAGCAAAGTTGAGAGTGAAACTTATGGGGAGACCATTTGTGGCCCTTCTAATTTTGTGATAGACAGAGGCAGCTCATAGTATTGGAACTTAATTTTAGGTCTCAAACTATGTACTTGAAGCAGAAAAGTCAGTTAAATATGAATCTCATATGGAAAGAGTTATACAAAATGTGATTCATTGTTTTCAGAGGTTGCATACCTTTTAGATTCTACCAAGTCAGGGTCAATTTACAGGGTGTTCAAGTGCGTTTTAATTTACATTTGGTTAAAAATTTCAATTGTTTTGGGAGGATATTTTTGTCCTTTCCAACCTTTGCAAAAAAGATTTTTGTGTCATTGATTTTTATTTCTTAATATTTAATATAAAAATATGCAAAAGTATAAAAATCAGAAAAATCACACAGGAAGCACCTAGTTTTTTGCAGCTAATATTTTGCCATATTTGCTTCATCTACAACCATTTATCTGTCCCTCTTTGTATCTATCCATCAATCTTTCTTTATACATTCAGTGTAAGTACACTTCACACTTATGAACATGTCTTGAAAGTAATTCAATAGTACTAGCTGCAAAACTGGATGTAAGATGTGCAAAAACACTGAAGTCAAGGTGACACTGTAGATTTTGACATAACAATCTGGAAGGATGGAGTAATATTTTTTTATGGTGTTTTTTTTTAAGAGAGAGAGAGAGAGAGAGAGAATTTTTTAATATTTATTTTTTAGTTTTCGGCGAACACAACATCTTTGTTTGTATGTGGTGCTGAGGATCGAACCAGGGCCGCACGCATGCCAGGCGAGTGTGCTACCGCTTGCCCACATCCCCAGCCCAGGATGGAGTAATATTAACCCAAAGAGAAGCATTTTTACATGTGGGAATATAAGAAGCATGGTACTTGAAGTGTTTAATTTTACAATCCAGTTTAGACATCTATGAGTTCTTTGGCTACAGATACTAATAAGTTTTTCTCAAGATGAGGTTTAAAACTAGGTGTTCATGATTAACTTGCCTTTCTATGTTCTATCTTCAGCCCAAGCACAGAGTCTATCTATTACATTCATTGGATGAATCAATAATTTAATTAATGGAAAAATATGTGAGAACCTATTGCCTTGAAAAATTTATTAATTTGAAATCATTGTGGATTTTCATGGGAGAATATTTAATCAGTGTATAAAAGTGATCT
Source organism: Marmota monax (assembly GCF_021218885.2). Taxonomy (NCBI): domain Eukaryota; kingdom Metazoa; phylum Chordata; class Mammalia; order Rodentia; family Sciuridae; genus Marmota; species Marmota monax. The sequence goes on from NW_026692907.1 coordinate 20,976,744, forward strand.
CAATTTTCTTATAACTATGATTTAGATAGGTATCTTCCAAAGGCTCATGTGTTACAAACTTGGTACGCAACCTATGGCACTACTGGAAGGTGGCAAAAACCTTTAAAGGCGAGTTTTAGGTCATATGGTGCATACTCTAAGAATGATTGTGGAATGCTGATCTCCTTCTTTCTCCTACTTCCAGACCTCCAGGAACTGAACAGTTTTCTTTACCATGTGCTTCTGCTGTAGTGTAATGCCTTGTGCAGGCTCAAAAGCAATAGTGCCAACCAACCATGGATTGAAACCTCCAAAATTATAAGCCAAAACAAACCTTTTGTCTTTTTAAGTTGACTATATCAGGTATTTAATTATAATAACAGCTGACTAAAGCACTTATGATCTGTTTCAATTACTTTCAAGAATTTCTATTGAATAAAAATTCATTTTTTGATAAATATGTCTCCTTGTATTTAGAAAAAATGAATACTTTTGATAATGTTATCTGATAGTATTTTTTTCTATTATGAAGTATAATATGAGTCAAAATTTTATTTATTTGTATCAGTAATTATTTTTGCAAGCTCCTATTTATTAATGATAGGTAAATTCTAATATGGATTAATGTCCATTTACAGAATTCTACATAAATATGTCAATAGTTTTTTGTTTTCATTTCATAATTAGATTTTCTCTTTATCTTCTTCTAGCATGTGTGTAAATAACAATATACTTTGTGGTAAATAATTATTCAGATGAGACCAAAGGTGAGCAACTACATTATAAAACATCTTGTATTCATTTCCATATGTAAATTTGCATGTTACAAATAAAGAACATTATATGAGGTCAATTTTTCTATTTAACCTTAGAGGATAAATTTGACCTAAGTTTGACTTTGCTTTTTTTTAAAGTCTGTTGTCTAATGGCTTATTATAATTAATGCCTTGAGTAATATAGTAATATTGCCAGGATCTTTTTAAAAGTCGCAAGAAATTCTTATTTTGGCATTGTAATTAACATTTTATTATTAATGTAATAACTGGAAAATGCTACTGTAATTGTTGGCTGTGTTGGTATTTTTGACAGCTCTCCTGATTTTGTACTCAAGAGAAAAATAATACCTCATGTTTTCCCCTTTGCATAATTAATAAACAGTGTCATTCATCATATTTTGACTGGTAGTGTATGATGAGGTCAAAAAAATCAGTCAATATTCTTATTCTTTGATAATGTCTGAACCTGACATCAAAAAGTTCTCAACAAGAGGATGAAATTTGACAGTGATGTATTTTTTTATATACAGACTATATAAAAACTTTCATTATAAAAGTTTTAAACTCTACCATAGTAATTGTTTTTGGTATGATAATTTTAAATATATTTAAAATGATAATCTTAGTGGGAATCATTCTGTTCCTTGATTTTCAGTCATTTTTTCAAATACATTGCAATATTGACAGTCATCAGGGCTATTTTTTTCAGATCCTTTAACGCATTTCAATGTCAGAATATGTTTTGCTTTGGCTGACTGTCCCTGTACTACAAAAGCTTTCGAAAGACAGGTTTGCCTGTCTCGGAGGAATTCTAAAGACCTGGAACATCTTCTACCTGTCAGTTTTTGTCTATAATTTAGATTCTTAAAAGGTGGGTGGAGATGGGTTTTTTAAACTTTTGTTTCTCAGGGGCAACTTGATTCAGAAATCTCTTCTTGCCAGTAAAATAATATGTATTTAATTGACATATACTTGACCAAGTGTGTCTATATGTATGATAAAAGGTAAACGGACTTTCAGGGTATTTACAGTCACTTCTAGTGATAATAACAATGAAGCACTTAGTGCAAATAATTGTCATTTCATTTTAGGAAAATTAAGGCATATTAAATTGGATCATTAGCATAATAAAAATTGATTTTATTACACATTGACTTAATATTATATCTGTTATAAGATGATACAACTTTCTGAAACAATAGTTTTATTAAAATGTATGTCAATTAATATTCTGTAACAATGATATATCATTGAACAATTATCATCTATAACAGTATTTAAGTAATTTTTAGGACATTATATATTTTTTGCTCTATGGCCTAAAATAAAATATTTTAGTCTATAAATTGAATTAAGGTGACATTCTCCAAACACTGTATTGTTATAATGATGCATAAAATTTATGTATTAACTGACTTTACAGATACATAATAAAACAAGATTTTGGTAACATTTTTCATATTTACTTTTTAAAAAACATGCTATAAATTATGTGTGTTAATTTTACTTTTATACCTTGATTTTGCTTCTGGAACTGATCATTTTTGCATTAATTTGAGGTTTGTATAGTTCATAATAATAGAAAATATGACATAGTTAGTTTTTGAGTTTTTACCCTAATCTTTTTTTTTTTTTTTGGAGGGGATTCTGGGTATTGATCCCAGGGGGCATTTAGCCACTGAGACACACAAAGCCCTTTAATTTATTTATTTTTTGAGACAGGGTCTTACTAAGTTGCTTCTCTAAGTTGCTGAGGCTGGCTTTGAACTTGCAATCCTTTCGCCTCAATCACCCAAACTGCTGAGATTACAGGCTACACCATTGTACCTGCAAGTTTTACCCTAATCTTAAAGAAAGAATCCAGCTCAATCGATCTAAAGAAAAAAAAAACACAGAAAAGGCATTTTTAAAGTTGTATTTATATTAAAGTAGAAAAATAGCTTTTTTACATGTGCAACTAGATAGAAGATTAAAATTAAGAGTACTCACTCGTGTTTAACTTTTTGATCTAATGAAAGTGGGAAAGAAAGGATTCTTAATAATACTATTCATCTCTAGAAATGTGAATTATTTCTTTATATTACAAAAGAGATGAAAAAATTAAGAAGAATTACCACTGAGCTGAGATATCCCATGGAGATCAGCCAAAATGACTAACACTGTTGAAGAAACAGGAGCAATGATACATCTGCTCTGATCTTCAAACCTATTTTTAAAAATTCGCTAAAATAATTATTATTAGAGCAAATGATTTATCATAATGGTAATCTGAAAAAAAAATGTATAAGTGGATTTATTGAGAGTCACATAGTCTACAGAAAAACTTAGGGAATAGTCTGTTAAGGAGCTATCGTAGCCACATTTTTAAAATCTGTATATGTGTTTCTCCCTTTTTTTCCAGGGGGCAGAAGAACTTTGTATTGAGAGATCCTCCAAACACTGTATTGTAATAAAAATATCTCAAACTGTACACTTTCACATTTTTATTTCCCATATGGAGTTGCCCTTATTGGCCCAGCATCAGAGACTTTGAGCTCTCTTTCTGTGACCTCTGGTTTCTCTCCATGTCGAAAAACACTACCTATTATTAGGTACTGGAGAGACAATGCAGTTTGCTTTCCTTTGTGACACACCTGTTATTTGAACATCATGACAGCAGGAGGATAGCTCCAGAGAGGTGGGAAGAGAAAATCAGTTATATTTTTCTAAAGAGTTCTTGCACTATGAGGACATTCAAAGCAAATTTACATATGACCATAATTTTTTCTTTGTTACATCATGTTTACTTAAAAATAATTGCAGTTAATCCAAGGCACTTTCCATTTTTTCTTAAATAGTTTATAATCAATGATCTAGGAGAAATTTCTCATTGCTTTCACTGTGTAATGCATAGGTAACTAATGGGGAAGATTCCATGATGAAGGGTTTGGATCACTCCCTTCCACACACCTTCAACTCCCTTGCCCGTCTTCTAATTTTACTGTGCATCACCAGCTTCCTTTCTTGTATTTATATCCTACTCTACTGCATTTGACCCAGATTTAATGCTCTCACAGTCCCATGCTGTTTCTCTATTCATTTGGCTCAGGGATAATACATCCTTAGTATTTCTCTGCCATTCCACTGGCTCTTTGGTAAGTCTACCTTTGATGGTCTTTCTCTACTTCCATAATCTCTGAATATTGGAATGCCACAGTGCTCAAGATTTTTACCTATTTATTTTCTTACCTGTATACCCTCACTGCCTTTATATTCATAGTCACTTTTAATCTCTAAACATAATATATGTAATAAAGATTCCTAAATGTACATTCCCATTCGTGTTCTGAACACTAGATCTGTGTGGTCCAAGAAATTCTATGATATTCATGTTGTATATTTGCAGTCTCCCTTAGTGCCTAGTAACTTTTTTAAAAGTTATTAACGAAAAGCTTTACAAACACGGTAAATACACAATGGTCTGAGGTCGCTGCATTAGGAAACCACATTGATATATATGGACTCTAGGCTCTAGGAAGAATATTGAAGTGACTTTCTAGCTGGAGAAACTTTCTAGCTTGTAGCAGCTAGGCACATATGATTATTATACAAGTGAAATATGCATCGCTAGGGAAAGGAGAAATTGAACTCTTTATTTATTTAATTTCAATTAGAATTTTCACTGGCTAGTGGTTATTGTATTAGACAATATATAGTTGTACACTCATTATTTCTAATAATTCAACCTAATCTCTTGAATGCCTATTATACAACATAAAACTACCACTGCCTCTCTCTATCTCAGCCCTATATAATCAGAAAAATTATCACTTTTATTTAAAAATTACATGCACAATCTGACCATTAAAACCATCTCAACTGTGACCACCCTTGAAAAAGAGGACAATAGCTTTATTTTACTTCATTTGAAATTATTACAATAGGCAGATCATTGGTGTCCTGCTTCTATCTGAACTGCATGCTGTTTTTCTTACCAGACTACAAACAATCTCAGTGCTCTGGTCAGAAGTGTTAAATGGTTTCCCATCTCACCAAGTGCAAAAGTTGGGTCTTTCACAATGACCTAAGAGGTCTTAGTTCTCTTTCCTTTCCTCTCTGGTCTCAGGCCTTCTACTCACTACTTTGTGACCTCTGTTTTTTGTTGTTGTTGTTTTGTTTTGTTTTGTTACACTATTGGCTTGCGCTTCCATGAACATATTAAAGATTCTCCAGCTAGAAAGTCAGTTCAACATTCTTCCTAGAGCCTAGGATCCATATATATCAATGTGGTTTCCTAATGCAGTGACCTCAGACCATTGTGTATTTACCTTGTTTGTAAAGCTTTTCATTAGTAACTTTTTAAAAATGTCAAACAATGTCCCATACTTCATGTTTTTTTTTATAGACCCTACACCTCTAATGTTCTGTACATGCTATGTAATTCCAGACTTTTTTTCATCATTCTCCAATTGCAAGATTTGTACAAAATAGCTGTTATTCCTTTTTCTCAAGTCCTTTTGTGACTCTGTGAAGTTTCCTATTTTTTGTGATTCATGTAAATAAAATGATATGTTCTGAAGCACAAGTTAGAGACTTGGTAGTATTTCTTCCTTAAACGTTAGATATAATTCACCCAATGAAACACATCTGGGCCTGGTTATTTCTGTTTTGAAAAATTCTATTGTTTAAATATCCTTAATGGATATAGGCCTTTTCAGATTGTCTACTTTTTCTTGTCAGATTATGAGTTTTGGCAGATTATGTCTGCAAAAGTTTTGTTTCATTTCATCTTGGTAATCAAATTTGTGGGCAAAGAGTTGTTGATACCATTTCTTTATCATTTTTAAGGGCATAGGATCCGCATTGGTGTCCTCATTTATTTCTGAAATTAGTCATTGTGTCTTCTCTCTTTCTTATTAATGAGGCTATATACTTTTCAATTTTATCAATCTTTTTGAAGAATCAGTTTTTGGTATTGTTGACTTTATTGATCTCTTCTTTTCAATTTCATTTATTTCCTCTTTAGTTTTTTCTTATTTTTGGCTTAGTTTGCATTTAATTTATACTCCTTTTTCTAATATCTTATGTAGAAATTTATGTTATTATTGTATTTTTACCTTTTCTAATCTATGTATCCAGTGCTAAAAATTCCCCTCTAAATTCCAGTTTCTTTTTTATCCCACAAATTTTAACAAGTTGTATTTTCCATACATTCATTTCAAAATATGTTTTAATTTCTCCTGAGATTTATTCTTTGATCTTGGTGACATGACCCACAAAAAAGTAATCATGCTATTTAATCTCCATACATTTTGGATTATTGTTCCATGAATAATTTCTACCTTAATTCCATTTTTTATCTGATAACCTTGTGTAATATTTTATGCTTTTAAATTTGTGTTTTATGGTCTAACTTGGTGAATGTTCCATGTGAGTTTAGAAGAATATGTAGTCTTCTATCATTGAATGAAATAGTTTACAGATATCAGCCGCACCCAGATGAGTGATGATATGTTGAAATTGAACTATATCTTTAATGATTTTCTTCCTAATGCATCCAACTATTTCTGATAGAAGAGTGCATCCCGTACTTTGATGTTCAGTGCCCATATACATTAAGAATTAGATCTTGTGGAGGATTGACCTCTTTAAGTTTATGTAATTAAAATATCTTTGACATGCCTGTATTGATATTTGGTATATTTCTTTGATTTATTTTTACCTTTTAGTATGCATTGTAATTTTTCCTGATAGTTGGGATATAATGTACTTGATAAAAAGAACCATTGTTTTACAAAAGACATTTAATTATACAGTAGTAAAATTTTGGATGATGGGAAGTGTACTATAGTCCTCTCATAGTTTGTGTCAATTCCAAAATGTACATGTTGAAAGTTAATGATAATATGATAATTAAGCTCATGACTTAATTGCTATCAAGCCTTTACGAGGTATATTACATATCTTCTTGCTTTACAAAGGATTTAAGTTACTTATTAGTGTCCCTTCATTAAGCTTCAGAAATCCCTTTAATATTTCTTGAAGATAAATTGTACCCCTCAGAATTCTCTTAGATTTTGTTTATTGTTTATCAGGAAATGGCTTAATCTGTCACTTTTGTGGATATTTTTGCAAGATAGAGAATTAGTAGGATTTTTCCCCCTTTATATTTTGACTATAATTCTACATACTTTCTTCTCTTTGGCTTCTAATGAGAAATCTGCTGTTAGTCTTGTGAGAAATCTTATATATGAGATTGAAATGCTATTTCTTACAGCTATTATAACTCACCCTTTGCCATTGAATTTTAACAATTTCAATTATTTTACTTGATGTAATTTGGTGTGTACCTCAGAATTATATGATGCAGAGTTTTTTGAGACTCTTGGGTATATCAGTAAAGTTTTACATCCCATTTGGGAGGTTATCAGTCATTGTTTCCTAAAATATTCTGTCTCTTTCATTTCTCTCCTTCTTTGATTCACAATATGTGCATGTCAGCTTTTCATCACTGTAACCAAAGTAACAAATGAAAACAACTAAGAGGAGAAATTACTTATTTTGTTTCACAGTTTTAGAATTTCCACTTCATGGATGGCTGGCTCCATTGCTCTCAGCCTGAGTTGAAGAAGAATATCATGTGAGAAGAGTGAAGTAGAGGAAGTCGGCTCAGTTCATGATAGCCATAAGGGGGAGAGAGAGAAAGAGAGAGAGTAGAAAGAGCCAGGGACAAGATACAGTCCTCAAGAATATACTCCCCATGATATATGTCCTCTAATCCTGCTCCACTTGCCTACAATTTCCACCAACTTCCAGTAGTCCTTTCAGTCATAATAAACAAATAGGTTAAAATGCTCATGATCAAATCACTTCCCAAAATACACAACTCTGAACATTACTGAATTGGAGATATCCATGTTTTAAATCTGGAATGCCTCCCAAAGTCTATAAATCAAATCCCGCCCTCCTTCTTCCCAGTGGTTCTTGTCTATGACCATCATTATTTTTTTTGTCATTGTGTTTCTTTATTAAATGAATATATTTTATAATTCTGCAAAGCATTTGTTCTTTGTCATATGCACCCACTGATGTCTCTTCTTAGTTAACCTCATGGTCACAAAAAAATGGCACAAAAATTTTCTTACATGCTTTGATCAAGTAAGTCTCCCAGTCTGCTGAATAATTCTGCCTGTATATTGAGATATGTTTCCCTTCTCTGCAAGATAGGATATAGCTTTGTCTCTACTTTCTACTTTTTAGGACCTCAAGATCCACTAGAGTTGAGAGATTGAAGGCCATCTCAAGTTTTTCCTAGGCTTCTGGGGATACCTTAGGGTTTCAAATCCCCCTATTTATATTCCATAACCCAATTTTCTCTCTTAAGTGGTTGGCCAACCCTTTGGTCAACTAATTGATAACATCATCTCAGACATTTGCAATATTAACAATGTTGCATAATGGTTTTTGATAAATTCCCTGAAGATAGAGCTTTTTGCATAGAGTAAGCTGAAAGTCATGTTAAATAACAACAAGATCAATTCAAATAGTGACAATTCTCTGAGAGCAGGACTTTTAGAAAATTTCAAACCCATCTGTCCTTTCCAGTTCAATTTTTAACAGTTACTATATTTTAAAACTCTTGTGCTTCAAGATTGTTATGAATATGATGAGAAAATAATGGGATTTGAGTACATTAAAAATCCACAACTGAGCATGGTGGCACATGCTTATAATCCCAGCTGCTAAGGCCACTGAGGGAGGAGAATCACAAGATCAAGACCAACCTCAGCAACATGGTAAAATTCTATGTCAAAAAGTAAGTAAATAGACAAACAAACAAACAAACAAAGAGTCTGGGGATATAGCTCAGCAGTAGTACATACTTGGTTTCAATTGCCAAAATCCCAATACTTAATTTTTTTAAAATTGTCAAAAACCTATTCTTAACAAACTTCAATCATTTTTTTGAGTCCATACTTTTATAGTTATTAAAATTAATTTTCTGAAAAACTTTGACTGTTTTTCCCATGTTCTCATTGTTTTATTGAAGAGTTTATCTATTGTGATTTAATAAACAGTGCCTATTATCTGTAATTAAAGAAGAGGAAACCTATTTTAATAATGAATCATTAAAAAAACTAGTTTCTAGAAGTTTAATGTATTAAATGTACAATGATTTTTAAAACATTTAGATCTACATTTTTGCAATTCAATAATTAGAAAGTAGAGTTAATCAATGGATAATGTCAAAATAAATGTTTTTTTATAGATTACTTACTAGGTACTGATTAGTATATAGTAAGCTCTGTGCACAAATGAACTCATTTAATGTTTATAATAATTATATGAGGAAAACCAAAGTGATACAGATAGGATAGGAAAGCTGAGCAAACTCAATTTCTACAAAGTGAGAGAGTTCAAGCTATACTGAATCAGTCTTATTGTGGTGTCCCTGGAGAGGGCCATCAAACTTATTCCATATTCTGAATACAGAACAGTATTTAAATACACATTTCTATCCCATGGAGAAGGAAACATTAGTGGGTCTCTGCCCAGCCAGAAGAGTCTCACCAAAAGGAAGACATAGGGATTTTCATAAAAAGTAATTGGATACATTTTTTTTTGCCTATTTCACAATTATGTCATTAATTAAATCTAATACAGCATGTGGGTTCCATTTCAAAAATTTTAGCCACATAGTAATTTAAGACATAAAGGACTAATGTACCTTATTTTAAAACGTTCCTTCTGTGACTCATCGGCTAAGCATCAGGACTTGAGCAGACTGAACACCAACTAATGTAAGCAGATAGCCTCTAGCATCTTACCTCTTCACAAAGCTCATCGAATTCTTTCAAAACATATCTTGATGTATACTTAACAACCTACCATAAAATAGGAAAATATATATTTACTTGTTTACTGATTAGAGCTAAAATTTAGAGTATTTTGAATTTTTATAATTTTATAATGATGAGTTTTAGGTTCTAGTTAATGGGGGTAGGTTCTCTACCCCCTGTTTTGGAAGATAATTTCCTAATTTCAGGTCTCATATTCTTAAAGGTAAAAAAAAAAAAAGTTTAGATAGATCATCTTTAATATGCATTCCCATCAACAAAATATATGATTGTCAAATACAAGTAAATATGTAATATAAATTGCAAAAATATAATTTTTACAGTTCCTTTTTATGCATGAATATTTACTAATTACTGTTATTGTGATACTGAGGATAGAATACTCGGTAGTTATTAAAAATATAAAAGCCACCAATCTTAGTTTCAAAGATAGATTACAAAATTATAAGAGAACTATTCAGATCAGAACAGATCAAGAACAGTTTGGTGCAGTCTGAAATTGTATCATTAACCATGTAGACAGTTCTTGCAGTAGATGAAAATGAAGTTGAAGTGCTGTTTAATTGGAAATTTCTTGATTAGCCACTGCAACTCTAATGAATGCAAATTTCAACACTTTCAAAATTATATCCTACTGTGTGAATCTTTTTTTATGCAATCAACAACAAAACGAAGTACTGATTTACTAAAATGATGGTAAAAGTTATTATTTCATTGTTAATTTAATCAAATTTTTTTTTTTATTTTCTAAAATCCAAAATTTTCATATGCTTTTATTTACATAACAGAATGGTATATTCTTTGGGGATGACAACTCTAAGCTAGTAAAGGAAAAAGACGCCAAAAATAAAATGTATTTAAAATTATTTTAAGAAAGTTAGTAAGAAACAATCCACTTGTGTAGGCATCTCTTTTCATTTATGTAAACCATGTCCATCAAACACAGTGTTTGGAACCACTAGAGATTAGCTGAGGATCTGGCCCCTCTCTTTACAGTTCAAAACAATTATAACATAAAAAAAGAAAAATGTCTAACAATTTTCAGAAATTGTGGAAGAGACTGTTTTTGTAAACATCTGTTTCTGGACATGGAATAAGAGAGTTAGAAAAAGAATCAAATATTTTTGTAACACAACTTTTTTATTTTGTGGAAAGAAAAATAAATTCCCAATGTTCTTCCCCAATAAACTTCTGCAATTTATAAGCTGTACATTTAGTTTGGAGTCTGAAAAATAAATCAGATTCTTGAGAACCTCTTGAGTGCTTTTTGTTAAAACTACATTGCAGTATGAAAAGTCAATTTATTTTGCATTGACACAGAATAAATAAAATCTTGTCCAGAGCAAACTGATATACGGATTCTTGTGTTAATTAGAACTTTCACTCACTAGTGAATACACAATAACTTGTGCTTCTTCACCAAGTACATTTACATGTTCTGTCCTAGTTGACTTAGATTGCAATACAACCATTAATTTAAATTATTTATGAGATATTTAATAATATTGGAAAAGACTATCACCAATCAATGTGATATTTATTGAAAAGACTAATTTAAGATAGCTTATCTGCAGGAATTTTGATTGACCCTTAATTCAATTTTGAAAGATGTAGTAATTGATTTGAATTAGGTATGCATCCTATAGTTTTTAACTTTATCTACTTACTGAAGCTTCCGGGATTTATGCAAAATATAGACAATGGCATTAAATTTTACCCCTGTATGTACTTGTAGCCAGTGTAGATAGTTTATAATCCTACGGTTTTTCCTTGTTCTTCTTCCTAAGGATTTTTTTCCCCAGAAACAGTGACACTTACTTAAAAGAAAAAAAAAAGATAAAATAAAATTAATAATGCCAAAATAATGGTCAACTTCTTAAGGACAAGAGAAGAATATCTCAGGCTTTCTATCTTCTGTGGGGGCAATTCTAAACAATAGAAGACAAAGGAATCCATTCACTAAGATCCATTTCATCAGATTTTTCCCTTTCCCTCTTTCAACTTCTCAGTGCCTCATTCATTCTTTCTGTGTCGTCTCCTAAGAGCTGCACACAAGATTATTTCTTAAGCTTTGCTTTTATCAAAACTCGACTAAGATGTTAAATGAACAAAAGCCTAGATTTTTAATTACTTAAGTTATAAAATGAACTCCTTAATATCTGACACTTGTATTTGTAGGACTTATAACTAACCTGTTGTCAGATGATGAATGTGAATATATAAAATAATATATGTAAAAAGCTTAAGTACAGATTTCCATTTCATTTTAAATGACTTTAAAATATACTGGGCATCTTGGAATATCTTGGAATATCTTGGAAGAGTTCAGACCTGTATATGGAAGTAATATGAGAGTATAAAGAAATTGGATATTTTAAGTGTGTAAGGTAGTGTGGCAATGGACTCATGTTAATGGACTTATGTTTGGTGAATCTGGTTTGAGATTTATCATAGACATGTGATGGTATCTACAATATTCTTTCCACTAAAATGTTAAAATAGTTTATCTCCTTATTCAAGAATCTTTATATAAGAATTTATCACAGTGGTTTGATATGATTCTAACTCGGTTAAACATGGACTTTTATGTGCAAATATTAGATATTCCATTCAAGCAGCAGAACAGATTACCAAATATGTGGTTTAGAGTCAGCTCATATGAAAAATACCAGGGTGTTCAGAGGCATAAAATGTGATACAAATATGCCAGTCATAATGTAATGTAAGAAACAGTTCCTATTCACTTTTTGAAGCCATAATACACTATGAAAAGGACTAATAGGGAAACTATAAGTCTGTAGTTACCATGAATGTAAAAATTCTTAATATTTTAAATCCTTTAACTTATGTGCATACATATGTGCAAATGTGTATGCACATATAGATATCAATATATACATAATTATATGGTATTATATATGCATCCTATCTATGCAAAACTATATGTATGTATATATTTGTGTAAATGTGTATGTGTAGGCACATTTCATGTATCACAGTATATCTGACAGTAATAAGTTTTGTATTCTCTCTCAAGATCTATCAAAGCCAGTATATTATTATTTATAAAAATCACTAAAAAAAAGAGCACACACTATGTAATGAATATTGTGTACATGGATATATATCAAACAAACCATTAATTTAAGCATACTTGGAAACTCTTAACCACATGAATGTGTGTGTATGTGTCCATACTTAAACATATTTAAGATCTGCTTGTCACAGCTAATGAAGGCTCTCTGCCAGGAGAATGATACATTGAAATCTGTTTTTTTCTCTCTGAGATTGTGCCAGTCTTTTATATCTTGAACGCTCATGCCCTACATCTTTTTGAACTTGAAGCCATTCTCTAATATTACGTACCTACAATGTAACAAAACAGTACTATCCTTTCTTCTATACTCACCCTGTATTTGTAGACTTTGTCATTTTCTTTTGATGTGTATACTTCCATTCAGTACGGTGGAAAACATGGGCTCCTTGACCTTAATTCCCTTGGAAAGGCCTCTTTCTCTTTGCTTAGTGCTAAATCAATCAATGAATCTCTTGCTTTACCTTCAACCATATTTTTCTCTGTCTGTTCTCCCTAAACATAGAATCAAACAGTGCCTGAAACACAGTAGTTGTGCAATAATTGTTTAAGTAAAGGAGATCGACATTCTAAAGTGATGTAAGGGGAAAAGTCATTTCCTAATTGAATCTAAGATGAAAGCAGGTCTTTTTTTGGAGTAAAAAAAAATGACTCTCCTGTGTAGAACTATTTAACATTCTCTCATCCTTAGTACAGCAACATAGTGTGCCAATTAACCTCTTAAATCTATCAACAAAATTTTACTATACTTTGTTTTAAAATTTTAAGGGCTTTCAGAGTTATATCAGTAGGAAGCATCTTTGCTTCAATGAGATGAATTTCATTGCAAATAATAATTGAATTTTGCTAAATGTTAGAGGAGTCTGGTAACCTATTGTAGTGACAATTTATAGTAGCTTTTTAAATTAATTTAGCAAACTTTTATTTATATGCTCTCTGAGTTTTAAATAATTGTCTCCTATATTTGTTTAAAAGATATTTACTAGTTATCAAGCACCATGCTCATTTTTCAGAATATATGCTTTCTGTCATTAAGAAGTTTATAGTCTAGTATGGTGAAAATAGTCAATGAAAAAATATTGCCATATCGTGTAATTACTGCAGTAATTGGTATCTTTTCCTGATACTTTAGAAAAATAACTTATGTTGGGTAATTTATAAACAATAGAAATTTATTTCTTATTGTTCCGGAAGGTCCAAGATTAAAGCAGCAGCAGAATCAATGCCTGTTAAGAGCATCTTGATGTTCTCCCATGATAGAAGAGGCAGAAGTGGAAAGAGGGTAAGTCCTGTGTCCTGAATTAAAGGGTAGGAAGACTTTTGTCTTCCTGGCTTCCCCAAAGAACCAACATCAGGGTTCTTAGATCAATTTGCTATGACAAGAATGGTACTGCCAAAATAGGTAGATATTGCTCTGATACTCAACTCTGTACAAGGAATATTCTGAGGAAGAGGAAACTGTGGCAACAGTTAGCCAATATAGGAACACCTATGTAAAAAGTTTACATAATATTCTTGATAAAGACAAAGTGTGAGTACCATGTATCCTATGAAATAATAATTTATATCAGACCAATACACAAAAACAAAAACTGTCAGGTTTCATCTTTCAACTCTGGACCAAACTCTTTGAGTCACATGATAGTTCCCCTTTTCTTCAGAGAAAAATGAGCAGTCAAGGACCTTCAAATATACCAACTCTGTACCTGCTGAGTAGAATATATAAGAAATGACTTGGGAAGAAAATACAATAATGTGGAATTACCTCATCATCATAGACTTGAAAAATCACTAGACCTAGAATTAAGGAACAGTAGGAAAACTTGTTCTCTACCACCAATTCTCTAGTCAAGAACAGAAGTTTTGTGGAGGACGGTGGGAGAGGGATTGTGACATGTGGAGTTGCTCCCTCTGTTGAATTAGGGAAATTGGGAGTACAGCCTTGGCCCTTGTTTCTTGCCTGAGACTTAAAAAAGGCAGCCATGCAAAAGCTGGGGATGTATATGTGAAAATCAGTGGGAATGGATTTTAGGGATATATTGGCAGTATAGGACCAAAAATGGCAATAAAAGGGGGGGAGGGGATCTTAAAAGTTGAAAAATATACTCCTGAGGCTGTTAATGGAGACTAAAGGGATTGAAAGATTACCATGTGTCTCAGCAAAAATGGAGCACGTGGCTGAGAGTAAGCCAGGTCAGTCTCATAAGGTGGAGCAGAGTAGGCACGGAGTGTTTACCAGTATGAGACAAAGTCACTCTGTAGAAGCTGGGATGTGAGTTTCCCAAGCTGGCATCAAATCGTACATGCACCAGGACTTTAGGGGATTAGCTCCAGCAAAAGCCAAGTTAGAACTGAATCAACAGCAAAAGACTGCAAAGCCTTGCTAGGGTAACCACCTCGGATTGTCTCTGCCAAATAACCAGAGATATATTTTTATCAGCATAAACACAGACCAGTTTTGTCCCTCTATAATGATGCTAAACTTCCCCTGAATCCAGACATAATCCCATATATGAGGCAAGTGGGCCAGATTCTTGAACTGACTAAATATTAAATTGAGGTGACTGATAAATCACTGGAATAGAGCTAATTTGGCTGAAAGCATCCAGATTAACGTTTTAAAACAGACTAAAGCTCTCAACGTCAGACATGTAAATCAATACTAGAAATGAAGAACTCACTGGAAACTGGTAATATTGTCCCTTTTCATTTTTCCAAATTCAAACTGGAAACCAGAAGAGTTACTGTATATATTGAATTTTAGAAAGTATGATGCAAAGATGCCTTGAGAAATCAGATTAAAGCATGTTATAATAGAGGGAGGTAAAGAGCAATTGATGTGAAGCTCTGGACTTTAGAACCTAAAACACAGAGTGTTAAGTATAGAATATGGATTCTATATATGCAAGATGGATGTGGATGATAATTGCTTGAAAATTCATATGGCTAAAAATGATTATATCAGAAATAATCAGTAGTGTATACATATGTATGTATGTGTATATAATATAGAACAATAGAGTGGTGATGATTAACTATTTTGTGCTAATTCAATTAAGCAAAGTATATAATCTAGGAGTGTAAAAGAGTTACAAATAAATTTCTTATTAATTACTAATTCTGATTACTTCTTCTAAAGGTATATTTTCTCATCTGCAGAATAAAGGAATGGTTGACTAAGCTAAGCTTTAAAATCCTTTCTATCCTCTAAATCTGTTGATTTCTTTAAATTATTAAATTTTTAGAACTGACATTTGGATTGACCATTGAACCTAAGTATTGAATTATTCCCATAATTATCCAAATTACCAACCATGTAAATAAAGACTTTGGCAGCCCTGACCACATTTGGAAGGAGACAGAAAATGAAAACAGGGACTTCTTTGTCTACAAAGCTTTTTATCTGTGTCTTCTTTTCAACATATGAGAATCATTCTTTATTTTAAATTCAACTAAAGTAACTATTTTTCAATAATTATAATCTCCACAATGAGTTTAGGATAGCTTGTATTTGTTTTATTCCAATTTAAAAAAAATATTTTTAGTTTTAGATGGACACAATACCTTTTTTTTTTTTTTTTTGTATGTGATGCTGAGGATTGAACCCAGTGTTTTACACATGCTAGGTGAGTGCTCTACCTCTGAGCTACAACCCCAGCCCTACAATGTTATTTTAAAAACACACAATGTTCCTACAATTTGTAATAATTTAATTTGTACACTAAACATCAGTTCCATATTTGTAAAGATAAGACACATTTCCAAGAGTGAACCAGGGTAGAGCTTCATCCTTTATCCTTGTTAATTTTTAAGATATTTGTGACAACCTTTGATAAAAAATCTGATTAAGTGAATATTTATTAATATTATATCTCCAGTTGGTGTGGAACAAAATAAAATTTATTCTTGCAGTACTCTCTTGCTGCATTATAATGATATTATCAGATCTTACTGCTGCTGGCAAGATAAAAGGGTTTGGAAAGCTACCATAGATTTGAAAGTGGTTACCTGGTCAAATATAGACTTTTGTTATGTCACTGAAAATGGGGTGTTATTGAACATATATCACAGTAGGGTCAAGTGATCAGAAAATAAATGTATTGTAAACAAGGGTGGTAGGATTAAAACATTGATTTACATTGATATGTCCTCATTTAAATAAATAAGGTAAAATGTCAAGGACAGATACTGGCCATATGAACAAATTGTTTTGCTTCTAAATAAGTATGGAGAAAAATGTGTAAAAGAGAAAAAGAAAAGGACAAAACTCAATCAATAAATAAAAATAGGGAGAGAAAAATATTTTAACAATAAAATACATGAATAAAGATGACTTTTGAAAATTCCACATACATTGATGATGATGACAACAAATGTTCATGCACTAAACTTATCTGTGTAGAGGAAGCAATCTTTAGTTTGAAACAAAACATGTAAATAAATATAAGAACATCAAAAGCTTGATGAAAATCTATTTCAAAAAAAATTGCTTAGTGTATATTTAACTATAAAAACACATATTGGTATATTAATATCACACAATAGACTTTAAATAGAGAAATATTTTATGAAATAAATTATGAATCAGCAGTTGCAAAGTTTGTTATTCAGATAGATATACTAATTCTGAAATTAATGTTCAGTTAATATAGTAGTGCTAGGATACATGAGTACAATTAGTATCATAGAAAAAAATTACATATTAGGAATATTCAACATTTCTCTTGAAAGTGTTGACCACTAAAATAAAAAAAAAAATAGCAAATCTATTGAACATTTGAACAACCTAATTAATACATGATTTAAGGGGCAGATATAAAATCTGCACATAATTTTTAAAAAACATGTTGTCTTTGTTTTGTTTGCAGAGATTATTTTTAATCTGAATGCTACTGAATATATGTGGTAGGAATTTCAGATATTTTATTGACTATTGGATAGGTTTAGGATTTAGATTCAATGCAACTTATATAAAAAGGGGCATTTATTGGTGATCTTGCATATATTAATCCTGTATATTTTTAACTACACTGACTTTAGCATGATGTTTAGAGGAGTTCAGATACACAGCCTAGAATATTTGCCCTTAGATGTACACACATCTCTAGTGACAGATATATAAGCTGAGTCATAAAAGCTCAGTCCTTATTCCTTATGCCCACCCGATAATAAGGGAAAAGTTTTGAGACATAGGAAAAAGAAGTTTTATTGTTTTGTTAGCAAAGGAAAAACACAGCGGGCTGTGCCCTCTCTGGAGTCATGATTCCTCGGAAGCCCTGAGAGATAGCTTAGCTGTTTCCTAGATCCCCAGGTGCCAACTCTGAAGCTTTCACATCTGTGGTCTGTGAGTTGAAGGACAGATAACTCAGCCTAAAAGTTAATATTGCTTCACCCATGATTAGAGAAGGGGGAGTGGAAGAAGAGAAAGGGGGAAAAAGGATGTCAGTTTTAAAATAAGCCTCAGTGGCTGAGCAGTGAGGATTATGTTCAAAGCATAAAGTGGACCCCTATTACATTCTCTGCCCTTTTTTTCTCTGACATTTGGAAACAATCTTTATAAAACTTCTGAATTTAGACAAATTACTTTTTTTTTCTCAATATGTTAGTCTATTTTTTTCATGTTTTTTTGTTTTGTTTTATTTTTGTTTTCAGCTAAAACACACCAGAAATTCTTGGTATTCTTTGCATAGAGAGTGGCCAATGTTAACTCAGTAGCCTCAGTAGCCTCAGATTTAGCAAAGTCCCAAGAGGACTTCCCATGCATTAACAACTTGTAAAAACACATTGAACCAACCCAAACATATTATATTTTATAGATTTTAAGATTATTATTTGCAGGTTTTATGTAAGTCGTCAGTTAAGCAGTTTTATATAGCAATAGCTCTGTTTCCAAAGTTTTTTTCACCCTCTCGTTTTCTCTCCAGTCCCTAGTGAGTTTGAGAATCAATTCCCTTAAAGAGTTTTTCACAAAAGACAGAACAGACAGACAGAAGGCTAAAATCCTAATTAGAATAAGGCAGAACAAAATTGCAGAACAAAAAAGCTCACAGACCCAAAAAATAGATTATGGGTGGTCCATGAGTTCAAAAAGGCAGAAAAAAATCATTGCCAGAAATGAAGATGGTCAATTATTTCTAAGAATTTTTGAGGGGAGGGGGAGTTTACCCAGGGGAGTTGGCAGTTGAGGCACTCTAAGTATTAGACAAAAAAAAAAAACAGCTGAAATACAAGAGGGTCTCTCTCTCTCTCTCCACCAAATCCTTCCTCATTTCTTGAATTTCTGTTTCTCAGTGGAGTGGGGGTACCCTTTTTCTTTTTGGTCTCCATGTACAGGCTCCTCCTAGAATTCTTTTTATACCAAAAGGGGTGAGGTTGACATGAGTCAGAAGAAAGAAGCAAAAGCAATCAAGTAATGAAGGACTATCAGGAGACAGAGATTAAATGCTCCTGAACAAATTTGACAAATGCTCAGAAACAAAGGATATTCAATTAACCATTTTTTAGCTTTTAATAAATTAATCAGCCAGTGGAGGTGGCAACATACTCCTGTAATCCCAGTGACTCAGGAGGCTGAGGCAGGAGGATGGGGAGTTTGAAGCCAGCCTCAGCACAAGCAAGGCACTAAGCAACTCAGTGAGACACTGTCTCTAAATAAAATACAAAATAGAGCTGGGGATGTGGCTCAGTGGATGAATGCCCCTGAGTTCAGTCCCTGGTACCCCTCAAATCAATAATTATAAACAAATTAACAGACAAATTCATTTTAAAACAGTTACCCTAAACTACAGTGGACTTTGCCACCCTTAGGCCAGGCTATTCTACAATAGTAAATATTTTTCTTAGTCACAGTTTGACAGCTGTAAACAGCAGGAGAGCCAAGATTCTCCCCAAGGGGCACAGGGACAGATTTGGCACTGTTCATTCTTATGCAAATCACAACAGATTCTGTCCCTAGCAAGCCTGGTTTCTCTTTGTACCTTACTTTCCTTTCCTGTTAATTGGCCACACAACATTGAAGATACAAACTTTCAAAGTGGTAGAAGCCCAAAGTGGTTCCAAAAAAATCCCCAAATGGCTGCAGCTCATGAACAACAGTGAAAACAAAGGGTGAGGCCCAGCCTGCATTGTGAGGGAGAACTATGGGACTTCAGGATCTGTAGAGTATAAAAGTTTATTTATCTTTTTCACCCAATGGTATTAAAAAGCACCCAGTGCAGGTGTAAAGTAGAAGGGGAATGGGCAGTGGGTAGGAGAAAGGACAAAAGGATGAAAGAGAGAAGGAAAGAAGAAATTCCTGTAATAAAGGTAGCTGCAGGAGTTGCCTAAATTTGTTGCTTCCTTCCCTTTAGCAGAGTCAGCTGGCTGTGATGGCAATGATGAGAATCAATAGGGCTGAGTTCCCAAGAATGCTGAAGATAGAATACCCAAGAAATGCCAAGAAGTGTAGAAAGCAATTTTTATTTAAAGGATAGACAGAGAGAGACTTCTTCCCAGAGAGGGGGCTCCAAAGATGGGTTTTTCAAAAACCATGTTTCTTAATGCTCACATAAAACAATCACAAAATTTAACATTTACAAAGCCTTGAATCAAGTCTCAAAGACTTCCAAAGATTGAGTATCATAAATAAATAAATGTATACTGTCTATGACAGAGTTTCTTTTGAACTCAAATATGAAAGAAAGTAAAAAAAGTGATAGATTTATGTATGTTGATCTTGTATCCTGCTACTTTGTTAAATTTGTTTATTATTTCTAGAAGTCAGATGCTTCTCAAGAGACAAATGAATAAAGAAACTGTGATATATATACAAAATGTAATTATACTCAGCCATAAAGAAGAAGGAAATTATGATATTTTATTTAATTAATTAATTTATTTTTGCTGCTGTGACCAAAAGACCTGACAAGAACAATTAGAGAAGAAAATGTTTGTTTGTGGGGCTCATGGTTTCAGAGGTTTTAGTCCACAGGTAGGTGGCTCCATTGCTCTGGGTCCAAAATGAAACACAACACCATGTGGAAGTGTGTGGTTAAGGAAAGTACTTGGGAAAATGGCACCAGGCAGCAGAGAATGAGAACTCCCCTTACTAGTAACAAAATATATATCCCAAAGGCATTACCTCCTCCTGACACACTTTACCTGCTTACATTTACCACTCAATTAATCCCTATCAAGGGATTGATGCACTGGGGCTGGGAATGTGGCCTGGCATGCGTGCGGCCCGGGTTCGATCATTAGCACCACATACAAAGATGTTGTGTCCCCCGAAAACTAAAAAATAAATATTAAAAAAAAGGGATTGATGCACTGATTGGGTTAAGGTTCTCCTAACACAATCATTTTATCTTTACACTGTTATGCATTGTCTCACACATGAGCTTTTAGGAGACACCTCACATCTAAACCATAACAAATGACATTTACCAGTAAATGGATGGAACAGGAGAACATCATGCTAAGTTAATAAGCCAAACCTAGAAAGTGAAGGGTCAAATTTTTTCTCTCATATATGGAAACTAGACCAAAATAAGAAGAAAAGTGTGTGTGTTTGGGGTGGGGGTAATCCCATGAAAATAGAAGAGAGATCAGTGGAGTAGAGGAAGGGAATTGAGAGGAAGATGAAGAGATTAAAAAAAACCAAAAAACAAAGGAGAAACTGTGGAATAGTGGAATGAAACTTTCTTATGTACATATATGAATATACCACAATGAATTTCATCTTTATGTATATCCATAACACACTTATTAAAAAAAAAAGTATAGATAGAAGGAAAGATCACTGGAGTAGAGGAAAAGAAATAGCAGAAGAGAGGAGGGGAAAGGGGGAAGTACTGGGGACTGGATTATAGAAATTATATTCCATGCTTGTATAATTGTGCCAAAATGAACTCCAATATTATATATAACTATAATGCATTAATTTAAAAAACCATAACACACTTCCATAGAACTCATCAGTCAAATGGAAACTAAAATATATAGAGAATTAATGAAATGAATAAATGTTAAGCTCATGGGATATAATGAAGCATACAGTGCCCTTTCTTATATTAGAAAATAAGAAATTTTAAAAATTGAATAGATATCCAACTTAAGAAATAAGGGAATGAAGAATACACTTAAGTAAATTATAAATGATAACACAAATTAATAAGATTAGAAAGGAGAAGATCCTCAAAATGAAAACTTGATTTAGTAAAAGTTGAAGGTCAAGCCATGCTTTAATTTTCTCTTCTCAACCTCTTATGAAATGTTGTTCTAGGAAAGTATTGGTGTCCTAGGGTTTGAGGAAGGCTTGAATTCACAACACCTAGTCAACCGAACTTGGATTTGAATTTGGACTATGCAGATGATATTAGCAGAAGTCCAGTACTCCCTAATATTCACATGCAGAGGGAAGAAGGACACTGCACAACAGAAAGTCAGGCAGAGTGTCTTTCCAGGGAAACAGTTTGTAGGTATAGGAGGCAGACTTTTCAGTATTAGGAGTTGTGGGGAATGTTGTCTGGTTCCTGGGGGAAGATAAGATTACCTGGATTGGATAATAAGGGCACTGAATCGTACTCAGCGATATGCATAAACTATACCTGCTCCTTTTGGCAAGGACTGTGGTTTGATTAGCGTAGTTTATGCATGGTAATAGAGTGAGGTGGGGAACTTGCCAGATGGCCATTTGAGTACCCATTAGTTTTACCAGGTGTCAAATCAGTACATAATATGGATTCTTAGTTTTAGCTCTTAACTACAAAAACCAATGCAAAAAAAAGACCACAAATAAATAAATGCATAAATAATAAACTATATAAAAATAGTAAAAAAATGATGACAATATTTGTATATGAAATATTAGCTCCATAAATATTTCAGTGTAATTTACAACAGTTAGAAATAGTGAATTCTATATTTTACAATTCTAAGTTTACAATTTTAAAAATACATACAAATATTTATAAATAGCAGAACATGTTACTTTTCGGTTTCTTAGAATAAAAGCAGGTAATAAAGTCAGAAGAAAATCAAAAGGTAAACTACATACCCATAGAGATATTTACAAAAGTCTTTTATGATAGGGCAGACAAGTACATTATGTTCATTTTCACTTTTTATACCTCCTTCTAAGCAGGCATTATTTTATCTCATCAATAAAAATACTGAAAACCACATTTCTCACATTCCTTTGCATTTAGATCCCAGAAGAGATGTATGTTCTATTATTCAACTGAACTTGGACTTGAGAGATGTAGCCAACCGAACTTGGACTTGAATTTGGAACCAAGTTCCAATGGGAATTTGGCAGTTTGCAGGATATTTATTTTGCTGTTGGATTTCTATTAGACCCAGTGTGGCTCTGGAGCCAATAATTTTGGAAATGGTTTTCTGATGGCAGTGAAGATGATGTCTCCTGTAGCCAACTTTTGTGGTAGCACCTTTCGGATCCAGAAAAAGCAGCTAATGTAGGGTGTTCATAAATCCAGTGACTGGGACAGTTTACTTCCTCTGTGCCACATCTCTGATTGTGGCAAGGATACAAGTTCATTGGCAGATACAATATATGATTTTGTCTGAGCAATCATTACTGCTGATCTAGCCTCTCTTGTGCCATTTGTAGTAATTAAATTGGGTGTTGATTTAAATAATTTAGAAGATTTCTATTCTATGCAACTTAATTTTAATAAAACAAAAACATTAATAAAGATCTAAATATAGTCAGAGGTATGTGCCTGAATCTAAAATTTATACAGAAAAGTTATCTTGTAAAATAGCAAGAAAGTGTGAAACTATTATAGTTTTTTAAAAAATGGTAATGATAGAATGAAAGAAAAACAAGTCACACTAATAGTAAATTAAAAACAATAAAAAAAAAAAAACAAACCTGGGCCTCAGAAAGAGATCCTTATATTCACACATTCATTAAAAAAATAAAATAAAATAAAAAGTTATTATCTAACGTAAGTCAAGAACTATTCTTTAGTCTGTGAAAACATTGAAAAGAAAAAAGAAGTGACATGCCCTTGTTTAACTTATATTCTGGAGTGGAAAATAACACAATGCAATTCCTAAAAACTTA
This sequence comes from Marmota monax, assembly GCF_021218885.2. NCBI lineage: Eukaryota > Metazoa > Chordata > Mammalia > Rodentia > Sciuridae > Marmota > Marmota monax. Next base: position 21,000,498 of record NW_026692907.1, read on the forward strand.
TTTGTACATATAAATTTGGAAATGAGTAAGATTGGATTTTGTTTTAATACTCTGAACAAAATAATTTGTATCATATAAAATTTTTAAATATTTAAGGGATACAAGAACAACCAATTAAAACAACTTAAACATGTAATTATCATTTGTCAATTGAAAACAAAATTTAGAAAATTGATTTGGAGTTTCAGCTCTGACTTGTGCAGAGGTAGGACATAACCATTATTTACTTTCCAATTTGAAAAATGGAAAAATTAAAAATCAAAGGTTTTGTTTGACACATCAGAGAATTGAGGTTTCAGGGCAAACTAACTACCATATAAAGGTCTAGAAAAAAGAGTTATATTCAGAGAAACACAGCAATCAGAATCTGCTTTCGTGGATTAGAATCTGCAGGAACTGCTTACTTGGATTTGAAACTAGTACAGTCAATACTAATTTGCCAAACTGAGGTTGAGTTTGGACAAGAGTGAACGTATGAACTCCTGAGGGTTACATTCTTAGAGCACTGCCATGCTTTCCAAGGCTTGCCCTCTGGGAAATCTAGCAGGTGGTCATGATGAGGATCTGAAAAAGATACCTTTGGGGCTTTAGCAAGAGGAAGGGAAATATATCCATTTTGAATATGCCTCAGAGCTTTCTGCATGAAAAAAACATTATTCTCCAGTGGAAAGGCCTTGATTGAGCATAATTCGGAAACATAATTTCAGCTCTTCATATCCTTCTTTTTTAACATTAGAGGACAAAGAAAAAAAATAGTCACTGGGTATCAGGCAGGGCTTCAAGGAAACTGATTCATAACTCTGCAGCAAGAAATGTAATATGAGGCTAGGGGTTAAAGCATGCTTTCTGAGAAACACTGATAAAGTCACAAACCAGAAACTAGAGCCACTCTCGACTAAGATACAGTTGGAAGAATGTTCCCTTCCCCTGTGCCTCATCTTAAACCAACAATGCTGCAGAATAGTAACAGTGTATTAAAGCTGAAAGAGCTGAAAGACACAGGTTCTTTCCCAAGAAGAGTAGGCAGGACTCTCAAAAGTTAAGAGGGAATACAAATATAAGGGTACCAAAAGAATTTGAAACCTCTGTAGCTGTGATGACAGCAAATAATAATCAGAGTTCAAACTCTAGCCAGATATCCTTTTACCTTAAGTTCCTATTACTGATACAACATGTCCAGCTCTCCAAAAATTATATGATGTATTAAAAAGGCAAAAAATAAAAAATAAAAAAGTCTAAAGCAATCATCAAAATCATACTGAAGTATGATACAGCAATAAGAATTATCAAACCAGGAAAATAAAATTACTACTATGATTAATATGTTAAGGATACTATTGAACAAAGTAGACAATATACAGAAACAGACACTTAATGCATATAATTATGAAAACTATGGAAAAGAATAAGAAGAAATACCAGAAATGAAAGAGTACAATAATAAAAATTAAAAAAAAAAAAAAAAAAAAAAAAACCTCTAGTAGGTTAATCAGGGACTAGATTCAGCCAAAGAAGCAGACAACTTGATGACAGGTTAATTGAAAATTCAAAACTTAAAAGTTAAAATAAAAGGAAGAAATATCCTAATATTTTAACACAATTGTGGGAAAATATTTATATTAATAACAAATGAACATTTGGATTATCAGAAAGAAAAGAAATAGAGAATAAAGCAGAAGTTAATTGTAGTAATAGTCTTGGATGTTTTCAAAATTGATGACCGAAGCAAAATGACAAACCCAGGAAGCTCAGAAAGCACTGGGCAGGATATGTAAAACAAGAACAAAAAATCCATGTGCATATTTTATAAAAACTGCAGAAACTCTTCTAGAAGTCTGGACTGGTACTTTACCTCTAAATTAACAAACATAAGAATTATAATGGATTTTTTTTATCAGAAATAGTATAAATTTAAAAAGTGAAAATATTTAAAAGTGAAAGAAAAATAAAAACACCAACCCCTTGCTTTATATTCACAAAAATCACCTTTAAAATAAAGGAAAAATAAAAACTTTGTTATAAAAACAAGTGAGTATGTGATCAACCCTAAAATAAGTATCTAAAAGTTTTTTTAAGCAGAGCAATGTAATATAGGTCAGACACTCAGACTTACACAAAGGGAGGGTAAATGTCAGGGAATGAAGAAATGAAAGCAAAATGAAAATTTACTTCTTAGGCTTCATTTATATAAAGAGGACTCTAAATCAAAAATTCTAATACTTCCCTGGGTGATTTTAGCATAAGAATAAGCAAAATGAATAACAGCAATATTTCAAGAAGCTAGAGGAAGTAATTGTGAATATTTTGATACAAAGAACTGGCACTGTGTATAAAATGATATAATGCTGCTTGCAGATCACCTTCCATTTGTTTAGAATTTATAATGTAAAGAGGAATTATATTGTAATCTTTAGGATAACAATTACAAAAAGCAAATACATTATGAGAAGAGATAAAATCATGTTATAAGATATATTCAATAAACCCAAAGTGAGAAGACAAAAAAAGAGGAGGATTAGATAGCAATTATCACTTGAAATGTGAACACTGTAAATATGTCAATACAAACACAGATACCTTCAAATGTGTAAAAAAAGAGCTAATTATTTATTTTCTACAAAAACCGCTTTTCAAACAAAGTGTCATATATGTTATAAGTAAAGAAATGAGAAAAGATATAGTATGCTAACATTAATAAAACAAGGTAGAATGCTGTATTAACTTCACAAACATTGACTTCAGTACGAAGAAGATTGCCTAGGATAATGAAGGTCATTCATTATATAACAAAGAAAATGATTCAAGAAGACATAACAATTCTAAATATGTATGTACATAACAACAAAGTATCAAAATGCATAAGACAAAAACTCATAGATCTAAAAGGAGAAATATACAATTATTATTATAATTTAGTTATTTCAAAACCACTTAGTAATTGATAGTTTAAGTGGGCAGAAAATTCTAAAAATGAAGATGACCTGAACAAAACTATCAATCAGCTTGATCTAACTGAAATGTACAAAACATTCCATTCAAAAATAATGGAATATGTATTCTTTTCAAACTTACATGAAACATTTAACAACATAAATTTTATTCTAAAGCATATCTCAAAATTTTTAAACAAAGATAACGTTAAGTGTGTTCCCAGACCATAATGGAATTGTCAGAAATTAATAGTAGAAAGACATAGGATTCAAAATTACCTAGAAGTGAATACACTCCTCAAAAATTAATGATTGAGATAAGAACTCTTATGACAAATTTCAAAATGTTTTAAAAGAAATGAAGGTGCAGGGGCTGGGGTTGTGGCTCAGTGGTAGATTGCTTGCCAAGAATGTGTGAGGAACTAGGATCAATTCTCAGCACCACATATAAAAAGTAAATGAATTAATAAAGGCCATCAGTAACTAAAATTTTTAAAAAATAAAGAAATGAAGGTGCAAATACAACTTCTTAAAATTTCTGGGATGCAGTGAAAATAGTATTTAAAGCATGAAGTGTATATACTCAAAAAAAATCTCAAATGAGAAACAAAGATAAAAATAAAATTAAAAGGAATGCATGAAGAAAAACAAATATTTGAGGAAAACCCAATAAAATTAGAAACAAAAAATGTACAAAATCAACTGAAACAAAATTGGGTTAGTATTAGAGATCACTAAATCTATAGACTACAAAGAAAAAAGAGATAAAGCACAAATTAGAAACATAATTAATGCTATAGGTATAATCATTATTGATCCCAATAATATTAAAAAGATAATAAAGGAATACATGGAAAAGTCCATGTCACCAATCAATAACTAAGTTGAGATGGATCAATTATTTCAAAGACCTAAATTTCCAAAACTCACATAATGTAAATTAACAACAAATAGTCAAATATTTATTAGAGAAATTGAATTGTGAAATAAATTTAAGTCTTATAAAGCAAATTCCAAGTCCAGATGATTTCATTGGTGAATTCTACCAAACATACATATAAGATACCAATTTTCCACAATCTCTCAGAAAGTAGAGGCAAAGTGAACATACACTAATTTACCCTAGGAAACCCACATTACACTAAAATCTGAATGAGTAAAAAGATATATATTTTTTTAAGTCCTACAGGTCATATCACTCATAGTACAAAGATTCTCACAAAAATATTAGCAAATCAAGTACTATAATAAAGAATGAAAATCACATACAATAATCAACCAAAATTTATTGATATATTAATGTGTTTTAAAAGCTCAAAAATCAATTTACTCCACCACAACAACAGATTAAAGTGAAAAACAGCAAGATCATATTAATTAATGCAGAAAAGACATTTTACAAAATTCAATACCCATTTACTATTAAAATTCTCAAAATAGTAGGAAGAGAAATAAACTTCTGAATTTTATGAATACCATCTGCCAGAAACCTGTAGTTGACTTCAAAATAATGGTAAGAATTTGGGTGCTTTTCTTCTAAGATCAGGAATAACTCAAGAATACCTTGTCATAATTCCTAATCAAAATTATTCTGAAAGTTCAGTCTAGGACAATAAAAAAATTTAACAATCCATGAGCATACATATTAGAAAGAAGTAATATTACTATTTATTTACAAATGGCATGATTGTCTATGCAGAAAATTCCAAGGAATCAATGAGAAAAATATAAAATTCTGAAAATATATACAGGAGATGAAGGTCACAGGATTTAAAACTACTGTAAGAAAGAGCAATTACATTTCTATTTATCAACAATGAACAAGTGAAATTTGAAATTTTTTTGGAAGTTTCATTTATAACAACACAAAAAATTCTTTATTATTACTTTAACAAAGTATATGAAATATTTATTGCATAAATATAAAAATCCTTATGAAATAAGTAAAGCATTCAAGAATAAGTAGAATAAATATTTTAAAGTTTTTTGATATTTACAATATATATTTAGTTTTTCTAACAATATAAGCTATAAAATACATTCCCGTGAATTTTTAAAAGAAGCATATTTATATGGCAGATGAGATAATTTAAACAGAGATCAGCATTTTCTTTGATATTCAAATCCTGTTTTTTCTCATTTTTTACATGACATATATATTCTTTACAAATTGATCTGTTAAAATCTGTTATCATCAAAATCTGAACAAAATACCATTTAGATATTGACAGCCGATTTCAAAATGTATATGGAATGAATACCAATATGAAAAACAAATGGGAGGAATCACATTACCCAGTTTGTACAGAACAATGTAGGAGAACATAGATCACAGAAATATAAATGTAGACAAACTGGTTTTTGACAAAGACAAGTGATAATGATTTTAGTATACAATTCTGGAAAAAATGTTCATATGCAAAAAAGCTAGACATATATCTTTCACTTTTTACAAAAATTACCTTAAGATGGATCAGAGATCTAAGTGTAAAATGCAAAATCCTTAATCTTCTAAAAGAAAATATATAAAAGAAATATCTATTTGACCTTAGGCTTGGTAATAATTCTTCAGATGTACCAAAGCAAAATCATTGAAAGAAAAATTTTAATTATGATTTCACTGAAAAGCATTCTGTCTATGAAAGAAATCACTGAAAGAATCAATGGTTATACCACAGGATGAAAGCAAGAAAACATATCTTATAAAAGACCTTTATAAAAATGTACAGATAACATTTGAAACACAACAGTAAGAAAAAAACATTCTTAAAAACCTGGCAAATCTGAACAGACACTTAATATATTCAAATATATCTTTACTTAATATATTTATGTGAGAATAACATTAACATCATCATAATGAAGCACATACAAATTAACACAACAATTTTATAAAATTACAGAACAATTACAATTGAAAAAAATTATGTTAGCTAGAATAACTAAGAAGAGAGAAGACACAAACAAATAAAATCAGAAGTGAAAAGGGAGACATTAAAACTGATCCCACAAAATACAATGGATCCTTAGACATTATTATGAACAAATATGCCAACAGATTTGAGAACCTAGAATAAAAGGACAAATCCTAGACACATGTACCTTATGAAGATTGAATCCTGCAGAAATAGAAAACTGGAAAAAACTAAAAGGTTGAATCTATAACAAAGTCTCCCATCAAAGAAATGCCCACAACCAGATGACTTTACTACTGAGTTCCACCAAATATTTAAAGAACATTAAATACTAATTCTTAAATTATTTTGAAAATCTGAAAAGGAAATAATATTTTAAACATGTACTCTGAGGCCAGAATAATCCTGATAACAAAACTAGACTAAGACACAATAGAAAAAGAAAATAACATGCCCAAGTTGTTAAGAAACTTACACGCAGAATTGCTCAATGAAAACTAGCAAACTGAATTCAACAGCACATTAAAAAAGATTATTCACTGTGATCAAGTGGGTTTGTTCAACATATTCATGTCAATAAACATGATTCACCAGATCATCAGAAGGAAGGAAAAAATATGTATGGTCCTCTCAACATATGCTCAAAAGGCATGGATACAATTCAAGTTCTCTTACTAAGAAAAACACTAAATAGGTTAGTTATAGAAAGAATATACTAAACATTAATATATATATAAAAAGTCAACAGCTAACATTATACTGAATGGAGAAAGGCTAAAAAGTTGTAAGATCTGGAACAAAATAAGGATTCTCACTTTTGCTGCTTTTATTTTATAGTGTTCATGTTCAAGTCAGATCAATTAGACCAGAGGAAGAAATAAAGAGGAAAGAAATTGAAAATGGGGAAGTAAAATTGCAATGTACTGCAGATGAGATGATATTATACATGGAAAACTTTGATGATTCCCCCAAAAACTATTATAACTAATTAACAAAGTTAGCAAAATTGCAGGATATAAAATCAACATATAATAATCAGTAGTGTTGCAATGCACAAATAATGAATTATCTGAAATAGATAGCAAGAAAGCAGAACATTTATAATAGATGCAGAAAGTCTAATGCATAAGAATAAATTGAACAAAAATGATGAAAGATCTCTACAACAAAACAATAAAACATTTACAAAAGAAATTGAACAGAACTCACAGAAAAAATAAAATACATTCTCAAATCATGATTTGGAAGAATTGATACTATTAAAATCTCCATATTACACACAGTGACATACTAATTCACTTCAATCCCTACTAAAATACTAACAGCATTGTCTATAAAACTAGTAAAATCTCTTAAAATTTGTTTGGAACTAGAATATACAAAAATAATCTTCATTAACAAAGTCAAGGTACAAAGCACTATTCTACCTGATTTAAGAGTATACAACAACACTACAGTCATCAACAGCGTGGTAAGTGGTAGAGAGAGTCTAAAAGTAAATCAAAATGTGCATAGCCAACAGAGTAAAATGTTCTAAGAACATGTTAGAGAAAGGACTGTCTTTTCAGTAAGCAGTGCTGTGAAAATTGGTCATCTACATAGAGATGAATGAAACTACACCCCTATCTCTCACCAGTTACAAAATCCAACTCAAAAAGGAATAAGTACTTAAATGGAAGACCTGAAACTATGAATCTACTAGAAGAAAACATAGGGGAAATAATCCAGGAATCAAAATTAAAAATAGTCCAAACTAAAACGCTTCTGCTCACCACATGCAATGACAAAAAAATAAATAAAAAGGAATTTAATTAAAAATGGGTTTATATCTAAATAGATATTACTTCAAAGATAATATATAAGTGCCCAAAAGCTGTGTGTATATATATATAAAGCTCAATAATGCTTAACTGTCACAGAAATGAAAGTCCAAATCACAAGAGATATCACCTTACTCCTGGAAGGATGGATACTATCAAAAAGACAAAATAAAGTAAGTGCTGTTGAGAAAAGAGGACCCTCATAAACTGTTTGGAATGTAGTTAGTATAGACAGAGGAAATGAAATGAGTACATTGAAGAAAAATATGCACTTTCATGTTCACTGCAGTACTATTCGCAATAGTCAAAAAATGAAAACAACCTGTGTCCATGGATTGATAAATGGGTACAGAAAATATGGTATATGCACAATGACTTACTGTCCAGCCATAAAAAGAACAAAATCCTGTCATCAGCAATATCCTAGATGGAACTGAATGAAGTTCACTATGTTCAGTGAAACAAGCCAGGAACAGACAGAAAGACACTACATAATTTCATTCATATGTGAAATACAAAGAATTGATGATAAGAAAATTGAAGGTGGAATGGTGGTTACCAGAGGTAGAAGATAATAGTGCAGAAGAAGAGATAGGATGGATTGATCAGTGGGTCGTTGATTACAGATGGAAAAAAAAATGGAAAGTTGTTATATTGTAAAAACTCTAAATAACAATTATATACTGCACATTTCAAAAAGCTGGAAGAATGACTTTTTATGTTTTTACTAAAAATAAAGTATAAATATTTAGCAGGTAGATATATTTAACAATATATACAAATATATTGTTTAAATGTTATACAATATATACATATATCAAAACCTTACAACCAAGCCCAACCTTGTTAATATGTACATCTTTTATATATGAGTGAAAAAGCAAAAAATATCAATGCCAATTTTAGGAAATGATACTGAAATATAGAAAATCTCAATCACTTGTAGTGGGAGCACAAAATTAAACAGCCATTTTGGATGACAATTTGTTAGCTTTTTTTCAAAATGATACCTTAAAGCAACCAAGTTGCACATTTAATACATGCACAACTAAACAAACGATGGCATATGCAACATGAAGAATTATTATTCAGATACTATAAGAAATGAGACATACGAAAATATTGATGAATTTTACATTAATATTGCTGAGTAAACAAAGCAAGTTTGAAAGGATTATATAACATATCATCTGTAATTTCCCAAAGATGAAAGTTTTGAAAAGGCAAAACTGTGGACATAGTTAAATTATAAGTTCCTTGGTATTCATGGTGAGATGACTGTTGAAACATAGAAGATATTTTTAGGAAAAATATTTTCTTTGATAGAATACACTGTGCATTTATGAAAACTCATAGACTATTACAGCATAAAAATGAAGCTTCATTTTGAAAACTAAAAGAAAAAAATAGAATATCAGGATATCCAAAAATGGAATGATATTGTGACAAATGAATACAACTTTATTACAAATACATTAAATAAACTCAATAAAGGAAAAGGTGGTTGACCTAAGTAACTTGGGGAACAACTGAAAATTATATGACTGAAAGACTGAAATGTGGACAGAGCACATAGCAACTTTACTGTAGCTGTATTGTTTCTTATGAATAACAAGCAGTGCAAGTCTTGTTTCTCACTGTGGCAGTTGGAGATTAAAGACAAGGAAGGAGGGAATCTTAATCCATGTGCAGTATTTGGAGTTGACAACATCACTAAAAAATCATGTTTAGTTTTAAATAAGTCGAGATGGATAACTTCAGAAACACTTATAAACAAGTATATATAAACTAGCTAGTATATGAAAAAGTAAATTTTCTTGTGTTCTACAGCTTAGTAAACCTTAAAACACTACCATATCAGTAGCAAAAACATAAAAGTAGCTAGAGGTTAAATATTGAGACCATTCTATAATAAAGGTATTAAAGGCTCTTTGAAGAAATATCTCAGTCTATCCTGGGAAAGGTGTAAGTGATTCTAGAGTTTCCTATAGTTTCATAAAGAAAAGATGTGTTAAATATCCAAAATTATAGGGGCATTTTAAGGGAACACTGGTGCCATCTGAAATAATAACCAATGGGCCGAGCTGGAATACTTTGAGGAACAAAATGGATAAGGTAGTATTGAATTGTAGACCAACGTATAAAGATCCATGAGTTCCTACTGATATGAATGGGTAACAAAATAAATAAATAAAAGTGTGAGAAAGAAAAAATGTCTCAGTTTGAAGAATTTCAGGTAATTTCTGTGGATGCTGGTCCTCAAGCAAGTGAAGCATAACCCTTTTAGTCTGAAATAGAGAATAGTACTTCCTTTCCAAAATTGGAGGGGGAAAGAGTAAATTTACAGGGAAGAGTCTGATAAATTCTATCTCTGTTGGGTGATCAAGTTGAACAGAGTGATGTGTAATGTTAGTATAGTGTATCCTAGAAGTGATGAGAAGGGCATGTTATGTCATTGTTCTTCCACTAACTAAAAAACTCATTTTCCTAGCTAAATCATGGAACTATACTTATATAAACTCCAAATGAATGGAATTGTATGAAATATCTGGTTAGTACTCCCTATGGTTGTCAAAGTTATGAAAAACAAGAAATGTGTGAGAAACTGTAATATTTAAGAAGGCCTTGTAATTAAGTGTAACTTGGTACACGGCAAAGGGATCTTGGGAAAAAGAAACTAAATAAAAAACTAAAGAAAATAAAATACAAATTTCAGTTAATAATACATCAATATTAGTTCATTAATTATGACACATATATTATCCTAATATAGCAATAATTGGATAAACTGTGTGGGGTAAGTTAAAAAAAAAACTATACTATCACTGTGAATTTTTGTGAATCTGAACTATTAAAAAAGTTTATTTTAAAATATTGAGTTGATGATATTTATGAACATATTTAAAATATTTCACATGTAGAGATAGAACACTTGGAAAGAACATTTGTAACATTTATAACTGACAAAGATTACTGTACAAACTATTTAAAGAAATTTTATAAACCACTAAATTTTTGAAAGGAAATCTGAATAAGGAATCATGACAAACAGAAGCTGTAAAACCTAATAAACATATGAAAACCTCAAATTCATTGATGATCACAGAAATGCAAATTTTAAAATTTCTATTACACATCATAGGCTTAATAAATTAAACTATTAGTATGTGCTTATGGGAATGTGGAAAATATCAGATCCTGGAAATGGAAAAATAAATAAATATTACCACTTTGGAAAGACATTTGGCACTAAATAATAAAATTAAAGCTGAATATAACTCTTGTTGCAAAATTAGAAAAGTATGATTTTCTCATTCAAATTTTATTTTAGAGTGCTTTTCAAACAAATATTTATTTTAACATGCAATAGTTATGTTATTTGAAAATAAATTGCTATTTTATAACACTCTTAGTTTTAACTTTTAATATATTGAATTCCTATAGGTACATCAGAAATAAAAATAGAATTAATTCCCTAAATAAATATTTCTATATTATAAAGAAACATAACACACAACTACAGTGGAAAGCTAAAAAATATTTATTTAGGAATGATAATTTTTTATAATGTTTTAATAAGAATATAATAAAATATAAATAGTTAAAATAATTGAATATGTACCAATATGAATCTATCTGCAAAACATAAAGCAAAGTCAATAAAGTTTATTAAGTATGAGTGCATGTCAATTTGAAAACACAACTGAAAAACCACTATACAATCTTATACATAATATTCAAGAATAGATTCTTATGTCTACTATTCAAGAATAAAATTTCTATGAAAAAGATCCACATTAATTGTAGGTTAATTATGAACTTGGAAATGAATGGAACTATGAGGAAAACTTTAATCATATTTTAAATATTTTATTTTGTTTTCAATTCAGAAAATATATTTGTCAACTATAAAATTTATTAAATGTAAATTTAATATATTGTGATTTGTTGTATAGTAGCTATATTTTTTGAAAGGTTAAAAATGGAAAAAAATTTTAGTTTTCATGAGGTATGGATGTGTGTTGGGGGGGTTTTGGATGAGAGAAATTGAAAGTTCTAATTTAGAATTAAGATGATTTACAGCACCTTTAGAATTCCTAAGAATATTACAATATTGAGAATATCTAACAAAAAAAATCTCATCTAAATAGAGTAAGAAGTTATAGAAGTTGGATTCAAAAAGAAAGATTTTCAAAATTGATAACGGGCATAAATAACAAAAGTTTTATAAAAAATGGTTTGGAAAGATAAGTGGGATCAATTTTAAAATTAACTAGGTATAAAACTTTTTAAAAAATAAACAATCACAGATGAATCTTAGAAGAAGCCCAAATAAAAGATAAAATTGTATTTAAATTACACTGATCAATTTGTAGATTAGCTGATTCACACCAAAGATTCTACTTAACCAAAAACTAGAAAATTTGGGAAAATAGTAATAAAATGTGTTTGCAAACTTTCCAAGGTAGTAGGGACCCGAAGTGCTTTCAAAAATGAGCAGGCCCAGCACTGTGGTGTGTACCTGTAATCCCAGAGGCTTGGGAGGCTGAGACAGAAGGATGGAGAGTTCAAAGCCAGCCTCAGCAAAAGTGAGACAAGAAGAAACTCAGAGTCTCTAAATAAAATGCAAAATAGGACTTGGGAGTAGCTGAGTGTTCTAGTACACTTGAGTTCAATCCCCAGTACCCTTACCCCACAATGAAAGAATGAGCAGAAGGCCTGAATAAACTGGGCATCTTTTAATATTCACTGTATTTATTTGCAGTGATTGACCAGTTGAAAATGAGACAAAAATTTGGATGAATGCAAGACAAGGACAGAGAAAAATTGCATTTTTGTATCCTGTAAGATACGTTCCATAGTATGAACTCAGGACATGGATCAGAGCCTAAATGAATACAATCAAGAAGTAACAGAAAACAAATAGGATCCAGCTCTCAAATAACATGAAGCTCAGGTTTGGAACACTTTAATTTCAGATTGATTCATGGGATTTAATTTTTTTTCTTTTGCTCATGTCTAGTTACCAGCCAGAAAAAAAAAAAAAAAGTTAATCAATTATGTGGGAATATAATGCCCAGATTCTGAAAAGTCCTCTATCCCTTTTCACCTAAACTTCAAGCAATCAATGCTAAATTGGCATATGCACGTAACATTGTGAATAAAGAGAAATAAAGAAAACAATTTAAAAAACCCAGAGCTATCAGACATAAATTTTAAGATGTCTTTATGTTCTTTATGTTTATGGAAATGCTTAATTTTTAGAAAAAATTTTGAAGAACTGAAAACTTTCAAATGGAAATTTTAGAACCCAAAATACAATTGAAGTTAGAGATTCCATATTTGGAATCAATAGCTTATTAGACATTAGTGGTATGAGGATTGGTAAAATGGAATAAAGGAGAAAGAAAATATTATAAATGAATTGCTAAATGTATACAAAATACATAAAAGTGAAACAAGAAGAATAAGAAGGTATAGAAGTTGGATTCAAAAAGGAAGATTTTCAAAATTGATAAGGGGCATAAATAACAAAAGTTTTATAAAAAATGGTTTGGAAAGATAAGTGGGATCAATTTTAAAAATAACTAGATATAAAGCTTTTTAAAAAATAAACAATCACAGACGAATCATAGAAGTAGCCCAAATAAAAGATAAAATTGTATTTAAATGGAAAATAAGACTGGTAACTTATTGTCCTCCTCAAAAAAAAAAAAAAAAAAATAACAATAATCAGAAAGTAATAGATATATTTAAGGGGCTAAAAGAAAACAACTTTCAATAATAGAATTGTAGGTCCAGCTAAGTAAGCTATTCTTCCCCCCAAAAAGTAAAATAAACATATTTAAAAAAAATAAATTTGAGATAGTCATTAATATATGTTAATGGTAGAATAAAACACTTACTGAAAAAAAAAGAAAAATATGCAGATCTTATGACAGTGTACACAAAAAAAAACAAGCAAAATATTCTACATAGTAACAGCATTAATAAATGAGCTCAGCAGGAGGGTTTTCTATAAGGTAAACATAAAAATTGTATGATTATATAATAGGAATAAAGAAAAAATAAAATTAAAACATTTTCAGCAGCATTTAAAATATTAAATATTTATGAATAAAGCAAAAGAGAGCCAAGATTTCTACATAGGCATCTATAACAGTATTGAGAAAAATAAAAGAATACTTGATAAAATGTAATATAAGGATTTAAAGACATGGTATTGAAAAAAAAATTCTCCTTCTTCTTAAAACAAGCACAGAAGCTCTCTAAGAGATGTTGTTTTTACACTGGGGAATTTGTTGTACAAACTTTACAAAAATCTACTAGTTTAATTTGCATAATAGCACAATAGCACAGTTAGTACAGTTAGTTACATTCTGTAATGAGAAATCTGAGATGCAGAAGTTCAAAAAAATCTTGCCTATCATACAGTCATATGGTATGTAATCAAATCAATGGAGTTTCTGGGTTCTCTTCCATTATCTATTATGTATGCTATTTATAGAGAGATGAAAAGTTATTGATATATATTTCTGAAATTCTAAAAATAAAATCACAAATAGGGACAGATAACATAAACATGGAATTGCTTTTATTAATTAATCTAATATTAAGAAAAGGAAAAAAAGAAGACTCTTTGGGATTCCTTTATTCCTTCCTTTCTTTCTTGCTCTCTCTCTCTCTCTCTCTCTCTCTCTCTCTCTTTCTGGAAAGCATTATCCTCATCAGGAAATTTTATTCCAGTAAAAGTATTGGTTGTTTGATAATTTGCAAACTGTTTTGTTATTTCACAAGCTATTTCTACTGTTAATTTTTTGTTTAATGGACATTAAGTGGAATTGGAGAAAATTTTTCAATTGACATTTTTAATCAAAAAACTTTTCAAGCATTAAAATTTGATAGCAAATTTAACAATGATGAATTACAAAGATCCATTACCAGTTCAACATAGGATTGCCCTTGCTACTTTTAAAATATTTTGAACCCAGATGTCTCATTCTGATATACTGGTTTCAGGATTTCAACATACCCTTTGTGGGACTCAATTCAACACATAATATGGGGCATTATGAGTGCTCACATTGGTTAAAAAACAGTTTGAAATAAATGTCCCTGTGGGGTATGCATTTGGGATATATATTTTTTTATTTGGTGAGTAGCATCTCTCTCTGCTTCCTGATCATCATGTGAACTGCTTCCCTCTGCCATGATATTCTGTCTCTCCTCAAGAAATCAAGAAAGCTATCTAAAGATTGAGGCCTCTGAAACTGTGAGCCCCCAAATAACGCCCCCATCCCGTGCCAGTTGTTTTGGTCAGGTCTTTTAGACCAAGCAGCAAAAAAGTTGACTAAATCAGAAATTGGTACCAGAAGTGGGGCCTTAGCTGTGACTAACCTCACCATGTTGTTCAGAAGCTTTTGGAGATTTTCAGAATTGGTGGGAAGAGTTTTGAGATGCTTATCAGTGCAAGCTGAAAATGCTTTAGATTTTTGTAAGTGAAGCTTAATGACAGATTCTGGTGAGAGCTCAGAGGACCAGAATACCAGTAGAACAATTGCCAATACCATCGCTAAAAACCATGAAATGTGCTTATTTTCCACTTGTATATTGTATTCAAAGAAATGTCATTTGGGTGCTTTGACCATTTTTAATTAGTTTGTTTCTTTATCACTGATTTCTAATTATACATTCGAGGTAAAAATTCCTTATAAAATATATGATTACAACTAATTTATTTTCTGTGGGCTCTCTTTTCACTTTTTCAATTGAATAGTTGGAAGAAAAAATCATTTTCATTCAGTGCATTTAATTTTTTTTTATTTTATCATGTTTATATTAAATATTATAACTATATAGATTTTGCCTAACAGCTACTGCTTGGATCTGGAGTATCCCTGACATGCTCATGTGTTGAAGGTTTAGTCCCTAGTGCAGCAATGTTCAGAAGTGGGTCTTACTGGAAATGATTAGATCTTGAGGACACTGATAAGGTATGGTAGAAGAAAGGTTAGAAGATAAGTTGAGCCACATCCTTCCTTTCGATATCTATCTATCTATCTATCTATCTATCTATCTATCTATCTATCTTTCCCTTTCTGCTTTTTTTCTGACATGAGCTGAGCAGCATTTCAGAACCATGCCTTTCTGCCATGGTGTCCCACTTCACCTCAGGCCCATGGCAATAAAACCAATTAACCATGGAATGAAACCATACCAAAATAACCATTTCATCCTCTAAGTTGTTTTTCTCAGGTATTTTGACCCAGTGACGGAAAGGTGACCATAATTTTCTTCTACATTTTCTCTAAATGTTTTATACTTCTATGTCTTACTTATAAGACTATAATCTTATAATTTTGAGTTACTTTTTTGTATATAATATGAAAAATAGGTCTGTTGTGTATTAATTTGGGCCCCTTAGAAGGCTATGTTGAAATTCTGACCTTGTATTTCAAAATGTGATCTTTTAGAAATAGGGTAATTAAAATTCAATTATTTAAGTTAACTTTAGGTCGTACTGGATTAGAATAAGCTTTTAATCCAATGGACTGGAGCAATTATAAGAAGATAAAAACCTCATGTGACTACAGATACACAGAGAGAACGACATATAATGTCAGAAACAGATTACAGTGATGCAACTATAAACCATGTAATGCTAGGAATTATTTGCCATCATCAACAGCTAGAAATAGGCAAGAAAGATTTAATTTGTTCTCAGAGAAATCATGGATGTGTTAATCTAACACCTGCTTTTACATCTGGAATCGCTAGAGAAACATTTCTGTTGTTTAAGCTGACTATTTTGTGGTACTGTATTATAGTAGCCTAAAGTAACTAATACAGATTTTTAGCATGGGGAATTGAGGTTTTGGCATAATAATTATCCAAAAACATGCAATTCTTTGGGGAACTTAATAATGGGTACAGTTTGGAGAAATTTTAAAGTGCTTATTTTCAAAATCTTTCAAAAAACTAAATACGAATTTTAAGATGACTGATGACAGCTAAAAAAGAAGTGAGGAAAGTTGTGGAAAAATGTGTATCATCTTAGCAAAGACAGAAATAGACTTGCTACAAATACAAATGTCAAATCTGCTTCTGAAGAAGTCAGAGGGAGATGAGGAATGTGCTATTGAAAACTGCAAGAGCTATCCTTATAATAGATTAGTATAGAACTTGACTGAACTGTGTTTTGATCTTCAGTCATGGAGAGTAGAACTCATGTCATGAACTTGGATAGTTAGCCTAGACGATTTCCAATGAAACTAGAGAAGAAACAGCCTCATTTCTTTTTGTTATTCATAGTAAAACATAGGAGGGAAGAGAGAAAGTGAAGAAATAATTATTAAATAAAAAAAGAAATAGAGAAATTTATATAGATCTTTAATTTCTTTTAATAATAATTTATAGTTTTCTGTGTATAAATCTTGCTCTTCTTTTGCTAATTTTGTTATTATTTATGACAGTGGAATGTATTACAATCCTTACTACATGTATAGAGCAGAATTTTTCATATCTCTGGTTGTATACAAAGTATATTCACACCAATTTGTGTCTTCATACATGTACTTTGAATAATAATGATCATCACATTCTACCATCATTTCTGATGTAATGATCCCTCCCTTCACTTCCAACCCCTCTGCCCTACCTAGAGTTCGTCTGTTCCTCCCGTGCTCCCTCTCCCTATTCCACTATGATTCAGCCTCCTAATATTAAAGAAAACATTCAGCACTTGGTTTTGGGGGATTGGTTAACTTCACTTAACATTATCTTCTCCAAAGCCATCCATTTACGTGCAAATGCCATGATTTTATTCTCTTTTATTGCTGAGTAATATTCCATTGTGTATATATAAACTACATTTTTTAATCCATTCATCTACTGAAGAGCATCTAGGTTGGTTCTACAGTTTAGCTATTGTGAATTGTGATGCTATAAACATTGATGTAGCTGTGTCCCTATAGTATGCTGTTTTTAAGTCCTTTGGGTATAGACCCAGGAGATGGATAGCTGGGTCAAATAGTGGTTCAATTTCCAATTTTCCAAGAAATCACCGTACTGCTTTTCATATTGGCTGCACCAATTTGTTGTCCCACCAGCAGTGTATGAGTGGACCTTTTTCCCCACATCCTTGCCAACACTTATTGATTATATTCATAATAGCTGCCATTCTGACTGGAGTGAGATAAGTCTTAGAGTGGTTTTGATTTGCATTTCTCTAATTGCTAGTTATGATGAATTATTTTGCTAAATTTATTATTTTATTATTCTGATACTATTTTAATGGAATTTTCTTAATTTAATTTTCTTATTGTACATTGCTAAAAATAGAATTATAATCAATTTCTTCTCTTTTTGGGGGGTAGTTTACAGGATTGATCTCAAAGGCACTTGACCACTGAGCCACATCCCCAGGCCTAGTTTGTATTTTATTTAGAGACAGGATCATACTGAGCTGCTTAGCACCTCACTTTTGCTGAGGCTGGCTTTGAACTTGTGATACTCCTGCCTCTGCCTCCCAAGTCACTGGGATTATAAGCGTGCACCACCTCGTCCATCCTATTTCTTCTATTTTTAATAGATTATATTTTTATAGCAGTTTTAGATTTATAGCAAAGTTGCGCACAAAGCACAAAGATTTCCATGAGACCCCTACCCCACACATTCAAAGCTATTCCCCACCATGGTGGTGTGTGTGTGTGTGTGTGTGTGTGTGTGTGTTGTGTGTATGTGTATATATATAATCTTTCTAAATATATATATTTAGAAAGATGATCCTGTATTGACACAAAATCATCACCCATACAATATAATTTTCCATGTTGAATTTGTAGGCTACAAGCATCTCTATTCATTTATTAGTTCCAATAGATTTTTAATGTATTTAAAAAAATAAATCTACAAATTTAGTTCATTGGCAAATAACAATAATCTTTCTTCTATCTATACTCTTATTTTCTTTTTGTTTTATTCCTATGCCTAATTATCATTGCTAGAACTTCTTGTACAATATCAAATAGCATGGCAATAGTGAATTTTCTTGTCTTAGGGCAAAAGCATTATGCTTACCTATTTTTTTGTGCTGTTAATATCTGACTTTCCTTGATACTCTAACAGATTTACCAAATTCCATTTTATTTCTAGTTTAAGAGTCTCTCTCTCTCTCTCTCTCTCTCTCTCTCTCTCTCTGCAAGAACTGTGGGATTTTTTTTCTCATGCTTTTTTCTGCAACTTTTATGATAAATATGTGGGTTTTGGCCTTTATTCTACTGATTTTGGTTTATTTCATTATTTTATTTTCAGAGTTTTAAACAGCCTTGTATTCATACAATATAGTTATGTTGATGGGGGCGATGGCAGATGCCTGTAATCCCAGCAGCTCTTGAGGCTGAGACATTTTGAGTTCAAAGCCAGCCTAAGCAATGGCAAGGTGCTAAGCAACTCAGTGAGACCCCCGTCCCTTCATAAAATACAAAAAAAGGGCTGGGGATGTGGCTCAGTGGTCCAGTGCCACTGGGTTCAATACTTGCCCCACCCCACCCACCCATTATGCTTATATAATTGTTAATATACTGCCACATTTTTGAGAATTTTAATTTATATATTCATACAAGATATTGTTCTTTAATTTTCTAATATTGTAATGTCTAACTAATTTTTTTATATAAAGGTAATACTGATTCACAGGATGAATTAGTAAGTTTTTTACTCCTTTTTTTTGTTTAATTTGGAAAGTTTATTAGCATTGTTTCTTTTTAAAATATTTTTTAAAAAATTAATTTATAATATTTAAATTGAAGAAATTTAGGCATGCATAGTTGTTCCTGAACATTAAAGTAATTAAATATTTTAAATTGGAAATTCATTCACATTTTCTATTTCTTTTTTATGTCAGTTTCTTTAAAATTTGGATTTCTAGAAATTTGGCTGTTTTCCTCTATATTATATAAATTATTGGCATACCTTTTTAAAATTGTATTTTCTTAGCATTCCTTTTATTTATGGAAGATGGGCAATACCAACTCTTTTCTATTTCTTGACTTCAGTAATTTTCAGACAAGAGTGTTTTTTTCCCTTGGCATTACAGGTAAAGGGATTGTAATTTATTTGTGTCAAATTGCTCTGATTTTTTTAAATTTATTTTTTCTTTTGCTTTATTGTTATGTATTTTATTAATTTCTACTCTGTCTATTCCTGTTTATTAGCTTTTTCTCTGTTTTTACCTAAAGATGAAGGATTAGGTTTTTACTTTGAGATATTTAGCCTTTTAAATATAAGGGTTTTTCTGGGCCTGATGGTGCATGATTATAATCCTAGCTACTGAGGAGGCTGTGGCAGGAGAATGACAAATTTGAGGCCAACCTTGGCAAATTAGTAAGACCCTATCTCAAAATAAAAAAAAAAAAAAACAAAGAAGATTGAAGATAGTTCAGGGGTAGCATGCCCTTGGGTTCAATTTCCAAAAGTGAAACTATAAATAAACATATTGGTGTTTAAGGGTTTAAATACTTTGGTGTATCCCCTCAAATTTGAGCACTATTTTTTAATTTCCTGTTGAAGAATTTTCTGATTCCCCTTGTGAATTGTCTTTGACTTGATGATCATTTTGAAGTATGCTTTTTAATCTCTGTGTATTTCCAATCTTTCTCAAATTTGTTATTTGTTTATTTATTTATCTTTCTGGGGTACCAGTGATTGAACTCGGAGGCACTTTTCCACTGAGCCACATCCCCAGTCCTATTTTGTACTTTCTTTAGAGACAGAGTCTCACTGAATTGCTTCGTGCCTAGGGTTTTGCTGAGTGTGGGAGACCAACTTTGCACTTGACTGAGTCACACTCCCTGGCTGGGTGCTGAGGCGCTCAGTCACAGAAATGTGGCAGAGCTTTCCCCACCCTTCTTGTGTTGGAGGGTCAGTGTCTCATGCATGGGTGTGTCTTGCTACAGCCCCATGGGTGAAGCTCTGCTCACCTGTTCCTTTGTAATATAACCCCTTGCCCTGTTTAGGATTGAATCTTCCATGGAAGTGCCTTGTGTGTGCCCCCTTCTCTTACTGTGCCCTTGGGTGTGGCCTACCCAGGTGTCAGTCAACCTGCTGACAATGGACATCATGAAGATAGACTCAGCCCCCTGAAACCCTTGCCTCATTTGAATAGTTTCTCAATAAAAGGGGTCAGCGCAGCCGTCACAGTTACC
Source organism: Marmota monax (assembly GCF_021218885.2). NCBI lineage: Eukaryota > Metazoa > Chordata > Mammalia > Rodentia > Sciuridae > Marmota > Marmota monax. The sequence goes on from NW_026692907.1 coordinate 21,021,368, forward strand.
CCAAAGAAAAAGGTATTTTTGTCTCTTGTGTGGTTATTTCATGTAGCCAAGTTAGCCCAGTTTACCTGGGGTGACCCTGAGCCTTTTAATCGCTAATCGAAACCCAGCAGCTCAGGCTGGCTTTGAACTAGCAAAGTTCCGGTCTCAGCCTCCCAAACCACTGGAATCATGGGCTGCACCAACATGCCCAGCTTGTTATTAACTTTGTTAAATCTCATTTCATCATGATGGTAGGATAATATATTTTGTTTGATTGCAATCCTATTTATTCTATATTATGGAAGTATAATTAATGTTTCACATAAAATTGGGTATTTTCAGTGAGGTATGGTGGCATGCAGCTAATTCCTATGGCTAGGGAAGCTGCCACAGTAGGATCACAAGTTCAAAGCCAGCCTCAGCAATTTAAAAAGGCTTTGAATAACTTAGGCAAAATAAAATATAAAAAGTCAAAATAAAATATAAAAAGTTTAGGAATGTGACTCAGTGGTTAAGGGCTTCTGGGTTTAATCTACAGTACAGAAAAAAAAAGTAGGGGAAGAAGTAGAATTTTCAGCCATTATTTCTTCAAATGATAATTCTTTTCCTTTCTTATTTACTGTTGTTCTTTCTACATATGCTGTTGCTTTGAATAATATCTACATTTCTGTAAATCATATTTCTTAATTTCATTTTATTTCTGTTCTTTGCATTGCATTATCTCTATTAACTTATTTTCTAGTTTGTTGTTTCTTTTTTCTACAAATTCAAATCTATTGGAATGCTTTAGTAAAATTTTTTATAAAATAAAAACTGAAAGTTATGATTTTCAATTCTAAGGTATCCATTTAGTTCTTTTGAAAAAAACAACCTTATTGGTATTTTCTCTTTGATATGACATTTCCCTCATACCTTCATTTGTTTCTATAAACATGATTTCTCCAATTCTTTGAAAAGATTTAGAAAAAAAAAACTAATTTGAGTCTTTGTCTAACACCTAGGTCCCTGAACAGATATTTTCTGTTACCTAATTTTCCTGCTTATATATGGGTCACACTTTGTTTTACTCTGTATATCTCAAAATTCTTAGTGAAAAACTGGACATTTTAGATAATATATTGTCTCAGTTTTCAATGATGACTGCACACCCTCCTGTTAACTGAAATCATATCAGAGAGACATCCTCAAAGGATAAAGATTTTTAATTGAAAATAGTAGCATTTACAAGTGGGGAATGTTTCTATCCTAATAAAATATGGGTGTATTCAAACAGTCAAAGGAAGACAAATGCTTATAAATGTAAAACAGAGAGTATATGTAAGTTGTTTTGAGAAAAGAGGGAACATTGGCTACAAAGGCTATGGCAGGAGTTGATGTGAGGTCATCAGTAGAGGCAGTATATTAGGAAAGTATTGTACATTTAGTCCTTGTGATTAATGTAGCGAGCTTCAGTTTGTAAAGTCTTTGGCTACAGGTCTTATTATAGTCATATGTGTATGCAATCCCTTCTGAGGGTACTTGAAATAGTTTTTTTTTTTTTTTTTTTATCATAAGCATACATGCATGAGCATTCTCCTTTAACTCCTGGCTTATTTATTTATTTGTTCAAGTTTGACATAAACTTGTTGATTCTGACAGTCTTTATACTCCACATCCCAGGGTTTATTTTTGTAGTTATTTGCTTGTTTATTTGTTTATTGACTTGCCTGGAATATTTCAGTGATATCTATTTTCCTCACAGTGTGATGTCTCTGAAGCCTCTGTTGCTTCTAACAGTGTACATTTGGAGCTTGTACATGGTCACTCTGTGATGACAGTCATGTTAGTAATGTTCTTGACTAACTCTTTGTCATATCTCTCCATTAGCTGCTTGCATCTAACTATTGTTTATCCTTTAACTGAATAATTTTGGAGAACTTTCTGTGGAATTTGTTTTGACCCTAAAAGTTCTCAGTTGTATTTCTTGCTAGTTTTTTCTGATAATTTAGCTGGTCTACTATTTACTTATTCTCATCCAAATTTCCAGACTTTTCTTAATTGCTTACCACCAAAATCTCTGTTGATTTTATAGAAGTCAGTAGGCTTAAACATTCTCACCCTCTGCTCAAAACAAAGTCAGCCTTGGAATTCTCTATTTTAGTAGCATGTCTTTCTCCATAGGGAAAAAAATGAGCTACTAATATTGAGCTTATGGTAGGTGCAGTGGCCCACTTTTTTTGAAATGACACATGGGCATATTGGATTGCCTTTTCCAGGTTGGATCCTCAAAAAAAAAAAAAAAAAGAGTGAGCTAAAAGTAAGACAATTATGGACTAGTTTTCTAAGCTTATCAAACTGGGATTGAGCCTCTGACATATTTTGGTGTGGGCAAAAGGGTACTTGTAGCTTCTTAGCTTTGCTTGACTAAAATCTAATCTGCAAAATTTAGAACTGAGTTGTATAAGAAATGTTGGTGACTTGAAGTCTTACAGTTAATTTCTAGGTCTTTATTAAATATGGGAAGAAAGAAAGCTTCAGTTTCTTAGCCACATACCTGCCTGAATTAGTTTCTGCCACATTGAGGTAGAATTGACAGAGGGACTATGCAACTCAGTGAGACCCTGTCTCTAAATAAAATGCAAAATAAGACTGGGGATGTGGCTCAGTGGTCAAGTGCCCCTGAGTTCAATAGCTGGTACTCACCCTCTAAAAAAGAGCTTACATTGGTATAGTATGTGAACGTATTAATACGTAAAAAATATCACCATTATATATAACAATAGAAATGTGAAAAAAACAAAATTATTTAGAAAGAGCTTACATTGAAAATTAAAAAATAATTCTCAAAATCAATCAAATTTTAAAAGTACAAATGGGCAAAATATTTTAATGAATAATTACCATCAAGCATATGTAAATCAAGAGAGCCATGAATGAATAGAATTTGAACATTATTAGGCATTACAAAAATATACACTAATAGTAAGATAAGTACTACACATATTTTACAGAAATCAAAATTAAAAAGTCTTGATATCAATTGCTTTGATAGTTAGCTTTGTGTTGTGATCTGAATACCTAATAAGAACAGCTAAGAAGAGAAAATGTTTATTTGGTCTCCCAGTTCTGAGATCTCTATCCATGAGATCTCAGTCCATGATTTGCCAGCTCCATTGCTCTGGGAATGAGGTGAGGCAAATCATCATGGCACAGAGGTGTGGTGGAGGAAAGATTCTTAGCTCCTGGGAGCTGGGAAGCAGTGAGATAGGAAGGGTGCCCAGTGACCTATTTCCACTGAATAGGTCTGACTTCCAGGTAATTTGTTCATCCCACTGATGTTAGAACCCTCATGATCTAATCAGTTCCAAAAAAACCCATCTCTGAGCACTTTTAGACTTTGGGGGACAGTCTGGATTCAGACCATAACAAGTGATGAAAGGGAAGTGAAAAATTTGGGACAATTTGGAATGCTAAATGGTAAAACTACTTTAGAAAAACAACTTCTTGTGTTTTACACAAAATGACAATAACAACGAAAAAGAAAACTATCAGCTCAGACCACATTAACATCATTTCTGTTTACCTAAAGAGTATAATTAAGACAATAAAATAAAATTCAGAAAATATTTGCAATTCATATGTTTGTTGAACATTTCTAATATGAAACTCCAAATCTGAAATGATGAGATCTCCAAATGTTTTGATGTGGTTTATCGAAACTTTGGGATGGTAGGTATTTTGGATTTCAGATTTTCAGATTAGGGATGCTGATTCAGTGAAGTGTATACACATTTTTAAAATTTTAATTTGTTATTTATGACAGCAGAATGCATTATAATTCATATTACATATATAGAATACATTTTTTCATATCTCTGATTGTACACAAAGTAGAATCACACCATACGTGTCTTTATACTGTACTTAGGGTAATGATGCCCATCTCATTCCACCATCTTCCTACCTCCATTTCCCCTCTCTTCCCCTTTTCCCCTTTACCGTATCTAGAGTTCATTTAATCTTCCCATGGCCCCCCAACTACATTATAAATCAGCAGCCTTAAATCAGAGAAAACATTTAGTATTTGGTTTTTGGGGATCAGCAAAATTCCCTTAACATTATATTCTCCAGCTTCATCAATTTACCTGCAAATGCCATGATTTTATTCTCTTTTAATGCTAAATAATATTCCATTGTGTATATATGGCACATTTTCTTTATCCATTCATCTACTGAAGGACATCTAGGTTGGTTCCACAGTTTTGCTATTGTGAATTGTGCTACTATAAACCATTCCAAGTTTTCCTAGGAATCTCCATACTGCTTTCCATATTGGCTGCAACAAGTTGCACTCCCATCAGCAATGTATGAGTGTGCCCTTTTCCCCACATCCTGGCCAACATTTATTGTTGTTTGTTTTCTTAATAGCTGCCATTCTGACTGGAGTGAGATGATATCTTAGAGTAGTTTTGATTTGCATTCCTCTAATTGCTACAGATGTTGAACATTTTTTTCATATATTTGCTGGTTGATTGTATATCTTCTGAGAAGTGTCCTTTCAGCTCTTTGGCCCATTTATTAACTGGGTTATTTGTTTTTTTTTGGTGTTAAGATTTTTGAGTTCTTTATATATCCTAGAGATGAGTGCTCTACATGATGTGTGTGTGGTAAAAAATCTGTTCCTAAATTGTAGGCTGTTTATTTACCTCACCTATTTTTTCTTTTGCCAAGAAGATTTTGAGTTTGAATCCATCCCATTTGTTGATTGTTGATGTTAATTTTAATGCTATAGGAGTCTTATTAAGGAAGTTGGGGCCTAGTACGACATGATGGAGATTTGGGCCTAAAATAATTTCTAATTATCTTCTATATTTCTGTAGTGTTTGCTATGATATTTCCTTTTTCATCACATGTTAGTAATTTGAGTTTTTTCTTTTTTTCTTTGTTACCATGGCTAAGGGTCTGTCAATTTTATTTATTTTTTCAAAGAACCAACTTTTCATTTTGGCAATTTTTTCATTTGTTTCTTTTGTTTCAATTTTATTGATTTCAGCTCTGATTTTAATTATTTCATATCTTCTACTGATTTTGGCATTTATTTGTTCTTGTTTTTCTAGGGCTTTGAAATGTAATGTTAGGTCATTTATTTGTTGACTTTTTCTTCTTTTAAGGAATGAACTCCATGAAATGAATTTTCCTCCTTGTACTGCCTTCATAGTGCCCCAGAGATTTGATATGTTGTATCTGTTCTCATTCACCTCTAAAAATATTTTTAATCTCCTCCTTGATGTCTTTTGTACCCCACTGTTCATTCAGTAGCATATTATTTATTCTCCAGGTGTTGGAATAGCTTTTATTTTAAATTTTATCATTGATTTCTAATTTCATTCCATTATGATCTGATAGAATGCTGGGTAGTATCTATACTTTTTTATATTTGCTAAGAGTTGCTTTGTGGCATAATATATGGTCTACTTTAGAGAAGAATCCATGTGCTTCTGAGAAGAAAGTGTATCCAACTGTTGAAGGATGAACTATCCTATATATGTCAGTTAAGTCTAAGTTATTGATTGTATTATTGAGTTCTATAGTGTTTTTGTTCATCTTTTGTTTGGAAGATCTTACAGCGGTGAAAGAGGTATGTTAAAGTCACTCAGAATTATTGTGTTGTGGTCTATTTGACGCTTGTAGATGAGTTTGATGAATATAGATGCTTCATTTTGGGGAGCATATATTTATTATTGTTATATCCTGTTGATGAAGTCTCCCTTAAGCAGTATGAATCATCCATTTTTATCCTTTTTGATTAACTTTGACTTGAAGTCTATTTTATTTGATATAAGGATAGAAACTCCTGTTTGCTTCCACAGTCGATAGGAGTGGTATAATTTTCCACAACATTTCACCTTCTGTCTGTGGATATTTTTTCCTATGAGATAAATCCCTTGGAGGCAGCATATTGTTGAGACTTTTAAAAAAATTCAATCTGCCAGTCTGTCTTTCAATGGGTGAGGTTAGGTTTTTAACATTCAGGATTATTATTTGTATTCCCCGCCATTTTTGTTTATCTTTAGTATTTAACTTGATTTGGTTTTTCCTTTGATTAGTTTTTCCTTTAGTATAATACCTCCCTTTGCTGATTTTCCTTGTTGTTTTTCAATTCCTCTTCATGGAATATTTTGCTGGGGATGTTCTGTAGTGCAGGCTTATGAATTGTAATTTTTTTTAACATTTTTAATTATGGAAGGTTTTTATTTTATCATAAAATCTAAATCTTAGTTTTGCTGGATATAAGATTCTTGGTTGGCATCCATTTTCTTTCAGAGCTTGGTATATGCTGTTCCAGGATCTCCTGGCTTTGAGGATCTGAGTTGAAAAATCCGCTGAGATACAAATTGGTATCCCCCTATATGTGATCCGATTCCTCTCTCTTGCAGCCTTTAAGATTCTATCCTTATTCTGTATGCTAGGCATTTTAATTATGATGTGCCTTGGTGTATATATATTGTAATTTTGTACATTGGTGTCCTGTAAGCCTCTTATATTTGATTTTCCAACTCATTCTTCATTTGGGGGAAATTTTCTGATATTATCTCATTGACGAGATTGTGCATTCCTTTGGTTTGAAACTCTGTGCCTTTCTGTATCTCAATAACTCTTAGATTTGGTCTTTTGATGCTACCCCATCATTCCTGGATGTTCTGCTCATGGTTTCTTACCATTCTCATTGTGTGGTCAACTTTATATTTCAGATTGTATACTTTGTCTTCATTATCTGACATTCTGTCTTCCAAGTGATCTAGTCTGTTGCTTATACTTTCTATTGAGATTTTTATTTGGTTTATTGTTTCCTTCATTTCAAAGATTTCTGATTTTTTTTTTCATAATATCTATCTCTTTCCTGAAGTAATCTTTCGCTACCTGTATTTTCTCCCTTATCTCTTTGTTGTTGTGATCAAGTTTTGCCTGTATTTGCTCATTTAGGTCATTCTTTAATTCACAGATTATTTTATTAGTTAAATTAATGACAATGGTAAAAGCATTTTATAGTTGTCATTAAGGTCCCTAAGCAGTTGAGTTTGATTTCATCAAAATATGATATTTGGAGAACTTGACTTAAACAGGTAAGCCCTCTAAAAGAAATCTAGACTTTCCTTATAGAGAAAGACTAAAGGTAAATACATTCTTCATGACCTAAAAGAAGAAAGAAATCATCTTTTCAACTGCCTTTACAAAGGGACATTGTACAAGGTCCTGAAGAAGGAAAGCCTTTAGAATGTAAAAATTCAGCTGACATACTGTGAGAAAATAGTAACTTTCATGTTATAACCACATGAAAGTTGACCCCAGGTCTCAGTTGAGACTGCACCATGACTAAAGCCTCTATTGTACCCTAGTGAGACTCTGAGCAGTGGATCCAGTTGACCATAACCAAGTTCCCAACCCATGGAGACTGAGATAAATTTGTATTTTTTTAATACACAATTAATTTATGGTAAGTGTCTACACAGAAATACAAAGCTAACACTGAAAGTCAGGATAATGGTTACACTTTGCAAGTGGGAGGTGATGACTGGAAACTATGGAACCTCCAGAATGTTCCACTTAAAAAATTGGATGCTATATAAATGGATGCTGATTTTTGTGAAAGTCTGTCAAACTACACACTCTTATATATTTTTAGATAGTTTACTTCAGTACAAGTTTTAAACCGAAAAGAAAAATGATTGCCTTACTTTATATGCAAAATAAATTTAGCCCAAGTATGGTTTAAACTACATATTCAATAATTCAAAATTTCCATTTTAATAGTTCCTGACTTGGCTATGTTCCTCATTTTTTCCTTGAATCTTTTCAATCTTGTCATAATCTTTCACTTTCTTAAATCTTGTCATAATTTGTTTTCTTTTATTTCCCCAAAAGTAGGACAAAGAAAAAAATAGTAAAAGTTATTATATCAATCAATTAAATTTTGCATAATATATTAACACTCTTGTAATTTAAAGTACACTTTGCATCCCTAATAATTATAAATGAACACTAGTGTGTTTTCATTTCAATTTTGTCAGTGATAGTGGTGATGATCTGAAATAGTTCACTGAAGTTTTATATTCAAAAAGAGTCTTTATGTTATTGGGTCTGAGTAAGTTTTCCCTACTTCCTTTAGAATGCCTCACTAATAAGATTTAGATTTTCCATTTTGCACATGACTCTGACTAGCTTTATAATTTTTGCTACACTATGTACTGAATTTTATAAACAAAATATAACACATTCAGTGCTAGTGTTAATTTTTGAATATTAGTATTCTATTAGAAGTGGCACTTTCATAAGATCAGCCATTTTAATACAATAAAGTGCATTCACAATCAGCTGTCTGCTCAGGTTATTTTGTTCATAATAATATCAAAATGAAATTGGTGATATTAGGCATGCCTAAAAATATCCTAATTCCTATCCTGATTAATATTTGATCCATTTTTACCAAAAGATTTGTCATGGAGATAAAAGAAACTTTAAAAAGAAAGTCCAAGTTCAAATATGCAAATTAACAGATTTTCAACTGTCATATTACTGATGACTGCTTAAACATTGAAGATATCAGAACACAAAGGAGATTCAAGTAAGGTTTATGAGACAACCTTCATTTCCAAACAAATAGGAAAAATATATAAAATACTTAAACCTATTAAGCTATAAAAATGAGCCTTAATTCAGGAAAGAGAAAAATTAACTTATCAGGAAAGCTTTGGGTGGGAGTTGAAAATTTGCAGCTCTCAGAGAATCAGACAAAACATATGTAGTTGATGGAATTTAATGCACACCAGGAGAGTTAAGGCAAAGTAGCCCTTGCATAGCTTGGTTCCTAAATTATTTTAATCTGAGGATCAGTAAAATATTATCCTCATTAGTGAACAGAAGTTTTAAAAAATATATAATTATCTTAATTATATCTCAAAGTGAATGTACCATTCATCCTAATCAATGGGTTTAAAAGTAGCCAAGTAACTAAGATTAGAAAGTTGATAGAAAACAGGTTTGGAAAAAAATGTAGCCAAAAGAGAAACTTATTTCAAGAATAATCAGTATCAAAAATACTCAGAAATGGTTTCCATATGCAGGAAAATCCAATGGGCCTGAAAAATGAGAAGAGAAACAATCTCATATACTTGTTACCTAGTAACATAAATAGCAATATATATTAATGTTAATACAGTAATATTAGCATTATGGATGCTAATAAATTATTCTGTTATACCTGACAATTTATTTTGAAAGGAGGAGAATTTTAATTGTGTATAAATTTAATTTATTTGTTTTTACAGAACAAATATGTGAGTTTTAAAAGAAACTAATAAATTGATATAATAAGCAGTATATTTCATTTATGAGTACAAATTAAATATAACTTAGAAAACCATTTTGATTTCAGCATACAATTTGTGTCCTTTAAAAATAGATGAAGAAAAAAAATCAAAAGGAAAATATTATCATTCATTCAATTAATATTTATTAAATTTCTACTAAGAGACAAGCACAGAATTAGATGCTAAGGAAAACATGTGAGAAAACATTGTCAAAGTACTTGTCCTCATACTTACATATCATTAAAGAAAAAGATAAAGTGGCTACAACAAAAAGTAAAATCAATATACAAAGAAAATTAAAAACAAAACATGTGAAGACTCAAAACTCATAAAATTTAGTTAAAGAAACCAAGTAAAATAAAATACACACTGTTTCATTTTATAATTTCATATACATGACCACATTGTATATGTATATTTTATGTAACAAGAATCATATGAAATTATATATGTAACGAAATTAGCAGTATATAGTAATATATAATCATAAAAGTGAAAAGTAGTTATCCACTCATTTATTTTGCAAAATTTAAAACTATAATAATATAAAGCATATCACTGTTGTACAGCCAGTGTACAGTCATTATTGTATTGTAATCACTATATATTCTCTTTCTTTCTGACCTTGTCCAGTGAGGGCTGAGACAAAAAAAAAAGTACTATACTATTGGTTTTAAAGAAACTGTACATGAAAATTATAAAAATCAGACTACATTATTTAAACAAAAAGATATTTTAAATGCATAAGTGTCACTTAATAGTAGAATAAGTTGCATATATTTTATGGTTGATTTATTTTGAAAGACAACTGCACATAATATGGCACCAGATTTGAAATAAATGTGGATACAGGTTAGATGTTATATTAGTCTTCTGTTTTTGTTTTTTTTTTTTTCCTATGATCAAAATACATAAGAAGAACATCTTAGAGGAGGAAAAGTTCATTTTGGCCTAAAGTTTCAGAGGTTCATTTCATGGATGGCCTACTGCATTGCTCTGGCCACAAGATGAGTCAGGACATCATGACCAAAGGACATGATAGAGAAGTTCTACTCTACTTCTATTGGCCTGGAAGCAGAGAGAAAGGGAGAAAGAAGATGGAGGGAAGAAGGGCGCTCAAGACACACCTCCATAACTCTTTTTAATTTTTTACTTCTATCTTCTCTCCTCTCCCCTCATAATCATTACATTCTTTATCACGTCTCTTCCTGTCTACAATTTGAAATGTTAACGCTTTAGCAAATATACTGATTTTATTTATTGTGACTATTAACATTATAGATGTCATAGTAGAAAATATTTGGTTTAAAGCTGTATATAATTTGCATCACTTTTTATTATCTGTCTTCCCCTAAAGGGTGAGATACTAGAATAAGACCACAGGATAGAAACCCCTACTGCCTCAGATCCATACTATTAAATAGGTAGATATGCAACGTGAAAAATCAAGAACAAATCACCCCAAACATTTCACCACAGTGGGAAAAGTGTCAGAGAAGGGATTTTAAATGTACATAAACTAATCTGTGGGTATAGGACAATGTAAAGAGTGAAATCAGAGCGAAATTACAGAAAGCAAAAGATTACTTCAGTAAAGACAGATTCTAAAAAAAAAAAATCCTTGAAATGAAAATATCAGTGAACCAAGTTAAAAATTCAATACATAATATTGAAAATAAAGTTGACTGACAGTGAACAAAAGATGTTAAGAGACCATGAATGGCCAGGTGCAGTGACACATGACTGTAATCCCAGTAGCTTGGGAAGCTGAGGCAGGTGGATTGTGAGCTAAAAGCCATCTTTAGCAAGGCACTAAGCAACTCAGTGAGACTCTTTAAATAAAATACAATATAGGGCTGTGAATGTGGCTCAGTGGTTGAGTGCCTGAGTTCAATTCCTGGTATTATGCCCCCCCACCCCCAAGAAAGACCATGAATAGAATTTACAAGAAATATGGGATAACATAAAAAGACCACATATAAGATTTTTTTTGAAGGCTCACAGATACAAAGGAATGAACACACTTTTTAATGAAATAATATTCAAAAATTTTTCAAACCAAAAGAATGGAATGGAAAATAAAATACAGGAGGCTCAAAGACCCCAAATACAGAGTTACAACAGTCAAACACCACATCACATTATTATGAAAATGACAATATAAAAAATAAGAATAGAAATTTTAAAGTCTGCCTGAGAAAAATGACTGGTAACATTTAGAGGGAAATCAATCCAGATCTCATCTTATTTCTCAACCCAGACCCTCAAAGCTAGAAGGTACTGTAATAATATAGGCCAACATCTGAAAGATAATAAATTACAGCCAAGAATACTATACCCAGTAAAATTAAGTTTCAGAATTGATGATGAATTAAAAACTATGATAAGAAAAAGTTAAAAGAATTCAGACCTAGAAAATGTTTTGTGTACTACAAAACATACTCAATATGTTTTCATGAAGGAAAAATGAAAATAAAAGTGAAAACCAGAAAAGAGAGAAACTATACTAGAAGAGTAGTAAATAAAAAAAAAAAAAAAACATTGAAATTAAAAACCAGAAATAAATCAAAAGACAGGGAATAAAAATTATTTCTCAATAATAACATTGAATGTAAATTCCCTGAACTTATCAATCAAAAGACATAGACTGGCAGATTTGATTAAAACCAATACCCAACCATATGCTTCCTTCAAGAGACTCACCTCATAGGCAAAGACATTCATAGACTGAGGTTAAAAAGATAGGGAAAAAAACATATCTTGAACATGGGTCTCATAAACAAGCAGGGGTTTCTATCTTCATATCAGATAAAGTGAACTTCAAGCCAAAGTTAGTCAGAAGAGACCAAAAAAAAAAAAAAAAAAGACACTTCATACTGCTAAGATGAATTATACATTAACAAGATATAACAACCATAAATTTTTATGTCCTAAACAATGAAGCAATTCTCAGTGCCCAATTCAAGAATCAAATAGACCAGAACACAATAAAACTGGGTGACTTTAACACATCTCTCTCACCTCTGGATAGATTCCCCAAACAAAAACTAAATAAAGAAGCAATAGAATTAAAAAGAATAAATAATTTAGACTTAACAGACATATACAGAATATTTTATCTATGAATGACTAAATACTATTTCTTCTTGGCAGCACATGGATCCTTCTCTAAAATATAGCATATCTTAAGTCACAAAGCAAATACAAAAAAAAAAGAGATAATACCTCGCATTCTATCAGATCATAATGTAATGGAATTAGAAATCAATGATAAAACAGAGGTAAATGAGAATACAAATACAACATAACAAAATCACTGGGACACTACGAAAGCAGTGCTGAAAAGAAAGTTCATTGCATTTGAGTTCATTCATTAAAAGAATAGAAAGTCAATGAAAAACTGACCTAATATTACATCTCAAAGCCCCAGAGAAATATAATCAGAGCTGAAATCAGTGAAATCGAAACAAAAGAAAAAATTTAAGAAATTGACAAAATAAAAAGTTGATTCATTGTAAAAATAAATAAAATTGATAAACTCTTAGCAATGCTAATGGACACAAAGAGAGAGAAAACTCAAATTACTAAAATTCAGGATGAAAAAGGAACTACTACAATGAACACTACTGAAATATACAAGATAATTAGAAACTATTTTGAAAATTACTCAAATAAAATAGAAATTCTTAAAGACATTGATGAATTTTTAGAAACATATAACCTAACAAACTTGAATCAGGAGGGAAAAAAAATTGAAACAGATCAATTTCAAGCAATGAAATTGAAGACACCACAAAAACCTACAAAAAATTGCCAGGACCAACAGATTCTCAGTTGAGTTCTAGCAGACCCTCAAAGAAAAACTAACACCAATCTTCCTCAAATTATTCCATGAAACAGAAAATGAAAGAACTCTTTGTTCTACAAAGCTAGTATCACCCTGACACCAAAACAAGACAATGACACATCAAGGAAAGAAAACTTTAGACCAGTATCCCTGATGAATACAGATACAAAAATTCTTAATAAAATATTAGCAAATTACATGCAAAAACACATTAAAAAGACAGTGCATTATGACCAACTGGGGCTCATCAAAGGGACGCAAGTTTGGTTCAACATATGAAATCAATGTAATTCAGCACATCAAAAGACTTAAAGACAAGAATCACATGATTATCTTAATAGATGCAGAAAAAGCATTTGACAAGATACAGCATCCATTCATTTTCAAAACACTAGAAAAACTATGGATAATAGGAATATACATCAACATTTTAAGAGCTATTCATGCTAAACCAAAAGTTAACATCATGATAAAGCATTCCCTCTAAAAACTGGAACAAGACAGGGATGCCCTCTTTCACCACTCCTATTCAACACAGTCCTAGAAAGTCTAGCCAGAGCAATTAGACAGAAGAAAAAAAATAAAGGGATACAAATAGGAAAACAAGAACTAAAACTATCCCCATTTGCTTATGATGTGGTTCTATATTTAGAAGACACAAAATACTCCACCAGAAAATGTCTAGAACTCATTAATGAATTCAGCAAAGTGGCAAGATATAAAAGTAACACTCATAAATCAACTGTGTTTCTCTACCTCAGTGATGAATCCACTGAAGGAGAAATTAGAACTATCCCATTTACAATAGCCTGTAACAAAATAAAATATTCAGAATCAATCTAAAAAAGAGGTGAAAGACATCTGCATTGAAAACAAGAGAACATTAAAAAAAACTGAAGATCTTAGAAAGAAAATATTTCTTGTATAGGCAAAACTAATATTGTCAAAATGGCCATACTACCAAAAGCACTACATAGATTTAATGCAATTACTATTAAAATTCCAATAATGTTTTTCATAGATATAGAAAAAGGATTCCTAAAATTCATTTGGAAAAATATGAGGTCCAGAATAGCCAAAGCAATCCTCAATAAGAAAAACGAAGCAGGAACCATCACAATACAAGACCTTAAATAATACTAAAGGACTATAGTAACAAAAATGGCATGATATTGTTACCAAAACAGACATGATGGCCAACGGTATAGAATAGAAGACACAAAGATAATCCCGCATAAATATAGTTATCTCATACTAGACAAACTCTCTGTGAACATACATTGGAGAAAAGACAGCCTCTTCAACAAATGGTGCCAGGAAAACTGGAAATCCATATGTAACGAAATAAAATTAGACCCCTATCTCTTACCTTGTACAAAACTCAACTCAATGTGGATCAGGGACATAGGCATTAGATCAAAGACCCTGTGCCTACTAGAAGAAAAAATAAGACCAAAATCTCCATCATGTTGGCTTTGGAACTGAATTCCTCAACAAGACTATAAAAGCACAAGAAGTAAAATCAAGAATCAATTGGGATGGTATCAAACTAAAAAGCTTCTTCACAGCAAATAAAATAATTAAGAGTGTAAAGCGAGAGCCTAGAGAATGGGAGAAATTCTTTGCCACCTGCACTTCAGATAGAGCATTAATCTCCAGAATATATAAAGAACACAAAAAACTTAACACCAAAAAAAAAAAAAAAACAAATAATCCAATCAGTAAATGGCAAAAGAACTGAACAGACACTTGAAAGAAGAAGAAATATGAATGGTCAATAAATATATGAAAACATGTTCAACATTTCTAGCAATTAGAGAAATGCAAATTAAAACTACACTGAGATTTCATCTCACTCCAGTCCGAACATCAATGATCAAGAAAACAAGTAAATAAATGTTGGTGAGGATGTGGAGAAAATGTACACTCATACATTGCTGGTAGGACTGCAAACTGGTGCAACCACCCTGGAAAGCTGTATGGACATTCATTAGGAAAGTTGGAATAGAAACAATGTTTGACCCAGTTTTCCCTCTCCTGGGTATATACCCAAAGAACCTAAAATCAGCAAACCATAATGATGCAGCTCAATTCACAATAGCCAAGTTATGGAACCAACCTAGATGTCCTTCAACAGATGAATGAATAAAGAAAACGTGGTACATACACACAATGGAATATTACTCATTCATAAAGAAGAATGAAATGATGGCATTTGATTGTAAATGGATGAAATAGAGATTACCATGTGAAGTGAAATAATCCAATACCAAATAACCAAAGGGCGAAATGTTTTCTCTGATATGTGGATGCTAACTCACAATAAGTGAGGGAGGGGGAGAGAAGACTAAAAGTTCACTGCATTAGACAAAGAAGAATGAGGGAAGGGAGGGGGATTGTAGTAGTAAAGGCAGTAGAATGAACGAGATATAACTGTCCTATGTTAATGTATGAATAAACTACCAGTATAACTCCACATCATGCACAACCACTAAAAGGAAAGTTATACTGTATGTATGTATGATATGTCAAAATATATTCTATGCCTCTTAAGTACAACTAAAAAGAACAAATAAAAAATTTTAAAACTAATTGTGTCTTTTAGAAAAATAAAAAAAAAAACTATTATCATGGCACCAAAGTTCATTCTGTAAGACTAAAAATGCTTTTAATTTTTCAACAGTTAAAACAAAACAAAACGCTCATTTGAGAATTTCTTCCCAGAGAAAACATTTGATTTATGAGATAAAATATGGATTCTGTGATCTTACAGAACTGGTTTGAGACCAGGCTAGGCCATTTACTTAGCATTAGTTATGTAATTGCCATGTCCTTATCTGTAGTGTGAGATTATTTTAAATGTTAACTAAATAATGATATGAAGCTCTTACTGCAGCCCCTGGCATGTGGTAAGTAATTCATAAATCTGAATCCATGTGATCATTTTATTAAATCAGGAGAAAACACCTGCTACTTTCCCATATCAATGCAAGGCATAATGTTTGCACTTTTAGCTATTTGGCTAATACTAATATTTCATGCTAAAAATGTAAAGCATATCACATAATGTAATCAAAGACCTCAGAGGAGACTTCAAAATTCTCTATAAAGTAGCTGATTAAAATTAGATTAGAATGGCATGTATATATTCATATAGGTACATATGAAGTTTTAGCTCAGTCTTGCATTGCAGAAACCTACTTGCGCTTAATCATACCACTTTGTTAGATTTCTTCTTTAAAGTAAGTAAATCATAGGTGCTATTATTAAACATATTATCAGCTTAATGTAAAAAAAAGTCTTAGTCACTTTTCTAGCCAAGCATAATACACCAAAAAAACCCCAAAGAAATAAAATTGAATTATTGAAAAAAGTAGATTTTAAAAATTTTATCAAAGAAAAAAGAATTCTGTTGTAAAGGTAACACCAAGGTAATTACATTTAACCTATTAAAACAAATACAATTCCCATAATAAGAGATGTACTTATGGATAAGAGAATTGGTATCCATAATAAGAGAAATACTTATTAGGACTTAGAATGTATTTATGGCCATTTTCTTGGGAACAACCTTCTCCATGCAAAATACCTTTGTCTGTTTCTAGAAATGTCTGGTACTTATTAAGGGTTCAATAAATTTATGGAAAAAATGTGCAAAGGCAATGATACTTTCAAAGTTCTATACTGATAGATTTTCAAATCATATTACAAACAAAAGGTCTTACATTGTGACCCTGGAAAGAGCCAGGAGGAGAAACACCATTACACAGAAAAAAAGATGGTGTTGGCAGTGTATCCCACACCTGATAAACAACGTCTCTCTAATTAGTGATGAATTGTAGGAAGAACTGGCAGGGGAAATAAAATTATCCTACTCTCCCTTTCTTGATTCTGCATCTACCCTTCAAATCCTGGTGGGTAAAGGAAGTGACAGGTGTAAAAGTAGAGCATCATTTGCTTGCCTTCATATTTGATAAGATTTGCCGAAGAATATTAACAAATTTTTTAGATTTGGTAGTTTCTAAATTCAGTAGAATAATTTGAAAATTTGTTAAAAATGAAAAAAGAACAAATATTTTAAAATTCTATTCTTAATATACCAGAGTAGAAGTTCTCATCTTTGTTAGAACTATAGATGATTTGAGTACTCTGTGTTAAGAAACAAATGGGCAGTAATGATAAGTGATGTGTAAATGGATCATTCATTTTGATTCTATGTTCATCAGTGTCATTCAAATGAATTAGGAAGACCAATATTAGTAGACACTATATTCTTTGGTTATTTTCTTTAAAAAATGACTTGAAAATTGAAAATTTTTAACAATAATTGCTATATTTAATAAATAGAACTTCCATACTTATCACTTCATATGAAAATCTATTCTAAATGGAATATATACCTTGCTATCAAATATATTACAGTAGCCTAAATATTAATGTTTAAATTATGCCCTAGTGGCTATTGTTATTAAACATATTTAATACCATTAAATAAAAGTAATCTGTGAAAACATGTTTGGGAGAAATACCATAAACTAAATGCGCCTTTGGAATAGTTCTACAACAAGTGAACATACATGGCCTTGCAACTTTCTTCAGTTAAAACAAGACAAAACAACTAAAATTTAAATATCAAAGTAGATTTCCTTTTAATCTGTGAACCAAAGTAATTCTGTCCTAAATGGATTCAAATGCTGCCCATAACACCCTTGAGTGTAATGGTTTAGGATATTAATTTTCAAACTGTGTTCCAAAAAAAACCACTAGGACTCTATGAAGCATTTCTGCATTTTTCAAGGAAGAAAGCATAATTACTATGTTTATCTTTAATTTATATCTGATCTGTCACCTCAGAGTATGTCTCAATACCACCACAAAAGCCAGAGTTCTAAAGCATAACAAAATCCTCAGCAGGGTTTCCAAATTCCAGAAGTTTAAGAAGCACTGGTACAGATGATGAAAGGTAGAAATCTGAGTTCTAATTTCAGCTCTGCCACCGACTGTGCAATCTGCAATAACTAATTTACTTCTCTTGGTGGTTTATATATTGATAAATAAGCTAAGAAAAGGATCCTTGTATTCTGTCACCTTACACATAATGTTTATTGACATTTATTTATTGAGCAAAATATTATGTGTATTGAAGAAATATTCACTAATAAATGACAGTAAATCACTTAAGAAATGAAAATCACTATATAAACAGAAAGTCATTACATAGAAGGAGGAAAATGAGCATAGAAGCCCTTATGGAGAGAAAAAGCAAGTAAAATTCTGAGTTGTTCACATATTTCAGGTGTAAAGAAAAAATACGTATTGGCAACTTTATTTAATGCTTGCCTAAGTGAAACATTAAACCAACTTTTACAGTGTCCTTCATTTACATAGCTCTTAGATAAAGTATATTTGGCCTTCTAATGGATAATAATAATGCTTCGGGTAATCATATGCTACATTTACATAATATATTTCTTTTGCTGTGCTGGAAATATTTTCACAACTCACTGATCTCATTTTTGTTTTAATGACATTCTTGTGAGGTAAGCAGGACATGTAACTCAGTAATAGATGTAAAATATGGACTGAGGAACAGCATGGATAATCAAAATGGAAGAAAAATATTTACCAGCACAGAAAAAAGTGCTAACCTACAGTTATCTTAACTTTAGAAATGCATAAAGAAATGCCCAGAAAATATTTTCTAAATTTAAGATGGCAAACAGTTTTATTATTTTTCCTATTCTTATCTGCATTTGTTTTTGGTTTATACATACCAGGCCCTGATATATATTTTCCATAAGCAAATTGCCCTTGTTCATGTGATTTTATATTGTATATCCATATACAGAATTCATACTATATTGATTGAGTTTTGAACTTCTCAAATAAGTGAATTCACTATTTCTGATTATGATATTTTATAAGTTTACAATGTGAATATCGATAAGCATACAGCAAATATAAAATAATAAGATATTCAATT
Organism: Marmota monax; assembly: GCF_021218885.2. Lineage (NCBI taxonomy): Eukaryota > Metazoa > Chordata > Mammalia > Rodentia > Sciuridae > Marmota > Marmota monax. The sequence goes on from NW_026692907.1 coordinate 21,040,524, forward strand.
TCAAAATCAGGCAAAGGATTTTATGGGTAATTGCAGAATAGACAGATATAGCAGCAGGTGGGGCTGGTGTTTTAAGCTTTCTAGACTTCAGAACGCCTGATACATGTTCACATATCTTTTGAGAAGCAAAGAACCTGCATCTGATTCATTGCCTCATATTACAAACTGCATAAAAATAGTGGCCCATAAAAATAATTTAATAAAAACTGGCAAAACAATCTCAGGAGATAGGTTTTTAATAAAACTTTATGCTCAGAAAAGCTGGATCAGTATTATTCTAACTTAAAGTTGCAACCATTATTGGATTTGAAATCAATCTAGAATCACATAAAAATTATTTTTAAAATAAATTAGAATATTGCAAAAACATTAGAGTCCCACAAGCAAGCCTGAGCATTTTGTGCATATATGTGAAGTTCATTGTCCTGTTGTATACATATTGTATATATAATTGTATGCCAGATGAGAAAATAAATTGACTCATTTTTTTCTGTTGATTTGTTTTTTTAAAAAAAAAAAGTCTGAAAGGTAGTGGACTACAGTAAGTTGAACATCTATAGAACATTCATCTTGAGACTAGGATGGTGGAGGAGGTCAAGAAAAAGAGAACAAGCAGAAATATATAAAAATAGCAAAAACATCACAAGCTCCCACTCAAGATTAAAATTAAAAATGCAAGAGAAAAGATAGAACTCAGAGAGAGAACAACAGCAATAAGATCAGTAACTACACAGGAATCTTATTCTGACCCAGTAAAAGAATATTAAAATGTTCTTGAAATAAGGATGTAGTGAAAAATGGTGGTCTGGAGACATGGCAATGGAGCTCCCAGCCTTAACTCAAGGCTAGCCGACTTTGCAAGCCAAATAGCATGTGAGACTATAGTAATGGTAACAGAAAGAGGTGCTGACTTACAATGAGCTTCTCATAGAGAAATCAAAAGCAAATTTTTTTTCTTCCCCATATTTCCCTTTCAACCCTCCTACCTATCCCATTTCCATAGAGGAAGATTGCGTGCCAATAAAAATAAAAGACCAGGAAAAGATACAAAAGTATGATGTCCTTGAAAGACTTAGTGCTCAGAGGTGCTTGTAGCTTGTGGATGACATGTGAATGAGCTTTTACATTTACATGACCTTGGGATCCTAGATTCCAAGAAAGAGCTTGCACTTTGTCCTGAGTACAAAGATAGTACTGAGTATAGAGATAGGGTATCTTAGGAAATGAGAATTTGGCCACTAGACTAGTTTGAGGGGTTCTGGCTGCTGAAGTACGAAAAGTACTAAAGAAATATGGAGAGAGATGCTGGTTTTAGGTGCTTGTACCGTGTCCCAGCTTATGAGAGCAGATACTTCTTGAAATTCTGTCACTTTATTATTATAGACTTTCATAACAAATCTGACCCAAAAAGAGAGTTCAGCAACCACAGAGAACAGCAAAACTCTGTGTGTGTGTGTGTGTGTGTGTGTGTATGTGTGAGAGAGAGAGAGAGAGAGAGAGAGGGAGGGAGGGAGGGAGGGAGGGAGGGAAGAAAGTACTGTAAAATAAAGTGAGAGGGAGAGAGACATTTCAAACAAATAACAATAATATAAGCACTTTCCAGTTTCTAGAAAATTTTTATCACAGAAAATAATATAAGAATTAAAGGAACAACAGCTGCTGTTGAGATTTAGTTTTGTAACATGTAAAATCATAAAAAAGAATTATCTTGAAATACAGAGAGTTATACATAGAAGAATCAAAATAGGAAAATGAAGAAACTGAAATAATATCAGAAGACCTATCTATGAATTCTCTGTGTTCTCCGGGAAAATGAAACAATAACAACAACAACAAAAAGCCAGGTAGTATTTAAACAATAATAGAAACTATTTTCTTGAGTTGGAGGAGGAGCAAAGTGGGCAATTTATCAGCTGTTTTAAGAGATTAAGCTAGTGTGCATCCATGAGTACTCACACACTAGTGAATTGTGGAACACTTTGAACAAACAAATATTTCCTAATGTTTCTAGGCTGAAAGAAAAAATATCACTCAGATTATAATCTAATTGGAAATAGACTTTTCATCTATGCTACTGGAAGCCAGCTCAGAGTGAAATGTCATATACAGAGAAATAAACTGAAAAAGAAAAAAAGAAAACAACCTATACTCCAGAAAGAAATCACCCCCTTGCTAAGATTAAAAAAACAAAACAAAGCAAAAAAAAAAAAACCTATTTGGGGACATGTAAAAATACAAAAAATAAATTAAAAGATGGCTCGTTTTTGCTCACTATAGAGAACATTCATATGGCTACCAAAAGGCACAGCCAGGTACAGTGGTGTATATCTGAAATATGGAGGCTGGAATGGGAGGATTGCAAATTCAAGATCAATCTCTGCAACTTAAAGAGACCCTGTCTTAAAATAAAAACCAAAAAGGCTTAGGATATAACTCAGAGATAGAGTTATATCCCCATACTGCAAAGAAAAAAAAAATACTGCATTCTCTTTTTCCTGCCTGAAACATGAAGGTTATGAAAGCTAAAAATTATATTCACCAATTTCCCTTGAAGATAATAAGATCCATATTATATACTTTAAACCAATGAGATTTGGCAGAAATCTACTAAAATCAACTACTTATTTGATCTTAATTCGGGATTAGAATATGAACTGAAAGCCCTGCACATGAAGTTACAATGTTGGTACCAACATTTTATTATAAGGATATTAAAGAAAAATTATATAAAAATTCTATTTTCCTCATGGCATTATTGAGCCCTGAACTTCCAACCACTACATATTTTATTGAATGAGATTAGTAAATCTACTAATGGCTTAAAACAATTTTAGGGTTTCTATTTCTTGTTAACAAATATAAAGTATTGTATGTCAAAGTAGAATTCTGCATAAAACAGAATAAGGAATTGACTGAGTAACAGAGATAGGGTATCTTAGAAAATGAGAATATGGCCACTAGACTAGAAAGTTGATGATTCTTGTTTTGCAGTGATGGGACTCATATTCCATTTATTGTGAATCATATAGTTTATGATGTAAGTGGTAGGATGATTTCAGAATTTTAGAATGTTCTTGTTACTCAGGATATATATCTGCACAGCCAATTTTCTGTGTTTTTAAAAATTTGAAACACAATTATCATAAAATTTGGCAAATCCACTCTTATTTACCAAAGATAATTATATTAGTCATGTCAGGTTTCTATAACAAAATGTCATAAACTCAGTGGCTTATCAGCAACAGAAATTTATTTCTCAGTTATGTAAGATGAAATGTCCTATTTCAGGCAGAGTTCCCATGATCCCTCTGCAAGGTTGCAAATTGTTTTGACTTCTTATTTTATGTCCACATGGCAGAATTGGTGAGAGTTCTTTGGGATTCTTTTAAAAGAGCATTGACCTCACCCATGACCTAATCACCTCCTAAGGCCCAAGGTCCAAGTACCAATCACATTAGGGATTGGGTTTCAATATATGCATTGGGTGGGGCTCATAGCAACCAGTCTACAGCAAAAATGAAAACATCAGTCCACATAAAAACCAGCATAGAATATTCATAATGAATTTATCCTTAAAAGTCTCAAACTGGAAATAGTATAAATGTCCATTTAAAAAAAAAGGTGGATAAACAACTGTCGTATATCATGCAACACAATACTGCTTCACAATAGAAATGAAAAAAGAATAAAACATTGTACTGAATTACAAGAAGCCAAACATAATGGAGAACATATTATATTAATTCATATTTGTGTTTATGTTTATGTGTTTGTACATATGCATATATGCACAGGCATATATGAAGTGTCTAAGTATATATTCATATAAAGCAAAGCAGTGATTCCCTGATGCTGGCTATTCAAGTGATGATCTATGGATGAAAATTTTTGCAATGGTAGAAATATTTTCTATTTTCTTTGTAGTTGTACTTACACGGATGAATACGTGCATAAAGTTCTTAAATTCACATTGATATGAGTGTACTCCATACTATGTAAATTAGACCTTACTAAATTTTTTTATTACAAATAATTTATATAAAATTGTTCTCCAACCAAATTCAAAATTTTCAGTTTTTTAAATAATATGAAATTTAACATGTATTTTCAACATGTATTAAAAGAAATCAGAATGCATAGAACAGCTTTTAATGAAAACTGTTGATAAGGATCATCCATGGATTGAAGCTATTGCTGCAAGCTAATTAATATTATTGATTTAGTCTTCAGATTACTTCTCACAGGTGGTTTCTGTATGAGGCACTATCGAGTAGTTAATTATTTAGTCTTAATGTAAAAAGAAATTTATTCAGTGTTTTCCTCTAGTACAAATCAGGGGTGCTTGAGAAAATTACTGAACTATTTAAGTCTCTAACCATCATTATTCCTCATTTCATAAATGGGCTTCATATTCATAATGTATTTCATAGCAATGCTCAGTTATTTAATAGAATATTAACATACAGTGTGTTTGACAATGTTTGGCACATTAGTGCTAAATGAATATTTAATGAATATATAAATAAATTAAAGAACAAAAGTCTTGAACAGTAAACTAATAAATTGCTCAGATCACCCAGTATTTATTTAGCTTATACTTAGTTTAGACTTATACACAGTAGTCCATGTTAGGTGAATAATGTTGGAGAACTAAAGAATCCACAAACATAGGTGGATAAACCACTCAGTGGTCAAGTTTCTAGGAGTATCCTGTTTATGACTTAAACAAATAGACTTAGTTATAAAGACCCCTCTCTTTCATTTTTCATGTGAGATTAATATATAAAATTTCATCTCTTGATCTATAACCTCAAACATTTTGAATCACTTTGATTCACTCCATCTCAACTGGAAAGAATATTTTATTTCTTGTCTCCAAGATATGAAATAAAAGATGAGAATGATAGTTAATTTCTTCTTATTCCATTGTAAAATTTGACTTCTTGGAGAATCATATTGCTCTTTTATAGAACTAAAAGACTTTATATTTTTGTTTTTTGAAAATCCATACAGACTACATTGTATCCTTATCTGTGTAAGTAAATCTCAAATAGGCATTTGGGGAACTTTTGCCAAGGCAAAGCAGGAGATTCGCTTGAATACTCCACATTTGTTTGTCTTTATGTACTTAGCTCATGTCCTAAATTAATTTTCCTGGTAAGCTAGCTTTTTGAAACCTCTGTACTTCTTTCTCTCTCTCTTTCTTTTCTTTTCTTCTTTTCCTTCCTTCCTTCTTTCTTTCTTTCTTTCTTTCTTTCTTTCTTTCTTTCTTTCTTTCTTTCTTTCTTTCTTTCTTTCTTTCTTTCTTTCTTTCTTTCTTATGAATTTAACTCAGGGGTGTTTTACCACATGGCCAGCTCATTTTATTACTATTATTATTAGTTTAATTTTGAGACTGGGTCTTGCTAAGTTGCTGAGGCTGACCTTGAAATTTTGATCCTCTTGCCTTTGCCTCCCAAGGTGCTGAGATTACAGGTGTGTGCCACTGTGTCTGGCTGCACATTTTTATAAATGTGTTTTTCTTTATTAGGAAGCAAATTTCATTACATCATTCAGCAAATATTAATTCCAAAATCAATCTTTATATTAAAAATTAATAAACACCTCAAAAGAACTTTGACTTTTGACAAAGCTTTCTAAAATAAGATCCAATTTGCTGTCCCATCTAAATATTTACTACAGGAAGCAATAGTTTTAAAGACATTAAATAGCAAATAATGAAGGACATTGAAACTGAGAGATACGGGATAAAAACGAAGGCCTACAATTTTCCCATCTAACCACCTGGTTAGAGATTTCACAGTGTGGTGTGGATAATCAGAATCTTGGCCTAGTGTAGGAATCTCTCTAAATAGAGGAAATGAAGCTGGAGTCCAGAAGGCTAAGCTGGGTAGGGTTTGCTGGACAATCTAACAGAGACATGAAAGCTACAGAGGGAGAGAGAGGGTGAGAGAGAGAGAGAGATACTTTAAGAGAATGAGGAAATTTGAAAGTAAAACAAAACCATACTTTGTAAACTCTTTGTTGCATTTTCTTAAATGTTAAATATATAGTTACCATATGATTCAACCATTCTGCTTCTAGATATTTACATAAGAAAACTGAAAGCACATATGCATATAAAGGGACATGCCTTCAAGTTCATCATAAGCTTATTTGCCAATATTTGGAAATAATCAAGTATCCTTTAAAAGTTGAATAATCATATGATATATTATATATATATATATATATATATATATATATATATATATATATATATATATATAAAATCAAACAGTAAAAATGAATAAAATTTTGATATGAGTAAAAATATAAATGAAACTCAAATTAATTATGTTAAGCAAAAGATGTACATATTGTTTGACCACACCATATAAATTGTAAGTTAGTCTTTGGTGTGGGTGATAGAAAAGAAAATCATAAGGGTGAAAGGTGAAGGGGCTTGGATAGGGTTTACAAAAATGCACAAGAATATTTTTAGTGGTAATGCTCATCACCTTGATTTTTGGATTTTGTTGATGATTCAATGGATATGTACTATGTCAAAGCATACCCATGTATGTAATATGAAATGTATGCAGTATATCAAATATACCTTAATTGAGCTATTGAAAAAAAGAAGGAAAAATAAACAAATAAATTTCCATAGATAAAGGAGCCAACATGTTTTGACACATAGTTTGCTATTCAGAACAAGTTTCTGTGTCAAAGTAATTATTTAAGGTCAATGTTTATCACCATGTTGGTGCATAGTTGTGACTGCCAAGTCTACGGGTCAGGCAGTAACAAAATCCAGCTAACCGCTTCTTCCAAGTACACACAGAGTCAAAGGTTACAGTTCAAATCTAACTTTATTACTGAGAGTAAGTTCTTATTGATAATTAGCCATTTGTCCTGCAATAAAGTCAAAACTAGAGATCATCTTTCATTCCAATGATGTAATTCTTTCTTAGTTGTTTAATACATAAAAGATTATAAGAGATACATATGAGAGGGTAACTATGATGACAAAGCTATTGAATCAAAAGACAAATCTAGCTAGTTAGAGATCTGGATATAAATGAAACATCTGAATATTTGACAGGTTTCCTTGTACCCTTTGTATTCATGTCTTATTATAGTTTCCTGTTATTCCACTAATTTAAAAGTTCATTGTATTCAAAATAGTAAAGAAATCAAAATAAGTGCTTCAGACATGCAAATTGAGGAAATGCTTGGATCAATAATTTTATGACTGATTTCAAGTTATTTTTACTGTTTCCTATCAAAAATTAATAAATTGTCAATTGATTCGTTAATATAATTAGAGGAGCTTTCTATTTGAATGAGTGAAGCATTTGATCTGCATTTAAAAAATTTTAACCTTAAGCAATGCTTCTCAAATTTTTATGTACATATGAATTAGCCAGATAACTTGTGAAAATGAAGATTTTTATTTAGTAGGACTTTAGGTGGGCTTGAGATATAACATTTTTAACTAGTTTCGAGGTCAGCATATATATTAGTTTCCTATTGTGACTCTAGCAAGTTAAAAAAAAAACTGTGGATTAGAAGAATACAAACTTTTATTTTTTAGTTTTTGAGGTGAGAAATCCAAAATCTATTTCATTAGGGCTAAAAAGGAGATGTTGGCAGATCTGTATTTCTTCTGAAGTCTTAAGTTGTATGTCCTTTTCTTTTCCATGTTCCAGAGCCTGTTAGCATTCCAGGGCATCTGGCTTCTCTTGAATGTTACTACTTCAGTGGTCTCATGTTCTTTTTTTCCAACTCTAAGCCCTCTGCTTCCTCTTGTAAGGATCCGTTTGATTACATTGGGCCCAGCAGGAAAATCAAGATAAATTTCTCATGGCAACATATGCGATTTTACCACTCCTGCAAATTCCTTTCACCATGTAATGTAAAGGACTCACAGACTCTGGGGATTAAGACATGGACATCTTTTGGAGCTTCATTATTTAGCCTACCACACCAGGCAATGCTGCTGTGGCTGCTCCATACTGACACTTTTTGTTACAAGCCTCTAGAGCAGAACAAAGACACTTACCCTGGTAGATCTGCTGGAAAGAGAATTAAAACAGTTCTCAGTTCTCCTGCTTATTAAAATGTAGTGCAGAAGCTGAGCTGAGACTAAGGCATTCTGTCCTGCCACCAGGATTGTGAAAATGTACATGTACTTTATTTAAAGGATAATGGATTTACAAAAGGTTTAATGCATGTAGTACACTCTCTGAATGTTTTATTTCCAAATTTAGAAGTTTTTATGTCTTTCTGAGAATATTTGCATGTACATGAGGAGAGGAAGTGAGAAGGCACTTAAAATGTACACTCTGTACAGAATTCCACATTCTAAACTTTTTCTGCCCTTTCACTAAAGTTGATCTCCATTGGTTATACTGTGTAATTTGTATACCCTTAATCTTGTTTACAACATGTCTTCAGCCAATAAGTAAAAACTTCATCAAGACAGATGATTTTTTTCTCCCTATCTACATCCTTCCTACTTCTTCTACTTCTTTCTCTTTCACTCCTTCCCACTTTTCCTTCTTTTTTTCCCTCTCATCCTCTCTCCATATCTCCCTTCCTTTCTTCCTTCTTTCTTCCAATCTGTATCTGTCTCTTCCTTCCCTCTTTCTCTTCCAATTTTGTTTACTAGGGGCTGGAAGAATGTCCGTATGTACTAAGTGCTCCACTGTTACCTGCATGAAAGATTTCAAATATGAATAGTTAAAAAATACTAAATTATTGCTTGTGATTTTATGCTTCCATTATGATAGTTCTATCATTTCTTTTTTAATTGCTTAATACTCAAACATGTTAATAAATTATCCGTATTGTTACTTCACACTACTGGACAAAATTCTAATTTGTCTTGCTGTAATATTTTGTATTTGTTTTGCTTTTATATTTTTTAATGGACACTTTGAGTAGAAATACATATGCACAATGAAGCACAGGACAAAAGAAGAGTGGAAAAGTAAGACATAGAGCATAGACTCAGTGAATGGAAGAGAAACGTCAAGCAGTTTATCTATGTGTATAACTGAAATTCTATGGAAAGAAAAGAAGGGGAATGAACAAATTGGAAAAAATAATGACTAAAAACTTTCCAAATTTAAACCCACAAAATCAAGAAGTTCAACAGTCCTGTGGTTTTTATCAAATCTCCTTTGGCTTCACTAAGATCCACTCACTCTGGATATAAGAAGTTGAATAATTTAAGACCTTATTAAGTTGCTTTTGCCCGGCACCCTGGATATTTGTTCTGTGCATATACATATTGGTATTTCACCACAGACTCTAAGAATCTAAGCAGATTTCTGGAACTCATTGGGTATATATTATGTGGTATACTCTTCCATGTAAAATCTACCTGCTTCTATCTTCCCAAATTTATCTGTCTTCTTAAACCATCAAAAATTACTGGGCTCTGTTGTGTTCTCTTAACCATAGAGAAGTGGAAAGTGCCTCTAGCCAGAAACCGGTTAGATTGTAAGGCTTTCCCCCTAAGTTTCCTTTCTCTGGAATCACAGCTCTGTTTTGCCCAGTTGTCTAATATTGGAAAATTATTGTTTCATATATCTTATTTGTTTGCCCAACTGTGTAAAATGGAAGAGTAATCCTGGGCCATCTTACTTTCTCATGGCTGTAACACCTATTTCAAAAGTGAAATAACAAGCAAAACATTTTCAAAAGATTTCACCTTTGTAGAAAAATAAATAAATCTAATGAAGGAAATTTTTTGAAGGAAATTTTAAAATTTTCAATTATTACAACTTTCAGCACATTTTACCACCTATAATTATCCAACTGTGTTTCATTTTTCTATGTTGAAGTAACAAAGTTTATCTCAGTTTACTTCAGGAGATTGATTAACACATTGAATGGAAGAACATATTTTCTTTATATAAAACCATTAAGTGGCGATTAACTTCATAAACATGTTTCTTTCTGTGAACACTGAATGCATACAAACATGTAGATCCATCTAAGCATACTTTCTGAAGCCAATATACGTATATTCAATACTGACCACAAAAATCAGATGTACTAAAGGTCATAAATGTTATCACACATATTTTTTAATTATGAATACTTAAAATTGCAATTGAAATGAAGTAATTTTATATGGCATCTGTATCACCTATTGGTTATCATCAATTAAAAGTTTTATGGTATTCTGGGAAGTGTGCCTGATATATAAAGAAATAGAAGGTGATATATCTTATTCTTTAAAATATGCATGAATATTCAACACTATGCAAGAATTCTATCTCAAAATCACCCAAAAACTGGGCCCTGCAAATATCAATGCCATTATGTCCTTTCTTTAAAAGTTTCCAGAAGAGATCTCAAGAAGACATTACTATTGCAGGTTTAGAGTAGAGCTTCTGTTGATCTCAAGGATGGTAAATCAGTCTTTTGTCCATTCTCTGCATGGCTCATTCCACTGATATGTTATTAGCCACTTTGGAGCTAGACATGTTTAAATGACTTACAAGTCTCAATGATGAATTAGAAACAGAAGCCACGGAGGAGGAAAGAAACACTTAGTGAAGATAACACTTCTTACAAAGATGTCAGTATCTGGAAATAAATGCTCTTATCAATATACATAGCTGGGGGCTAGAAGAGGAGTCCAACACTATTGAATTTTACTATGTCACTGGTGCCATTGTAAGTGCTAGATATATAGAACCCCATTTATTCTTTCCAACACCCCTATTAGTGAGACATTATTTTTTATTATCTCCATTTTACACTTGAGAAAACTTAAGAACTGAGATGTTAAGTAACTCAGCAAACATCTCACAGCTGGTAAGTGCCAGAGCCATAAGCTGAACTGCACAACTTAATGGCTCTGCTGTAGTGAAAGTGTACAGGAGATGTTACCAACCACTGTTGCTCCTCAGGGCTCTTTTACATGTTCTGTTCAGTGTTCTCCATTAAAATGTGGGGCATGTAGGTACCCAGGGAATTATAAAACTGGCCCTTAGATGCCCTGTAGATTCTTTGGAACTGGCCCTCCCACCATTCCACCAAGTCCAGGAGCAGATGTGTACTCTCTTTCTGAGCACTCAGCAAATGACATCCTGAGTCATGGTCCCACTCTGGAGCCTCCTGTAGACTTCCTGGGTCCTATCTGCTGAGACTTATGTGTTTTTCTCCTTTTCAGTGTTCTATCCTAGATTTTTCACTAGGAGGAGATTCCATTCTTATTTTTTTCCTCATAAAAAACAAATCTATATCTAGGTGTAGTATCATGCTACTATAATTCCAGCATCCTGGGAGGCTGAAGCAGGAGGATCCAAGTATGAAATCAGGCTGGGCAATTTAGGGGGACACTGCCTCAAAATAAAATATGGCTGGGGTGTAGCTCAGTGGTAGATAGACCTTGGGTTCAATCCCAAGGACCAAAACCAAACCAAGACAAGACAGACAAAATTATTCCCAGTCCCAAAGATTAGCAATTAAAAAAATCAATTCTAGTTTTTAGGCTGCACAGTCTTCAAACTTCCCAGCAGTAAGGAGAATGATAAGATGCAAACCATACTGGCAGTGTAAGATGTGAGGAGAGTTCTCTCCTAGAATGAATTCAATTCTTCAATCCTAAGCTTTGTCAGGACAAGAGCACTGCATGCTCTTCACTAATGTATCCCCAGTTCCTGGAACAGTTCCTATCATGCAGTAGTCACTGGATAAGTGTTTGTTAAACTTAAAAATGATTGAGTGATTGAACAATGTAGGTAATTAAGTATAGAAAGAGAACACAATTAAATTTCTATATTAAAATAGGTTAAGTGCCCATTACTTGGCTATAAAAGTTATAACTTATGTATCTGAGCTCCTTTCTTCTCCTTTCCTTATAGCAAAACTTTCAAAGCCAGTTAGTTTCTTGGCTCACTTCTCAATCATTATCTTGTATGGAAAACTCATGTTCCATTGATTTGTCTTCCACTATAGATTTAACATTGGTTACTGAAAATGGAAAAGAAAGATCCGCCATATGTTTTATAGTAAGTTAGCAAAGGCAGTTCCAGTTCCAGTGAGAAATGGTATTGCTAAGAAAAACTAACATATCATATCACCAAAACTGCCCTAATAAACCAATCACAACATTGACACAACTCTAAGTTTATCTGGCATCTGGTCTTTATGTTTTGTATTACTGTAACCAAATACCAGAGACTGTATAATTTATGAACAGTAGAAGTTTATTTAGATCATGGCTCTGGAGGTTGGAAGGCCAAGAGAACTGTGTGTGGTCTGGCAAAGACCCTCATAATGTATTGCCCCATGGTAGAAAGCAAATGGGCAACAGAATTGAGAGCAAGAAGGAGGTGGGCACCTTTATGTGGATCCCACTCCTGGAATAGCTAAGGTACTCCTGAAGTAAGGACACTGATACTTTCAAGAGCACAGAACCCTCATGACCTTATCACCTCTTTACCCTTTCCCTACAATGCTAACATTGGTACACTGGTAATTAAGTTTCTAACACATGAACTTTGAGGACATATTCAAACCAGAGCACAAGCCTTACACTTGTATAGTCAGAATTTCTTATGGCTAAAGGCAAAAGTGCAGCTCTCGGCTAACCTGTGTCCAACTTTGAACTCTGAATTAGCTTATGGAACCCCAGTTGCTGGACTTTGCATTCACTAAAAAAAGAATACACATTCCAGTACCTTGATAGAAATAATCTGTCATATTTTACTTCGATGACACTTTGAGACCTGCAGTTTGACATTCTGTTATAGCCTTTTATTCCCAGGCCTATGAAATTACTATACTTTTAGAATGCTATCTGTATTTTAAACACTGTGCTTTCTGAAAGACATATGGTTAAAACATACCTTACACTTTTTCTTAAGGAGATTTATTTTACGCTGGAACTTTCATGCTAGTTTTGACAATTGGTTAAAAATTGCAAGCCTCTACAATACAGAGAAACACAAAATAAGGATCTAAAATTTATTTGTCCTTTCTTAAACCTCTTCTTCTTCTATTATTTATTTATTTATTTTCATTTTTAAGGCTATTTTCTCCCTGGAAAACAGGATAACTAAAGCTTAAATATAAAGGTTATATAAGAAAGGCAATTTGGTCAATGACTTGACATGTTCCTCTGCTAGCAGAAGGTCCTCTATTGGGAAGGCTGCCATTTTGGCAAGATTAAAATCTGCACTTGTAGATAATGCACAGAATCCAGTCATAGCTGACCTATTGGAATTAAGATGATTCATTGTGATAATTTTCTATAATGAGATTATTAACTTTTAACAATTACCAAGGTCCATGAACCTAGAGAGGAGATTGAGGTCCTACATATAAATAGGGTGCTTGTTTCACTAGGAGAAGAGTAGGAACATTAAATATAGGCCATGTGGAGACCACCATGCAATTAACTACATTCCCTAAAGAAAGTAACTCCTACTTTAGGTCTTGTCTCCTCCTCCTCCGTCACTATGTGGAAAATATTGGTGAGAATTAATCATGGCAGCAATGTTAAGCTACATGGATTCCACAGTGCTCCAGCAGCAGTTAGATTACATTTCCCCAGAAAAAGCCCAGATGTAGACATGGGAAATCTTTAACAAACACCCAGCAATTTACTTACATGTTAAGAGAACATAATGGGGACACAAGGGTGCTGCTGACTAAAAGTATACAATAAATTATTATTCATAATACCCAATGCATTGGATCTAAACATTTTGTTTAAAAGCTGAATACTAAAAGAGTTAAGTCCATCAGAAACATTTGAATGCTTAAAAGCTTCTTAGTGTAGCCATACCAATTTAAGTTTGGGTATGTTAAATAAAATAAAAATAGTTTTGCTTTCTGGTGCTTAGTAAACCATGTATTATTTCAGGGTGGGAATTACAAAAGTGAAATTGTAGGAGAAGTACAGGTGCCAAATAACTAAAGCATGGTCTTCATATTTGTGCTCATTGAAAAGTTAAATATAAGAAATGCTTCATTAGTGTGTCCTTGTAGTCATTGTATCAGTTTGCAATCTTTCAATTTGCAGTTATTTGCAGATGTATCAAGTGTAATGGGCTCTATTCAGCAAGCTATCCTCTTTATTGGTTGCTTCTCACATGGTCAAGGGCATACTAAACAAGTTCTTGGAATAATTCCCTCTTTCAATCACTATGCCAATAATCATTTAGAATACAAGTGGAATCTTTTCATTTAGAACAACCAGGTGGCTGAAGAGAGTCAGTTAATAAGCAATCAGCAAAATCAAAAGCAATAATGAAGCTCTTCAAGGTTTTGTGCTGCAATGCCTGATACATAATCTCTATTTTGCGAGTAAATATACGGTATGCCTAGCAGTTGAATGACTTTGCTGATGCCACATTCCTCTCTTTGTGAGTTTATTCAGCTTTGAAGTTCTCACAGCCAGGAGAGATCTAACATCTGTTTGAAGACACCACCTTCCCAGTACAAGACTTGCACTGTTGCAAAGTTGGGTTTTCAACTAATACTACTGTTTTCAGTAGTGACTGTCAATATCTTTTACCTACACAAGTAAAAGATAGTAAGTACAAGAACTATATTGAATCTATTCATCTAATTTGATGGAAAAAAATACATGATGTAATTAGAGAGATTTGATCTGAAACCTATTTTAGGTTTTCAGATGTTAACTTATAGGATTCTTCTTCCACATCAAATCTACTTTGACTAAAAAAAAGCTTTATTATATTCTGTATTACTTTTACATATATTGGAACACTACTTTCCTTATTACATAAGTCCATATGTCTTTTATTTTTCCTTAATATTATTCTCTTTTGTATGCCAAATCCAGTGTCAGTCTGGATAAAATTCAAAGTTTAAATCAAAAAGGATTTCAAAGGTCTTAATACAATCTCCATTGTGTTTTAGATAACTTTAGTTTTATTAGGTTATGATTGTATCTCAGATTGAATACTAGTTAAAGTTTAATGGAGGGGATATAGTGGTCTACCAGGCCTGGGTAAGGCTCTGAATAATAAAATGATTGCCTCTGCTGCTCGACCCTCTTTCATCTCTCTTCACATGCCCACCCTTTACTCACCATAGAGGCAGTCCATGTTTTCATTTTGACTTTGTAAGTTCAGAATTCCAAATTTCTTTGTTACTGTTATTTCCATTTCATGGTACAGTTCAAAAGCTATAATTTTCTTATAACTTAATATTATGCTTCAGTGTGTGTGTGTATACTCTAGGGTTGTTGATTTGTCCTAGAACATATGTCAGAGTCTCTTCCCACATGGATACATTTGATCTCAATCAAGAGTTAAAGCCAAGAATAGGAGGAAGGCAAAAAATATTGTATTGGTAAGGAAGATTTTATGGGGTGAGACAGGAGAGATGAGCCTTCTTCTACTACTCCCAGGTCCCCATTGTGCACACAACAACATATATTATTAAAACACTCCAAATGTTCTCTTTTTTTTTTTTTCATAATTCTGGTCTCATGGGTTATATTTGGCAAGATCTAGATTGGATGATTCAATTTGTCTCTTCTCATCACAAATGACAAACCCATTCTGCCTGGTTTTTATATGTATGGTTCACTCCATTTAATCCTTGAAGATGCTTCTAATGTCACAAACTTCCCCAAAGCAACTATTTTTATATTTATTATTCCATAGCAATATATTAGGAAACCTTCTAATTCAGACAAACCACTTTGAATCTATGGATTGTGTGTAAATTCCACTTCCCTGCTGTATCTGCAGTTTAGACCATTTAAATACCAATAGAAAATCCTAATGTTTAAATATTTAACAGGTTCTAAAATATTTAAAATATTAGACCAGTAATTTTTATGTGTGTTCCAAGGAACTCTGTTGTGGGAAAATTAAAAGTCCAATAAATTTTAAGTAGGATTTTGTTAACAAAGTCAAATTGGTGTCTTTCCTAAATGTGAGCATCACATTTATGTGAACCTCCTCAACATTTCCTTTCTTCCTCCTATGTAATTAGCTTTCTCCCCTTCTACTGCATAGCTCCATCAGAATATGAGAATGATACCATCTAAAATTCAAACATTTCCAAGATAAGGCATGGCATGAAACAAATCCCCCCAAAGCAGGATCTTCTTAAAAACATCTTATATTTTTTCAAAAAATATATGATTATTTTTAAAACACATATTTTTGTCTTCCATAAGATTCATTATGATAATGTGGTTTTAAATAAAAAACATGTGAGAGGAAATCCTCATTTACAACAATTTGGGGTGAAGATTTGAAATTTTGTACCAGTAATTTATCTTTTTTTATCAGTGAATTCATTTTATTCAACAAATATATGAATACCAACAATATTCCAAGCAATTATCAAAAAACTTGCATGGCAAATATCTCAAGTTCTTTTGTACTCTTATCTTGTTCTCCCAGTCACACTTTTATCTTTTTGAAAAATTATTATGAAACAAAAATGCCCTTAACCTTGTCTTATCCATTTTAGTAGAAGTACCTCTGTCTTAGTAACTACTGTTCCAAGAAAACTGAAGGGATGCAGTAGAAGGAATGGATAGAGGGTTAATCTAATCTGGAAACTCCAGATTTGGTTTATGTGTATCCTACTGGCATTGATTTATTTCTGCACACTGCAATGTCAGAACAATGACAAAGCTAGTCAGAATGATGGTATTGGAGATTGGCACTGGTATTTTCTACAGCTTAGGGCTCATGAAAACTGGCAATCTTGTTGTCAGAACTGGAGCAGTGATATTATCAGTGAGGGAAATTTGCTGAGCTTCATGTAATAAAGCTCCAATAGAGGAGCGGTATACTAGGCAAACTAAGTTATTTTACTATTAAATAAGCACATTTAGAACTAAGGTGATCCTGGAGCTAGTCATACATAGAAATGATATGCACTTTTCTTATCTTCAAAATATTTGAAAACAAAACACTCAGCTCTTTCTTTTGTCATATCAAGAATAAATATGACAAAAGGAGAGGACTTGTCTACATGGATCCAGAGTGACAGCAATGATAGTATTCTTAAAAAGATCAGTTACATCAATATTTTGATGCTTCTTTTACTGGAAAACAAAAGGAATCTGAAACTATTTGAACAGGTCCACATGCTCCTACCATCAAATTCACTGACCTATTTGTAGATGTACGCCCACATTTTCTGCTTTCCCTCATATTTCAATGAGAGAACTATAACCCTCATTTGCAAGATCAAACTCTCTCCTTCTGTGTAGATCCTGTTTCCTTTCCATCTTTTTTTTGTGACCCTTCTAAAAATTCCCCTTCTTTTTCCTGCATCATTAGATTTCTCCCTTTCTTCTGCATAGCTCCCACCAGTATGTGCACACAATTCTATCTCAAACTAAGAAACAAAACAGATATTTACTCTTACTCTCAATCTCTATCTTAAACACTTAGCTCAAATATATAGGAGAAAAAATATTTCTTCGAAATTGCTGACTCTACCTGTCTTTGACTGTTTTCTTCAATTAACCCTTAATCAGGGTTTTCTTCCAAAACCTACTTTTGTTGAAAGTCTCCACTAGTCACCTCATTGCTCTTCTAATATCAGGTCTTAGGCTTCAGCTCACTTGACTTTTGTTTGATGTGACAGAGCTGACCTTTTCCCTGTCTCTGAAACAGTAATGCAATTGGCTTTTATCACATTCTCCTGTGTTCTGTCTCGCTGACTGATCCCTCCTAAGTTCTTTGCTGGGTACTTCTCACTCACACCCCTGTAAAATTTGGAGTACTTTAGGAAATGGTCCTCAGACTTATTCTCCTCTCTAATCTTTTTCTTTTTCTTATTTTAAAATCTAATATTATAGTTTTAAACAATGTTTGTACTATTCCCAAACAATATCTTTTTTGTAATCCTTATTACATGACAAAAATATTACTCAGCTATTTCTCTGCTGTGACTAAAAGATCTGACCAGAACAATTTTTAAAGGAGAAAAAGTTTGAGGGCTCACAGTTTTAGAGTCTTAGTCCATAGAAGGCTGGCTTCATTCCTTTTGGCTTGACGTGAGGCTGAACATCATGGTGGAGTGTGTAGCAGAGGGAAGAATCTCACATGAGATCAGGAAGCAGAGAAAAAGATCTCCGCTTGCCAGAGACAAATATATACCTGAGAGCCACGCCCCCAAAGCACACTTACTCCAGTCACACCCCACCTGTCTTCAGTTACCACTCAATTAATCCCATCATGTGACTAGTTAACTGATTGGGTTAAGGCTTTTATAATTATATCATTTTTTCTGACCCCTCTACCATTGTTTCACATGTGAACTTTCGGGACACACCACATCTAAACTATAAAAACTATTTTCCTTAAATAGCAAATTTATAAGTTGGAATTTTCAAAATTTAAAATTTTTGTTCTTTCTTTTTAACATTTTATTTAAATCGAATTATTTGTGTGACCTAATTGTTCATTTTCCTAAACAATGTTTCCCAGGTTCATCCATGCTGTATCATGGAGTAATAATTCATTCCTTTTGATTACCAAATAACATTCCATTTTTTAGCTATAATCATATTTTGCTTTTCCATTAAATAGATGATGGGGATTTGGATTTTTCCACCATTTAGCTATTATGAATAATGCTGCTATAAAACTTAAAATGCAAGTTAGTAATGAACATATATTTTTCTTCTTATTTTTTATCTATTTCCTTTTAGAATGAAAAGATAAATAAAAAATTATGAGAAAATATTTCAAATTTCCATATCTGACAATAAGTTTGTGTTCTAAGTAGATAAAAGGCTCTAAAAATCCCTCAGTATTAGGTAAAAAGCAATAAAAAAAAACAATAAGCGATATTAAAACAGATATATCTACAAACAAATATATACTTAAATGTGTTAAATATGAAAGAAAAACATGGTAAAACCATTATAAGATACTGTTACATACATGTTATAATGGCAAATAAATAAAACGATAAAATAGAAAGCTGACATTACCAGTTTCTAGAAACTATTCTAAGTAACTAGACCCCTTATACTTTGCTGGTTCTAGAGTCTTTATACCTTGAAGGTACGAATGTAAAATGGCAGGATTCTTTTGAAAATTTGGCAATTTTTTAGAAGTTAAAAGTATACTTTGTAATCCAGCAATCTCACTTATGTGTGAGAAATAAAATCTATTTTCATGATTGCATTATTTGTGGAACCCAGTGCATAATTAGAACATAGGGCCTCTTTCAAATAGAAGGGAAAATAAATATAAAGCTTTTCCTTTCTTCTACATTCTTCATCTTTGGCATGGTGTTATTCTCTATTTACTGTCATCCTATAAGTTTGGCAAATATAAAATATAAAAATATAAAAAGCTATCATTCTTTATTCATGAGACATAATGAACTTCACATGTGAATAAGAGGCAATTAATAATACCTGTGTTATGCCTGTGTCTCCTCTGCTTATGCATATGGTTGGTTGGACTTTACCAGACTTCATTTACAAAGCATAGATTCAAAGATAAGA